>NC_132856.1:16257500-16882500 GCF_048164855.1 Canis lupus baileyi | reverse complement strand
TATATCCTAAGAGTCAAAATTACAAGGTTAAGATATTGAAACGGATCTTGCATAACTTTTATTAAGTCCTTTAAACTTAAAAAAAGTTCTTTAAACTTTTATTTATTTTTTTAAAGGTTTTATTTATTTATTTGAAAGAGAGAGAAGGAGAGAGCTGGAGAACACAAGTGTTGGAGAGGAAGAAGTAGGCTGCTCATCCAGCAGGAAGCTCAATGTAGGGCTCAATCCTAGGACCCTGGGATCATGACCTGAGCTGAAGGCAGGTGCTCAACCAACTGAGCTACCCAGGCACCCCATGTTCCTTAAACTTTAAAGGGTATGTGATACCTTATGTCTTATTCCCTTTTTCATTCACACCATTTCTTATTCTAATTACATTATAAAACAAGTACTAACATATGCTCAGAGCTACTTTTGATAGTACTAATAATGGATGACTTAGATAAACCATTTCCCTTCTTGGGACCTCCACTTACTCATCATTATGAGAAAGGAAATGCATTATACTAAAATATTTTTCCCAATAACTTGTGTCTCCTGCAAATAGTGGAAGCTTTGAGGCAATAAGTAGGTTAATTTGGGGAAAGACCAGAATGAGATTAATGCCAGGATTGAAAAAAGGGCCCCAACATAAAAAAAAAAAAGAAAAGAAACAATCTGGAAATAGAATGAGGCATAGAAAAAATACATGAGAGTTCTTGTGAGAAAAAGTTCATTTGAAAAGACTAGTTTGAACACTCACATAAGATGGGGATGCAACTTCTAAGAAATATGTTCATAGAAGAGGAGCCTCCACGGTATCTTCTAAGGAAAGTCAGTTAACTAGAGAGTATTGTTTTTCTGATTGGGGTTACTAGTTTGTCTCCAAAGGTGAATTAATTGTTCAGGAAAATAAAGTCAAAGCTGAAAACTGCTAATAGCCATGTTTTTACACCTATGTCTGTTTCCTACATACACTTCAGACTATTTTCTAGATAGATATCGAAGAATTACTGTATATTGATTTGAAGGATTGCCAAAGTATTAAGCTCTCTGGAATACATCCGGGTTTGGTACAGCTCTATATGAGGAATTGTGCCTTTCAGGTTACTCAGCATTGGGTTCCTACATTTTACCTAAGGGAGGAGACAGAGGTAGGACAAATGTTGATGCTCTTCTAACGTTTGGAAAGTAGTTTAGCATCAGATTACAAAATATGTGCACAAATCTGAGTTATCTGGTAAAATGCAACATCATCCCCCAACAGAGAATCCTGAGAAAGAATGTGATCTTAGCACTATAGAGGAATGTATGTAACTAAGGGCATGGATGACCAAAGCACTGACTGTGACCCTTGGAATGATTTTGAGAACTCAGTGCAAGAATTGAGAAGGCTGAAGATATGATCATGTATTTCTGGGACAGTGGTAGACACAGAAGTAAAATGTCAATACTTATCTTTGCTAAAAGAACAGCATTTTAGGGTGTAGCTGGGCTCATCAGGGGCAGTTGCTGTAAATATCATTTATTCTATTATATGCCTTCTGGAAAGGAACACACACAGACTAATTTGGTTGTTCATTGCAATGAAAAGAGTCATAAGAATGCATTTTTAATCCAAATAGATCTCTTGTGAAATTTTTTTCAGAGATAGTCTAATGACCAAACTAAAACAGAATCTATAGCTAATTTTGGAATCAGTAGAGAACTCTGAGATTGAAACATCTTTACTTAGTGCCACTTTCCTATATAATAGTCAGAGAAAAGCAAGTTTGTAGTTTGGTGGGGTTTTTTTATTATTTTGTTTTTAACTTGGAGAAAAGGTTGAAATCTATTTTTCAGAGATTTTATTTATTTTATAACTTGAGACAGAGAAAGTGAGAACACAAGTGGTGGGGAGAGGGGCAAAGAGAGAGGAAGAGCAAGAAACAGAGTCCCCACTGAGCAGGAAGCCCAACACAGGGCTCAATCCCAGGACCCTGGGATTGTGACCCAAGCCGAAGGTAGATACTTAACTGACTAAGCTACCCAGGATCCCCTGAAATCTATTTTAGATAATATGTATATTCTTATTGTTCCGCAGGAGAACTTTGTTTTCCTATGTTTTCAAAATATTGTCTTTTAATTATTAAAATATTTCAACCATTTCCTTCAAAAGAGAATAAATTGATAAGGAAAATTCTAGACCATTAGCAGAACTAACCTGATTCTTTGGTGCCTTTTTTTTCCCTAGACAAACTACTTTTGCTTATTTTATTTCATTTTATTTTAAATATTTACTTATTTATTTGAGAGAGTGAGTGCACATATGGCACGAGGGGGAGGGGCAGATAGAGAGGGAGAGAGAATCTCCAGCAGACTCTCTGATGAGTGATGAGCTGGACACAGGGCTCCATCCCAAGACCCTGAAATCATGACCTGAGCCAAAATCAAGAGTCAGAGGTTTAACTGACTGAGCCAGGCAGTTCTGATGTCAGTACTTATTTTAAGCCCTATTTTCTTTTTGTGGAATGGAAATAATACTCTTCCTAATTCATTGCAATCATATGAAAAATTGAAATAAGAAGGTATAAAGTCATCTCTAAATATACTTGGAAAAAAATACTGTCTTTAAGATCAAAGACTGGATTTTGTACCTATCAATTCCTTATCCAGTGGTTTGTATTACATAAACAATAAGTAAATCCTTGATGAAGATAATGATGAAGGTGATGATGGTAATAATCATAGTGATTATCAAAATCAGAGTGAGTCAATGTATGGATAATCATTTTTTAAACTCTAAGGTTCTACAAAATGAAAGGTGCAATGTTGAAATGGATCTGAGTTGTCATCAGCAATCATAGATTACTCTATTACTGTTGTTAATATTATTCACATGTATATGCAACAATCGTCTTTCATCACCTTATTTTGCAAGTATTCCAAGATAAACGTGTGCCACCCTGAGTTCTTTGGAACAAAAGTTAAGTGGAGAGTCATCAGCAATTTAGCAACCTCAGTATTATTAAACTTGTTAAGACAATCAAATACAGACTTAAAAGCAACTAAATCTGCTATATTTGCAAGCTCAAAATGTTGCCTTTAAAAACTGCATATATAATGCTGGTTTTATTTTCAAAGGTCAAAAGAGGGACAGATTTTGCCCCTGAACATTATTATTAACAGTTTGGGAAGTAAAATAACTAGAATATGTCACATACATAAGTCAGAGTCATTTGAATGTGTAATATGTATTTTAGCATCATTAGCATATTCACACTGTCTGATGTTTGCCAAAGATTCATAAATTGGGCTCTCAAAAAATTACCCAAGCATGCGCTACAGAAAAGCAGTGCAAAAGGTGGTGAGGAAACCAAAAGGTCAAAGTAAAGTATTTCTACCAAATGGAGCCAGCATGTCTCAAAGCACTAGATTTGTAACAAGATAATCTGAGTTAAACACTCGAAAATGAATGCAGATGGAAGGACTGTGAATGTTGCCAGGGGCAGGAGATTTCCAAATGTAATGCTCTCACATTACTGTTATTGATACTTAAAAAGTGAAAAGTCCTTCAGAGCAGCTCCACACATACTCGATACATTAACGTATGTGACTCCTCAATCCCATAAAGAATGCCTTTTGTTTAGGTAGGGTACCATACAAACACATACTCTAATAAATGCATTGATACCTAGGTGATTGGAAGCTAATGAACCTCTCTAGAATTCTAGCAACTGCAGGAACCTGAGCCACTAGGATACTTCCTTTATGAACAATTGTATGACAAGTCAATGGAGATCTCATGGTTTGGTACTGATTGGTTGCCATTAAGATAAAAGACTGGCACTGAGGTGGGCACTTGACAGGATGAGCACTGGGTGTTATTCTATATGTTGGCAAATTGAACACCAATAAAAAATAAATTTATAAAAATAAAAAATAAAAATAAATTTAAAGACTGTCGAGTCTGGAGTCTCAGCAAACAACTGTAATATGTATAAAATTTGTCTATATTTTTAAATATAAGCCTACCATCTATCGTGACAGATAATAATAGTGAAGCCTGCTGACCATTGGACAGATTAACCAATTATTAGAATTGATACTAAACAGATAAAAAATATTGTTAATGAGGAGCACTTGGCTGGCTCAGTCGATAGAGTATACAACTCTGGATCTCAAGGTTGTAAATTTGAGCCCCATTTTGGGTAAAGGGATTACTTAAAATCTTTTAAAAATGTATATTGTTAATGAATTTTCTAACACCTACACAGAGCATATTTGGACAACCCACTTCATTAATATAGTTGTTGTGGAAGCTAGCAACTAGTGCCTTTTGTTGTCAGGTTTCTCAAGACTGGTAGATTTTTACACCAGTTTTTGTGTTGGTAACAGACTCTAGTGAAAGTAACCATCATTAACAAATAAATAAGCCACTGATTTGATCACAGAAGTCAACACAGTCACAATCACATGTAAACATGTGATATATATATACATATATATATATATATATATATAATATATATATATTATTCAGAGATAACCATACAGATTCACTTAGGTTTCTCAAGGTCAAGAGAGACCAGAACATTTTCATTCTCTGACATCCTTGGCATATTAAAAATTAGGAAAAGCCAACACCAGGATAACAAAAATTATAAGAAGTTTCAAATGTTTCCATGTAACAAACCAATGTCTGATAAAAGTTTTTTTTCAACGCTGTCATTATTTCTAAGAATGCATATTATATCTTATTTGAAGATGACATCAGGAACTAACTTTGAGCCACTGTGATTGTGATTGCCAGGCTTCCCCTATGATATGGGATTTGATTTTCAAATATGTATATAGTAGGAAGAATAATAGACAAATACTTTATGCAAATATCATTATATAGGGAGGAATAATAAACAAATAGAAAATACTGTTTGAAAGTCAAAAAAAAAAAAAAAAGCCAAGGCTGATGAAGAGGAATAAATATTTAAAGTACTGAAAGCATAATATTTGAAAGTGACTTCTCATTTATAATGATTATCTAACAGTGTATCATGTATTGTCATCATTGGAATACATATCCTGCAACGTGAAGACAAGGACAGTATATGAAGCACACAAAACAAGTAAATGCTGGAGTTACAAAGGCAAAATGGACATCACCCCATATCATATCTTAGCACTGCCTATATTGTGGATGCTCAAACAAACACTTGTATAAATGAATGACTAAGTAAATGAAAGGTAGCCTTATTGCAATTTAGGTGATAAGCTGATTTGGTTGTTGTTGTATTTTGTAGTCTACCACGTCTTCACCTATTCCTGATGAAGATAGAGAATCTCCAGCGCACGTTGAGTCTACTGCGTTTTCTCTTAATAGACTTTGTGGGTTTTTTTAGATTTTTTTTTTTTAATTTATGATAGACAGACAGAGAGAGAGAGAGAGAGAGAGAGAGAGGCAGAGGCACAGGCAGAGGAAGAAACAGGCTCCATGCCGGGAGCCCGACGCGGGACTCGATCCCAGGACTCCAGGATCGCGCCCTGGGCCAAAGGCAGGCGCAAAACCGCTGAGCCACCCAGGGATCCCCTGTTTGTTTGTTTTTTAAGATTTTATTTATTTATGCATAGAGACACAGAGAGAGAGAGAGAGAGAGGCAGAGGGAGAAGCAGGCTCCACGCAGGGAGCCCGACGTGGGACTCGATCCCTGGTCTCCAGGATCACCCCCCGGGCTGCAGGCGGCGCCAAACTGCTGCGCCACTGGGGCTACCCTAGACTTTGTTTCTGCTGAGGAGACAGCTCTTGTTTTGTTGGTCTAAGAGAAGTTTTTCAGTAGGAGTCTGAGGCTGCAGCTTTCGTGAGATATGTAATCAATCTTGCAGTGACTGCATGAACTCTCGCTAAGGGTGTGTACTGCATGAACCCTCTACTTGAATCCAGTGCTTTGTGAACAGTATTCAACTTTCAAGAAGCAGTGAGCCAAGACCCATCTTTGCAGCATTTTGCTGCCTTCAGTGATGACCCAGTTATTATTCAGGGGTGGGTCTAATGGTCCCTGAAGATGTATTTCTCTACTACTTGATGTGTTTAAGAAGACTAGCAGCAGATGCATAAAATCCCAGGGAATTCAGTCAAGATAGTCCATTTCCTCTGGCATTCCTAAGCCATGACTATCTGGGGGAAGAGCTCTGACATACAACATGCACATACCTAATTTTCTGACATATATGAATAACAAATAACAAACACTATCACATTATTTTATTGAATTAGACTCTGTATTTCCTTCATCTATGCCAAATAGATACTAATAATTCTAGTCTTTGAGACCTTAGAACCAAGCCATCCAGACACCTGATACTATATATGTATATATATATGTGTAGTAACAGAATAATCACAAAAAATAAAACTTGTTTTATCATATTTCCTCCATGAAAGGTCCTTATATTTTGATGGAAATGTAGTCAATTAAACAGTAGTATCTGTCACAAGGAGAGACAAATATTGAAAAATTCTGTACATACTGAGAAGTAGTCTTTCAGCAGTTCTTCCAAGACTGATTTCAGTGGGCTGGGATAGTTCTCTTAGAACAGCAGGAAATGAAATTAGTCACACAGGCCATAGTAAAATATGCTTATTTAGCACAAAACAGTAAGAAAAAGGGTGGCAATGATTCACTGTGACTACAGGGCATGATTTTGGAAAGAACAGAAATCGGAAGTAAAGTTTTATTTGAAAATATTTAAGAAGCAATTTTAGGCAATGAAGACTGAAAAAAAAAAAAAAACAAACAAGATAAATGATAAAGCAGTAAGTACTTGAAAGCTGACGAATAACAAATAAAGCTTGTTCACGTAATAATAGGTTGCAGCAAAGTTGCTGGAGTAGTCTGTCAATATTAAGGAGAAGGACAAATACATTTATGCTTAGCTATTTGAAGAATAAATCCATGTGTGTATTTTTATCACTCCTCCAAAAGAATAAAAGGGTGCACTTAGTAAGCAAGTTAGGGTTTTACGGTCCTAATCAGGGTCAAATTTTTAACAATAAGTCAAATGCTAACATACACAAAGGGCCCTGCACAGCAATAACATTAGTTAAAAATGTGAAATTTCCCTGAGCTGGTACAATTTCCCAACGAACACATTATGCTTAAATTGTATTCAGAACTTAAATTACCAAAACTAAACAGAAAATGCGATTCATCTAGCTAAGGCTGCTTCATGGTATCTTGGGTTATAAATTTCTCAGAAAGAAGTTTTCTAATATGCTAGGTTTTTTTCTTTTCTTTCTTCCTTCCTTCCTCTCTTTCTTTTCTTCCTTTCTCTTTTTCTTTCTTTTGTTCTTTCTTTTCCTTCCTTCTTTCTTTCCTTCCTCTTTTTTCTTCCTTCCTTCTTTCCTTTCTTCCTTCCTTCCTTCCTTCCTTCCTTCCTTCCTTCCTTCCTTCCTTCTCTCCTTCCTTCCTTTTTTTCTATAGGGAATATACCCTTATCCACTGACCTAAAAAAAGAACAACACTATTCTTCAATAATTACTTTAAAAACAGCTAAAAAAAAATGCTGTTCTTGACTTGTAGATCTAGAATAACTTTAATATAAGAGATTTCAAGATATTCAATTAAAAATCCAAGAGATGATATTTTTTTCAGAACTCAGTGCCATAACATATAACCAGGTGTTACGTGTTGTTACTTCCCTAGTACTTTAACAATAAAAACATCTTTTATATGAAGAGTCCAGGTTGTATTTGTGTACAGTTTGGTTCACTTCTCATAAAGTTTTTGTAAGATAAGGTGATAAGTAAGAGCGATCTAATGCATGAGACCTGGAGTCCAGAGTTTCAAGTATCTTCTTTAACCACAGCCTAATTTTGGTTTCTTGTTTGTTTTGTTTTGTTGTTGTTTTAATCTCTAAGGCCATGTTACTGAAGAACAAATTGCAAATCACTCAGGAATTATTTCTGTTTACATACTAAACTCTTTCCTAACTTACTTAGCTGCTATTATATATTGCCATTCATGATCCTAACCATGAAAGCTAGCTCTGTCTTACTCAATGTGTAACAACCACGCTATAATTCTGGAAATAAGCTGAGCACAAAATAAATGTTACAAGCTTAAAGAGGCTTGAGAGAACACTGTTTACTGTGGTTTTCAAATTGAACCTTCTTTAACTTCTGCAGAAGGGAGCAGGCTGAAGAAGGAGGCCATAAGTTGCGATTTTAAGACATCTCTCCTTCTAAGATATTATCAAACATGAAAGTGCACCGACGTGAATAAAATATTTGAAATAATTTTGTAAGTTTATTGTTGAAATTGAGTGGCTACAAGAAATTCATTTAATGTATTGTCTATGATACATAGATGGGAATTCTTATAAAGTGAAAATAATCTAATCCACACAATGTTCTCATAAGTAATGAAATTTTTATGGCTAGTTAACAAAATATGTTCACAAATATTCAATCAAATATTTATTAGTTTATCTTTTTAAAGTTTTTCGTTTTTGTTTTGGAGACTATACATGTTTTAATTTTCAAATCTTCTGAAGTCCTAAAAGTTTATAGGCCATAGGCCTATGATGCCTAACAGGTAAAATGTCTCTTCTCTCACCTCCACTTTAACAAGAACAGACTAAATCTGAACTATCTTACACATTAGACATTCAATAAAAAGCAATATTTTGAGTCAGTAAACAACCGATGCACAACTTTTTAGCCTACCAGATACAGAAACAGAGTAACATAAGCCTCCATTTTGAAATGAGAATTCAGGAGATCAGAAAATGGGACATTTTTGAAAAAATGAGCTTATTTTTAGAGAAAATTATAAAGTCATCACCTGGATATTTCATTTATTCATATTCAATGCAATAAACTGCCTTTACTTCAGAATATGTAAGTTATCTTTGGGATTTGAATGCTGGCTAGCTAAATTGCTTGGGCTTATTTTTTTAAAAATCCATTTCAGACTTATTCTCCTATACTAAATTCTTTCTCATGAGGTTTCAGGTCCCCAAGTCCCCTGACATCTATAGTCTGAGAAGGTATAAGTGCTCTAAGATGAGCATGAGGCACATTTTTATCTCTTTTAGAGTATAAATTCAAATACTATATTTTATAGATAATAAATGCCATGAAATATATTTTCAATAATCGCAAGAAGTCATAAAACATAGCTTGTGTAGTACATAGTAACAGTTCATAAAATGACCCATTAAGATGCAAGTGATTTCCCAAGGAAATCTTCCTCTTCCTCATCTGTTAAGAACTTTATTTAACACCCCTCCTAAATTCTGTGTGAAAACCTGAAATATGACTTTGGATCATCTCATTCCTGGTTATATTAAAGTAATATGCTGGTGCTTTAAATGTTTCTAAAAGAAAATTCTTCCATTCTAGAGTAAGAGAACTTCATCTAGATCCTCTACAATTTCTTGTGGTCAATGTTCTGCACTCAGAATCACTGAAATTTCAGGAAAGAAAATCAAATTACCAAACATCAAGGGGGAAAAATATACAAATTATAGAAACAGATCTAGTATTGTTGAGATATTGGGATTGTCAGACAGGGATTTTATAATTATAATTGGGAAGAGAGGAATTCTGCATCCACTAAGGATAAATCATGTTATATCAGCTTAATTTCCCTTCAGAGAACATTTTAAGTCTATGAAAGAAGGGAATGACAATAGGTGAACTCTGCATTTACTTGAACTTTCCCTAAATGCACATCCTAGTTCACTATGAGAAACAGGGGAAGAAATCAGGCATAATGAGACAGGGCTAAGAAAACGGAGATTGGAGTTCAGGACTCTCAGAGTGGTTTGAAACTGTGGGGGAAATCCCCAAAAGGACTCAACCACAGATCAGTATGTTCCAAATATAAGTGCAGATTCATCACATGTCCTTGGCTGAGTCTTAAACTGCATATGTGCAGGGTGAAAAAAAATTAAATCATAAAGCAGCAACTGAATAGCTAAATAGCTAACCAGAGATTTCAGGAGTTGTCCAATGTTAGGAAGATGCAGTTTTGAGTTAAAATTTTGTCAACTAAAAAGTGCTTGGCAAATACGTTGAACTTTCCACTGAAACACCAGAAAGTCCATTACTTAAGAGTAAGAAACTCATCCAAGGAAAAAACTAGAACTAATGGTAAACTGAAGAAATACATCTTAACAAGTTTGAATTGAGCCTCAGTATGATTAAAGTGAACTAACAGTAAATTCACTTTCTCTCACAATAAAACTCACCACTTTTAAGGGAAAATAATGAAATAAAAATTGTCCTAAGTCTACAATGTACAACACAGAATAAAAATAAATAAAATTTTATTCTGTTGCAAAGAATAGATTTGCAAAAAAGTAAAGAACTATGACCCTGTAATCAGAAGAAGAAAAGAGGTAGTGGAGACATACACACAAATGATACAGATGCTAGAATTAATAGACAAGACAGTCAAAAGAATTATAAGTCAATTAAAGAATACACAGAGATAGATGGACAAAATGAGAGCAAACATGGAGAATTTCAAGAGAAAATGCAAAGTTTTAAAGAATATATAGAAATTCTAGATCTGAAAAATGTAATATCAGAAATGCAAATTCATCAAATATGCTTTATAAAAAAAAGAAAGGATCAGATAAATCAAATACAGGGCAATAGAAATTATTCAAATTTAGTTACAGATAAAACAAAAAATGTAAAACACTGGAAGAGCTTTTTAATAAATGGTGTTGGAAAACAGACAAAATACAAAAAATCTAAACAGTGATCTTAAATCTTTCACAATAATCAACTAAAAGTAAATCAGAGGACTATATATAAAATGCATATATATAAGATTCCTAGATTATCATCTAGGAAAAACATGGAAAAACATTGATGGTAGTCACATAACACCAGGAGGGAATCCTAAAACTAGCTATGGGTTTTGGGTGATTATGATATATCAGTTTAAGTTCATCAACTGTAACAGAAATTTCTACATGAAAAAGATTTGATAGAATCTTTTAGTTGGGTTTCCAGGAGACCCACACTAAAAGGAAATTCTTATTTTCGGGCTGAAGTGAAGTAATTTAATATAACTTCAAGAATATAGCATGTGGCTAAATTAAATCAGACTTTAAAAATAATATTTAGAAGACTATTATCTGTTTAAGAAAATATTTTAAAAATATGTTGTAGGATTAAAAATATATGTAGAAGTAAAATATATGACAAAAAGAAAACAATTAAAAAGACAATAAAGAAGATAAAATTAAATATTAAAAAAATACAGTCAACCCAAAATGAGGAAATGAAAGAACAAAGAAAAGATGATTCAAATGGAAAATGAATAGCAAGATGATATATTTAAGCTAACTGGGTATACGGTTACATAAAATATAAATGGAATTATACTCCAATTTAAAGACAGAAATTGTCCAACTGAACTTAGAAAAAGAGAAAGATTTTCCACTTACATGAGATACAGATTAAGAATCAAAGACACAGGGGATCCCTGGGTGGCGCAGCGGTTTGGCGCCTGCCTTTGGCCCAGGGCGCGATCCTGGAGACCAGGGATCGAGTCCCACATCGGGCTCCTGGTGCGTGGAGCCTGCTTCTCCCTCTGCCTGTGTCTCTGCCTCTCTCTCTCTCTGACTATCATAAATAAATTTTAAAAATTTAAAAAATTAAAAAAAAAAGAATCAAAGACACAAATAAGATGAAAATGTAAGAATAGGTAAGAATGTATTATTATGGAAGAAGGAGGAAGAAGAGTAAGAATGGAAGGTGAGAAGGAGGAAGACTAAAGCAACAAGGACTGTTACCAGAAATGAATGTCATTTTATAATGATAAAAGAATCAAGCAGAAGGAGATAGCAACCCCAAATATATATCTCATAGCAGAGCTTTAAGATACAAAACCAAAAATCCAGAATGGATGAATTTTTAAAATCCACAATCACATTGATAGGTATAGAGAATATTTGTCCAACACTGTTAACCATCTTGACCTTATTTATATTTATATGCAACAGATATAAAATGATGAAATTATTTTCAATTCATATGGACCATTCACCAAGATAGAGCATATATAGGGATTTCCATTTGAGTCTTACTCAATAAGTTTAACTTTAAAATCATAGTATATTCTTAGATGCAAATGGAATTAAAATCAAAATCAATCATAAAAAGTTATGGAAAAAAAACCCAAATATATGGTTATCAAGCCACACACTTCTAAATAGACTATGGGTCAAAGAGGAAACAAAAATGGAAATAATTATTTTGAACTAAGTGGTAAAGGAAATATATAAAAATCTGTAGATGTAATCCAAAATACATTTTTCAGGAAAATTTACAAACGTAACTCATATATATTAAAAAGAAGGTTAAAAATCAGCAATCTAAGCATCCAACCCAAGATGCTAGACACAAAACAAGCAAAATCAAAGAAAGTAGAAAACATAACATTTTAAGCACGTACAAAAATCAATGAAATAGAAAGTAGACCAGTAATGGAAAAAATCATCAAAGAAAGACTTGGATCTTTGAAGGGATTAATAAAATTGATACACATCAATGAAAACTGATCAAAAACAAAAAAGATAAAACACAAATCATCAGGATTAAAAAGAGGGGATATGGCAATAGCTTCAACAGACATTAAAAGTATAGTAAGGAAGAAAACACCAAGAAGATGCTACCCCCATCCAAATAATGAGTAAAAACTGGATGAACTACAAAATCGTAAGCTTCTCTGTCCTGTGTTGTCTGTAACTAAATGAACTGAGTTCCTGAACTGGTAAGTCCTCTAAGAAGATATTGGACATAATGAACTGTTTCACCTTTAGCAGAGCAAGGAAGAGGTGTCTAGTGGGTTGGAAGAAAACAGCTAAAATATTAGTGAATTCTTAAAGGAAAAGTGCGGGTTTAGCTGAAGAGTTCTGATTAATTTTGGCCCCAATCTTAATGAGAGTCTGCCATCTGAAAGCTCTTCTTCAGGCCTTGCTTGAATGCTCACAAGGATTGTGGGCAAAACAAAGACTAGACAGGGAGCTTTTAATGACACACAGGAAGAAAACCGGACTCACATCTCCAGATCCTTTCTTTCACCAAGTAAAGATGCCTTAATCTATGGTGACAGGGATATAAAAATCTCCCAGCTTCCTGGAACCTGGCAAAGATGCCCACTATTTCAGAAGAAAGTGTTAGAAGCAAATGCAGGATGGTAGGAAACCCTTTCACACAGAATCTTGTATTGATAGAAAGCAAAGGTATGAAACTGCTGGGGGATATGGTAGGAAACACTTCTTTGCATGAGACAACCACAGGTATAAGGTTGAGTTTGGCTACTATAGAGACATTGGGAATGAACACTGAGAAAGCCTCAATTTTAGCCTGGGCTTCCATGATCTGCCTATTAAATGACTACTCCGTGCCGATGAGATTTCATATCTTTTAATCCACAGCAAAAGTGGAAAATTTTTTTCAAGAAAAATTAGAGTGCTAATGTAGTCTGAGTTTCACAAATCTTCCTGAAACTGCTGTTTTTCCCAAGTTTGAAACTTCTTTTCTGTTTATGCAAGACATTTTGAACAAGTTTTAATAAGGCATTTAAACATCTCTTCCCTTTTCTAAAATATATGTCTCCTTAATAATTGGAAAGAAAGCGTTACTTTTTTCCAACCACAATTTCAAGTTCAGAACTACATAATGAAGTTAAACAAGTATATTCCTTGAAGATTTCTAGGTAGATGACTTCTTTAAATCTCAATTAAAATTTCTTTGCGTTCTTTGATTGGAAAAGCTTTAGGGGCTTCTGATTCAAAGTCTTTTCTTACAACTAAAATGATTGCAAATACATCTGTTACATTGAAAAATCTACAAAGAACATTTTTCCTTTAATAAGAAATATGCACTGATTTTCTTTAGAAGCATTTAGAAATCTTAACCTTGAAATGCTTAAGTAAATGGCTGGTATACTTTTTTTTTTTACAAAAAAATATTAACAAGATATGTATTTTACATGAGAGATAACATTAGGTGGTTTATATTATTACCAAATTCTAGTTTATCTAAAAAATTTTCCTAAAATAATCTCTAGTTTTGAGTATATTGGAGAAGCAGCAGCAGCATGGTAAAATGGAGAGTGCTTGATTGGAGGCCACCTGTTCTGGCTTCCTTTCCTGAGTCTGTCACTAACCAGCTGGGCGACCTTGTTTGTCTCAGTTTTTTCTCTGTGTGGTAAAGCATTGCGGTTGTATTATCTCTCTGGTTTCTCTCACATCTGAATTTTTTTATGTGTTCTCTGGTTTGTCTATTTCTGACTATTCAATTGCATTATATTTAACCCCTGTAATGTTATCTTTAAGGAAAGTGTCCAGGTCTATAAGAAGAGGCTCTCAAACTTATATTTGTATGATAATTGCCTGGTGATATTTATTTTTAAAAGATTCCTCCCTCCACTCCCATAACTAAAATTTGACAGATATGAGGTAGGGCCCAAGTGTATTTCTAACTATTATCCCAGGTGAGTCTGATCCAGTGGTCCCAGATTCAAGAACCTTAAAGCTGAGAGAAGTTTTTGTTTGTTTTTGTTAAGTGTTAACTATTATTCTAGCCAAGAGAAATCTGGAATCAGTATCATGTCAGTAGATATGGAAAGAATTGGCTTGATTTGGGACAAATTGATGAAGTCTACTGAAGCAGACTTTTAAGTTCATCAAACTGTTGAATGAAAATGGAGATAGAGAGGAGTCAAGGATAAAGATCATGTTTTGGTCTTGGTCAACATGATGAACAGTAAAGCCCATCATTCTGATGACAAGAGAGGAGTATGAATAAATGGCAGGCGAGATAGGAGGATAGTAAAAAAAAAAAACTGTGTTAAGTGTTGAACATTATTGCCTATGGAGCATGTACATGGATTTCTTCAGAAGGTGAATGGACATTGAGGTTCAGTTCTCAAAAGAAAAGTCTAGATGAAAAATAGAAGTTTCATATTTATCTGAATACAAGCCCTGAGAAAGGGTAAAATGTTCATGAATGAATTAATAAGAGTTCTTTGTAAGAGACTTTAAAAAACACCTATACACTTAAGGTTGCAAATATATCCATTTAATGTGCATGAAAAACATTGGACACTTCCATGTATTCCAAGGGCCTGATAAAAAAAGAATCATGTTTTGTTGAACTGAGCTGGATCCAGCGGTCTGATTTTTAACAAGAACCCCCATACGGTTCTTATACAGAGAACCTTAACCACCTTTGGAGAGACACTGAATTATAAGCTTGGGGAGTAGGTACTTTCCATCATTCAGGAAGATAAATGAGTAGATATGTTTGGATTTAAATATATGTTTATTCTATAGAATTGTCATTTGATCCAAACAACTACTCTTCCGTGGCATATGCTAAAGTGAAATACTGACCACCTATGTTTATAAACCATAGTCACTTTCCCCAACCATCAATTCAGATTGATACCATACTGAGAGGGTTGCATTTGTACCATTGGTGTGTAAATCATTGCTTCCCATTGCTTTATTGAGCACTTAACACATAATAAGTGTTTAATAAATATTAATTGAATTATAAGAATAAAGTTCTTGGCAGATGCTGTTTTTTTCCTTTCTTTTTTTTTTTAATAAATATCTGTAATTGCAAAGTAATCAAGCATTACTGAATTGGAAAGCCTAGTACTGTAAACATATCACTTTCTCTCAGTCTTTCACATATTAGATGTGTGAAAATTATTAAGGGTCTTATCAGTAAAAGAGAATAATAATAGGGACTACTGAAACATACACTTTTGATAAGGGCAAACCAGGTCATTCAGACACTGATAACAAATTGAATAAAGTCTTCAAAGAAAAAAAAAAAACTGCTTGCAGCCATCAGAGAGCTATCAAGGCAGTGAAGATCTTTAAGAAGAAGGAAAGTCAAGAAGGTAAGCCTGGGCTTGAGGTTAATGTTTCTTAAAGGCTATTCCTTATCTGGAAGTGGTTCTAAAAGATAGGGAAATTGATCAGCACCTTTAAAGGCCTTTTTTGACAAGGAGAAGCTAGTCTCCCAAAAAAGGTACCTTGGTAAAACATTCATGCTATGGCTTAGGATCATGTAGGGCTATCCTCTAGAAATAGTGATGAGCTGGAATACCTACAATAAGATTATGTTAATCTGAGATTACTATTGACTCTATCACCTGTCAGAATCAAGCATAAGTACTCGCTGAAGAAGACCATGCCATCCTAGACCTCAAATTATTTCTGCAACTTTTCATATAAAATGCCTCATAGTGAATTAAAAATAACCAGGCACATGATGAGAAAAGACCACATACATGGTAAGCAAGAGAGAAGGCCATAGAAACAGAACCTTATTTGTAAGGGTTCTGGATAATGGAGCTATTAGAACCAGACTTTAAAATAACTAAGGGGGCAGCCCCAGTGGCGCAGCGGTTTAGCGCCGCCTGCAGCCCAGGGCGTGATCTTGGAGACGCTGGATCGATCCAGCCAGACGCTGGATCCCACGTCAGGCTCTCTGTATGGTGCCTACTTCTCCCTCTGCCTGTGTCTCTGCCTCTCTCTCTCTCCCTCTCTGTCTCTATGAATAAATAAATAAAATATTTAAAAAAAAATAAAATAAAATAACTAAGGTTATTACATTCAAGAAAGGCAAGATTGAGAACTTTGTTAGAGTAGCATGTGAACTGAAAATACAATTGGAGTTACAAAATTCATTTGATGAGTATAAAAGCAGTTTGGATATATTTGTAGAGAAAAATAGTATACTAAAATGAAGATTAGAAGAAAATATCCAAACTGAATATAAAGAGACAGAGAGAGAGAACGAGAAAGAGAAAACCAGAGAGGAGTTTAATAAGTATAAGAAATAGAGTAAAAAGGTCTAACATATGGGTAATTGGAGTTCAAAAGGAGTGTATAGAATAAAGAATCATGCAGATATTAATTGTCAGATTTCAGAGGCTCTACCAATGGTATGGTAGAAAGCAAATAAGTACAGTTATAGCCAGAAATTATTTTCATCCCTGAATGAAAGCCATTTTGAAATGTGACCCTGCTGATCCTTCTATCAAGAAGTGAAGTATATTGCTTCACTGTCTTTAATTTGGACTAATAAGTCCATCTGTTTTGACTATCTGGAATATGTAAAAATTTTTGATGTGGAATTTCTAAGCATAGACCTCAAGAGGCTTTGGAACTTTCACTGCCATTCTCTTGCTGCCTTTTGTCTGCCATGTGAATAAGCTGGGGTTAGCCTCCACAAGGATTAGAGACAATATGCCCAATAAACAGACAACACCAACTATTAGACATGTGACTATCCATTCCCAGTTGAGCAGTCAGGTAATTGCAGCTGCTTAAGTCATTTCAGGGGCAAGAACACCTACCTAAAACTAGCCCAAATTGCTGAGCCACAGAATCATGAGCACATCAATTGTTGTTTCATGGCACTAAACTTTGGAGGTAGCTTATTAAACAACAGATAACTGATATAGAAATTGATACTAAAAGTAAGCAGCTGCTATACTAAAAACATAAAACATGTGTCAATAGATTCTGAATTTGGTATTGAGTGAAAGCTGGGAAGGGGGGAGGAAATGCATAGTGTAATCCAAAAGGAAAGGAGGAAACATCTATAAGAGACTAGAAAAGGGGTGACTTATATCATTCAGTGGCAGGTGACACTATAATCTGGAGTGACTTGGAAAATGTACCTAAATGAATTTGTGTATCTACCTAAGGCAGTCTGTCACAGAATGTTGAAAGTGTCAGTTTTCAAAGAGAATATAAAGGAAAGATAGAAGGCTCAGGACTTTCCAGTTCAGAAAACAAAACTGCTTCTCATCCTCATTCTTCTAGCTAGCAAAATATTCTCAAGGAATTTGCCTCCGAGCAAAGATTGGATCACTAGTGTGGCTCCAAGATACTTTACTAAAGTCTCAGAAAGACTTAAGGTGACTAGTAAACCCTTTCAGTTAGGCAAAAGAATTCCAAGTAAGGCTTTAAAAAGCCATGTACCTTCACTGCACAAGAATGAATGAAGAAGTCAAGGCTAGGCTCCTTGAGAATGAGAAACCACATGATGGATGTCTAACCAATGTCTCACTTGTAACACTAGACATGAGGAAGAGATCGCCTTAAAACATTCATCCCCAGTCAACCTTCTGGAGAGACTTTGATCACATAGTAATCTTGTCAGGAGCAGTAGAAGAAAAACCCGAATAGCTGGCACTCAGAATCTGAGCAAAATGAAAGTATTATTTGATGCCTATAAGTTTTTGAGTGATTGTTTTGTAGAGCAATAGGTAACTGATAGTACTTCAAGTGTAGCCAATATATTATTTACAAGTAAAGAAATAAGGATATTTTCAGACAAGCAATATATGAGAGAACTCATTAAAAGCAAATCTCCGGTATAGTAAATTTCAAATGAATCCAGACAAGAGATAAGAGATACAGGAAAGATGAAAAGAGATTGAAATGATAAATATGTGGATAAATATCAGTGAGCAACAACTACATATAATAGCAGTTATAGTCTCTTAGTATATTAGATAGATATATAGGGAAATACATAAGTAGTGTTTAGATAGATGAGAGAATTAAAAATCATAGTACTAATAGCAGTAAGTTTGGAGGGGAATAAATGGAACTTAATATTCTAAGGTTCATAAATTACTGAAAAAATGATAAATGTTCCAAGAAAAATAAGCTTCATAAATCAGGGATGCCCTTGTAATTTTTAGGGTAGCTTCCAAAAGATGGCTAAAAGAGTGGGTAAATATCAAACTAATAAAGGAGGAAATTGATCTGATAAAAACAACTAATCCCACACACACACAAAAAAAAACAAGATGGGGGAAGGAAAGAATATACAGAAGGCAGAATATATAGGAGGCAGGACAAATAATGTGGTGGATTTAAACACAAATATATCAGTAATTTCATTTAAATGGAAAAATTATGTTACTTAAAAGATTATCAACCTGGAATTTAAAAAATAAAATAAAACCCAACTATATGCTAATCGCAAGTAGCATACCTTAAATATAACATTACATAATGATTGTTAGCAGTCAGGATCATGGTTATCTTTAGGGAAGAGGGAAAAGTAGTAATTGCAAGGGGGTATTGGGATCTTCTGGGATGCTGGCAATATTGTAGTTCTTGATGTATTTACTGGTTGCATGGACATCCACTTGGTAACAATGTATTGATCTCTGCATTTATGTTTATGCACTTTTCTCTGTGTATTTATTTCACAATTCAAAAAGTTAAAAAAAAAAACACTATCTCAAAGAGGCCTAGTAAAGATCAGGGCTATAGGGCATGTAATGATATGCTTATTTTCTAGCACATCTAAAGCATTTAATAAATGTGCATTGGTATTATTATCATTGTTTTTTAATACTTTATACAACCTAAATAAAAATAACAGTAATAACTTTTAATCTGACAAAATCATTCTAATTTATATTCAGAAGAATCAGCTAAGAAAATTAGTCAAAACCTACAGTGAGAAAAGACTATACATGATTACTTATCCTAACAAATATTAAAATATATACAATAATCAGTAAAAATAATACTGGTATATGTCTCCAAGAATAAAATGAATAAATAATCCATATGTATATTTAATTAAATACATGTCATATTTTATCAAAAAACAAATTAGCATTTCAGATTTGTTGAAGAACAGATTTGTTAGAAAAAAATGGAATATGCATGACTTGGTGTTGTGTTTGTCTTAATAGCAAATGCCTTATTGCCTGAAACCCTACCCTTTCTGCTGCCCCTGCTGCTCTTTCACCAGTTCACTCTCAAAGAAAGATTCTTTTTTTTTTTCCAAGGGTGAGTCACCCTTTTATTTCATATTTATTCTTCCCCCAAACAGGATCTTTAAGTTAAATGTTTCCAATCAATTGCTGTATCTTGAAGTTATTTTCTTTAGCATCTTAATTGTGCTCTCTTAATTAGCATTTTATTTCACATAATTCAAAAGACAATCTAATTTCTTTGGCAAAAGTAGAATTGATAACATTATGGCTGAACTAGCATTTACAGTGATATGGAGGCAACTGGCTAATCATTTAATAAGTAAAAACAATGGCCTAAAAATTAAAAATCACCCATGAACTGAAATTAATGCTAGATGAATTAAAGATACTTATTTTTTTATGTATTTTAATGTCTTTATTTATTCTTTAATAAGCTCTATTCCCAGTGCAGAGCTTGAACTCAGAACCCTGAGATCAAGACCTAAGTTGAGATCAAGAGTCAGATGCCTAACCGACTGAGCTACTTAGGTGCCCCAAAGATAATATTTTAAAAATAAAAGCATAAATATGGTAGGAAAAAATGTAGGTAGGATTTTATGTTCCTTTGAGATGAGAATAGAGAGGTCTTTGTAACAGTTTTATTGAGATATAGTCCACGTACCATATACTTGTTTTTTAATATATTTACAGAACTGTGCAAACATCACCAAAATAAATTTTAGTACACTTTCATCATCCCTCAAATAAACCTTGTAATCTTTAACCACTACCTTCTTTTTTTTTTTTTCATGAAGTATTTATTTATTTATTTATTTATTTATTTATTTTTTTTTTTTATTGGTGTTCAATTTACTAACATACAGAATAATACCCAGTGCCCGTCACCCATTCACTCCCACCCCCCGCCCTCCTCCCCTTCTACCACCCCTAGTTCGTTTCCCAGAGTTAGCAGTCTTTACGTTCTGTCTCCCTTTCTGATATTTCCCACACATTTCTTCTCCCTTCCCTTATTTTCCCTTTCACTATTATTTATATTCCCCAAATGAATGAGAACATATAATGTTTGTCCTTCTCCGACTGACTTACTTCACTCAGCATAATACCCTCCAGTTCCATCCACGTTGAAGCAAATGGTGGGTATTTGTCATTTCTAATAGCTGAGTAATATTCCATTGTATACATAAACCACATCTTCTTTATCCATTCATCTTTCGTTGGACACCGAGGCTCCTTCCACAGTTTGGCTATAGTGGCCATTGCTGCTAGAAACATCGGGGTGCAGGTGTCCCGGCGTTTCATTGCATTTGTATCTTTGGGGTAAATCCCCAACAGTGCAATTGCTGGGTCGTAGGGCAGGTATATTTTTAACTGTTTGAGGAACCTCCACACAGTTTTCCAGAGTGGCTGCACCAGTTCACATTCCCACCAACAGTGTAAGAGGGTTCCCTTTTCTCCGCATCCTCTCCAACATTTGTTGTTTCCTGCTTTGTTAATTTTCCCCATTCTCACTGGTGTGAGGTGGTATCTCATTGTAGTTTTGATTTGTATTTCCCTGATGGCAAGTGATGCAGAGCATTTTCTCATATGCATGTTGGCCATGTCTATGTCTTCCTCTGTGAGATTTCTCTTCATGTCTTTTGCCCATTTCATGATTGGATTGTTTGTTTCTTTGCTGTTGAGTTGAATAAGTTCTTTATAGATCTTGGAAACTAGCCCTTTATCTGATATGTCATTTGCAAATATCTTCTCCCATTCTGTAGGTTGTCTTTGAGTTTTGTTGACTGTATCCTTTGCTGTGCAAAAGCTTCTTATCTTGATGAAGTCCCAATAGTTCATTTTTGCTTTTGTCTCTTTTGCCTTTGTGGATGTATCTTGCAAGAAGTTACTATGGCCGAGTTCAAAAAGGGTGTTGCCTGTGTTCTTCTCTAGGATTTTGATGGAATCTTGTCTCACATTTAGATCTTTCATCCATTTTGAGTTTATCTTTGTGTATGGTGAAAGAGAGTGGTCTAGTTTCATTCTTCTGCATGTGGATGTCCAATTTTCCCAGCACCATTTATTGAAGAGACTGTCTTTCTTCCAATGGATAGTCTTTCCTCCTTTATCGAATATTAGTTGCCCATAAAGTTCAGGGTCCACTTCTGGATTCTCTATTCTGTTCCACTGATCTATGTGTCTGTTTTTGTGCCAGTACCACACTGTCTTGATGACCACAGCTTTGTAGTACAACCTGAAATCTGGCATTGTGATGCCCCCAGATATGGTTTTCTTTTTTAAAATTCCCCTGGCTATTCGGGGTCTTTTCTGATTCCACACAAATCTTAAAATAATTTGTTCTAACTCTCTGAAGAAAGTCCATGGTATTTTGATAGGGATTGCATTAAACGTGTATATTGCCCTGGGTAACATTGACATTTTCACAATATTAATTCTGCCAATCCATGAGCATGGAATATTTTTCCATCTCTTTGTGTCTTCCTCAATTTCTTTCAGAAGTGTTCTATAGTTTTGAGGGTATAGATCCTTTACATCTTTGGTGAGGTTTATTCCTAGGTATCTTATGCTTTTGGGTGCAATTGTAAATGGGATTGACTCCTTAATTTCTCTTTCTTCAGTCTCATTGTTAGTGTATAGAAATGCCACTGACTTCTGGGCATTGATTTTGTATCCTGCCACGCTACCGAATTGCTGTATGAGTTCTAGCAATCTTGGGGTGGAGACTTTTGGGTTTTCTATGTAGAGTATCATGTCATCGGCGAAGAGAGAGAGTTTGACTTCTTCTTTGCCAATTTGAATGCCTTTAATGTCTTTTTGTTGTCTGATTGCTGAGGCTAGGACTTCCAGTACTATGTTGAATAGCAGTGGTGAGAGTGGACATCCCTGTCTTGTTCCTGATCTTAGGGGAAAGGCTCCCAGTGCTTCCCCATTGAGAATGATATTTGCTGTGGGCTTTTCATAGATGGCTTTTAAGATGTCGAGGAATGTTCCCTCTATCCCTAAACTCTGAAGAGTTTTAATCAGGAATGGATGCTGTATTTTGTCAAATGCTTTCTCTGCATCCAATGAGAGGATCATATGGTTCTTGGTTTTTCTCTTGCTGATATGATGAATCACATTGATTGTTTTACGGGTGTTGAACCAGCCTTGTGTCCCAGGGATAAATCCTACTTGGTCATGGTGAATAATTTTCTTAATGTACTGTTGGATCCTATTGGCCAGTATCTTGTTGAGAATTTTTGCATCCATGTTCATCAGGGATATTGGTCTGTAATTCTCCTTTTTGGCGGCGTCTTTGTCTGGCTTTGGAATTAAGGTGATGCTGGCTTCATAGAACGAATTTGGAAGTACTCCATCTCTTTCTATCTTTCCAAACAGCTTTAGGAGAATAGGTATGATTTCTTCTTTAAACGTTTGATAAAATTCTCCTGGGAAGCCATCTGGCCCTGGACTCTTGTGTCTTGGGAGGTTTTTGATGACTGCTTCAATTTCCTCCCTGGTTATTGGCCTGTTCAGGTTTTCTATTTCTTCCTGTTCCAGTTTTGGTAGTTTGTGGCTTTCCAGGAATGCGTCCATTTCTTCTAGATTGCCTAATTTATTGGCGTATAGCTGTTCATAATATGTTTTTAAAATCGTTTGTATTTCCTTGGTGTTGGTAGTGATCTCTCCTTTCTCATTCATGATTTTATTAATTTGAGTCTTCTCTCTCTTCTTTTTAATAAGGCTGGCTAATGGTTTATCTATCTTATTAATTCTTTCAAAGAACCAACTCCTGGTTCTGTTGATCTGTTCCACAGTTCTTCTGGTCTCGATTTCGTTGAGTTCTGCTCGAATCTTTATTAACTCCCTTCTTCTCTTGGGTGTAGGATCTATTTGCTGTTTTTTCTCTAGCTCCTTTATGTGTAAGGTTAGCTTTTGTATTTGAGTTCTTTCCAGTTTTTGAATGGATGCTTGTATTGCGATGTATTTCCCCCTTAGGACTGCTTTTGCTGCATCCCAAAGATTTTGAACGGTTGTATCTTCATTCTCATTAGTTTCCATGAATCTTTTTAATTCTTCCTTAATTTCCTGGTTGACCCTTTTATCTTTTAGTAGGATGGTCCTTAACCTCCACGTGTTTGAGGTCCTTCCAAACTTCTTGTTGTGATTTAGTTCTAATTTCAAGGCATTATGGTCCGAGAATATGCAGGGGACAATCCCAATCTTTTGGTATCGGTTCAGACCCGATTTGTGACCCAATATGTGGTCTATTCTGGAGAAAGTTCCATGTGCGCTTGAGAAGAATGTGTATTCAGTTGAGTTTGGATGTAAAGTTCTGTAGATATCTGTGAAATCCATCTGGTCCAGTGTATCATTTAAAGCTCTCGTTTCTTTGGAGATGTTTTGCTTAGAAGACCTATCGAGTATAGAAAGAGCTAGATTGAAGTCACCAAGTATAAGTGTATTATTATCTAAGTATTTCTTCACTTTGGTTAATAATTGATTTATATATTTGGCAGCTCCCACATTCGGAGCATATATATTGAGGATTGTTAAGTCCTCTTGTTGAATAGATCCTTTAAGTATGATATAGTGTCCCTCTTCATCTCTCACTACAGTCTTTGGGGTAAATTTTAGTTTATCTGATATAAGGATGGCTACCCCTGCTTTCTTTTGAGGACCATTCGAATGGTAAATGGTTCTCCAACCTTTTATTTTCAGGCTGTAGGTGTCCTTCTGTCTAAAATGAGTCTCTTGTAGACAGCAAATAGATGGGTCCTGCTTTTTTATCCAGTCTGAAACCCTGCGCCTTTTGATGGGGTCATTAAGCCCGTTCACATTCAGAGTTACTATTGAGAGATATGAGTTTAGTGTCATCATGATATCTATTCAGTCTTTGTTTTTGTGGACTGTTCCACTGAACTTCTTCTTAAAGGGGAATTTTAAGAGGCCCCCTTAAAATTTCTTGCAGAGCTGGTTTGGAGGTCACATATTCTTTTAGTTGCTGCCTGTCTTGGAAGCTCTTTATCTCTCCTTCCATTTTGAATGAGAGCCTTGCTGGATAAAGTATTCTTGGTTGCATGTTCTTCTCATTTAGGACCCTGAATATATCCTGCCAGCCCTTTCTGGCCTGCCAGGTCTCTGTGGAGAGGTCTGCTGTTACCCTAATACTCCTCCCCATAAAAGTCAGGGATTTCTTGTCTCTTGCTGCTTTAAGGATCTTCTCCTTATCTTTGGAATTTGCAAGCTTCACAATTAAATGTCGAGGTGTTGAACGGTTTTTATTGATTTTAGGGGGGGATCTCTCTATTTCCTGGATCTGAATGCCTGTTTCCCTTCCCAGATTAGGAAAGTTTTCAGCTAGAATTTGTTCAAATACATATTCTGGCCCTCTGTCCCTTTCGGCGCCCTCGGGAACCCCAATTAAACGTAGGTTTTTCTTCCTCAGGCTGTCGTTTATTTCCCTTAATCTATCTTCATGGTCTTTTAATTGTTTGTCTCTTTTATCCTCAGTTTCCCTCTTTGCTATCAACTTGTCTTCTATGTCACTCACTCGTTCTTCCACCTCGTTAACCCTCGTCGTTAGGACTTCTAGTTTGGATTGCATCTCATTCAATTGATTTTTAATTTCTGCCTGATTAGCTCTAAATTCTGCAGTCATGAAGTCTCTTGAGTCCTTTATACTTTTTTCTAGAGCCACCAGTAGCTGTATAATAGTGCTTCTGAATTGGCTTTCTGACATTGAATTGTAATCCAGATTTTGTAACTCTGTGGGAGAGAGGACTGTTTCTGATTCTTTCTTTTGAGGTGAGGTTTTCCTTCTAGTCATTTTGCTCAGTGCAGAGTGGCCAAAAGCAAGTTGTATTGGGAAAAAGAGAAAAAGAGAGGAGAGAAAGAAGGAAAGAAAAGAGAAAGAGAAAAAAATAAGGGAAGAAAAAAAAAAAAAACGAAAAAAAAAAAAAAAGAAGAAAAAGAGAAAGAAAAAGAAAGGAGAAAAAAAAGGGGGTGGGGGAAGGAAACAAATCAAAAAGCAAAACAAAACAAAAACAAAAACAAAAACAAAAACAAACAAACAAAAAAAGAACCACCGGGGAGTATCTTCTGATTCTGTGTACTTTAAGTCCCTTGGCTTCTCCTGGAAGTTGTCCGTCTAGCTGGTGTTCTGGGGGAGGGGCCTGTTGTGCTGATTTTCAGGTGTTAGCAGTTGGGGGAGCTGCTGTGCCCCTGCCTGGTGCAGGGCTCGGTGGGGGTTGTTTGCCCCGTGAGGCCGCAGGAGGAACAGCCCCAGTGGCGGGGCAGCTCTGGAAACCTGGATTCAGCTCCGGCAGGAACTCCGTCTGCAGGGCCTGGAGGCTCCGGGCGGGGCCGCTGCTCTGCTCAGCTGGGGCAGGAGCGTCCTCGCTGTCCTGGGCCCTCCCGGCCTCTGCCTGTCCCGGGGGAGGCGGGATCCTGGGCTGTGTCCCGGCGCCCTGTGCTCCGGAGCCTGCGCTGGTGGATTCGCGCTCCCGGGCCGCGCAGCCCCCTCCGTGGAGCCGCCGCCCGAGCCCCTCCGAGCTGCTCCTGGAACCGCGCAGGCCCCTCCGCACGGAGCCTCTTCCTCTGCCCGAGCCCCTCTGAGCTGCTCCCGGGGCCGCGCAGCCCCCTCTGCGGAGCCGCCGCCCGAGCCCCTTCAGCTGCTCCGGGTCCCGCCGGGTCCCGCCGTGCGCGCTGCAGCCCTTAGGGAGCTCGGCGCACTCTCCTGGGCGCGCAGTTGCTGTTACTGTCCCCGGGAGCCCGAGGGCATCCCCGCCCTCCTGGGTCCTGCTCCAACTCCCTGGGAGCCCCTTTCCCCCGGGAAGGTCGGTGCAGCTCCTGCTCCTCCGGGACGGGGCTCTCCTGTCCTGGGGACACTCGCCCCGGCCTCAGCCCGGCTCCTCGCGGGGCCCCTCCCCCTTGGAGGCCTTTGTTTCTTTACTTCTTTTTCCCCGTCTTCCTACCTTGGTAGAAGCGCGAACTCTTCTCACTGTAGCATTCCAGCTGGTCTCTCTTTAAATCTCAGGCCGAATTCATAGATTTTCAGGATAATTTGAAGGTTTTCTAGGTAGTTTGGTGGAGACAGGTGATTTGGAGACCCTACTCCTCCGCCATCTTGCTCCTCCCTAACCACTACCTTCTTTTCAAACCCTATCCTCCTAGCCCCCAACATCCAGCCCTAAGCAACCACTAATTTACTATCTTTATAGGTTTTCCTGTTCTGGATATTTCATATGAATGGAATCATATAGTATTGGTCTTTTGTGACTAGCTTCTTTAACGTGTTTTCAAGGTTAATTTACATTTTATCATGTATCATTACTTCATTCCTTTATATGACTAAATAATATTTCATTGTATGGATCTACCACATTTTGTTTACTTATTCATTATTTGATGGATATTTAGGTTGTTTCACCTTTTTTGGCTATTATAAATAATTCTGCTCTGAACATTCATGTATAGATTTTCAGTTACTATACTTTTCAACTCCAAAAATTTTATTTGGTTCTTTTTTGTAATTTTTCTTTATTTTTTTAAAGATTTTATTTATTTGAGACACACCAAGAGAGAGAGACAGAAACACAGGTAGAGGGAGAAGCAGGCTCCATGGAGGGAGGCTGATGTGGGACTCGATCCCAGGTCTCCAGGATCACACCCTGGACTGAAGGCAGCACTTAAACTGCTAAGCCACCAGAGCTGCCCTGTAAATTCTCTTTATTGACATTCTCTATTTGTTGCAACATTGTCCTCATGCCTCCCTTTATTTCTTTAATCATGTTTTCCTTTAATCCTTTGAACATGTTCATAATGGCTACCCTGAAGTTCTGTTAAATGTGACATCTGGTCACTCTCACAGGCACTTTCTTTTGCTTGCCTTTTTTTCCTTTCTGTTTTATGGGTCACATATTAGTGATTCAGATTCTTTGTGTGTCATAATATTTATTTGAAACTGGATATTTTAAAGATTTTTTTTTTATTTTTCATTTTTTAAAGTGATCTGTATACCCAACGTGGGGCTCAAACTCACAACCCCTAGATCAAGAGTTGTATGCTCAACCACCTGAGCCAGCCAGGGCCCCTGAAAACTGTATATTTACAATAATATATTGTAATATCTCTGAAGGGTTCCCTTTTGCCTCAGGTGTTTGTGATTATTGTTTTCTTGTTTGTTTAGTCATTCACTGGACTATTATTATGATTAAGTCCCATTGCTTTCACAGTGTGAAGTCTCTATTTTGCTTCTCAGAGGGCACAGGCCTGGCATGTACACAGTTACCCTGGGATGACACTGGTTTTAGGAGGGCTTTTTGCAGTCTCTCTTTTCCCCTCATCACATCCAGCTGCTAAATTCTACTAATTACCAGCTGATTTTTCTGTTTTTAACAACACAGTAGAACATAATTGTTCCTTAGATTGAGACTCATCCAATTAAATCTGAGTTCCTTTATGGGGGTAAACTTTGAGGTCAATGTTTGATCTTTGTTCGTATCCAAGACTCTTTGGTGTCTTTCTCTGGTAAATGTATTGGCTTATGATTTACTTAATACCCCTCATGAGGCAACCAACCTCTTCTTACTTGCTTTCTACCAAAACTTCACTGTTTTTTTTTTTTTTTTTGAAGATTTTATTTTATTATTTATTCATGAGAGACACACATAGAGAAGACAGAGACACAGGCAGAGGGAGAAGCAGGCTCCATGCCAGGAGCCCGACGCGGGACTCGATCCGGGACTCCAGGATCATGCCCTGGGCCGAAGGCAGGCGCCAAACCACTGAGCCACCCAGGGATCCCCAAAACTTCACTGTTTTTGAGAGCACCCTTAGAATTAAACTTCCTCACAATCTTTCAGATAAACTCAATGTTGTTTTTGCCTTTTATATGTTTATCTCCCCAGAGCATAGAGAGCATAGAAGCACTCTATTCTTAGGGCTTCCTTCTTCATCTGGGCAAAATCTCTAAGCTGTGGCTTTGGAAATGATTGTGGAGACAGTGGTATGATTCTCTCTGAGTAATCTGCTAGATTTAGGAGAGTTCTGGGTGGGGGGCATTAGCCTCTGGTATCCTAGACTCAACTGCCTTGACATGGAAACTCCATTCTACAAATGCACTGGGGCAAGAGTGATTGGGTCCCTAGTATTTTTCAACCTATTATGCCAGAGATAGAGCCTCTGCTCTATGAGTGAGGGAAGAGTAAATGAAACTAACCCTGACCTCTTAGCCATACTCACCTGGCATTTAGCTACTGCAATGGGTAGTTGGAAGTAAGATAAATGCTAACGGCCTTCCCTTCCATTAAGATATCATACCTCTATACCAGGATCTAGGGATGGGGAGCAGGGAGTCCTATGTTCTTAACTCCATCTAGAGTGGAGTTTCTGTTAATCTGAACCCTGGTGGGTGGGGTTAGGAATATCATGATTCAAATGTAGACTCACTGTTCTCTGAGTTTTACTAGATTTTCTTGAATAAATGTTTCTTTTTTGATGCCATCCCTTAAAAACTGCTTCTAGAGACTTTAAATGTATGTGTTTTAATTATTTAAAATTACTTAAAAGTAATTTCACTTTTCCATATACCTGTTTTTCTAGGTAGCTTTAATATATGACATTAAAGATAGATAGAGGGATCCCTGGGTGGCGCAGCGGTTTGGCGCCTGCCTTTGGCCCAGGACACGATCCTGGAGACCCAGGATTAAATCCCACGTTGGGCTCCTGGTGCATGGAGCCTGCTTCTCCCTCTGCCTGTGTCTCTGCCTCTCTCTCTCTCTCTCTCTCTGTGTGTGTGACTATCATAAATAAATAAAAATTAAAAAAAATAAAATAAAGATAGATAGATGTTCTATCTATGAATGGGAGAATGGAGTTAGTAAACAGTTCCCCTAGCCTTTGAGGGCACTGTGTGATGGATCTACTTTGGTTTCACCTGCCAAGTTGACTCATGTAAAGATACCTAGGAACAAGAAAGAAAGACAGTGGTTACCAATATCAGTTACACAAAAGGAATGACCATGGTTCCCTGCTCCCAAGAGGACCCCAGAAGCTTTTGCCCCTGGAGAAACCCTCAGAATAGCCCTCAGAATCACTACCCACCCCCTGTGGATTTTGCCACTGAGGTTTTTGTCCTACAGGTTTTTCATCCACAGACACTACCTATATAAGTCTGTGTTCTCTCCTTGACACCCTACAGAACCTCTGTGGCTGCACCTGTAAGATACCAACCTAGACCCTTCCACAGCTGAATCCCAAACCTGTGCGTGTACCCCTAGCTAGCCCCTGCAGTAGTGCCCATGCACGCTGCTGATGAAACTCCTGTCACCAGTCTCCACAGCTCTGCACATGCCTATGGTGTGAGTATGCAGTCATAGGAGTACATGCTGACAGCCAGGACCCTTGCAGCTGCCAGTGTTCCCACAATTGGCCCCAGTCCCTGCTGTGAGCCCCAGTCCTTGCACTAAGTATATGTCTACAGCAGGCCCCTTCTGCTACACAGGCTCCTGGAGGTGGCGAGCACAGCCAAGTGCATCACTGGCTCTGGCAATCACAGCTGCCTGCCCTGGTCCTTAGCAGCTAGAAATAGAGGTGCCACTGAGGATCTGATAGCCCTTGCACCTTTGCAGAGCCCAGCAGCTCTTGCTAAGGATCACAGAATTCTCGATGTCATGGACCTTAAGGCCTGAGCCAGTGAGATACTATGCCCCACATACCTGCAGCAGCCACATGCTTCTCCTCTTAGCACCCTGCACCACTAGAACCAGGGTTACAACATGCTCCAGTCTGGACCCAGCCATAGGTAAAGGTCTTTCCTTACTGAAATCAGTCCATAAAGTCTGGAAGAGGTGACTGCTTTTTCAAATGTGCAGACATCTATGCAAGACTACAGGGATCATTTAGAATTAGAACACATGATATCACAAAAGGAACGCAATAATCTTTCAGTTACTGATCCCAAAGTAATGGACATAAACAAATTACCTAACAAAAAATTTAAAATAATTATTCTCAAGATGCTCAGAAAGCTACAAGAGAACACAAATACACAATTTACACAAATCAAGAAAACAATACAAGAACAAAGTGAGAGATTCAACAAAGATAGAAAACATAAAACAGAACCAAACAGAAATTTTGGAATTGAAGCATAAAGTGGCTGAAGGGAAGAACTCAATAGACAACTTTAATAGCAAATCAATCCAGCCAAAGGAAGAATCAGTGAACTTAGAGACATTATTCAAAATTATCTAGTAACAGGAGCAAAACAAAACAAAAGAAACAAAAAAATGAAAAGGAATGAAGAAAGAAAGTAAATTTTAAATGCTTTCACCATATGAACAATAAAAATAACAAAAAAATGGTAATTCTGTGATGTGAAGATTGCGTTAACCTTCCTGTGGTAGAAATTTCACAATAAGTACATCTACCAAACATCACATTGAATACTTTAAATTTACCCAATGTTATGTGTCAACTATATCTTTTTTTTTTTCTTAAGATTTTATTCATTCTTCATGAGAGACACACAGAGAGAGAGACAGAGACACAGGCAGAGGGAGAAGCAGGCTTCCTCCAAGGAGCCTGATGCAGGACTCTATCCCAGGTCCCCGGGATCACAACCTGAGCCAAAGGCAGACACTCCATCACTGAGCCACCCAGGTGGCCCATCTGGGTATAAAGCTGGAAAAAAGATAGACATATAAAGAAAAAATTAATGTATTTTGACTATTCAAGAATGTAAAATATATGTATATATCTCAAGTTAAAAAGACAACACAGGGAAATATTTGCAACAGATAAAATCTTATCTTAAATACGTCAAAAACTTTGACAAATCTCTAAGATGAAGATTAACACTCAAATAAGTAAATGAACAAAGAACACAAACTGGCATTTCATAAGATGTAGATAACAAATGAACATATGTAAAAAGTTGACCTCGTTACAATAAAGAAAAGAAAAATGAGAAACACTTTACATCCACAAATTTGAAAAGATACAAATAAAATTATATTACTCAGCAAATATGCAAGGAACTGGGAAAATACACCACAAATGAAAAGGTAAATTGACACAAACTTTGGCAAAATAAATGTAATATTTGAAATGTGCATTACTTTGCCATGTTGCATTCAATTTATTTAAAAATGTTAGTTTAGAGTGATGTATGGTGTATGCATGTGTGTGGGTGAGGGTTGGTTTTAACCTACCCTCTTGCCAGGGTTGGTTAACATTTGTAGTTCCCTAATCAAGAATATATATCCCAGAAGCAGGTAGTTAGCATCTAAAAGCCTCTTATCAGAAATCCACATGAGATTCAATTAACTTTATTTAAGATCAATGATAAAAGCTTTGTTAATTGGCATAATTGAAGGTAGCAATGATTATTCACTGGTGAAATGAGTGGTACTCAAGATACGGGTTTGACTAACAATATTGCAGTAAGTGTTGCTCTGCAGAGCATCATATGAGAATTTGGTGTGCCCCAGTAGCTTATATTCCTGGGAATGATGTCCTGTGCTTATGCTTATAGTTAATTCTATGAGCACCTTTTGGCGCATTTTGTTGCCTGACTACAATTAAAATGCTAACTCAATTCTGCCCTTGCAATACTGTTGCATTTGCCTCTAGTGAATCTTCCATTCAAAGTGCTGTTGAAAAGTCTGAGGACAGAGTTGGCACTTGGCTGAGCTCACAGTTTGAATGATTTTTTTTTTTTAATGTCTGCTTGGTATGTTCTTATATCTGCAGCATTTAGACTGGAGTTTTCTTTTATTATAATTTACTACATTGTTTTGAGGGTGTTGAGAATAAGATCTAGAGCTCTCACCTACCTTTAATTTTTGGAAATCATGGTTATCTACCTGAAAGAATCTAATAATTAAGAACAACAAAATCAAAATCCTTCTCACTTGGTAGTTCAAATTCCAGGAAATTGTTCTGAGGAAATAATTAAGGATGTGTGTAAAATTTAACTTCAATATATTTATCAAAGACTTATTTATCATGGCAAAACACACATGATTTAATGTTCAACAATTGGTTGAAAATTGATTAATTTGCAGTGTATTCTAAAAAGAAATATCAAACAGATTTTAAAAATTAGGGCATGGACATTAGAAACGACAAATACTCACCATTTGCTTCGACGTGGATGGAACTGGAGGGTATTATGCTGAGTGAAATAAGTCAATCGGAGAAGGACAAACATTATATGGTCTCATTTATTTGGGAATATAAATAATAGTGAAAGGGAATAAAGGGGGAAAGGAGGAAAAATAAGTGGGAAATATCAGAAAGGGAGACAGAACATGGAAGACTCCTAACTCTGGGAAACGAACTAGGGATGGTGGAAGGGGAGGAGGGCAGGTGGTGGGGGTGACTGGGTGGTGGGCACTGAGGGGGGCACTTGACGGGATGAGCACTGGGTGTTATTCTGAATGTTGGCAAATTGAACACCAATAAAAAATAAATTTATTATTAAAAAAATTAGGGCATGGAAAACTAGTGATAGGAAAAAAAACTGCAGGATAGATTGTAAATGAACGAAAATGATATTAAAACAATATATACAATACAAAAATATTTTAGAAAATATATAATTGTGCTTATATGGATATGGTCTCAGTTGTTTAGGACAAAATGAAAGATGTATGATGGGATTAACTCTAATTTCTTTGTAACTGTTTCATCTCCAAATACCAGGTTTTTTTTTTTTTAAGATTTTATTTATTTATTCATAAGAGACACAGAGAGAGAGAAAAAGAGAGAGAGAGAGAGACAGAAACAGAGACACAGGGAGAAGGAGAAGCAGGCTCCATGCAGGGAGCCTGACATAGGACTTGATCCCAAGTCTTCAGGATCACACCTTGGGCTGAAGGCGGCGCTAAACTGCTGTCTGCCCCGTACGTTCTCAAGTATCTGCGGAGACGGTTCTTCCCGCCCAGCTACTCGAAGCTCCTGTCGAAGGCACGCTCTGGCCCAGGGCACCGCCTCTGCACCCTCCTGGTGGACAGAGATCAAGTTGCGTTTTTATTAACCACCACCTGCGGATCCCGCAGTAATTGCTAACACGTGCATGGGGTCCCGACGCCTACTGGACGGGAAGGTTCCTGGAAGGGGCCCCCGTGGGCCTGCTCGGGCCCCGACGGTTCGGCCTTGAGTGAATGTACATATGTTAAAACCGGTGGCTCAGCAAACAGAGTTACAAGTGGGTCACTGTGCAAGCTTCCTATGACTTGAATTTTGTTGTCATGTGATAAAAAGTTTCTGTCCAGTTTAAAAAAAAAAAATACCAGGGTTTAAAAGAGTTGTCAAGGAACCATATGCACTGGAATCACTTGGTTTGTTTGTAAAACTCACATATCCAAGCCCTACCCCAAACTTATTAAATCAGAACATCTTGGGGTGAATTAGCTATTTATGTAACAAACTGCAACAAAACAGAGGGTCTTAAACTAAAAAACACCAATTGCTCAATTATTTTTATTTTTTGTCTGCAGTCCAGGTACCTCTTAGTGGGAGTGTTTCTGGCTGAGGGACTCTCTTGAAGCCAAAGTCATTGCGTTGGCTAGAGATTCAGTTATTTTAACACTTCACTGGGACTGGAGAATCTGCTACCAAGGTCACTTACATAGCCATTGGTAGACTCAATAGGTCCAAGTCTCAACTCCTTTCCATGAATTCCAGCAGGTCTTTGTTATTTGCTATGTGGGCCTTTCCATAGGCTGACTGATTCTCTTCACAATGTGGAAGATGGCAATCTGAGAGAGAGAGAGAAAGAAATCAAGATAGAAGCCACAGTCTTTATGTAACCTAATGTTGAAAGTGACATCCATCATTTTAGTAAATCAATAATAGTGAATCAATAAGTCTAGCCAATAGTTAAAAGGAAAGGAATTAAATAAGGACATGAATACCAGAAAGCATGGATTGGTAGGAGGTATCTTATAAAAATTCCTCACATGGGCTGAGAACTTTAACCTGAGTTGTTAGCAATATTTTGGGTTTTTTTTGAATTGTTAACAATATTTGTAAATGATTCATATACAAGCCATTTACTTCCTAAATATATATTTTTAAGGTTTTATTTACTTATTCATGAGAGACACAGAGAGAGAGAGACAGAGACACAGGCAGAGGGAGAAGCATGTTCCATGCAGGGAGCCGGACATGGGACTCGATCCTGGGACTCCAGGATCACACCCTGGGCTGAAGGCAGGTGTTAAACTGCTGAGCCACCTGGGCTCCCCATACTTCCTAAGTATTTTTAATAGAACAAAAAAAATTTGATAGGTAGAATCTGACTGATTAATTTCAGCCCATGGATTGGTTTCCTCTGCATCTAGCCTTCTGTATAGATAATTGCCAATCTTATGTTCATCTAAGATTATCTTGTTCTGGGTCCAAGATCAGAACTTTAGTTTTGTTTATCCTTAACTTTACCTTATTTTTTGGAATTATTTTGCTTTGTGAACAATTGTTACAAAACAATTTTATTATTCTTCAAAGAATAACAAAAACAAAATTCACTTTGGAAATCAAAAAGTGGCTGCGGTCTATAATAAACAGATAAATCCTATGTGATTATAATATATAAGTTATTTGAAGAAACTGGCAGAAGACAGTCTTTGATAGTACAAAATATACCTTTTTCCTCTGAATAACATGTTTCTAAAACAATTGAGTGTAAATTGAGTATCTGTAAACTGAATTACATATGCCATACGGACTAATGTGGCTAGCATTTGAAGGGGATACTTGGTATAGTCATCTTCATTATTCACAGATTCCATATTTTCATATGTAAAATTTATTTGCAAAATTACCTACTTGCTAAGATTTATTTGTAAACCCAAAGTCAATACTTGTGGCACTTCTGCAGTCATTTGTGGACATAGGGCAGTGAAAAATTTGGGTTGCCTCCTTTCCCCCTTGAAGTATACAGGTCTACAGGGATAAGATACAAGTGGTGTTTTACACCTGAAGATGACGCTCTGCCTTCCTGTTTTATCTCTCCTGTTTTAAAGCAGCTTCTCTTTTGTAGTTCATTTGCGTCACATTTTTCAAATTTTTGTGCTTTTTATTGGTTATCATGCCATTTAAAGTAGCCCAAAGTAAAATGCTGAAGTGCTGTCTCGTGTTCCTAAGGGCAAGAAGGCCACTTTCGCTCCTAAGTTCTGTGCCTTAGAGCGAAAATACATGCTGGATAAGCTTTGTTCCAGCAGGAGTATGCTGCTGGCTGTGAGTTCAAAGTTAAATGAATCAACAATATATATTAAATAAGGTGTTGTTAAGCAGAAGTACACATAAAACGGGGTTTGGTATTGATTGGTTTATGAAAATCTTGTCACCAGAGAGTCCCAGGAACCTATTTCCCCTAGGAGCAGTCATTTTAGTAGTCACTAATTCAGTGTTCACAGAGTTTATAGAACATAACTACTGCAGACAACAACAATCAACTAAATACTTTTTCAAAGTAAGGACTACCGGAACTTTTATTTTTGCATTTTATGTAAAGAATTTAATAGGATCTGGAAAAAGTGTGGAGGGTAGCACAGGTGATTGATTCCTAATTCCACTTCATTATGCTTAAATTCAGTGGGAGTCTCACAGCCATGTTTATAAAGGAGTCTTGGCTGGGGTGTGAGGCTTCTAGTTTACTTTGTCTGTCAGTCTATGTCACAACCTTCATGGCAATTAACTGTGCTTTTGTGTGCTAATTATCATTATCACACTATGCGGCCATTATTATTCTGATGCCCTTAGTTTGAAGCTCAAGCATCAATCAGTCACCTAAAACAATTGCATAGAAGGAAACTTAGGAAGGCTGATCCAAAAGTCCTTACCTGAGCTGTTTTATTATACTGTTACAACATTGAACACAAAGCTCTTCGTGACACAATTCTTTAAAAAATAATGTTTTATGCATTTGATTAGAGTGAATTTGAAAGTAGTTTTAAAAATGGGGATAGGATAGAAGTGGTGCTTTATACTTGAAGATCTATCCAGGCACCTAATACATTAAAATAAATAAAAATTACAAAATTAAGGTGCATTTTTTTCTCATTTCTCACCCCTGCCATTGGATGACCTTATTCAAATCATTTAGAACAAAGAGGGTGGTGTTTTTGAGTTTGTTTAAATCCCACCAGAGGCCAGGGGTAAGGAGAAAACTGAATCAAATTAGATATGGTCAGAAGAGACATTTTTTTTTTCCTGTGATGCTCTTCCTCTTTCCTCCTCCTATATAAAAGCTATTCCTTACTGCCCCCCCATCACACACACACACACACACACACACACACACACACACACACACACACTGCCCCAGATGTGGCAGAAAGGAATAACAAGAGCAGACAGAGAGATGCTCTATGTGGAGCTTTCAGTACTGTTGCATGCGGAGTCTAACCTGATGATGAATTCTGCCCATGTCTCCAAAAAGTCAAAAGCATTTCCAGCGTTGATTTCCCTTAAGAATTATCACACTTTGTTCAGATTGGTTTAATGAGTGTAAGAGGTGACCTTGAGTCCACATAGAGAGTCTTATATTAAAAGATCTGGAAGTAAAACCTCACATATATGTGTAAGTAATTATTTTAGGGAGTATAAGGGGGGAAGGGTATTGCAGCTCTCTGCTTAGATGCTACCTGGGCAGAAGAAATTTTCTACTGCATTATAACGATGATCTGAAAATTATATGAGCACCAATAATTCATTCATGCACTGATGTAAAGCAGGGGCACTCAGTGCAGTGGTATTGAACTTGTTGCTGGCAGCATTAATTGATTCATTTGGAACATTTCCCCCCACAGAATCCCAATGACAGCTTCCCTGAGCAAGAAACTGACACACAGCCAGGGTCCCGGATATGCAGGGACACACGTGTGAAGATGTTGTCTTCAAAATAAATCATTCTTGTCTCCTGGCAAGGGCTGGTTCTCCTAAGAACACTCTCCAATCCTGGGAGCGTCAGCGAGAGGCTTGCTTTCTTGGCAGAGGTGGCAGTTGAGCTTCATGTCTTTCCTGTGGGATTGAAAAAAGGGACTGAGTTATTTTTTGTATTTTAAACTAGCCACTGTTTTTCTCAGGGAAATATAGGAGATGTGGCTCTTGGAAAACGTTCGGGAGGTGCTGATCAAGTGTAGCATTTGATCTGTGTAGCCCTATTGATGAAAAGAAAAAGAAATGCCTCTCATCATAATGTTTAACTGACATCCCCTCAACACGACCTAAATCTGTCTCTCCTGATATATAATGCCTGTCTTTCCAACTACATGCTAAACTGTGGAGCAGATACTAAGTTTTGGTCATTTTCAGTTTCCTAGTGCCTAATAGAATTCAATGTCTAGCTTGTAATAGATACAGAAGAAGGGTTAAAGAACAGAATGAAAACAAAAACATTTAAATTTGAAATTTGAAAACACTGTTAAGGGACTTTGCGTTAAACCTTAATAGAACTTTGAAAATTGCTTCAATTTGTAGTCTTTTTTTGGTAGAATGTGACAGCCTACTTTATTCTTTTCTCTTTGAAATTTTATTTTGAGTTTAAAATATCACCTTTTTCCCTGAACATGTTAAGAGTATGCATAGTATACATTGGAATATTTTCTGGAGAAGTTCTGGCTAGGCATTTGTTTTCTTATATATATACATTTTTACTGAGAATCATATGTATAATTTTAAGTGACTAGGGGCAGAAAAATAATAAATCTGAAGTCATTACATTATGTCATGATTCTGGCAGGACCACAAAAGCCTTTAAAGTGAGTAAAAACAATTCATCTTAACTAGTTATTTACCATGGAAAATTCTTGCATTACCAACATTCCCATTTTGCAGAAGTGCCTGAATTAGAGAATTCCACCACATAGGCAAGGGAGGGGGACTTAAAATCTCTCTGGAGGTTTAAGCCATCAGGAAATCGGGGGAACAATAGCAAAAACTCCTTTCATTAGCATTAATTTCAGCAACAAGGAAAGCCATGGAATTTCAAGTGGTGAAAATTTTGACCACAATACACATCACCACTTCTGCATTTGCCCACTGCCTGAATAGGAATCAAAAAAAAAAAAAAACAAAAAACAAAAAACAAAAAAAACCCCAAAGAACACAAAACTGTGTGAACAAGGCAGCTGCACGTATTTGTAGGAGTTGGTTGCTTACTACAGTAGTTTAAAAATACTTTTCCAGTTAACATCTTTTCCACATAATGGAGATGTCAGTGTAGGTTTACATGATTGTGGAAATGGTCAGAAGCTGTTTACGTAGCTGTGAACTGCTCAACAACGGACAGGAAGACTGGGGTTCAGCAAAGCCCTTGGGGCTTTTTCCCTTGAGATGCGCCCGGGCTTCTCTTGGGGTTGCTGGGAATGCATGCCAACGAATTCGACCGGGCTGGCTTTCCTCAGCCTGTCAGACTCCCTTTGCACTGGGTTCCTGAGGGGCCGGGGCACTGTTGCCAATCTCTACGGTTACCCCGAGGTTTGGGCTTGGGGATGAAGAGAGCCATTTCTGCAAGAAAACAGGAGATTCTTACTGTAGAATAATCACGGTAACGTCATCTTTCCAAAGCACATGCTTTTGAATAACAAAGCTTACGGTGCGCGCCCCCCCACCCCAGATTGATCCTTGTACATATTACATCGCGGCCGTTTCCTTTTCCACACACACACACACACACACACACACACACACTCCAGCTTGAAAGCGCACTGGACGAGCGAGTCTCCAGGTCGGTAACACTGCCTGTCTGGCCAGTGTCCTTCGCCTAAGGACAAGTAGGTAAGACCTTCCAAAAGCCCCCTCTTCCGGCTTCTCAAGTTCACTGTGGTCCGTCACTTGCACCCCTCGTACTCGGCAATTCTCAGCCTCAGAGCAGCAGCGTCTGTTTCCCTGGGGAGGGCGCCGTACAGACTCCTCAAATTCCCGGGCTACCGCAGGGCGGGAGGTTTGGGGACCGCGCGGGTCGCGCCCCACTACCCGGGTCTCAAAGGACGGGGGCACCGCGCTGTCTGTTCCCCGTCGCTGAGCCGCACGTCCTCTAAACCTCGGCGCGGGAGCCGGGCAGTCGTCGCGAGCTCCGGGTCCAGGCGCGGCGCCCTTTCCCACGGGGGCGCCAGGCGCTGGGGGCCTCCTCTCGCGGCCGGGGCCGGCCAGGTGCTGCTCCCGGGCGCGCGCCTCCTCCCGCCGCGCACTGCGCATGCTCAGCCCGGCAGCGCGCCGGCTCCCGCCCTCCCGGCGTCTCTCCTCTCCTGCACGCGCCTCCGCCTCCTCGAGGCTGAGGAACCGGCCGCCTCAACTCCGCCGCGCCGGGTTTTTGGAGCTGCCGCGAGCGCTGGGAGGGAGGGGAGCGCGGCGTCCGACCGAGCACCGGGTTCAACACCGGGATTGGTCGCAAGTAGGAAGCTTTCGCCACTCCAGCGGGACCCTCCGGCCGTGCCGGCGCCGCACCCGGAGGCTGTCGCGGGCGCCGCGCTCAGGTGCTGAGGTGAGTGAGGCGCGGGCAGGCAGGGTCCGCTCCAGCCTGGGCGCGCGCGTGCTGCCCCGGGCGCTCTGCCTCTCGGGTTTTGGGGCCGGACCACGGTGCTCCGAGGCTGCGGAGTGCAAAGGGGGCGCTGCCTGGGGCTGGACGGGGGCTGAGGGCCGTACTGCCTCGAGCCCGGCCGCCCGGCGGGGTCGGCGCAGCCGTAACTGAGCGCCCTGGACCCTGCAGGCGGCAGGGCACCGACGACGCAGCCTTCACCCCGCGGCGACCCTTCTTCCCAGTCAGGAAAGAAGTTTGTTGCCCTGCAAGGCAGCCGCCGAACAAGTAGCCCAGAGCGCGTAACGCTTCAGGAATCGTGAAAAGCAGCTGGTTCGGGCTCCTGCCCCGTCTCCGTGCGCCCTCACTCCTGGCGCCCGGGTCTGGGCGAGGTTGACCCCCCGCCCCCCCGCCCGCGGGGCGCCGGTTGCCCAGCTGTGGAGCCCGCCGTAGAGAAGGGCGAACTTGGGCGGCTGTTCGAAGGGATTTAGGACGTCAGGGAGCAGGAGCCGGTGGCGGTGGTGGAAGGAGCCCTGTGGGAACAGACACTGGTTTTGACGGTGCCGGCTGTGCCCCGGGCTCCGTGCTGAACCCCCGGGGTACGGCGGCGAGTCGCACCGTCCAGGTCCCCGCTTTCCTGACGCGTACCTGGTCTACCCAGGCTCCCTGCCCCGGGGGCTTGTTGGGGTAATAACCTCCAGCAACTTCGGTGGTGCTGGTGGTGGTGTGTGTGTGTGTGGGGGGGGGGGGGTGTAGTTTCTTTTGCATGCAAAGACCACCGCCTTGTCTCCTCCTCGGACCCAGACATCCCAGACGTCGACGGAGATGTGCGCCACGCACCCCGCAGAACCAGCCCGCACTCTCCTGATGGAAAGGAGGGCTCAAAACCTGCGTGCGGGCTTTTTTTTTTTTTTTTTTTTTTTTTGGTCTTTGTGATTCGCGTTATATATTCTATTATTTATGAAAGGTGTGGAGGTGAGGGTAAGAGGACGTAGGCTGCTCAATCTTTCTGAACCAGTCAGGGAGTCTGATGCATGAGAACATTTTGCAGCACAGCGGATTCCCAGCAAGGAGGCTGCTTAGCGCTTCGCGAAGCTAAGGAGGTTGGTTGCTGGCGGGGCGGTCTCCAGATTGGTAGCGAAAAGGTTTGCGGAGGTAGTCGTGTAGGGCAGATTAGTGTGGTTGATCACTTTGGGTGAGTGGTCTGCGTGGAGGTGGGGTGGTGGATCTTGGGGTGTGTTGGAGGTTGGTTTGCAAGGAAGAGCTCCTGGGAGGAAAGCACCTGGAACTTTTTCTAGCTTTCCTACTGAAATCAACATAGGGGCGGGGACATGTCTGTCTGAATAACCGTCTTTTAATTGCATGGGAAGCATCTGCAGTTTACTGTGATGGGAGCTGGATATTTCAGAGAATAATTCCATGTAATTGATTTGTTTGGACACTTGCAGCAATAATTTGGAATGTGCTTTCATTTTTGTATTTCAGGGTTTATGCCCTTTAGAGAGTGGGGTAGATTTCCAGCAGGCAGGTCCCTGCAGAAGCATTTAGATTATTGCGATTGGCAAGTTTGTTCTCCCTGTCTTTATCCAAGTGGGTGAAAAAGAGCATTGTGTCATAGAGACTGACACCTCGAGGTGATTTTTGTGGCATTCATGAGAAAATGTGCATTTCACTCATAACTTTATTTTTCTATCATCATCTTGATTCATTCAAGACTTATGTGAATCTCCACAATGGGTGGTGGGAGTGTTTGCTAAGAACCAGAAACAAGTTCCATGGGAATATTATTTTTGCCACATTATAAAATACTATTGATTTTTGTTTGTTTGTTTGTTTGTTTAAACCAACTTCAGCTGCTCTGGATTGATATGAAGGGATCACGGTGATAAACTTCATTATTTTTCATTGTGGACCCTGTCAGGTTAGAGGTGAGGATGGAAAAACTGATCTTTTTTAAATTAGGGGCTAAGACTCATAAGAGAAAAGACCTATTGTTTAAGCGTGCAGGTCAGAGCTATATGAAAATTTCAGCAGAGGCAGATTTTCTTTTTGGTAGCCTTTCTAAAAACAGTTTCTAGTTCCATTAACTTGGGAGACTTTGTCTCCTTCAGTCAGCTCAGCACCTCTTTCCATAGTCATTTCATATTGGTGGGACATTAACAGTGAATAGAGAGCAAACTTTTTAAATAATGTTAGCTTTTTTCTCCACCTCTCTAGTTCTTTTTCTTATTCAGAAGTAGGTCTCCTAATTATTTTTCCTCTAAGCACTAAATATTTTGTCTAGAAGTTTTCCTCTGAAAGGTACACAGGACATCTGTTACTTCAATTGATTTCTTAAAAAATAAAGGTAACCTGAATAATTGAGCTTCTCAGCAGAAAACTCCCCTTTATAGTTCCGAATTTTCTGCCATGTTTAATTTGTTGGGTTCTTCTCTGTTATATTCAAAGACAGAGACATAATATAGTTTTAATCTTGGTTTTTATTTAAAAAATTTAATCTTTTGTGAAATATGCTTTTATATTTTAACTGAATTAGTCTATTTCTTACGGTAAGCAGGAAGATGCCTGTATAAACAGATGTGGAAAGTTTTGTCGTTTTATTTTTCCATAACACAGTATCTTAAGTCTGGCGAGGGAGACCAGATTTGTTACCCAGACTTACTGATCTTTATTTTTTTATTATATAATATCAGAAGAAAATTTGGCCATACTCAATAAAATTTATTAATAAGTTATACATATATACTACTATGTTGATATACTACTTGTATTATAAAATAGGTACAGAAAAAAGGTAAAGGATTAATAAAGCAAAACTTATGAATCAGAAGTTCTAATATTTTATGCATTCCAACGAATTGCTCTGCATAGCCCTTGTGGTGTATACCCCACTTTGGAAATCACTGATGATTTGGAGAGTTTTTAACTTTCTTTTCTTACTTCTGGCTTTGCCATTCACCATCTTTGATACGGTAGCCAGTTGGAAAACTGCTAGAAATCTGTATCTCCTGGAACAGATGGGTTAAGAACACTGTTTCCTGGTCATGAACACATATGTGGACAGAATGAGGCAGAAGAGATGAATGTGATATAGGGGTCATCCTGGATCTCCCAAATTGGGTATAGAGAAGGAAAAAAATGAAATTTTAACTGAGACTGAAGTTCCAGTTAAAAAGTTAAAAAGTGAGGAAACCAGGAAGAGTGAGGAAAAGAAAGACATTTTCCATGTTGCAGTATTGTGCGGATGGTGGAAAGATAAAAAAAACCTTGCAGCAGATTAACCTGGATGTGGCCCTACCAATTATTACATTCATGATATTGGACAAGATAGTGCCATAACTTTTTTGAGTCTCAGTTTCCTTAGCTGTAAAATTGGGACATTTGTTTCAAAGAATCATAGTAGGGATTAAACATGAGAGTATAGGTATAGAGCTTATCTGTTTAATTTAAGGCAGGTTAATAGCTATAACAGATGAATCCAAAAAGTGCACTTCTTCAAACATGGAATATTCTCATTCGTGTTAAGTCCCCAACTGGATGATTCTGGAAGCATTCCTCCATGATCTCTGTCTTTCTTCTTCAGCAGGGTCACCATGCTCATCTGCATGCATCAAGGCTTTGGAAGGAAAAAGAACTTGGAGAATGTTCATTGTTCAGACCTGCAAATCATGCGTATCACTTTTGCTTTCATTCCAGTGGCCATAACTCCATTGTATGTAGGTGGATCTTACTATAATGGAGGCTGGGGAATATGTATAGTTGTCTGTCCAGGAAGGAGAAGAAACGATTAGGTGAACAGCGAGCATTTCTGACACTCGATTACTATGTGTGATATTACCTCCATGTTTAGTAAATGTTACTTACCCTTCCTTCCCCCAACCCCTGGTTTTCCTGGCAGACAAACCAGGACAGTTATAAGGAAAAATATAATAGAAGCAGTTAAAACATATATAGATAGCCCTTACTATTTTTGAGATACCTTACTAAGCACTTTGCCCTTCTTAGTTGTCTCTGTTGTATAAATAAGGAAAACTTGGTGTAGAGAAATTAAGTCATTTGCTCAACATAGCCAGTAAGTGGCAGAGCTGGGATTTGAACCAGTTCTCTGGCTCTAGAGTTGATTTTCTTAACAGCTTCATTATATTGTTTATTCTTTCCTTAGTACTTTTCTTACTGTAGCCGTTGGACCACTTTTTCTTTCTATGTAAAAAAGTCGGAGGAAAAAAAAAAAAGTCGGAGGAGAATTAAAAACTCCTAAAGAAGAAAAAAGATTACATCTAATTTAAAATATAATGATAATTAGGTATGCTATACGTTTATATTGAGTACTTACTTGGATCAGATATTTATTTATTTATTTTTTTTTTTTTTTTTTTTTTTTAAAGATTTTATTTATTTATTCATGAGAGACACAGAGAGAGAGGCAGAGACACAGGCAGAGGGAGAAGCAGGCTCCATGCACCGGGAGCCCGATGTGGGATTCGATCCCGGGTCTCCAGGATCGCGCCCTGGGCCAAAGGCAGGCGCCAAACCGCTGCGCCACCCAGGGATCCCTGGATCAGATATTTAAAGTAAGACTCTCCACTACAATGGTTTTTCACTTCTGATAAACAGATGATCAGAATCTGTGCCCTCAATTATAACCTTTCTCTTTAGCTTTTATTGTGGGAATCCCTGGCTATCATTTTTGTGCTGCAGTAAATAAAGAGAAATTCCTGTTCATTTCTTTGCCTAAGCAAATATTCTTTCTGGTAAATTCAGAGCTAAAATATCCTCCTCAGATTTTTCTTTGATGAAAAGCATTGTACTTCATCAACATCCCCAGCTCCCAAGAAAGAAAACTCTTTTCTTGTCCTTTCAGCTTTGCAAAACTTTTTTGAGTATTTACCACATGACTAAAGGGACTTCAACCAATATCGAGCATCCTGTAAAAGAAAATGATCCCTCTTGGTCTCATCCTGTTATCTTGTCCCACTTATATTAGAAAATCTGCCTTGTCTCACCTTTCCTGTGTATTTGTCCTTTACAAAAATACCTCTTACAGTTTTTATTTCAAATAGCCTGGTAGAAAAGTGAGATGGTTAATAGTGAGAGTGTACTTTTTTGCTAAGACAATTCATTTTGCAGTATTATAAGTCATTTTTTTCTTGTTCGGTGTGTATTTGTGGCATCTCCCCAAATAATTAATGACACATGTGTTCTCAATATGTAGTTGGCAGATATACTTGTATGCTTATCAGTCACCTCTTTCTCAAAAGACCCTGTTTCATTTCCTCCTAACTTCCCTGAACCTTTTGTTTTAAGAAATACCCTGTATTTTCCCCCTAAATTTACCTTGTTTCCAAATTTTGTCATACCCATGCCATTTATATGGGTGTCTGTGTGTGTTAAGTCCCTTTTTATGATTTAATGAACTAGGAGGATAGAGAGGTTTACATTTGCTTACTATTATATTTTTAGACTCCTAGTGAGCAGAGTCCCACAGGGTCTAATGAAAAGCTAACTCTGGCTGCTGTAACAGGTAAACTCTAAATTTGCAGTGACTTAAAATGCTTTCTCCTTGCTCATGTGGGGTAGTTCAGTAGTCACAGCATAATTCTGATTGAAGGCTTCCATGGGGTCACTTCAGGAATCTGGTTTCTTACCCTCTCCTGGCTTTATCATCTCTAAGTCCCGAGTACTCCTTGTTCAGACAAGGTGTATGGGGTATGAGGAGAGAACTGTACTGACAGGTTTCACAGGAGGATTTTATAGGCTCCTACTGGGGGTAATTATCATGGCTTCTACCCACATTCCATTGGGCAGAACTCCTTTACTTGGCCAGTCCTTTCTGCAAGGGAAGCTAAGAAATGGAGTCACACTGAGTGCGCAGAAAACAGGTATGGTGAATAACTAGCAGATTTCCCAATAAGTGGGAAGCTACAGATTTCTACTAAATGAACGTGAGATTGCCAGCCAATTCTCTATTTTCCTTTTTCTAGGTATAGAGCAAGGAGTATGTGTGTATGTAGTGTGTGTGTGTGTGTGTGTGTGTGTGTGTGTGTGTGTAGGTTATTTGCCTGGTAAATGGCTATTCCCTTTCTTCCTTTTAATTTTGGCCTTTGTTACTATGTCATTCTAGTGTTGGTTTTAAGACTTTATTTATTTATTTTTTAGATTTTATTTATTTTTCCTTTGGTGAGGGTGTGGGAAAGAGCAGAGGAAGAGTGAGAGAATCTCCAGTGTACTCTACCCTAAGTGCAGATCCCAAAGTGGGACTTGATCTCACTACCCCTAGATCGTGACCTGAATGGATACCAAGAGTTGGATGCCTAACCAAGTGAATCACTCAGGTGCCTCTCAAGACTTTTAAGAGCACTTTCAGATTTACATCAAAACTTAGAGGGCAGTACAGAGATTCCTCATATACTCCTGCTCCTAGACATCATCAACACCACTCACCAGAATGGTACATATTTTACCCAGGATGAACCTACGTTGGCACATTATAATCACCCTAAATTCATAGTTTATCTTAGTATAAACAACCATTGGTGTTATACTTCTATGGGTTTGGACAAATACATGTTTAATGACATATATCCATCATTATAGTATCATGGAGAGTATTTTCACTGCCCTAACAATTCTCCATAATCTGCCTCTTCATATTTCTCTGTCTCTCATTTCTTTCTAGTGCTTAGGAATATTCCATCATCTGGTACTATCCCATTCTTAGTGCCTTGTGGTCTGAGTGAAACTCTATATCCTACTTACGGATTAAAACATGCTCTTCTACTTAAGAAAGAGCACTGACTCTTACTGTCCACAGTAATTGTTTCCAGAAAGGGCATGAGGCACCGTGAGAATGACTAGAGAAGTGAGATCTTTTGCTGCTTGTTGCAAGTCAGACTCCCAGTCAGGAATCCCCCTACCAAGGCACATATCTTCATCACTAAATCATAACATGAAGCTCTCATTTCTTGAAAGCCTATCTCTCTAGAGATGTGAAGAGAAGTGGAAGTGAAAACCACATCCTCATGCTTAACTTCCTTTTATTTTGTCGCTCCTCGATGATGTTTTCCTTTCCATTTGCACTTCCCAGTTGTGTTCCCCTTTCCAGATCTGTGGTGTAGGTGCCCACCCTGGAAACTGGCAAGTGATTTTTTTGCATACCTTTGTTTACGTTGCCTTTTTGTTTGGTCTACTCTTGCCATCTTTCTCCACCATGTTTATTATAGTTTGTGTAATGTTCAACTCAATTGCCACTCTGTTAAGCCTCTTTCAGTATTACTAAGGCATAGTGGTTGCCTTTTCTGTAGGGACTCCCTATTTTCTTTTTTTCCCATGCCACTGATAGAACATCTGTCATGAAGGTGATCAACCCTTCTAGTTTTCCCAGGACTGAGGGTTTCCTAGGATGTTGGACATTGATTGTTAAAACCATAAAGTCCTGGGTAGATTGGGACATTCATTGCCCTTACCTACTACATTGTAATGTTATTTTGTATGTCACATAGTACCATGAAAGTTCCTTGAGACAGCAGATAAGGGCTTGAAATTTGGAGTCAGACAGATTTGCTCACCAGTCCTAGATCCATTTTGCACTATCTGTGTAATTGTGTCACAGCAAGCTACCTACCTTTTCTAGGTTTCAGTTTCATTAGCTGTATAGTGGGATGATATGCATTTTGTAGGGTTGTTCAGATAATTAAAAGATATAATAAACTAAATCACTTAATTTATGGATTATTATGGATTGATAAATCTTAATTTATGATGGATAAATCTTAAAAATTGGATAGTACCTAAAGGCATAGGAGTTTTATGAAGATTATTTGGAGTACTGCTTGCAAAATACTTATTAGTTCAGTGCCTAAATTCTAGTAAGCTTCCAATAAACAGATTTTAATTGATTAATGATATTCATATTTGGATATCTCTTGCCTAAAACATGGTAGACAGCAAAGATACAATTAAACTGAGGAAATACATGTTCATAGAGCATTAATGATATTACCAGGAGTTGGTGATAAGTAGAGTAAACAAGTCAGTGAGAGTAATTAGGAAATATTTGAGAAAGATTTTTGGGGTTTGAAACTTAGAAGAGCAGGAATTGGCTGTGAGATCAGTTCCTTTTTAGATAAGTTTTTATTTTTTCTGGCTTATTTAAAGCCAGAGTCAGCAGTTTTCATGGTTTGGAAAGAGAAAATATTTTCCATGTTTGGACAGGGTCAATTTCAGCTTATAACACTTAAAATATGCATTTATCACTATTAATTAAATAAAAGTGGTGCATTTCTGGGAAGAAAGTTTGGTTCATGAGAAAATGTGGGTTAGGATAGCAGAAGTACTACTAATTCCATAATGATCTTGAGGTTTAAAAAAAAATGCATACAGAAGTCTTTTTTGTTTATACCATAGTAAAATATACTGTCCACCTTTGAGCTGAACTTTTGGCTGTAAAAATTTGTACCTTGTACAACTGTCCTAATAGAAACCTTGATAATTTATGTTGCCTATGCCTTTTAAGTTTGTCATGGAAATTTCCAGTGAGGACAGGTGTTACGAGTGTGCTTATGCTGAGATAGGTCCAGTTTGGAGGAGAAGAAAAATGAAAAAAATAATGATGTGACTCAAATCCTCAAATATGTTTTATGAGGCTTGATTCTAGGCACACTGCCATCATTTTGAGTTGTACAAATTTGTATTATAATCTGTATTATGATTGCTCTTCAATTATGAAATATAAATATGAATATTTTTTGCCTTTAGTGACTCATTTGATTAGCTGTTAGCTAGCTATTGATTCTAGACTTCTCACAGATTAGCAAATTAATTACAAGTCCAAGGACTACTTTTACTGCATTTAATTAGGTGAATGACAGCCTTAAAAAGAAAATGTTTACCTAGGTCACATTTATTTTTTATTTTTTAAAAGATTTATGTATTTGAGAGAGAGAGTAAGAAACAGAGAGTATGGGGATAGGGGTAGAGGGAAAGGAAAAGAGAATCTCAAGCAGATGTCCTCCTGAGTGCAGAGCCCAAAGTGGGGCTCCATCTCGCATCCCCAAGATCATGCATGACCTGAGCCGAAATCAAGAGTTGGCCTCTTAACTGACTGAGCCACCTAGGCACCCAGGTCACATTTTGAATGCATAGTAAAAATTATAATACAAATATGGTTATCTAGAATTCTCAGAACTAAGTAATTATAAATAGAAGTTTGTCTTTAACAATATTATTAAATGGGAATCTGTAAAAATATTACTTTATCCCTTAAACAGGAGGCGGAATATGATTTACTTCCTGATAGCACAGGAGCACCATGATGAATATAGGCTAAAAGTTTAGACAAGAGCCTAGGCCTTTGATTCAGACAGACCTAGATTTGTTCTGCACTTACCAGCTCTATGATCTTGAACATGTTCTTAAACCCTTCCCAAGGCAGTTTTTAAAATCTGTGAAGTTGAATATGCCTCCCTTATAGAGATGCTATGAACGTTAATTGGTAATTATTTAAGATGAGTACAGTGTTCATAGCACATTCTAAGCTCTAAAAAATTAGCCTTATACTATGATCTTTGCAATTTACACAGAACATAGTACACATGGATGCTTTATATGTTTGTTGAAATACTTAATGATAACACTGGACTGTGTAACAGGATCTCATCAAGTGCAGCTGTGATGTGGGTACCTACCTTGAATGACCTTTGTCTGCTTTCTAATGCCTTTTAGTGATCATATTTGATTCCTTGCTTTAGTGAACTAGCCATTTCTATTTGCTGTTTCTTACTGTTTGTGAACTAGAATAAAGTTATATACAAACCATTCAAAGTATATATTTAACAGTTTGAGTAGATTCTTAAAGAGGCTCTGAAGTTTTTCTCCTTCCCTCCCCCACCCCCGCCCCACCTCCCAGGCCCTCTCTACCCCAACAGACTTTTTTTTTTTTTTTTTTGGTGAGAGAATAGTATGGGTATTTCACATCTTCTCTGTTCTTAGTTTCACCTTTTCCTACATTCTTGACTGAGGAACTGGGAGGTAAGTGTAATAGAAAATTACCTGCTTTGATAACGTTGTCACATGTGTTGGTGATACGCCTTTCAGCAAAATCACATTTGTGAAGATTCCTGTGTTACAGTTGTGGAATGTTGACTGTCTTACTTGCAGTACAGTAAATTTCGTCTGTACTCTGAGCACATTGTCTTTACTGTATGAAGACATTCTATTTTCTTTAGCACATTTCCAGGTTTCATTCACCAGTTAGTAGGTTCTTGCTTTAAAATTCCTAGTGTTTCCTTTCCATTTTCTTTTTTTGAACCTAATGGTCAGAATTTGAGCCACTGTGACAGTTTTGGATATTTTCAAGGTGGTGGTAACGTCTGTATATGCACTATGTAACATAGAGTTATCATGAATTCATAGTTCCAATAACTCTACTCACCTTTATTAATAGCAGTTTATCAGCATATTGTAGTTTATATTCTGTGCTTTAATAAGTAGTTTTTAAAATGTTACTGTTATTTAGAGCAGCAGTCGTCTGTTCTTCTTAATTAATAAATTTTGACAAATTTTAGTAGTTTTCCTATAATGTAACTCCTTAAATCAGTATTCTAAAGTTAACTCTTTTTCTTCAAGATTTTACTTTTAAGTGATCCCTACACCTACTGTCGGCTTGAAATTAAAACCCCGAAATCAAGAGTTGCATGCTCCACTGACTGAGCCAGCCAGTTGCCCCATTAAGATTTAACTCTTAAGAAAAGGAACATAATATAATGCACATCCCAAAATGACGAATTCTATGTTTTAGGTTAGGGTTCCATCTCTGCAGATGGAAAACACTATTTTATATGTTCTAAAAGAGAGCCTGCAGGCATACTTGGTGATTCAGAATGATTTGATGACTCAAATTCTGGTTCCACCACTAGTAATATTAGTGTAAGTTATATAACCTCTCTCAGCTTTGTTTTCCCTACCTGTATAATGGAGAAAATTTTGCAGGGTTGTGAAGACTAAAATGAATTAATCATATATACACATAGCCTAGTGCCAGGCACATAATTAGACCATCCCTTAAAATGCCAGGCTTATTATTATGATCCTATTTTTTTAAGATTTTATTTTTTTATTCATGAGAGACAAGGAGAGAGAGGCAGTGACATAGGCAGAGGGGGAAGCAGCCTCCCCCGTGGGGAGCCCGACACGGGACTCCCAGGACCCCAGGATCACTACCTGAGCTGAAGGCAGATGTTCAACCATTGAGCCACCCAGGCGCCCCATGATCCTATTCTTTTCACACATTTATTCAGTATGATACCTATGTTGATGAAACGTGAAAGTTATAATTTACGAACTTGAAATGTCATTCTTTTAAAATAGTCAATAAAATGATTTATATTTATGTGTGTTTATCCATGGGTAGATATTATGATCTCTCTTGGCTGTGTAGAAACAAAAGAAGGCAACATTTCCATAGTGTGTTGTTTTATGGTTGACTATTATAGAGAACCACCATATCAGAACTGAAATGTGATTAGCACTATTTGAAATTTCATTTTGGAGAAATGGTTTTGGCTATGGTTAAGAGTCTTGTTTATTAAAAAAGAATGAGGGATCCCTGGGTGGTGCAGCGGTTTGGCGCCTGCCTTTGGCCCAGGGCGCGATCCTGGAGACCCGGGATCGAGTCCCACGTCGGGCTCCCGGTGCATGGAGCCTGCTTCTCCCTCTGCCTGTGTCTCTGTCTCTCTCTCTCTCTGCGTGCCTATCATTAAAAAAAAAAAAAAAATTAAAAAAGAATGAATTACCGAATAGGCTCTCATCTGTATTCTTTTTACTTCAGCTATAGCCTATCTTGCTATGTTGCAAAAGGAAATGCTGACATGTGACAGAGTAGAAATATAAAAAATGTTTCAAGTTGCTTTCAGTCAGATATGATTGAAATTTTTCAAAAGATTTATACATCTCTTTATTTATAATAGTGACATTACTGAGAAATGAATTTCTGTTTCTTCTAGAGAATAGCAGCTTCTTTATGGGTGCTTTGTATTTTAAAACTTAGCAAATGTAACATAATGCTGGTGTATTATTAATATGCCTACAATAAAGGAGTTTTACATATTTGAAAAGAAACAAGTTGTTCATATTTTACTTCCTGTTAATATAACATTTAAAGAAGGAAACATTGTTAGTAAGTTTGTTTTGAATATTTCTCTGCTTTCTCCTTGTATTTATGTTTACTCAGTGGTTTATGGAACTCAAATAATACTTTTATATTGTTTTGTTGATAATTAATCATTTAACCTCATTACTTAGATTTCTTAATTACTTTTATGTTCCTATTTTTCTAACACACACAAATAAGAACTTATCTACTGGATTCCATTGTGATTTACATTTCCCTCTGCTATCTACTAAACTAATTCACATCAGAATCTTAATTCCTTGACAGATTTCTATCCATTACTTATAGCCTGTAGAATCTAAGTTGTGGCTCTGTTATGGAAATTATACTGACTGCAGGCTTCTGATCATTACTGTCCTAGTATTATCTGTCATTAAGTTATTCCCAGAATGCACTATGTACTACAATTTTTAAGTGATTCTTCAGAGTACCGGACCAAGTATTTGTGAAAGTCCTAAAGGATACACTTTGAATGGAAAGGATGGTAGAAATCTTGCCATTTCTGCCTTTTTAGGCTTTTAGATCTTAGAAAGAACTACAGAAACATATTTTCATTGATAGATTACACCATCTTCAATTACTAGAATTACCTGGCTCAGTAAGTTAAGAGAGTGTAAGGAACTGTTTTCTTTTCTTTTCTTTTCTTTTTCTTTTTTTTAAGATTTTATTTATTCATGAGAGAGAGGCAGAGACACAGGCAGAGGGAGAAACAGGCTCCATGTAGGGAGCCTGATGTGGGATTTGATCCCGGGACTCCAGGATTATGCCCTGGGCCGAAGGCAGGCGCTAAACTGCTGAGCAACCCAGGGATCCCAAAGATTTTATTTATTTATTCATGAGAGACACAGAGAGAGAGAGAGAGAGGCAGAGACACAGGCAGAGGGAGAAGCAGGATCCATGCAGGGAGCCCGATGTGGGACTCCATCCCTGGTCTCCAGGATCACGCCTTGGGCTGAAGGCGGTGCTAAACCTCTAAGCCACCTGGGCTGCCCCAAGAACTGTTTTCTTTATATCAGAAAATAATACAGTGAATTGTCTATCAATTATTTGAGTTTGCTATTGATCCTTGATGTCATGTACTCTATTTCTCATTGACTAGGAAGGAACATCCATTCTAGCAGGGCCTATGTATACAGTATAAATATACAGTCTATAATTCAGGACAGAATATCATTCAGAGAAGGAAGTTTGCCCAAGACCTTGATACCATTGGCATTTCCTGGGAATTTGTGAGAAATACAAAACTTAGGCTGCCATTCTGACCTACTGTATCAGGATCTTCATTTGTATTCACATTAAAGATTGATAGGCATTGACTTATATTCTTAACTAACTGAACCAACTGGTTATCTGCTACTAGGCCCAAGTGTCAAGTATATACTCAACATGCTTAATTATATATTAAGGACCTGATACTATAGGATTAATGATAGGTACAATAATGTTTGCCCAAACGAGAGTCAGAATGTAATATGGTGGATATGACACACACACACACACACAACAAACACATTTTTAGAAATTCTGGTAGAATATGGTCAATGTGAATGGGATAGACAGTGCTTTAGAAATCATTGTAGGGAAGCTCTTGCATTTCTTGGGAATATGTTCTGATCATGTTATTTTTGAAGTCCTTAGTGATGGAGTATTTCAAGCCATTCTTGCCTGTGCTGGGATTAGGAACTTCAAGTACAATATCTACCATTTTACCTATCAGTGTAATTGATCAGCCTTTGGTGAATTTCTGCATATCCAGTTTTAAGGATAAACTTCTTTGTGTGTGTGTGTGTGTGTGTGTGTGTGTGTTAAAAGACATGTTATATAAGCTTTTAAGAAGCTTTTATTTAGTATGAAAATTCAAATTACAATGTAAAATGGGATATTATGGTGTCTCCATCTCCAGTTGCATGGAGATTATGGGGAAGAATTGATAATTGAGATGAAGTGGAAAGATGGACAGTATTTGCATACTGAGTTTGGAAAGAGCACTTAAAGAGGATATAGTGTGCACAGTGTTATGGCTCATGAGAGAAAATAGTATATTCAGAGAATGACAAAGAGCTGGGTATCAGTGGGATGTGGGCATGTGGCAGCAGAGTCTTTTCATTATACAATTTCATAGACTAGAATAAGAATGATGCCCTAGGATCTGGCAGAGAACAAGTACATTACTTATGATTGTGATTTGTTTATCACAGAATTGTATGAAGTAGCATCTGTAGCATGTGAGGCAACTTGGGGATTAAGAGAAAATTGGGCCATATCCTTTAGACCATAGAAAGCCATTGTAAGATTTTAAAGGGCCAGGATGGTATCAGATTGTCAAATTTTAAAGATCTATCTGAATTCAATGTGAGATCTGAATGATGTGTTTGGGGTGGGATGCAGAATGGTATCCATAACTTGTACTATGCTTTTAGATGTATCCTTGACCTATGATTAGTTCTTATTTTCTATTCTGGTTCATGTTAATTATGTAGGATAACAGTAAACTGGGTAGAACACCGCATTTTCATTTTATTTGTATGAAATATTTATACTTGTTTAATGCATTTCATATTTAAATTCAGTATGCATAGGGATTAATAAGTGATTTGGGGCTTAAATTAAAAAACTCAGAAAATGAGCAAACAACAAAGGTTCTTATGCATATGATGAAAAAAATGCATCTCACAAAGTAATTAAGGTGATTTTTATATTGCTGTATGAAAATAATTGTCTCATGGCTATAGGTTACCAAATGGACAATTCAATTAAGTATAAGACATTCCTTTTTTTTAGTTTAAGTATATTTTATTTGAAATGTCAGAGGTTTACATGGCAAGGTGTCCAGTGCCCACCTATCTACCATATTTTCTAGCTTCATTTCATCTCTCTCCTGTGACTGAAGTACCTTCCTTTGCTAATAGCATATGCTGTCCTAAGATGTTGTTGAAGAGAAATTAATGCTGTTTTTTTTTAAATTAATGCTGTTTAACAACATTTTAAATAATAACTATTGAGAGTGTAGTGGACATTTTTTTTCTTTTAATTCACAGGAAGGAGTCAGTTCACTTTCTCAACAGCAAAATTGCTTCCACTATTCAAGGTTTTTTCGGTTGATAAATCTGCCCACTCCCAACTAGGAAGTGGGTGAGGAAGTTTTTCTGGTGACTTTCTCAGCCAGGCCCCTCCTTCTGCCTCAGTATACCAATGTGCAACATGTAACCTGCACCTCTGGACTTTTGGATTATTAGACTCTCTTCTTATGTGGAATCTTGAGCTCAATCATGCAGGATGAAGATATAGGAAGGTTTATTTATTTATTTTTAGTTTGTTATTGTTCTGGCTAGACTGTCCAGTGGTATCTGCTACTGGGGATTATTGGAACTGCTAGGTTCCCTCTTTCTCACATCTGTCCCATGATCTGTACAGATTCTTTTTTATAGAGTCCCTTTTTTCTTTCTTAGGTTTCAGTGTTGGTTATTCTTGCTTGCTACCAAAAAAATGTAAAGAGGTTCTCCCAGTTATGTGCACATGTTTAGAGATGCTTCTTATTTGCCACCCACCTTATAATGTTATCCCTTTATGGGAACTTGTGCAGTACAGACACATGGGTTACCTTTCTAAGGTGCGTCACTTAATAGTTTTGGGCCTCTCCAGGAATTAGAAAAGTCATCCCCTTGAATAGCCTATGACATATTCCTCAGTTTATAGTAAGGACTCTTATCCCAGGGTTCTGCAGAATAGGGGAAAGATGGCTGGAAATTTGGCATGTAAATATCTCTGCCTTCCTCTTTTTAGATTTGATTTAGATTTCAGTGGCATTATTCAAAAGGAATTCTAACATCTCATGCAGCCACAGCCCCACCTTGCTGCTTCATAAGCCTGTGTCTTCTCTGAATAGTTCACATAAGCCAGTACCTTCTGATGTTTCATAAGATCAGTAGCTGAAAGTTCTCACCTTGGTCTAGCTGATACTTAATATCTTTTCTGCAAATGTGTTTCTAGAGGCTCTGTTATAGTAATGAGCTAAAGCTTATTAGCATTTTGGGCAGAGCCTGCAAACTTGTTAACTGTGGATCTGGAAGTCTTTGTATTTGTGCCCTTAGATTTCATCTTCCTCCAGGGTGCCCTTATAGTAGCCTGAACATAAATGTGTCTGAGTTTAACCTGAGTTGAACAGTCTGGCATTGTTCACATATAGTCATTCACCACTAAACTCTTACTGACTTTCTTTTAGAAGGAAGGCATTGCAGAAGGCCTACTGTTCAATATAAAAAACATTCCCTGTCCTTAACTTGGAAGTAGAAGAGGGGGCCATATTTATGGGACTGCATATAAACTTTCTGGGCTAAGTGCTACAAAATATGATCCTGAGAAAAACCTTAGCACTTTGGAAGAAAATAAAGATTTGCAGCCCCACTCTAGAGGTATTGAATCAGAGACTCTGGGGATGAGAGTTAGGAAGCTATATTTTGAATACACTCCCCATGTGATTCTGATGTTCAGCCAGGTTTGGGAACTAGAGCATGTTCTGCAGAACACTAATTCTTTGAGATATAAATAGATTACCTTTAAAAATTTTTCTTAGGAGAATGAGCTTAAGAATTTCTGGATTTTTAAACAATTTTTTTTAACATTAGTACATCTCAGACTCTTTACGTGCTTTGTGAAATACATGTTTCTGAAATTTATTTGAGTAATGTTGTAGACTATTTGGACTCCTTTAACACAGGACCATAGACTGAGTCCCTTATAAACAACAGAATTTACATTCTTTACAGTTCTGAAGACTAGGAAATTCAGGATTAAATTGCTGGCATATTCAGTGTATGGTGACAACCCACTTTCTGGTTCTTGAACAACCATCACTATAATCTCTGGGGTCTTTTTTTTTTTTTTTTTTTTAACCTTTAAAGGCACTAATCTCATTCATGAAAGCTCTGCCTTCATGGCTAAACACCTCCCGGAGGCCCAACTTCCATTTATCATCACATGGTGGCTAAGGTTTCAATGTTTGAATTTTGGCAGACATTCAATCTATGGGAACTAAGAAACAGTCCCTGCCTCTTAAACATTGGAATCCTGGCTAAGGAAGAGATTTTTATGTTTGATGATCAGTATATGGTTAAAAGACATCAGCATGTACACATTGCTTTCAGAATTATATTTTAGTGCAGAGATGATAAATCTTTATAAATTATAGGGGTTTGGGAAGGTTTTTCAAATGTTGAGAACCCTTTCTAAATAGGAAGATTTTCAGACACACTGGCATTTGCATGTAAGCAGAATTTTTGTAGTTATAGTAAATGGGTAATTTTTGTATATAAATTATATGTTATATTAATTATTCTGAATTTATTTGAATGCTCAAAATTCACTGTATAAACATATTTTTCATAAAGGTAGGCTTCCAAGTATTGCTAAGCTTCTAGAAAATAGTAAAGTTTGATAGAGTTTTGTTATTCTGGCCATAAACTTAAACAAAGGGAAAAGAATGATTTTGACTATTGGCAATAAAACTTAGTGGATTTATGTATGCATTCAAATGAATGCTTATTAGTCACTCAGAAAATGATGTTTCATTTTAAAAGTACATGCCTTTATATCTTATGATGACATTTATAAAAAGTTTTCAGTTGTATGTCTTTCATTTTGCCAGAGAAGATAAATTGAGTAAATGTAAGTGACAATGTGGGGTCTTCTTAATAAAGTATAATGGCTAATCTTGTGTGTCAACTTTGCTGGACCACAGTACACATATTTGGTCAAATACATCTGGATGATACTGTGAGGGTTTCTTTTTTTTTCTTTTTTAAGGTGAGATTAACATTTAAATCGGGAGATTTTGAATAAAGCAGATCCATAATATGGGTGGGCCTTATGCATTCAGTTGAAGACCTTAAGAATAACATTGACCCCCCCCCCCCACCGCAAGAAGAGACAGTTCTTCCAGAAGATTGCTTTTGAACTCAAGATGCAACCAACTCTTCCTGTGTCTCCTGCCTATAGGTCTCATGCCTAGTCTACAGATTTTGTATTTGACAGCTTCCAAAATCATATAAGCCAATTTCTTAAATATATTTCTCTCTGTCTCTTTCTCTCTTTCCCACACACACACACACACACACATGCACACACTCCATTAGTCTGTTCCTCTGGAAAATCCTTACTGCTACACCAAGATTATCTCTGTTTCAAGGAGGTTCTCCCATGGTTTTTCAAAGGATTTTACTTGGATGTCCTTGTCCCTAGTGTTGACATCATATTTTTTGCAGAAGGAAGAGCAGTAGATGGCACCTAATTCTACTATCTTCAACACTGATATTTTCCCATGAATTGGGTGATTTCATAAATGCCATTTAGAATCAATGGGAGCATAGAATAGAATTTATTACTTCATACAAATTTATGGTATTACAGGTTTTTAGATGTGGCTTTGGTCTTGTCAAATAGGATAATTTAGAAAAATGTGAGTGGACTATCCTTTTAGACTTCACTTCATTCATCTATGGAACCTATAATAATGAGTAGTGCTAGGGCTACATTAGATCCCGTAGGTAGAAAAAAAATGCCAGAAATGGACCCTGCCTTCATGGAGCTTAGAGTCTGATAGGGGAAATGGGAAAAAAAAAAAAAAAGGTTAATACTTAAAGTAAAAATATTTTTTTAACTGAAATACGTGTTCTGTAGGAGATGAAGGTGCTAAGATGGAGTATAATATAGGCAGAATCTTATAAAGTGTAGTGAATTAAAGGTTTCGTGGTGAATGTGAATTTTGAGACTGAAAGTTGAAAACATGCTAGTCCTACAAACCACCAGAGATGAAAGTTCCAAGTGAAGAAAATAGCATGTAAAGAGACAGGAGGGAAGGAAGAGGTTGATTCATAACTTATTATGTATAAATGACAAAGTTGTCATTGGTTAAGAAAGCCTTAGACTGAGCTAAGTGAAAGGATGTTTGGAGGGAAGGCTGTGATCAGAATGATGTAGGAAAATGTAACACTGGGAAAATGAAGTTAGTTTAGGTGGACACAAGTTTGAGAGTCTTATAGAAACCTTAATTTCATACTTTACTAGTTTTTAAATGTGTTTAGCTTTCCTATTATTTAAATCATAAATAATTAAATAAAAAATTCTGGTGCTGATGAAGAAGTAGGGTCTGGTACCTTGATTGATTTTTACCAGCTATTAATGTTGTTTAATTTCCCTGGATAATGTCTGAACTTTCCATTTCAGTTTGCCTTTATAACCCTTTGTGTTTTTAAATTATTTTTCCATAAAGGTTATGTGTCTGTGAGTGTGCATTTTAATAGTATGAAAGGGTATCTGGTCAAAACTAAACTTTCTTTCTATCATCTTCTGATAGTTCTTTCTCTAGAGTAAATGTTACTATTATCTCTTTATCTTTCCAGGGGTGTTTACTCTAGATGAACATGTGTATGTTATTTCTTTAATTAAAAGAAAAATCTGAACATCTATTGTAAAGATGATGACATGGAATACCTTTCTTCACTTAAAGATGAATCTTAGATATCAGTCCCCATAGTCTATATATAACCATCTCTTGCTTGCCAATGACTACTTGGAATATATATTCCCTTGTCCAAGAGCATAATACTAGAACCCTGCTCATCATGATTTTGTTCTTTACAGGCTTTTGTTACTATAAACATTAGTTTTGTAGACATATGTGAATATATCTGTAGAATAAATTCTGGAAAGAGGAGTTGGAATTTCTCAGTCCAAAAGTAGTGCGTTTTGCATTTTTGACATTTATAGTTATTTCTAGATTGCCCTCCAAAGAAATGGTCAGAATTTACATTCTCTATACAATGTCTTCATAACTTTTGAATTGATCTACTAGCCCTCTAGTGATTAGCAAAAGTTCATTTCATAATCTGTCAACATTAGTGATTTTCACAAAGCGTTACAAGTGATCACATGCCCAAGTGATGCAGCTTATATTAGGCATTCTTGTACGAGGTCATCGTTGACTGTTGTAACATAGTTATACCTGCTTTCATGAGTGTTTCCCCCTTTATTTTGCATTATTGCACTTGTCCATTCAGAATCACATAGATTTATTCATCTTTATGTATTAAAGAGGTCCATGCTGACCAATATCCAGGCAGTTTTAAGTGGTGCTTTTTCTAAAGCATACCTTTCTTTGGTTGATCCAACTACTATGTTATCACTGCTTAGAGGAATGTTCAGATATGTTGTCTTATACTAAATCCATCAGTGTTATGTCCCTTCCCACCACCCACAACCTGTTTTTGAAATGACATCTCACAAGATTTATTGAGATGCTGTAATTTTCTAGCACTACAATGACTGTAATTAGTTGTTGACATATGATGATTTATTATTGGAGGTTTCCTTAGAAATTTACTTTGTGTTTTGGGGCTACGGGATGAGTGTTAGAGTTTCAGATTTACAGCTCTTGTCCTGCATCACTTAACACATCAAAACTACATTTGGGATCACCAAGCAACCTGACATCATCCTGACTGTCCCCAAGTAAAGCTGAAATGAATAGCAATTAGGAGTACCGAAGAAGGTACATGGCCAGATTAATTCTTCTTGATTAGGCCCTGGTGAATTTTTAAATATATAAACAGATGAAAAGACTTTAAGTTGTGGACTAGTCAAAGCCAGGAGTACTTATAACAATTCTACAAAGACAAGCCAAAAGATAAAACTCTAGACTATCAAAGCATGAAGAGCAAGAGGAATCTCCCTGTGGCAAACCTTGCACATAGAATGAAGATTAGAGGGAAGTCACTTTCAATAGGCAACATATTCTGCCTAAGAGTGTGCCAGAAGTCAGGTAAAATGTCCAGCCCAATGAAAGATTTTGGAGAGGTGAGATAGTAAGGGAGAGGAGAAGAGATTATACAAAAAATATGAACAATATAGTAATTAGAAGGATATCAGTTTCAATTTGCACTCAAACTTACTTTCTCATCCCCATTAACCATGCCATTAAAGTCATCTTGGAATGTTGTTAAAAATGGGGCATTTTTAGGTAAGAATGGCTTGGTAAATAGAGGATTCTTTTCTCTTTGAAGTCATGGATTCCTTCTTAAGATTCTTGTTTTGTATGCGTGTATGTATGTGTATGTATGTTTTAATTTTAAAATTCCTATCATGTTTAGGGTTTTTTTCTTGATGGGTATATTTGGCATTGATTGTGGCTGTGTTGTATTAGAAGACCTTCCTATAGTGTTATCTTACTATGATTTCTTAAAAATAAGACAGTGGAGACTTATTATGTTATCTTACTATGATTGATTATGGAGCTGTAAATATAGCTATTGCAATGTCTGAGTGTTAAATCTACTGTCTCTATGGACTGCCCATCAATATGTATGGTTTTGTTTTTGTTTTTTTAGGGAGCTCACTGATTTCTATCTAGTTAGAGCCCTTAGGCTCTTATGAGATAGAATGGAGAATGAATACTGTGTCTCTACTATGTGTTATATTTTCTTGTCCATATCTTCTCTTAGAGTATGAGATAATTGTGCTTCCTTTGTATTCCCAACACATGGCACATTTCATTATGTCACACAGTCGCTAATATTAAAATCCTTAGTAAATCTGAGTGAATTCTACTTTTGGTTTTATCTGACACCTTTTCTTGTACTTTCTGGGCAATAAAAAGTAGAGATCTGGGTTTCTAGTAGATTTATGTTTTATAATTAAGAAATATTGATTTAATAATTTTTTTGTTCTGTAGGATTTATTTAGTCATTAACTAATAAGATTTACTGAGCACCTTCCGTTCTATAGCACTATACTTGATGGTGTTAGCTGCTTAAGCACATAATTGTTTTGAATGGAATGATAATTAGGTTAATTAGATATATAAAACTAAGTGCTGTGTATGAAAAGATTGAGAGGAGGAAGGGAGAGTGTACTTTAAACATGGTTGAAAACTTATCAAGTAACTCCTTTTTTACTTTTAGATGTGTTTTGTCCTCCTTTGGTTACAAGCAGTGGAGACTTATTTAGGTTCTGTTAAATAATAATGGGGGCACATCAGAAAGTGAAATATAGGCATAAAGAAGAGGGAAATGTCTTCCACATGGAATGTTTGGATGGGAATTTTGGGAAGCTACACAACTGTCATACACCTGGACCTCAACTAGGACAGGAAAGTTTAGGACTAGCAGGTTATGTGGGATCTTTTGACATTCACCTCATTGGGAGCATTAACAGTTTAAGGATTTCTGTTCCACTGTTACATAGTTACTGAGATTTAGCCATTCATTCTTTCTCATCTTTGTGGTCTCTGCGCACATGCTGTTTCTCTCTCTATATCTTTCCAAGTGAATTACCTCTCTTTTTTTCATGAAAAGACTGGATCTTCCTAGTTCTGGGAGTTGTGTTCTTGCTAGGGGCCACCTGGTAGAGTACTGCTCTGGGATCAGCTACCCTTTACCAGGTATCCACCACAGTCCTGATATGGGTGGGTAAGGGAGTGGCTTCGTGTTCTGAGATAACAGTTACATTAGAGAAGTCTCAGAAGTATCTTCCTGGGAATCAGCCTTCAGAACCTAGTGGATGCCTTTTGCTCTTTTTTTCTTTCTCTCTTTACGTCTTTTCTTTTCTTTTCTTTTCTTTCTTTTCTTTTCTTTTCTCTTTCTTTTCTTTTCTTCTTTCTTCTTTCTTCTTTCAAGATTTATTTATTCATGAGAGACACACAGAGAGGCAGAGACATAGGCAGAGGGAAAAGCAGGCTCTTCGCAGGAGCCTGATGCAGGACTTGATCTCGGATCCCAGGATCACTGTCTGAGGCGAAGGCAGCCACCCAACCGCTGAGCCACCCAGGCCTCCCTCTTCCTCCCTCCCTCCCTCTCCCTCTCTCCCTCCCTCTCTCCCTCCCTCTTTTTCTTTTTCTTTCTTTCTTTCTTTCTTTCTTTCTTTCTTTCTTTCTTTCTTTCTTTCTTTCTTTCTTTCTTTCTTCTTTCTTTCTTTCACCTCTATCTCTTTCATTTTTTTTTCTTAAAGATTTTATTTATTTATTCATGAAAGACAGAGAGAGAGAGACAGAGACACAGGCAGAGGGAGAAGCAGGCTCCATACAGGGAGCCTGATGTGGGACTTGATCCTGGGACTCCAGGATCATGCCCGGGGCTGAAGGCAGCACTAAACCATTGAGCCACCCAGGGATCCCTCTCATTTTTTTTTAAGAATTCATTTGAATTAAGTGGAGTGAGTGAGACAGGGATTGCATGATCCTAATATAGTGGGAAATTCGGGTTAATTTAACTGTAATAATAATCCTTTGAGAACAAGTACATGATTGAAACTTATCTCTTTCCTCTATTCACTTTTTTGAATTGATTGCTAGAAACAAGAACATTCCTAAAATATCAAAGAAATTACATGACCAATAATTTGAGTCTCTTAACTTTTTATACTCCTGTCAAGAGTTCTGCGCAACTCTACCGGTTGTACAAGGATCAGAATCTATATTGGAAATATGTGCTGAGTTCAGTTCAGCTCCTCAGAGCCAACAGTTCTTCCATCTATGAGATGCTAGAGGTTTGGGCTCAATGGAGCTACATTCATTATTATTGTAGAACCTTGCCAGTGCTTAAAAGGTGCTATAGGGAACTATAACTCATGTACTGAATTAAAAGATTGTAAGCTCCACTGGTATAGCTAAAAGCAAACTCAAAGTTGAGTGGCATCAGATCATGAGTAGAAAATTACTTGACACTGAATTTTGTTCTGTCTCTGAATGCCATTCTTTCAAGCAGAGTACGGAAAAGTTGAAGTCTATGTTGTTACAAGCTGTTTATTTCTACACTCCCTTTCTTGTTCAAATTGAAAGCTTTTGCAGAGTGTGTTTCACTGAAACCCTTAAAAGAAAGTGACATGTTACTACATGGGAAGACAAAGATAGAGTCTGTTTGGTAATGATTATACAGTCAGGGCTTTATCTACTTGCCGATAATTTGTGGTTTATTTTTAATCCTCTGCCAGTTTCTTTCCTCACTGTTCCATTACCTGCTGATTACAACCCTGAGCCAATCAGTCACTGTTGAGTACTTGGTGAATTCTATTTTTTTAAGTTGGCTAAAAGAAAATATGTATTTCAAAATGGACATATGGATAGCAGCTAATACTTCTCATGTGGCACATTCAATATATTAAATTTAATGTTCACAGAAACATCACAATGGCAAGAACTATCATTATTACTGTTTTCCTAATGAGTGAGGCTTAGAGAAAGTTAGCTAACCTGTCAAGGTCTCAAAGACAGTGAGTCTTTGGGTCAATATTCATCCAGTGTTGACAATGATCACACTCTGAGGACTGTGATCTGTATTACTTTAATCTCCAAAACACATATATCATGAGGTCAGTTTGGAAAGTGATAGCATCCAAACCAGAAGAATTTAGGTTATTTAGCTTATGGTGATGGAAATTCAGTGCATAGGATTAGAGTAGACATCCTCACTTATTCAAAAAGCTTTTAAATGGAAGATCTGTTTTGCATTTACATAGAGGTAAGAACCAAGACATATTAAGGAAACCACAGGGAGGCAAATGAGTGGAATGGTCTAAAAATAAATAGGGTGTCTCATCATGTATTGAGCCATTACTAGAAACATTAAAAAATAGGCTAGATTTTGGTTTTATAGTAATATTTTTTTTAAAGATTTTATTTATTTATTCATGAGAGACACACACACACAGAGAGAGAGAGGCAGAGACACACACAGGCAGAGGGAGAAGCAGGCTCCATGCAGGGATCCTGATGTGGGACTCGATGCCAAGACTCCAAGATCATACCCTGGGCTGAAGGCAGGCACTAAACCGCTGAGCCACCCAGGGATCCTGGTTTTATAGTAATCTTAAATCTGGATTAATTATGATGTATAAAAAAAAAATAATTATGATGTATAATAGAGAATTATTTTCCAAAATACAATATGGAAAATGTATAGACTATATTATATGTATGGAAAATGAAATAAAAGAATTTTTCAAACTTTATTTAACCCTGAATTTCTCAAGATTTTAAATGTACTATTACATTAAAATAGCTCAAAACTCTTCTTGTGGCATTAAGAGCCCATACACCATTGTTTGCAAATACTCTTCTAAAACAACATATGAGAGACCTTCTTTGGTTGCTGGATGAGTTATTTGTAATGAGAAAAAGAGAACCTTTGGCTTCCTTATCCTTAGATTTATGAGAAGAAACTAGTTGTTTTAAACAGTGTGGGGATGGATAAAGAAAGTTATTTTAGATATGCTATTTTTGTATTCTCTTGTATTCTTGGAAATAATCAAGTGTTGATGGCATTAAATTTCCTTTAGCAAACATGTAAAGAAGAGCATGTGTCTGAACGTGGATTTTAATTTCTTATAACGGGTCTTATTTTCCCTGGATATGTTTCTACTTACTTAAAAACAGATGCTCTCTGAAAAATTCATGAAAACTGAAAATATACTGAAGACTTTGGAGAGAAGCTCTTCACCGTGCTATTAGATTGTTTTTAATGAATGGTCTTTTGCCCCATCTGCTTGCTAGTTAACTTCATGACCTTGAACAAACTTCCTGGCTTTTATAGAACTCATTTTCTTCATTTACCTACTTAACTGGATTGTACATAAAATGGCATACCAGTATCAGTGTTTATATGAACAGATCCTTTCAAACAAATTTCTTTGGTGATTTCATGAATGAATCTTGCAGTTTTGGCAAATAGACATGTTTTCTGAAATGAAGGCTTTTTTAAAGCTGGCATTATATATAAATTTTACCTATTATCATTTGCCTGCTCCCAAAAACCATTTATACTGTAAATTAAAATATATCTTAAGTGAGGGGTGGGTGGGTGGAGAGATGAGTGAAATAGGTGATGGGGATTAACGAGTACATTTAATGTACTCGATGAGCACTGAGAACCATACAAAATTGTTGAATCACTATATTGTACACCTATAGTGAATATAACGCTTTGTACCTATACTGGAATTAATATTTTAAAAACTTAATACAAAAATAAATAAGGTATATCTTAAGTTTTTAAAAAATGATCTAAAAAGCTATGGTAGAAAAATGATAGAATGCATCACAACTTTATTCATAATCAGAAGTAATAAGGCTCTCCACACGCCACTCTGGTTTGAATTGTCAAATGAAAATTTCAGTGTGTAAATTTAAAGGTCAAATTGGCTTTATTCAGCAATTCATGATTCAGGCAGTATCCCATGTAGTAATAGAAAGGAGCTCTACAGAGCTGTAGAAAAGGAAAGGTATTTGAAGATGGAGAAAGGAAATTATTAGCAAAGAATGCACTGTTCAGGCCAGGCTTCCCTCCCAAGGGGAATGGAAGGGTCCTGTACTGTGGAACATCTCACTAGTGCTGACCAGGTAATTCTATGTTGACTGGTTAAAGGTTACATTCCTGGATGATTGGAACTGCAGTTAGGTTAGAGATTAAGCATTGGTTTGCTGGTATGTTGTTTAACATAAGTAACTCCATTTTGGGTCTGCTGCCTCCTTTTTAACAAATTATAATTTTTGTATTTATCATATGGGGAATTTGTACATGTTTATCCTCAACTTTACATTTTAATTTTGGAAAGAGAGCCTCAGAATCTTTAGTGTGAAGTTAAAATTTAACCCTAGAGAAAGGATACTACAGTGGTTTAGTCTTTTATTCTGGAGCTCTGAACTACTGAGAGCCAGCTCTGACAGTATAAGCAAAAGCAACAGTCCCAGGGTGGGATTATAATTCAAACCTCTGATTTTTCTAATTCAGTGTGAGTAAGAGGGTATGATATGAGTGAACAGCAGCCCGTGAGAAACCTACAAGTGTGGAACCAATGGTATTTATTCAGGTAATAAAATATAATTCTTAAACACACACTAAATTTAAAAACCAGAAGATGCAGTTCTAATTACATGCCTTAACTAGAAGTACGGTATTTGTAGAGTAGCTTATCCAATTATATGTAAATTTGTTCCTTTGGCACAATTTGTCTATATAAGCAGTATTAGTTCAGTGTAAAATGTTTGTTTGTTATTGAAATTGGCTTTCATATAACTTCTGGATGTTGATAAATAGTTGCATTTTTGGGGGGATCATTCCCAGTTCTCCATATCCATTCTTCTCAATATATGCAGTTTTTATTTTAAATTTCATAAATAATAATAATTTACAGGTCTATACTCTTTTATTTGAAAGTTTTGGGGTCAAAAGTGTTTTAGATTTTTATCTTTTAAAAAGGGTGTTATACTGCTGTGGTATGTGCCCTTTGTTATTCCAGTAGGATATTGGGCAACACCCACGCATATTGACATTTCTGCAGTGAAAAAAGAATAGCCACTTGAATGGTGTAAAGATTACAGGGAGCCCATTTCAGGTTTTGCTGACAATGGATTTGATTTTCAGAACTTTTTAGATATTAGAATTGCAGATAAGCAATTATGGACCTGTAATATTAAGTGTAATAGCTAACAATTACTGAGGTGCTTACTACAAGCCAGACCTTGTGCTTAACTTGTATCATCTCATTTAATCTTTGCAATTCTTTGAAGAAAGTTTTGTTCATTTGGTTTTACAGGTGAGGAACAGCTTCATAGAATTTAAGTGATTTGCCTAAGGATGCATACACCTAGTAAGGAAGTAGTGGCTGAATCATATTTAAACTGAGCTGGGTTAGATAGATCCAGATCTGGTATGTACAACACTACAGTGTCCTTCCTATTCCATTACCACAGATCCAGTGTATCTCACCTGGGAATTTATGGGAAATGCATCAAGTGGCCTGACTACCAGGCAGAGGATAACAGGGGTAGGGCAGGAGTTTCATCAGCAACAATTAGTTGGCATTCTGCCAATACATTGCACTAAAATAAATGTGCTTCAAACATTGCAGTCCTTTTGCCACTATGTTTAAGAGCTGAAAAAGAGAAAGAATAGAAGAGAGAGAGGAGATAGTTGAGCATGTGCTTTCCTTAGCTAAGGCAGAATAGGACATCTTGAGTCTTGTGTGGGTGGAGCAGTGTTCCTAAAGAAAAATGGATAGCTATTAACAAAAGAAGATGTGACTAATGTGGGATAGTGGGCTGCCCCGAAATGTCCACTCCATGGACAGTTAATTAATTGTAGGTGAAATTAACATTTGGATGAAAACTTCATTCATCTTTTTAAGTGTAATCCATTTTAACATTGTCATCTGACTGGTATGGGCTGAACATTGAACTTAGAATCTGAATACTTGGAATCCTGTCCCATTTTGGATAATTTCTAGGATTTAGATCACAGACCCAAAATTAGAGAGTCTGTTTCTTGTTTGTAATTTCAAACAGTACTTTCCGCTGGTTACCCAGTAGGCATCATGTTAGCTAAGATGGTCCAAAGAGCCTCTGGAAGTTTCTACCTGGTGTGGTCATCTCCCACACTGAATCTGGGCTGGCCTTGTGTCATCACTAGATGTAATGGAGGTGATGCTTCATGACTTCTGTGACTACATCACAAGGAGCCTTGCAGCATCCACTTTATTTCATGGTATGATCACTCTGGGGGGAAGCCACTGCCATGTTGGAAGTCTGACAAAAATGCTGTGAGGAAGCTCAGGCTGGTCATGTGAAGAAAGAGTGACTGCTGGCCAGAGAAGTGCTATTGCAGTTGTCCCGCTTGCTGAGCTAGACATGTGTGTTACCATGGATAACCCCGCCTGGCCAAGACATTTGATAATTTCAGTCTTAAGTGCTTTCTGACTATAATTGCGTGGAAAACTCCAAGGGATAGCTGCCCAGCTGAGCCCATTCACAGAAATAGGAGAACTAATAATTCATGGTAATAAGTCATAGAGTTTCTGGGTGGTTTGTTATCCACACTAGATACTCAAAAACAAGCTTGTTGTGAAGAAGAAGGGAGATAATGTGTTAAATTCCTCATACGAAGGTGAGCAGCTGTTTTATTATAATTGTTTTGACAATCCTGAAACCAAGGCCTTTCTCCCTAATATCCTCAGAGGTTTCATTATAATTTGCCATTGTGATGAGGATAGTGATCATTTTGTATTCCCTGGACAAGTATAGAGAGTGAATATTTGTGATTGGCTGGCAGCCAAGTTGGTCATCCTTTTTCCTTACTTGGAGGAGTTTTTAAAATTCTGTCTTTTCTTTACTCATATTTATTTTTTCGTATGAGTGGGATTTTCTATAATAATAGACCTTTATTGTTATGGCAATAACAATATATAGAACATCCGATGGGTCCTCATTCTGAATGACACAGGGCCCATTTCTCTGTTTATATAGACTCTTTGTCTAGGAAACTATAGGAGAAATAAGATGTATTGGATTTTGAGAAAGGGGCAGTAAGAGTTGAAGAGCAGTTTGCCTGAGCAGCTTCCCAACAATTGGGAAAGGCTGCTGGAGTGAATGTCAGAGAGAAATTGGTTTTTTGGTGGTGTTACAAGCAAGCAGATAATGAAACAAAGGAAGAAGAAAGAAGTAGAAGGTACACAGAGGGGAAGAAATTATGGATTTGATATTGGAACACCAGAGCAATCTGTAGTAGGTTGAATGGGAGGAGTTGGAAGAGAGAAAGGAGCAAGTAAGGGTTGGTTGGGACATCATCACCTATTGGGCTTTTCTCCTTCTATCTGCAATTAATTTTAGCTTTATTTAGTTCTTTTATCTCTAGAGAAAAAAGGTGATTATTTTCTTTCTGTTATAGTTGTTGGCAACCAAATGACATTTTCTGCCATCTGTTTTACCATATAATTCTTAAGGTTTCTTAAGTGTCATAGTCTTATTAAACCTGGAGTCTCAAAAAATAAATAAATAAACCTGGAGTCTCCATACATTCAGTGATTGCTGCTAGCACAGGGAAATAGAGAAGATAGAAGAAGATAAGGCTACTTTGTAAAGAGTAAGTTACATATTCCACTGGATCTATTCTCAAAAGAGAATAACTCAGAGTTTCTCCATAGCTTTTTAAAGTCTCTGATTTCTGTATTTTTCTTAGCTGTACATAGATTTTATTTCAAGGAAAATTTACATATTGAACTTAGAATATGAGTACTTGGATTTCTGTCCCAGTTTGGACAATTTCTAGGTCTTAGATCACAAACCCAGAATCAAAGAGCCTGTTTCTTATTTGTAATATGAAACAATTATGTTGTTGATATTATCCGTAATATTTACTGGTTCTTTGTAGAGTTAAAATGGACAGATGAAAGCCCTTGAGGATGAGAAATTCATATTCTAATGTAGCAAAGTAAATATATGTGTACGGCAGCTTGAATTGTTAGAAAATTTTAGGAAATTACTTGTATGCTTGAGTTCATGAATTATTCAATTTAGGGTTACTTTCCTTTTCAAACTTATCACTGGTTAGATCCTTTAACAACCTTTTGATTTATTAAAAGTCACTTTTCAGAATTAGATTTAAAGCCTTATTATTTTCTTATGATTTTCTTATGAAAATTGAGTATGTGTCCTATAAAGCCTGTATTTTCTTTTCTATGACTTAGTCTGCTCTTCTGTTATAAAAGATACTTCTTTAAGAACTGATGGAATTAAAGAAAAATTGACCTCCTCTGATGAAGTAGCCCATAGAAGTAAAAGGAGGTTTTATGATCTTTCTTCACTTATTGGAAAGACGATTGAATTGGGATATGCCCATCCTGACTTCCATTAGGAGACAGAATATTTGCTTGTGTCTAGAGGAGTTTGGTCTCCTGGTGGTCATTTGCCTCTCAATCCTTCCTGCAATTTTAGAAAAAAATGTGCTTGTACAGGGGCTATGTATCAGAATCAGCTATGAAACTTTTTATTAATAGAGATTCATTCCTTGGCCCCACTACCAAGTTTATGAAATGAAAATCTCCAGGGCCTCACAGGTGATTTGAATTCATACATAGTTTGAGTCTGAGAACTACTTTATAGGCAGGACAGCAGGTTGATGGATGACAGAATCTGGTCTGAAGCATCGAAAAGCTTTAAGAGGAGAACATGGAGATACCTTAATTTAAGAAACACTTGGATATTTTGAACAATGATATAATCATTGCTAAAAGTTTGTGATATCTCTAAAACATAGTTTATGTCCCCAGTTGTCCTCTGATGTCTCCAGTTAACCTCTGGTGCAGAAGTTCTCAGTTCAGTGGGGCAGTTTTGCCCAGTGGGGCCTAGTGGGGGCAGTTTTGTCCCTAGGGGATATTTATTAATGTCTAGAGACATTTTGGTTCTCATGACTGGGGGAATGTTACTGGCATCTAATGAGTAGAGGCCAGGGATACTGCTAAACACCCTACTGTTCTTGAGAGAGCCCCTGTATTAGTCCAAAATGCTAATAGTGCCAAGGTTGAGGAACTCTAATCTAGTGAATTTCAGTGAAATCATTAAATAAAAATACTCTGGGCTCCAGAATTGAAAAGGGTATGACAAACCAGGTAGGAGAACATTTGGTTGGCCTGTGTAGTCCTTGAGGAAGCCAGCTGAGGTAAGGAGGAAGAAAAGGCTTGAATATAGGCTGAAGGCTAGGGACAAGAGTAAGGATTCTATTGCATACTAAGGTCTTGGAAAGAGACATATTCATTGGAATATTATTTTCCCTAAATGTGTCATATAAAATACAAAGATCTTACCGTCTGAAAAAAAAAGCATATTTAATATCAGCTTTGAGATAGTAAATCTCCTCTATTCTGTACACCCTAATGGTGGTTCTTAAGCCTTAAAATCTTAAAAACACAGGAGCATGGTAGCATAAGTGAGCCAGAGAGAATATGGTTATAAGTTAGTATTCTGGGATTGTTGTCATCAGAGGAAGCATTTGAGAAAGAATGAGGTAATTGATGTTGTCTCTTTAGAGCTAGTAATGGAGTGATGGTGTTGATAGAAATTTTTGGGAGAGGGCAGCCTGGGTGGCTCAGCGGTTTAGTGCCGCCTTCAGCCCAAGGCCTGATCCTGGGGACCCGGGATTGAGTCCCACATTGGGTTCCGTGCATGGAGCCTGCTTCTTCCTCTGCCTGTCTCTCTCTTTCTCTCTCTCTCTTTCTCTCTCTATCTCATGAATAAATAAATAAAATCTTTAAAAAAATAAAAGAAATTTTGGGGAGAATAGGTAGAGCTGGCTGATGCAAATGAAGAGGTAATATGAGAAACTTGTGATTTAATTAATTAATTAATTTTATTTATTTATTTTTTTGAGAGAGAGGGAGCATACAGTGGGGAGGAGCAGAGGGAATGAGCAAGGGCAAGCAGCCTCTAGCCCAGCATGGAGCCTGATGCAGGACTTCATCTCAAGACCCTGAGATCATGACCTGAGCCAAAATCAAGTGTGACATGCTTAACTGACTGAGCCACTCAGGCACCCTGGAACTTTGTGATTTAAAAATGCACTGTTGAGTGCACCTGGATGGCTCAGTGGTTGAGCGTCTACTTTTGGCTCAGGTCATGGTCCCAGGGTCCTGGAATTGAGTCCTGCATCAGGCTCCCCACAGAGAGCCTGCTTCTCCCTCTGCCTATGTCTCTGCCTATATGTCTATGTCTCTCATGAATAAATGAAATCTTAAAAATGAACTAAAATAAAAATGCACTGTTTATTGTCTTTATACCTAATTGCCTGATCTGTGTCCAGATTGGTTGTTTAGAACAGAAGGGGTTATCATAAGTATGGGAAATGGTTCCTGGCTTCTTGTAACTTATGTCTAATTGGAGAGAAGAGGCTACTGCCATGAAACAGCAAAACCCATTGAAGTTCATAGTCCATCTCCATTCTGATAAACACGAATTTTCCCTTGTTTGATCTGTGAGCTATCGGCTTCATCCCTGGTCTTAGGGTTGAATTTGTGTTGTAGGCAGTGTTCTAGGAGGCATTTGGCTATACTTCTCATTCAGGTATGGATCCATGATCTCAGATGATCCATTTAGGTCTGTTGATACTAATTCTAAGACTTTATTTTCTTTACTTCTGTATTTTGAGGGATGAGGGTGTAATCCCAAGTTCTTGGCTATCATTCTGCCATCCTAAAGGGAGGCACTGATTGAAAATGTATTCATTTCAAAGGATGAAAGAGCTAAACACATGATTCCATCTTTATCCGTGGATGAAATTGTACCTGAAGCCAATTTAGTTGTGGAATTCATTTATATCAACCATTAAATTTTCATTTTGATTATACCAGCCTATGTTGTATTTTCTTTTGTTGATGACTGAAAAAATGACTAAAAATACACTGATGTAGGAGAAACTGTACAAGAGAAGAAAAATGTTATAGCCAGGTAGCAATTCAAGGACAAGTTTTTCATACTCCATTATTTAGTCTTTATGAACAAATTCATAATATTCTCCCATTTTTGTGTTTTTGTTTTGGCAAGTTTAATAAAACACACAGATTTTCACTGTTAATGTATTATTTAAACTACTTTTTTAATATTTTAGAGAGTTGTATTTCAGAAGTGATATGACAGTAATTTGTCAGTGTATAATTCTTAAAAATGAAAGGGTTACATTGCTTCCTTGATGGAAAAAAAAGAAGAAAGAAAGAAAGGAATCCAGTATTCCAGGTATATAAACAAATATAATGTACTTTATGGTATTTGTAATTATAGATACTACTCAACAGAATTGGCCATGTTTGTTTGCTTTTTTGTTAGAGTACTATGGGGATTAATTGATTGTAAATTCTCTTCTTCTCCAACAACCCCAGATGAGTAAAGATAGAAATATATGGATTATCAGTTTGAAGGACTAGTTACATGTCATCTGGCTTCATGTGATTGAAATACAAAAAAAAAAAAAAAAAAAAGGTCTTTAAATAGGACATCTGTGACATAACAAATTAGAATCCGGGAGAGGAAGAATATCTTGACAGTGTCTAAATCCATTGAATCAAAATAATTGTGTAGATCATACTTGAGTTCAGATATAATGTAGATAAATTCTCTAGCCATGGCACCCATCTGTCAAAAAATAAAACTCTGGTTCTCACTTAAAATGGCTCTTTTAGACTAAGGTCATCAAGCTGTATCTAAAATGGACGTGAAATGTCAATTTCATATGTTATAGTGGCACATTTCATATTGCTCTACTTAAGGTTATGTCAGCCTTACCCATAAAAAGCAAGTGATTTAGGTCTTATTCTAAATGAACTAAGCAGAGAAATCAGCAGTGGGACTGCCTTGCCACTACAGACAAAGGGAATGTGTGGAGGGGCTGCATATTTCTCCATTGTCCTAACTCTGGAACTGTGTAGTATTCCAAGACAGGATGTCATCTCTTTACTTTTCCACATTCTAATCCCCTGTGATAATTGTGGGGGGAGTTTAGAATTTTTGGCAAGATGCTTTATTCAAAATGAGTTTTGTTGCCTGGAGTTGATTCACTTGTTTGAGTTTTATTTGTGTTATTTTGTGTAACTTTATCATGTTGGGAGGCTTATAAACCTTCTGTAGAAATAAGATTGTGTTTAGGGAGCTATATACATCATGATTTTACTCACAACTGACAGGAAGTTACTGAGGATGATTAAAGCAGAAAGAAATGAAGTTTTTTGAAATCTATTGGACATTGTAGAATCAGACTTAGAAAATAGTAAGGATTGAAGAGGCCGAATAAGCACTCACATAACTACAACTTCCCAAAGAAGCAGTGTTCTTGACACCCATGACTGCTGGGTCCTGGCTGCTACAGTGACACTGGATGTTACTGCTGGTACCGCTGCTTCTTTTGTCTTTGAGACTGAATGTTGCTGACTCTGTAGCCACCGTGCTCATACCACTCCTTGTTTTTTTCTGGATCCCATTCGTAGTTCTAGAAGCAGTGTATCTTGTTGGCTAAACATGTATTGGGCATTTGTTCCCAGGCAACAGGAAGCCTGGGCAAGTGAATAGCCTGCTATTTTAGCTTTTATAATAGGAATCCAATTGTTTCCCAATGTGTCTTCTGATGGTGGAGACTTCCCAAAAAAGGAAGAGGCTCAAATGCTTGGCAGCCAAAGAACAAGTAATTGCCATGGTATGATTTCTTAGGGAGAAGAGAGAAGTTTTCTGGAAAGCAGGAGAGAAAGGGAGATTTTCCAGGAGACGTGGATACTGCACACTTTTTCCTATAACAGATGAAGATGTGGTCTTCTGGGTACTAGGTTTTGTCAGTGAAATAGGAGAGCCAGTATTTGTGAACATCTTAAAGGGAAGAGGATAAATCCAAAATTCCCAAACTTTGATTCAAGGTATCCTTAATATCTTTGTAATGTTTTCATAGCACTCTAGGCCCAAAGAAATGCCCAACACTTTCATTTATTAAGTAGTTAGATTAAAACAAATTACTAAGTATTAATTTTGCAGAATAACTTGAAAAAATTATGTCATTTGAAAAAATACACATCAGTTCAAAGAAAAATACTTTTATTCCAGTCTTAACCATAATTACTTTCAAATAAGTTATGTTCCCTTCTTAGGCCCTGAATGAAATCTCAGACATTGGAATTGGATTTGACTATTGACTATTTCCTGTCTACACTTATTTTTATGCAGCCCATTTTGTCACAGCACTGATATAGACCTAGCTTTGCAAAGATAAGATCATCAAAAGGAATGCAGTGCAGTATGTTGTTGAAACTGAACTCCCCAGAACTATCTTGAAAGTGCAGCACAACTTGGGAACCATGACAACCATTAGGTTGTCAATGAAGTGCTCATGGAATGGTGATAAAAATTGGACATTAAGGGCACTTTTACAACACTGCTTGATTGGGAGTGTTACAGCAGCTGAATGATTCCAGAACCAAGAGCTGGCAAAAGTTCTGCCACAGGCAACAGTAGACACTCCTGCTAAACGTAGCCACCCTCCTGTTGTTTCCTTTTCTAAATCAATTGGGTCTTTATCATGGACAAGTATAGCCTTTTCTTTTTAATCCATGAAACTCACCTAACATACTGTAGCTTTTAAAATATTTGTTGACACAGAAGTGACACATTTTCTTACATGATTAGCAAAAAGATGAGTGTCTTTGCTGCCCCAATCAGGTCAATAAAGATTTTAAGATCTAGGTCTATCTGAAACCATAGTTTCCTTTTTTTTTTTTTCCTTTTTAAAGATTTATTTGTTTATTTTAGAGAGAGAGGAGGTACATGTACAGGGACCGGGAGGGGCAGAAGGAGAAGGAGAGAGTCTTAAGCAGACTCTGTCCTAAGTGCAGAGCCTGATTTAGGGCTTGATCTTACTATCCTGAGATTATGACCTGAGCCAAAATCAAGAGTTGAATGCTTAGCCAAATGTTCCACTCAGGTGCTCCCATAGCTTCCTTTTTTTTTGGTAGCACAAAGTTGAAGTCTGTCTGAAGATTTATATTGCATTTGGAAAAAAATAACTTCATTTTCTTTTTTTTCATTTGTCTCTACTTGTATATGCCTGGGTCTATCATATATCATGTCATTGTGATAAGAGTATCCTCTGATTTCCTTATGAATCCCAGTTTCGTTTCTTTTAAAGTTCTTAAGTTTTATAATTTACCAGCCTGAGGAAACTCAGTATACAGTTTACAAGGTAGAGGGTTATATGGAGTCCTCAAATTGGTGTCACTTGATCCTCTTTCAGCGAATAATAGTTGCTGGGAAAGTTGGGGAAATATTCCTGAAATGTAGAGCACTTTTGAATTTTAAATGATTTTTCCTCCATTACAAAAGGCAGCTTTCTATAAAATTGTCATGCAGGGTGTTGTGATAGAATAATGGCTCCCACCACAGATGTCCATGTCCTAATCTCTGGAGAGAGAAGTAGAGGAGACAGAAAAAGAGACCTGATGGTGACTGCAGAGGTCAGAGTGATGAGGTAGCTAGCTTTGAAGGTGAAAGAAAGCCACAAAGTAAAGAATGAGAACCCCCTCTAGAAGCTAGAAAAGGCAAGAAAACAGATTCTACAAGACCCCTCAAGAGGAGTGCAGCCTGCCAACACTTACTTTAGCCCTGTAAGACCCATTTTAGACTTCTGACTTCCAGAACTATAGGATAATAAATTCATATTGATGTAAAGCACTACATTTGTGGTAGTTTTTCACATCAGCAATAGGAAAGGAGTTACAGATATGAAGTTGAAGAAATGATAGAAACTCAGGCTCTAGAATGATAGGGCTCTCAGAGTCTCAAACTGATAACTACGTAATCACCTTTACTGTTCTCAGGTTTGCCACAAGCAGAATTAATTATACATGCTTGTGTTCAAGCAGATGTACTTTCACTGTCGTATATTTTTTACGTGGGGTTCTGGTGATTGCCTCCAAAAAGCTTACAGCCTTTGGCAGATGCATCCGTTTTATGAATCTAGCTTTAAATAAAAGTAAAGACTGAAATGCACTAAATCATTGTCTGTTAGTGGCTTAGTCAGGAACCAAGGGTGTATACAAAAATAAACCTCCTGGCCAATGGAGATTGCTACCATCAGTACTTACTTACTTCATCCTGATACACTTATTTTATGACACTTTGTTTCTGTCATAGACCTATTAATCATTCACACAAAACCTGTAGGACATTGTTTTGCCTTTGGTTGGATCTATCCTGACTGGTCATACAGCCAAGAGTAGAAGCCATGTATGTACAGTGTGGATGCATACATCTTTTCCCCATATTTGTGGAAGCATCTAGCTCTATAATATGATTACTGTGAATAATGTTTTTCATAAAAATATTTTGTAATCTCTTCAAAATATACTTTAAAAAAAAAGCTTGGGCCTTTGCATTCCTTTTGGATATTATTTCATTTCTCACTTCAGTTTTCTTAATCATCCCTTCCCTTACCAGTTCAGAAACTAGTATAGCTGCCTTTGCAAATGATCAGAGGAGCGGAAGAAGGGGAAAGAGGGGATGAGGAAAGACGGGTGGGGGTCGGGTGGGGGATGAGGGGAGGATGAGAAAGGGAAAGAGAGAAGGGAAGCAGCAGTGCTTGCTAGAAATTTTCAGGGTTTGATTTCATGCATATAGTGCAAGATCTTAAGAGAGAATCCAGGAAGAAGTTTGCACATGACTTTCAGGTTTTTTGAATGAGTTTGCCTCTATTTCTTGTGATTGTGAATTGGTGAAACTGTACTGTACCTCTGCTCTCCCCTGAAGAAACAAAATGAGAACTCTGTGGCCTTAACCTCTTTACTCTCTTAACTACATTCAAATATATGCCTTGCTTTGTGCTGTCATTAAGTAAGTGGTTAATCTCAAGATCATTTGAAGCATCAGTGCTCATTTCCTTTGGATGGTTCACCATATTGCAATTACAGCCACATACTTTCTGACCATCTCATGACTTGTGGTACATTTTCATTGATTCATTTTACAGACTGCATTTTTTTTAAGGTTTCCCATTTTCTTTGTAACTTAGAATGAACCATGACCAAATTGATGAATGAAATAGTTCTGTTTAGATCTATGTTTTCTTCTTCCTTTATTTGTGGATTTGGTTCAGTTATTTTCACAAATGTTTTGATTGCTAATCAGGTTAAACTGTGTCTTTTATTTGGGGAATTTGATCTGTTTATGTTTAAAGTTATTATTGATAGTAAAGACTTCCTATTACCATTTTGTTAATTGTTTTCTTGTTTCGTAGATCTGTTGTTTCTTGTTTCTTATCCTGCTGCCTTTTTTTGGTGTGCTTTTTTGTCCTTTGGTATCAGTGTGCTTTGACTTCTTTGTTGTGTTCTGTTGTATAATTATTACATGTTTTCTGCTGTGGTTATCTTGAGACTTCCATCTTAAACTTATAAACTTATAAATATCTTAATCTTATAACACCTATTTTAAAATAGGTGTTACAACTTCAATAGAATTCATGAACTCTACAGTTTTACTTCTCCACCTCACATTTTTGGTTATTGATGTTACAATATAATGTTTTTTATGTTGTATAACTAATAACAAATTACTGTAGATGTGGTTATTTCTACTATGTTCATTTTTATTTCTAAATTAGAGTTGTAAGTGAATTATACACACTGTTAGCACATTGTAGTATCTAATGATGACTATATATTTGCCATTACCAGTGATATTTTTCTACCTTTTAAATATTTTGCTGGTGTCAGTTAGCTTCCTTTTACTTCCATTCAAGGAACTCCCTTCAGCATTTCCTGTAAGGGAGGTTTATTGGTAATAAACTCCCTCAGCTTTTTGTTTGTTTGGGAAACATTCATTTTGGAAGGACAGCTTTGCTGGGTCTAAAATTCATGGTTGACACTTACTCTCAGTATTTTGCATATGTCACCCCACTGCCTCCTATCCTGAAAAATTTCTTTTGAGAAATCCGTCAGTAGTCTTATTTTTTTTTAAAGTTTTTATTTATTTATTCGTGAGAGACACACACACACACACACACACACAGAGGCAGAGACACAAGCAGAGGGAGAAGCAGACTCCCTGCAGTGCGCCCGGTGTGGGATTTGATCCCGGGACTCCAGAATCACACCCCAGGCCGAAGGCAGGCGTTTAACCTCTGAGCCACCCAGGGATCCCAACCATCAGTAGTCTTATAGAGGTTCCCTTCTGGTAACTTTTTTCTTTTGCTGATTTAAAGTGATTTTTTTGTCTTTGACAATTTGATTATAATGTATTTTTGTGAAGCTATATTGAGGTTCAACTTCTTTGGCATCTTTTGGGCCTGATGGATCTATTTGATCATTTCTCTGCCCAGATTTTGGAAGTTTTCAGCTATTATTACTGTATTTATTACTTTTTAAAAAGATTTATTAGAGAGAGAGAGAGAGAGGGAGAGAGAGAAGGGGCAGAGGGAGAGAATTCTCAAGCAGACTCCTTGCCAAGCATGGAGCCCAATATGAGGTTCAGTCCCAGGACCCCAAGATCATCACATGAGCTGAGACCAAGAGTCAGATACTTAACCAACTGAGATACCCAGGTGCCTCAGTATTATTACTTTAACTATACTTTCTGTCCATTTTTCTTTCTCTTCTCCTGGAATTCCTATAATGTAAATTTTGTTGTTTTTGGTGATGGTGTATACTATAAATCTTATAGGCTTTCTTTACTTTCTTTCATTCTTTTAACTTTTTTGTTCCTCTGACTGGGTAATTTCCAATGTCCTGTTCTCCAGGTAACTGACTCTTTCTTCTACATGGTCAAGCCCATTTTTGAAACTCTCTATTGAGTTCTTTTGTTGACTTATTTTATTTTTTTTGGTGGTTTCTATTTCCTGTCAAATTTTTCATTTTGTTTAGCATTGTTTTCCTGATTTCATTTAGTTATCAGTCTGTGTTTTCTTGTACTTCTCTAAATTTCCTTACAAGGATTATTCTGAAATCTTTGAACATTTATGCATCTCCATTTCTTTAGGTCAGTTATTTAGTCATTTCTTTAGGTCAGTTTAGCTTTATTATTTTTTTGCATGGTGTCATGTGTACCTGATTTTTCGTAATCTTTGGTTAATCAGGTTGGCATTTGTGCATTTGAGTGCTTGGGCTCCTCTTTTACACTTTACAGGTTTGCTTTGACAGAATTTATCACCAGTCAGGTCAGTTTGGGTTTTGGGCGTGTCTGCTGATCATGTCCTTGGGTAGGTGGGGCCTACTATTAGGGTCTATTTTTAAATGAGGCAATTGTTACATCTCTGAGGATGGGGATGGGGGCTGTGCTACTGGCTAAGAACAGCGAGTAGGACTGCTGGCTTGGTTTCCTGCTCAAGTGAGGCTGTAGGATGTGCTCTGATACTGCCTACCTTCAGACTTACTAGATATTTGAGACTGTATTATATTCAGTAGTTGATAGAGCTATGAATTAGCTTTTCTGCTCTTGCAAGGCAACAGGACAAGACCCAGAGCCTGTACAGTTCATTGTTTGGGAACCCCAATCAGGCCAGAATTGTACCCTGCTGTCTTGGTTAGGTGAGGCTACTAGTTTTGCTCTGCAGATGGGAGAAGCCACTCCCTGCACTGTTTAGTGACACCGAAGGTAGAGCTACTGAAGGGCTCTGTGACTTTCCAAGTGCCATGGTTGGATTTCCTGATCAAATAGGCTGAATGTGGTATTCAGCCATGAGAACGGTTATGATATATAGTCTCTGCCTGAGTTCAGTAGGAGAAAAAGCAACTCTAAAGCATGTAGAACCCTTTGTTTGTTGTCTTAACTCAAGCTCACATGTACTCCCAGTTCCTTGACTGAACAGAGCCCCTGGTTTTGTTCTACTTCTTGGCCTGAGCACTGCTGTGCTGCGTAACTTCTAGGCCTTATCACCAGACCTTCTGGTCATATAGGGCCCAAAAACACTCTCCACAGCAGGTGGGGCTGGGATTCAGCTACTTACCTGGACTTGGGCAAACTGAGCTCTAGGGCCAGCAAAACTCCTTGTTTGAAGATCCAGATCACTCATATCTGTATCTTGCCAAGTTTCCTTGTCAGAGTACATTCCTGACTTGGTTCTGTAGATGAGCAAAAACACTGGTTTAGAATTACTACTTTGCCTGCAGATATAAATTCAGTCTGACAAGATCCATATGCTGTTTTTTTTAGGCTCTACCCCATCTTCTCCATCACATATACCCAGTGATTGAGCCCTGCAGATTCCTCTGTATCTCCAGGGACAAGATGAGAGTATCCCCAGGGACAAGATGAGAGTAGTGGCTTTCACAAAGTGGCCCACAGTTCTGGGGAGAGGCAGGGATGTTTTTCCCCCCTGGTGCTCTCTTCCTACCAGAGGAAGTGGAGGCCCAAGAGGGACCTCTCAGCATGGCGCTGTGCTATAAGTGTGTAGCTGCTTCTCTGACCCTTCTAACGTAGTCATTCTCTATGGTGCAGGATGGAGAGGGATGTTTCAGTCTCATCCTCAGGTACCAGAATTCTCAGTGGTGTCTTGTTCTTTTAGAATTGTTACTTGTTCTTGTAAGGGAGAGTGAAGTCAGGGATGACCTATGTGCCATCTTGGTGATGTCCTTTCTAGACTGTAATTTTGAACTCAGATATCAGTCTAAATTTTCACTCCTCTATTATACCACTTGACCAATTTTATTAAGTATTTATTAAGTATTAAGTGCATGCTATGTACCAGGTAAGCATTGCTCCTAATCATTTAGTTACATTCACTTAACTGATTCACAAACCTATGAGCTATTATTATCTTTGATTTATAGGAGGGGAAAATGAGTTTATGGTTGAATGATCACCCAAGGTTCTGTTGTAACTAAGCACAGAATCAGAAACCAAAAGGATGCGCTGTGTACTTCCATGTCTGAGCTGTTGCATTGTGATGAACCACTAAAGGTAAAGGTGCTAATTAAAGGCAGCCATGACTAATTTCAATGGGTAATGAAAGCTGACTTATACCATAATATTTTGGTTGCTTTTATGCCTTTTGAGGTATAATACTTGAGCTGCTGTAGTGAATGGTATAAGTGGGAAGTAGGGTTTCTGAGCCCCCTTTTTTGAGTTACAGTAGTGATTGGGATTAACTAAAATTAGTTGTGAACAAAGTGCAATCTTTTTATTCTTTTTAACCATAGCCCTCATACAAGGCCCTGAGATTCTTTAGGACACAGCAGGTCTTAGCCTCCAGCCTAAAACTGTTCTTCTGCTTCTGGATGAGAAGTCACGAGTTCCTTATACCTGAAAACTTTCATATAAACAGCTTGTGTAATAATTCTGATGACTTCTCACTTTATCTGTGCCTACCTTATGGGTTTTCATAGAGATTTTAGAAGAGAAAGGCCCTTTTCTGAAGAATGGTTCCCATGGTAGAAAGTTTATCAGCCTTGGCTGTGCAAACAATTCAAGGGGTTCAGGATAGAAAGGGGTAAGGGGGGGTTGTGGAGGTATGTGTGGCACTTGATTACCTATAATAGTTGATTCTCTTCTTCCTACAACAAGGAACAAGGATTGTTAAGGATCTGAGTTGTATTTTATTCTTCTTGTCCCATTTCCTGGTGTTAATGCTCATTCTTAAACGTGGAATTGGGGACCTAAAGATAAAGAAGGCAGGGAGTGCCTGGGAGATATGGTATCCTTTGTTCATTTGTTTGTTTTTGTACTTTAATGTTTTTAATTAATTTATTTTTTAAGTGAGCTCTATAGCCAGAGTGGGCTGAAGTAACAACCCAGAGATCAAGAGTTGCATGCTTTACTGACTGAGCCAGCCAAATGCCACTGGTATCCTCTTGTTAAGAGAGAAAAATCTGCCCGGCCTTTCTTGGGACAGGTTTCTCAACTCTGAAGTCACCCTGTTCATCCTAGATTTATTTTAGTCATATAAACAGGAATACATATGCAAGGAAGATAAGATACAACCATAAGGCTTTGCACCATGATCTACATCCTCTCTCCTTCCCCAGGAAAGCACTGCTTAGTAAAACCATTTTGGGAGGTCTCATGAGAGCAGATGTGCACATGGAGGTTATCTATGATGCTTTGGGTTTATTTTTCATAATTGTTTCCTCAAATAGAGTAGTTTTCAAACTCATATTTCCTGTGCTCATTGGAACATAACGGTAGCAGAAGGGTGAAGAGAGTCTCTGACCCACAACTAAAATATGTGTTCTCTTGTCACTTCATCAAATTAGTTCTGGTGTCATTTTGTTTTCCCTCGGAAATAAATCACTGTTAAGCAATTCTTTATAAAGTAGTCCACACATTTATCACATGATGGTGATCTGAACCCATTTAAGGAATTTTAAGGTACAGTTGGTCATGTTGCTGGCCTAGCAACTCTGGCCTTGTCACATTACATCTCTCTTCACTCCCTGTTTCTCCATTAATCCTTCAGAACAGAGACTGGAGGCTTTGCCCCTTAGAGGCATGGAAATAATACTATAAAACACAATAGTGTGGCAAGGGGAGATAGAGCTTTTAATTTATGTAAGTTAATGGAGAGTGGGAAGACTGAGAGGAAAGAACAGACAAATTGGGGAAAAATCAGGAATAATGATAAAATATCCTTAGAACTTGAGCTTTTGTGACTTGTTTGCCTCATGTTCAGTTTAGTTGTTTTGAGATTTACTGAAAGCAGCAATTGGCTTTTTTCATAAATTAATCATACTAACCATTCAATGTGAAATGCAGTTTCAGTAATATTTGTTGAACATTTTCTAAGATCTTGTTATTCTCACTCCACACTTTACATGCAGTTTATCATTATCCTTCTTACAAGTCTATATGGTCAGTAGTATTATCATTTCCACTATCGATACAAGGATACTTGTGGATTAAAGACCTTAAATAATTGGACTAAAGACCTACAGCCTGTTACAATAGACTGAGACACAAACTGGTGCTTTAATCACTATACTAGAATATTTCTTATTTTTTAAAAAAGGGTGTGTTGGCATTGGTTGTTTTTCTTTAGCACTTTTATTTGAGATTTAATAATTAGGAAAGTATTTATATTATCTAAATATAGAAGTCATCTGACAAATAGGTAAACTTGCTACGTTATTTTATCTGTGATGTCTGTTTTATAAATGGTAATTTTTGTTTACATTTGATGGTATTCTAGAAAGCAAAGACTTAACCATGTGCTAATATTACCAATATTCTTTATTGTGATTTTGAGGAATAATATAATAGACCATTGTATTAATTCAGGCATCATATGCAAAACTTAGAATAATTGCTACTAGAATTTTAGATTACACTAAAAATTGCTACTAGAATTTTAGATATACTAAAAATTTATTCCCAAAAGTAAGCTTAGTAATGTCTGTCTGTCTTGTTTGAGGATCTTGTAGTGAGTACAGTAGTTTTCAAATTTACTTTACAATAATGCCAAATTTATTTTTATTTTTATTTATTTTTATTTTTTAAAATATTTTATTTTTAAGTAATCTCTACATCCAATGTGAGCATGAACTCACAACCCTGAGATGAAGAGTCTCATGTTCCATTGAGTCAGCCAGGCACCCCTAAATACTATCCCTTTAAATACACACATAAAAATAAATAAATGAATGAATAAATACTTATATATGACTAATATTTCATAAAATAATGGTTACCCTTAGTATAGGGTATCAATGCTCACTGACATTGTGTGTTTTATCCCATTTTAAAATATGTGGTGATCCTGACTCACAGTATTTTATAACTCCTTTATAGTCATGACTTGCAGTTTGTATTTTGTTCAGGTTTAAGTGTATATAGAAAATGAGATTGTTTTCATTCAGAAACCTCCATTCAGTCCCTACCAGATATATATTAGTTATGTATCACGTTATCAGTAAATCAAATGGTGATACTCAGTACTTCCCTAGGAGGTTACTTGTAACCTGGGTACTTAGTAGGTACTCAGTAAATATCTGATTTCTTTTGCCTTTAGAGCTCACACTTTTGTCTTTAATTACCATTTCAGACTATGACAGAAAATGTCTAGTTCTTTGGGCATTCCAGCATGCTATTGGATTTTTATACCACTTAGGATTTTATCTATGTTTTTCATATCTGGGTTTTAAAAAATAAAAACCAGTGAAAATAAAAAATCAGCAAAAAAAAAAAAAAAAATCTTGTATCAGTGTTAACAGGCCATTGTTAAATAATCCAGAAATCAGAAGAGACTCTAGTCTGTTAATTTCTATGTGTCATGAATGGAAATGACTGCTTGTATTTGTTAAATATTTTTATGACCACCTTTTGTAACATCTAAGACATTTTTCCTGGCATCCACTCTTTAACGTACCCTGCCCATTTTTTGTACAGGTGCCAGCAAAGTCTTTCTCAGTCAAATTTTTAAGGATGTGACTATTTCCCACCTCAGCAGTCTTCACTGGATCACTGCTATCTTCATATTTGTCATACGTTTCTTAGTCTGATTTGGAGCCTTCATGAAACAAGACTAGGTTTATTTTCTATACAAGCTCTACTTTATATGTATCACTCTGATCAAACAAGATGACCTTTCCTCAAATGGATCTCAAAATTTCTAGTCTTGTGCCTTTCTTATTTTCTGTCTTGAGTATCCTTGTCCTCCTCTGTCTCTACTCATTAATAGCTATGTTCCTGTTTTCAAATTCCATGTCATGGCTGCCTGTTGCATTTTTATTCTTCAAACTGATTCTGTGTTCACTCTCATATTATTCCATTGACATTGATTTTTCTGAAGCTACCTCCTAGGGCCAGCTTTCTTTCTTTCATTTCTTTTTCTTCCCTTCCTCCTTCCCTTCTTTTTCTCCTTTCTTTCTTTTTTACCTTTTAATATCAACTTTATCTGTAGATGTGTCCATTATGTTGTTTATAATACCATATCCACAGTATACAAACACATTTGAAATAAATGAGGTGGCCAAACTCATAGAGAAATATAATCTACTTTTTAAAATTTTTCATTTTCTTTCCAGCTTTAATGAGATATAATTAACATATATTTAAAATGTACAGTGTGTTGATTTGGTACACATATATTGCAATATAATTACCACTGTAGTGTTAACTAACACCTCCATTTAGAAAAAATTTAAGATTTACTGTCTTAGCAACTTACAAGTATATAAAACAGTATTGTTAACTATAATCACAATGCTGTGTATTAGATCCCAAGAGTTTAATCATCTGCTAACTGCAAGCTTGTGCTCTTTGACTAACATATTATCGATTTCCAATCCCAGCAACTGGTAACCACCATTTTAGCTTTTGGTTCTGTGAATTTAGCTTTTTTTTTTTTAATTCCACATATATAAGGGATATCCTACAACATTTGTTTTCTCTGTCTCATTTATTTCATAAGGCCTAGGATCTTTTTTTTTTCATCAGGGCATATACAGTGTATCTCAAATTGGAAATATTTTGTGGCTCCCACACAGCTGATTGGTGGAGAGGTTTTATCCCTGAAGGTAATTCATAGAAATAGTAGGACTAATAGCAATTCTGCAACTTTGGCTTTAAAAATACACTGTTTCTTCGGCTATGACAGTAGTGTAAAATTAGCCCATTTGTCTAAATCTTATGAGGCTTGATAAATGGACTTAATAATTATCAGATGATGATGGAATTCAATGAGTCAGTGAATGTTAATATCTCTCCTTCCATATAACTATATGCCTTGAGACAGTTCCAATATGTGGCATTTATGTATTATGATATATTAATAATAAGTGGATCCAAGAAGAGCAAAGGTCAAGGACGAATGTAATTTTCTGTGAAATATATATTTAATACCTTTTAGTAGTTAGCCAATTACCTTTGGGTGCCAGTTAATCATTACATCCCCTTCCTTCAGTGATTTTAAAAATGATTTTGGTGGTGTCTCTTCGTTGAGGGTATGAATTTTTTTACTGCAGTCTCGAATACTAAAGTAATGTAGATTTTCTTCAATTGCATTGAGTTTCGTATATTTTACTGATTCTTCTCTAATTTGAGAGATTTGTTTTTGCAATTTAGAGTAAACTGGGCAGGGGCAGGCGACTGGGTGGCTCGTTTGGTTGGGCGTCTGCCTTCGGCTTGGCTCGTGGTCCCGGGGTCCTGGGGTTGAGCCCCACATCGGGCTTCCTGCTCAGTGGGGAGTTTGCTTCTTTCTCTCTCTCTCTCTTTCTTGCTCTCCCTCTGTCCTCCACCTCGTGCATGCTCTCTCTCTTTCTCTCAAATAAACAAAAATAAAAAAAAAGTAAACTGGGCAGATATCATATTGCATCAAGCTTTGAACTATTAGATTAGTATATAATTTTAGAAATGTTTTGTCTGCCTTACAGTGGCCTTAAAGTTTAAAGAGTACTAGCATTGTAAAAATTCCAGGGTAGTATGCAGTGGTTTTATTTTTCCAGGGTAGTATACAGTGGTTTTATTTTGCTCTAAGAGGTGTACACTTTGCATTTGATTGTTTAAATGCCTAACATAGAAACTTACTTCATGGCAAGTTTAATGACAACTTTTAGTCTATAGAGGGCTCTATTGAGAAATGTGTCACTTGACTCTAAGTTATCATTTTTAGGTGAATATATTATATATATAATACTTATATAAATATTATATAATATATTAATATATATAATGTGTATCTATACACACACATATATACACACACACACACACACACACACACACACACACACACAACTTCAGATGCCCCACTAGCTCACAGTTACTGCTGTACTTTAAAAGCACCTTCAGGGGCACCTGGGTGGTTCAGTGGTTGAGTGCCTGCCTTTGGCCACATCGTGATCCCAGGGTTCTGGGATTGAGTCCTGGCATCAGGCTTCCCTTAGGGAGCCTGCTTCTCTCTCTGCCTATGTCTCTGCCTCTCTCTCTGTGTCTCTCATGAATAAATAAAAATAAAATCTTTAAAAAAAAAAGGCACCTTCAGGTTCATATGATGAAGATAGAGATCTTCATAATTAGAAAATAGCATTGCTCTAGACCATGAGAAATGTTGCTTGAAATTCTGTAACTCTATGTGATGTCTTCAAAGCAGCATGATGCTAAATTTTAGTCTATATTTACAAATAAAATTAGGCTCCCATTTTTTAAAGAACAGTGTAGGGGCCCATATCAGTCTGCTCCAAGATGGGCCACTTTGCCATAAAGATTATTTACAGTTAAAAGTAATAAAAACCCAGCAGATTCAAGAAAAGTGCTCTGCCTTTTTAAATAAATTTCTTTATAGTAAGGAGATTTTTAACTAAAATTGTAATCAGAAGATTTTCTGTATAAAGCATTTCAGTAAAAGCTTTCTAATTCACTCTTGGCTTCTATTAGTCCTTGATCTTTCACAGATCATTTATGGGAGGGACTTAGAAATTTTGATCCCCTTTTCCTCTGGTGGAAAGGTAGTAAGTCAGTCATTAACCTTTTAAATTTCTCCCTGAATTTTGTAGGCTCTTTTAAAAGTGAAGGTAAAAGGGCTTATTCTTTAAGAGATTTTACTGCTGTCCAGGAGATCAAATTCTTTTGCAGTGGGTGATCTGGGATACACCTGCAAAGGGCATTGCACATGGATGCCTGAAACTGACAGAACCTGATTATCAATGCTACAAAGTAGAGGCAAAGCAAGTCTATTGCCATTCTCAGGTGCTTTTGTTAAATTTATTTCCTGGATTCTGGCATTTACATGAGCAGCCTATACACTTTGAACCTAGAGATTAGGCCTGAATGCTCCTTGTAAAATTTTAATAGGGAAAGGTAAATTAAAACAGACAGGACAGATGAGGCTAGATTTTAAGGGAAATTTACCTTGGATGTGGACATTTATTTCTAAGTCTTAAGCCTAACTTCTGTGATTTTATCTTGTCAAGGAAGTCCCTAAGGCCAGCCATTATATTACTGAGACAACTGAGAGCTTTCTATGGGAATATTTTCTTTTAAATATAGCTTAACTTAAAGGATCCATCGTCTGGCCATTGATGATTAGGATCTAATAGTGACTCAAATCAATAAGCCTTAATGGCTTAACCAAAGACCCAGAGAGGGCATAGGTGATACAGCCTCATGATCCAAAAGTTTACTTCCGAAATTAGTCTAAGAAAGCAAAGACCTTTGTTGCACAGGTGGTAATGGTGTGTTGAAAATGATGTCTCCAGTGTTCCACAAAATTGTGAGATGCCTCCAGTCACAGGCCTGCTAATCTGGGACACTGGGTAGATAATGGAATAGGACTTTCCATCACTAACAAGCAACAAAGGTTGGGACGACAAAGGTTTCTGTGGGCTGGAACCTCTTGTGACAAATATCCCTGAGAGCTGTCATGGCTGAAAAGAGAGAGAGAGAGAGAGAGAGAGAGAGAGTCAGTAAGAGTCCCAGTCTGTTTGGTCACCAAAGTGCACTCTCGATGGTGGAGACCAAAGAGAATATTCTCAAAGCCACAAAGCAGAGCTCTTAAAACATAGAATAAGACAAAGGGAAAATATGCATATCAACAGTCTTGGCCAAGACTTTGGTCTCTTGGAGTCTTACTAAGACCTATGAAGGATGTGCACAGGATTGGAGACTGTGTTGTTTTATAGTGTACTTCAGTGCATGGAGGTTTTCTTAAGGTTGAAGGGTGACCTACTGTGATCTAACCCATTCTGTGACCAACTTATCCTATCCAGGAGTCTTTTTCAGGTAATGAGAGCTCTGACAGCTCTTAAGTGCTCAAGCCTTGCCTACTAATTTTGTGGTTTTGGCTTCCAGGATGTTCCTTAGCAGCAGCCTGTACCTCATGTACACATCAAATGACACAGACAAAAAAATACAAAGACCGTATCTGGGAGGAAATGGACCAGTGGGATCCCTGGGTGGCGCAGCAGGTTTAGCACCTGCCTTTGGCCCAGGGCGCGATCCTGGAGACCCGGGATCGAATCCCACATCGGGCTCCCGGTGCATGGAGCCTGCCTCTCCCTCTGCCTGTGTCTCTGCCTCTCTCTCTCTCTCTCTATCATAAATAAATAAAAATGTAAAAAATAAAAAAATGTTTAAAAAAAAAAAAAGAAATGGACCAGTAACTGAAGAGTACTCTACTAAATTTAACCAAAGAATCACTAGGTCCAAGGAGCTAGTTCCATAAATATTTTCTCCTACTAATCTAAATTTAGAAAGAGAGCAAAGGACTCTCATCATTCTCACTCCTTAGGACTCTGCAGATAGAGCATCCTGAAGGCTTACGTGGTAAGAAATGTCATCTTCTGCCAGCTGCTTGTTGGATGTCCCAAGAATCTCACAGCTGCAGCAGTGTCAAGGGTGAGCAGTGTCCCTCAAATTAAAGTCTCATGCTGACAATGCCAGCTTCCCAGGGAGGAAGATCTTCCTGTGCCCTGTGGTCCCTGTAGCTTGACTGAAAATCAAAATGACGTGAGGCAAATTAACAGGAGAAAATCAAATTTAATATATGTACATACAAGGAATGCACACAGACATGAAATTTCCAAAGACAATGAGGCAACATGAAGCTTATATGAGGTAAGCAGAGGGATATTGGAGAAAACTATTAGCAGTTGGGTGAAAGAAAATATTTGAAAAAACAAGGTTGTCCTGTTACGTAGATAAGCTCCATTGGTAAACAGGGCTTCTGTTAATACTTCTCTTCCTGTTGTAGGCTCTCCGTTCCAGTGTAAATTAAGGTAGTTATAGGAGGGACAGAACACCTTTCCTAAGTCTGATGGGTTTTTATCATTTTAACTGAAAATAATCTTTATGCCAAAATGGCACATTTTGGGGCAGCCTGCCCAGGGCCCCTACAGCAGTAATGCTTAAATTTATATAAATTGATGCAGTGAGCTTTGCCCATACTATAAAATTATATTAGTGTTCAGTAGAATGGCAAAAACCAGCTGGCTTGTAGGTTACATAGTTGACTTTTCACTTTGACACAATGTTTTCGCTTTGACACAGTGACATCATAACCAGGAGCCTGACCCATGCTAGTCCAATAACTGAAAAGAATTTCCACAAGATTGTCAGGTGAACCTTTGAGTCTCAGTACAAATTGAATATGGAATAAAGTGGTGATAGCCTTTTATTTTTTATGTTATAAAGCAGTAGAACTGAGAAAATAAGGAGTTGGTTGATTCACATACATTTACCAGCTAGTATCTACAAAGTGCTAAGACCTTTCTTGACTCATGGTAAGCACCACATAAATTGGCATTACCCTTGAAAAAGCATTTACGCTAAGAATTAGGAGTATACTCTCTGGAGCAATACTCTCTGGGTTTAAGCTAAGTGAGTTCAGATGACTTTCTTAAACTATCTCTACCTCTGTTTCCTCATCTCCAAAATAGAGATAGAAGAGGGAATTACTGCATAGGGTGGCTGTTGGAAATAAAAGTACTAAATGTATGAAAGCATTCATAACCGTGTTTTTAATAAGCAAGAAAATAGTAATAAAAATACCAGCTAAACGTCAGTTGTTATTTGTATTGTATTCTTAACATAGCTGTATTTCTTAACATTCTTAGAAAATTGGGATCTCTTTATTTCCTTAGCTTCTTTGGAAATTTGAAATTGCAAGTAGCTACACGCAGGTGTAGGACATGTTTTCTGATTCTTCCCCTTGTTGAAGAAGTCTGTTTCTGAGGGATAGTTTGGTTATTAGGCTAGAGATCTTCTCCTCAGGATTAGGTAGCAGCTACTTCAAAGCTATCTCAGCTTGCACTTAACCATTTGAAACATCAAATAACTTGTTTGTTCATTTTATGCATGTTTTCTCATTGAGGAAATTAGTTAACCTAGAATGAGCGCCAGAAGTTGATTTTTCTTGGTTTTCCTCTTAAAGTAGTTCTTAAGCATGTTTATCTTGGGCAAGTGGCATACTCTCCTATAGCTTTTAAGGATGATTGAACTTGGAAACATTCTGTTTAACCACAAAACTCATGTTCCCTGTTTAATTTCTTAAAGCTTGCCCTCCCTTCATTGCAGTTATCATATGTCTTCTACATTAGGTGGACAAGATTTGTTTTGCCTCCTCTTTGAGGGAGGACTTTTATTAAGAGAGTGTGTGTGTGTGTGTGTGTGTGTGTGTGTGTGTTTTAGTTCTAGTGGGCTAACCCAACTGCTGAGTTGAGGGGGCAGTGATGAGTAAGATAAACCAAGTTTCTGTTCTTATGGGGCTTTCAATCTCGTAGGAGAAGACAGAAAATAACAAACAAGTAAGTAAGTCATTTTTGAAAGTGTTGGAAGTATGAATAAAATGAAACAGGAAAATGGGCTAAAGCAGCAGGGAGGAGTGTACTTTAGATGAAGTGAGCAAGGGTGGCCTCTATGAGGAAGTGGTGTGTAGGCAGAGATTTGAATGATGAGAGGGAAAGAATATTCCTGGGCAAAGAATATTCCAGGGAAAAGGAACAGCAAATGTCAGGGCTCTAAGGCAAAAAAGGAGCTCTGTTTGGGTGAGAATGAGTATCAGTGACAAATTCATTTTTGTAGCTTTCTAGATTCCAGGTGCTGTTTAAGATGTTTGGAGATATACACCAGTGAAAAAATAATTTTTTCCCTCCTTATGACATTTACATTGTCAGGCTGGGGAGATGGATGGTGTTTGAGAAAGGTAGGAGGGGCAGACAGTAAGCAAGCCTATTAAATAGGATAATTATGTAGAATATTAGCTAATCAGTGATACAAGAAAAAACCATGTACGGAGGAGTTAGGAGTGTCGTGTCGGGTGGTGGGCTACAATGTAATATAGTGAGATCATGGTAGCCCTCATAAAACAAGCGAAATATTGAAGGAGCTAGGGGAGTTAACTACTTAGGTATCTAGGGGAGGAAGTTGCGAGGCATAGGTAAGAGCTAGTGCAAACTCCATAGGTAGCATTAAGCCCTGGCTTTTTCAGAAAGTCTCAGGGAATCCTGGATGAGCAGAACAGAGTGAATGGGAAAGACAAAGAGTAGCAGAAAAAATATTTGGATAGGTAATTAGAGGTAAAGATAAAGTCTTTAAACCACTGTATTTCATTTTTTAAATTTTTTTATTATTTTTTTAATAAAATAATTTTTTATTGGTGTTCAATTTGCCAACATACAGAATAACACCCAGTGCTCATCCTGTCAAGTGCCCCCCCAGTGCCCGTCACCCATTCACCCCCAGCCCCTGCCCTCCTCCCCTTCCACTACCCCTAGTCCGTTTCCCAGAGTTAGGAGTCTTTATGTTCTGTCTCCCTTTCTGATATTTCCCACACATTTCTTCTCCCTTCCCTTATATTCCCTTTCACTATTATTTATATTCCCCAAATGAATGAGAACATATAATGTTTGTCCTTCTCCGATTGACTTACTTCACTCAGCATAATACCCTCCAGTTCCATTCACGTCGAAGCAAATGGTGGGTATTTGTCGTTTCTAATGGCTGAGTAATATTCCATTGTATACAGAAACCACATCTTCTTTATCCATTCATCTTTCGATGGACACCAAGGCTCCTTCCACAGTTTGGCGATTGTGGTCATTGCTGCTGTAAACATCGGGGTGCAGGTGTTCCGGTGTTTCATTGCATCTGTATCTTTGGGGTAAATCCCCAGCAGTGCAATTGCTGGGTCGTAGGGCAGGTCTATTTTTAACTCTTTGAGGAACCTCCACACAGTTTTCCAGAGTGGCTGCACCAGTTCACATTCCCACCAACAGTGTAAGAGGGTTCCCTTTTCTCCGCATCCTCTCCAACATTTGTGGTTTCCTGCCTTGTTAATTTTCCCCATTCTCACTGGGGTGAGGTGGTATCTCATTGTGGTTTTGCTTTGTATTTCCCTGATGGCAAGTGATGTAGAGCATTTTCTCATGTGCATGTTGGCCATGTCGATGTCTTCCTCTGTGAGATTTCTCTTCATGTCTTTTGCCCATTTCCTGATTGGATTGTTTGTTTCTTTGGTGTTGAGTTTAAGAAGTTCTTTATAGATCTTGGAAACTAGCCCTTTATCTGATACATCATTTGCAAATATCTTCTCCCATTCTGTAGGTTGTCTTTTAGTTTTGTTGACTGTATCCTTTGCTGTGCAAAAGCTTCTTATCTTGATGAAGTCCCAATAGTTCATTTTTGCTTTTGTTTCTTTTGCCTTTGTGGATGTATCTTGCAAGAAGTTACTATGGCCGAGTTCAAAAAGGGTGTTGCCTGTGTTCTCCTCTAGGATTTTGACGGAATCTTGTCTCACATTTAGATCTTTCATCCATTTTGAGTTTATCTTTGTGTATGGTGGAGTATTTCATTTTGATTGAACAAAATGAGGTACTCAATGTGTGGGGAGTAAATTAAGAGGCATCAGCTGTACTGGGAGGGGGGTTAGAGACAGGATTATTTGCCAGAAGGATAATGAACTAAGTCGAGGGACACATTCTGGCAGCTCATACATGGTGTTAGTAGAGATGGTAAGACAGTCAGATTCTGAATGTATTTTGAGGTCTTCCAGAAGTGGAGTGGGAGAGAAAGAAGAGTCCAGGATGACTCTGAGTGTTTGGTCTGGATAAGTAGATTAGATGGGAAAGACTGTGGTTGGAGTAGGTTTGGACTGGGTCCTCACTGAGGATATGTAAAGTGAGATACATCTGTTATGCATGGTGATTATTGTTCCTTGTGTTCATGGGCAGTGTATCTCTCCTCCTGACTTAGTCTTTGTAGTATGACTGGCTTTCATGGTCAGTGGATCCTTAGAGGTAAGATGTGAGATGGATTCGGGGATTGGGATGTGCTCATAGGGTTGGGCTTCTGTATTCGTCATGAGAAGAGCTTCCCCTGAGTAGTTGTTGACTTTTTGACTTGGTTCCCATATAAGTAAGTGGAAGTGAAGCAGATCTACCCAGGCTAAGTACAACTAGACCTAGAGCTTGAAGTTGCCTGCTGAGCCCACTTTAGATCTTCACACCCTGACTGACCTGCAGATCTATGGGAAGTCACTGAGTTTTGGGGCTTTCTGTTATGCAGAAGTTTTCTGGCACTAACTCACCAATAGAGCATTTAAGCAGTGAAATAGGAAGTTGTATATAAGAGTTTGAAGTTCAGAGGAAATTTGGCCTGGAGATAGAAACTTAGGAGTTATTGGCGTATTGATGGTATTTAAAACCGCAGGATGAAATGAGATCACCATGGGAGTGAATGCAGTAGAGAAGGTAACCACAGATTGCATTACTGCATCATTACAAGATTCTGGAAGAAGAGCAACAAAGCAGAGAAAACTGAAAAGGAGGAACCAGTGAGGTAGAAGGGAAGTAAGTTGCTATAATCATTAAGTGGATCAAAAAACAATGTGGAGGAGAAGGAAGTGGGAAACAGTCAGAGGTGACTACTAAGAATTGGTCATTGTATTTGGTAACCTGGGGGCTATTGTTGACTTTGATACATGTAGTTCACTAATGTGGTGGAGGTAGAAGCCTGATAAGCGTGAGTTTAAATGTGAGTTAATAAAGAGAGTAATTGAAGATAGTGAGACAGACACATAACTTTCTGGGGAATTTTGTGGAAAAGAGTATAAAAATGAAATTAAATAGTGGCCCCATCACAAAAGGAATGATAAAACAACGTAAAGGTGTTGGGTTCTGAGTGAGGTGGGAGGTAGTTGAAGTGTTTAAGTAGTGATCGCTATCTTTTAAATATTGCTCTCGCTGTTGCACAGGGAAGGATGTGGGGAGAGCAGTCAAGAGGTTATTTCTTTTTCTTAGAAGGGATTGTGTTGGCTTCCACTAGAAGCACTGTAGCACTGGAGTTGTAGAAATTCATGCATAAATTTTACAAAGAGGTAATGCTATTAGAAAGATACTGTAGGATCTTTAGCATAAAGATTTTTAAAAAGTTTTTGTGATTAGGGATCCCTGGGTGGTGCAGCGGTTTAGTGCCTGCCTTTGGCCCAGGGCGTGATCCTGGAGACCCGGGATCGAATCCCACGTTGGGCTCCCGGTGCATGGAGCCTGCCTGTGTCTCTGCCTCTCTCTCTCTCTCTCTCTCTCTCTCTCTCTCTCTCTGTGACTATCATAAAAAAAAAAAAAAAAAAAAAAAGTTTAAAAAAAAAAAAAAAAAAAAGTTTTTGTGATTAAATGAAAATCACAAATACACACAAGAATTACTTTTTCTAATATACTTCTAGCTGTACTTTATGAGAATAGTGCCTGCTTGAAGTAGTATATTATGTTGGTTAATTTACCAAAATTTACATTCTATCATTTTTCAAAATGATAATTTCTGTTGTCACTGGAATCATCATTCTCTCTTTCAGATTCCACTCTACTTTGAACCATTCCATTGACACTGGCCTATTTTGTTGGTAACGTTATTGACGGTTTTTAGTATAATGTCCTTGTGTGAGTTTGTGTGCAAAATAATTTTTTTTGGATTGGAAAAGTTTCCATGATCTTTATGTAGGATGAGGGTTAAGCAACAATGAAACAGTCTCTTCTTTAGATCTTGGAGTTATATTTATATATTTACTAGAGAATTGTTCCTATAGAAGTGGTGAATAAAATATTTTGCCAACTGTGCTTTCAGTAAAGACGCAAATGATTGTCTGTGATCTGTTTTGCTCTTACACCACGTCCAGATGTTCCCATGGGAACCACTCCCAATTCATAGAAAGAGTCAAATTTAACAAACAATACAGAAAAGCCATTTACTCATCCTCTGTGTGATCCCTGAAAGAGCCAGAAATACAGAGGAAATTAAATCACTGGAATCTCTATCTATATGGGACTATTCAGAGAAAAAACCCTCCTCATGGTAAATAGATTTGATAGTAGGCAAAAAATCTCAGTGTCCCAAATCTGACAATATCAAAACCTCTTCCAACATCTGCTTCTTTGTTGGTTCAAGTACCTTCTCAAAATTTAAGTATTTTGGTGTCTTACACTTTGGCATCTTGCCACTCATTTTTATTTAACTGTTTTTGCCCTGAAAGAATTGTTTCCAAAAAAAGATTGGGATTGTAATAAAGTGAGCCTTATACATAATCTTCCCATTATGTTTAGAAAGCTGATTTTAAACCTAAATTCCACCCCTCCTTCTCTCTCTTTCCCAGTGCTTGTACAATACTCCACTTGATCTGCACCTGACCTTCTTGTCCAGGTTCATCTTCTCTCTTTTATTCTGTACTGTGAAACCATATTGGCAGGTGTCCTTGCACTTGTGGTTTATTTTTCCTGAAATACTCTCAGTAATCCCCATTCATCTTTAAGATTTCAGTTTATATGCCACTTTTTCAGAAAGCACCTCTTTGGCCCTCCAGTGTGCATTAGGTTTCCCTGTGTAGTTTCCTAATTGCATCTTGATTTTTCCATCAAAATATTTAACGTAGTTCATAATTCTGTTTTATAGATGAGTTCCTACAAAAGGTGGAGGAGTGTTATAACACTTGGTTTGCCTTTTCTCTTCCTCAGTGACAGATATTCCAAAATCATTCTCCTTGAAAGCATATATGTGAATTTCTCCATGAGGGCAGGCCAGTAGCATGGCTGCGCCAGAAGCGGTACAAATGAGCATAAAAGCAAAATGCTTGGTATCTTTGAGAGAAAACAGAATTTCAAAGAGGTGATAGATCCTAGAACCCAGTGCTTCCATGACCCACTGGGGTCTTGGGTATTTAAAAACTCTGAGCCATAAGAAACTTTTGGAAGCTCAACTACTGACCATCTGTGATGAGCTAAGCATTCAAAAAGTTAAATTGTCTTCCATATGCCATGTGGGACATGGACAAAAATCAGCGAAAGCCATCACAGCAGTGGCTTAACCTAGGACAGTATCCTTAAACAGTGCCACCATGTGGCCATAGTAAGCAATGGCAGTGATTGGATATCTACTCCCTGGTTGTGGATGTGCTATGACTTCCTGCCCATTATGCATGTGAGGCATGAAGAAAGAAATCGGAAGAATAAGAAATACAACTGTATATGAACCTGATTTAGAGAATAATTGGTTTCCATAGGACTGTAAGACTCATTGTAGATTTTCAATAAATGTCTTATAGAGAAGGAGATGGAAGCTAAGAGAAATCAAGTACCATATTAGCGGATCACAGCATTAAGTGTTGGTAGAGTTATGATAAGAATATGTGAATCTTCTGGCCCCAGTTTTGGTGGGGCCAAATTTGGTGTGGTTGAATGAGATCGTGAGGAAGGCTGGACAAGTTGCTGTGATGTGTATTAAGAGGTCATGGTCCATTCCCTCCTTCAGAGAGCATGTCATGGATATTCTTGGCTATTTTGGAATAGGTATGTATGTGTCTGGGGAGTGCGTATTCTCTCAGTCATTTTGAGAGTCATTCAGATCTGTCTCAGTATTTCTCTACCTCCTTCTTTTTCTTTCTGCCTGTCTCTTTGAGGCATTTTTCTTCCATTACTTTGTTAGATAGATTTCTACAGAAAGAGAAGTTTTGCTTCCTGACCTGAAATTACTTACACGTGTACACATGGAAGAAAATATTTTAAAAATGAGATAAGTGTAACAGCACATATTAATATAAAATGGATTACTTAAGTCTTGGTGAATTATAGAAGAAAGAATGGAGTGGGAATAATGGGGCTTCTTAGAGGAAGAGAGTTTTAAGATAGTAGATGTGAAGATAAAAGATGTCCACCCCAGAGAAAAGTGTGACAGGTTGGGGAGGTACGTGTGTTTATTCGGATGAAGAGACTGACTGGGATTAGTCAGAACCAGTTGAGGAAAGGATGGCTTGGGAAGAAATTCTTGAGTCAGTGGAACAAGGACTGGTGCGTGAAGATCACTAGAAGAGCTTATAAAAATGCAGACTTCTATGAGTGTAGCTGATGGCAAGGAATCTTCGTAGGTGTTGCCTGTATAAACTGGGGGATTACTTCTACAAAATAACATAAGAAAACCCTGGCATAATTTCTGGCTTCACAAACTGACTTTATTGCTTACTACCTGCGTGATGTTGGATAAGTTTTTTAAGATCTAAGGCTCATGTATAAAAATTGGTTTCTCTAATGATAAAGTGAAATATCCAATCAGATATCTGGCAGCAGTGCTGGTTCAGAGGATGTATCCTATAAATGCTAGTTTTATATTTTAAAATGTAGTCAATCCAGATTGTGGTAACTGATTAAGCTATCGTTTTGAATGAATGCTTTCTGTTTAATTTTTTAGTATCTGACTTATAAACTTTTCCCTTTGGATTTTCTCAGAAATTAATAGTCTTTCATAATTAAGTGTAGAATAAATCATTGTTTCCATTTAAGAGTCATGACTAAGTACACATTTACATAAAATCACTCCTAGAAATCTATGAAAATAAATGAAAAGAACCCCAAATTAGGGAGGATGATTTCATTTATACTGAAATTAGAGTCAGCCTCAAATTCATACCGTAAATTACAAGGATTAGTGTTTGGATTCAATTTAGTAGAAGTTGCCAGGATTTAATTCACATGTTCTTTAATCTTGGGCATGCTGCACTACATGGGAAATGAAAATGTTTGAAGAGCTTTCTAACCGCCCTGGTAAATAGAACAGAATGGTAAGTTACACATCAAATTTTATGTTCCTGAAAATGCAGCTTAGAATAAAAAGACCAACAAAGGAGGATGTTGTTTTCCAAAAGTATTAATGTAAGAAGTTCAGATATGTTTCCAGAAGTCTGCTGTCCTTCATTATTTGTCCATTAATATTTTAGTATATACATACTCAGTGTTTCTTAAAATACATTTCATAAATAATAAAGAAATAAAAGCTTTTATTTAACAATTTCTTACCATGCAATTGTGGTTGTGGTCTTAATAACTACTAAAAGAATTATGAAGGACAAACTGAGCTGTTGTACCAAAGACAACCATCAGAAATGTTTGCTTCTTAGATGAAAATGGCTGGACAAATCCTCATCTTTTCTATCCCACACATGAAAAGAGCCTAAATTCTTGGTAAAGTGACTTATTATTGATACAGGGAAGTGAAAATGTCTGTGCCAGCAGGGACCACAAAGAGCATCAGGTAATCTATATATGAGAATCAGACTAGTTATAGAATCTATCAGTGGTCGAGTCTGCAAAGGCTGGTAATGCTGCAGAGAAGTTATGTGTGGCAGGTCAGTGCCAGTCCATTCTTGCCATTTGGGAACTAGAGGGAGTTGTTTCTAGATGTTAGGTTTTTCAACAGAAGCAAGACATCCGTTGGCCTTTGTTCATTTGATTGTTTATGAAGGGGTTAAATCTCCAGATTTAAAAAATATAGGCAACCAGCCAACCATTCTTTTTATTTATTTGTTTTTTTAAAAAATTATTTGAGAGAGAGAGAGAGAGAGAGAGAGAGAAAGAATATGCGCACATGAATAAACAGAGGCAGGGGGATGGAGAGACAGAGAGAGAGAGAAAAGCAGGTTCCCTGCTAAGCTGGGAGCCAGACTCTGGGCTCCTTCCCGGAACCCTGCGATCATGGCCTGAGCAGAAGGCAGACACCACTGACTGAGCCACCCAGCAGCCTCCCTATATTCTTTTTAAAACCTAAGTCATTACAGGCAGCACTATATAGGCTAGATAGGACATTTCTGTGAGCTAGATTTGACCCAAGGGCTTTCAGTTCACAGCCTCTGAGGCCTAATATATGATGTAGGAATCCCGAGAGGCAGAGGGTAAGGTAGGGATGAATTTTCAGATCACAGTCAGCAATCCTGGATCAAGCCTACAAAATTTCCTGGAGTGCTGATTGACTATCTTAGCACAAGACAAAATCTGAAAGGGAAATGGTTGTGTAAGATTGATGCACCAGAATTGATACTTTTAAAAAGGATCTTTCCACTAAGACTTCTGCTCCTCAGTATAAAATCACAGCTTTCATGAGTTTGAACATTATTTTTTTTTGCAATTTAAAAGAAAATAGTAATTTTCAGCATGTCCCCAAAGTTTGCCGTATCTATGCCTTGACACTTCCTTATGAACTTTCTTAATATTAAGAAAATTAGGGGGATCCCTGGGTGGCGCAGCGGTTTGGCGCCTGCCTTTGGCCCAGGGCGCGATCCTGGAGACCCGGGATCGAATCCCACATCGGGCTCCCGGTGCATGGAGCCTGCTTCTCCCTCTGCCTATGTCTCTGCCTCTCTCTCTTTCTCTCTCTGTGACTATCATAAATAAATAAAAAATTAAAAAAAATTAAAAATATATTAAGAAAATTAAATATCAATGCAGAACACAAAATCATTAGGCATACTTTGCCACCTCTTGTCCTGACCTATCTTAGGTTCCTAATGAAGCTTTTCCTATGGTGATACAAGCCAGTTTTACCTGAGCATTGGGAAATTGCAGGGGTCTCGGAGAAGTAGAAAGTGATACAAAAGGCATCAGAAAGTTGGTTTTGAGACTGTCCTCATGAAAGGTATCCAATTTCTCTGCCCTGTGGATTTCATATTAAATGGACTATATATCTGCCAGGAACTTTTCAACCTTCCCCCTTCACTGCCTTTCTCTGAGGACTATTGAAGCATTCTGTTTTTGTGATGTGAGCCATTTTTTTGCAGGTGATTTGTAGAATATGAGATTAAAGCCATTAAAATACTCTATTTTATTTTTAAAGCAGTGTTTGAATGGATTATGTTTGCCCCACTATGATCTTTTTCTTATCTGAACAATAATAAGGTTAGTTTGACAGCCTTTTTTTAAAAAAAGCATTCAGATTAATCCTTTGACAAACCTTTGCCCACAATTATTTTTAACCTTGGACCACCTGTCTTGACCAAAACATGATTTGCAAATTAGGAAATGCCTATTTCTTTTTCATTGTTATTGAACTTCAAAGCTCACCTAGGCTCTTTTTTTTCTTTCCTTTGCTTTTTCCTCTTTCTAATTTATTATGCTCATTTTGATAACATTATTGGAAAATAATAGTCTAGCTAAATTCTTAGTTTATGTTTTGTTTATGGAGAAGCTAAAGTATGATGGGAAGGAGATGTTACTAAATTGTAATTTAAAATTTTGATTATTAGGGCAGCCCCGGTGGCTCAGTGGTTTAGCGCCGCCTACAGCTCAGGGCGTGATCCTGGAGACCCAGGATCGAGTCCCACATCAGGCTCCCTGCATGGAGCCTGCTTCTCCCTCTGCCTGTGTCTCTGCCTCTCTCTCTCTCCTCTCTGTGTATTCTCATGAATAAATAAAAAATCTTTAAAAAAAAATAAAATTTTGATTATTAAAAAAAATAAAATAAAATTTTGATTATTTAGGGGCGCCTGGCTGGCTTAGTGAGTAGAGCATGCAACTCTTGATCTCAGTGCTGTGAGTTGAGCCTCATGTTGGGTGTAGAGATTACTTAAAAATAAAATCGTTAAAAAAAAATTTTATCATTAAAAAATCAGTGTCATGGTGTTCCATCTGTGGCTCTATAGATGGGTTCTGTTGATTGTTAGAGGCAGAGCACAATTTGGTAGTCAGTTGGTCTAAAACCATTGTTTTACTGAAAAGGTGACTGTGAAGCAAGTAGGAGAGGTATCTTGGCCAAGGCCATATAAATGCTAGTGTTGGAAACAGGAGATAGCATTGTGTAGTCGTTAAGAGCTTAGAATATGAAGATAGGCAAACTCAGTTTGTGTCCTGGTTCACTGACCAAATATTAATTATCTTGTTATGACTTCAGGCAAGCCAGTAACTTTTCTGAGCCCCAGTTTCAATAATTTTGAAATGGAAATAACAATGATATTCACTTCAGAGGGTTGTGATAAGGAGTAAGGGGTAGAATCCATGCCAGCTGCCTGACATAGTGCCTAGCCCATAGCAAATCTTCATTGAGATGTTATTATTGTCACTATATCATCAATATTCTGATCAACAGCCCAGGTTGATTTTATCTCCCAGTTCTAAGAATGCTTCTAAACACAGTAAAGGTTTTCTTGAGGCCTTTTGAACATCCTTAGCAGAAGCTTGATGTGTGTTGTCATTTGTTGAGGGTGTCTTATGTGGTTCAGCAATATATATGGATGTATACTATTAAGTTTGTATCTCCCCATTTCCATTTTTCACATTTAATTAATAAATTCAGTAAGTATGTATTGAGCACCTTCCTCTGTGTATACAATTCTGTGCTAATTCTTGAGCATATAGTTGTGAACAATAGGGCACAACAGCTATCCTTGTAGAGCTCTGTTCTGGGGTGAGAGAATAGATTATAAACAGTTCTACTTTTGCTTATTTATGGTTGTGGTAAATAATAAAAATGACTGTCCAGTACTATGAGTGAGTAAAAGATCAACATGGAGGCCTATAGAGTGAATAGATCTTAAGTAGGTGTTTGGGCAGAAAGATTTGTATTTTGAAGAGATGATGCAGAGGTGCAAGGAGAGAAAAACATTGTAATTCTGGGAATGGATAGAAATTCACTGTGGCTGAAGCAAGTAGATGCTGGAGGTTGAAACCAGAGTGGAAGGGGCCTGGATTATGGATCTTTAGGCTGCATTAAGTGAATTTGTTATGAGAAAATGGAAGGTTATTGGAAGATTATAAGCATAAAATATCATGACCAGAAATTTTTTAAATACCATTTTGGCACTCAAAGAATGGGTTGAGGGAAGAAGATGAAAAAGAGAGAGCTATTTGGGATAGAGGGTAGCTTGAAAGAGGTGGGGAGAGTGCGGGTGGAGAGAGATATGAGAGATGCACAGAAGGTACAGTGAAGGACCTAGGTGTGTGATTGACGTGTTGGCAGTGGTGGGAAGAGGCACCAAGAATGACTCCATGTCAGTCTTGAGCTCCAGATTAGGAATGTTAATATGTGATCAGAATTTTTCCAGAGCAGCCAAAGCATAAAAGAGTTCTGGGTTTTGGCACAAAACTGATTGAAATGATGCACTGCATTATAGAGTGTAGGAAAAATGCGGTCTTTCTGCGTGTTTCTCATCTAATCTTATACTGCTCTCATACTCCTAATACTTCTGATGCTAGATGTGTGGGGCTTTTTCCCACACCAGGCAGTTATCTGTGACACCACTGGAATGTCCTCCATTTCAATGCTGACACCAACCAGAGTCAGCACAGACCCCATAGGTCAGCACAGACCCCAGTTCTGCAAGACTGCCCCCAACATTGACACCAAATGCAAGGAGTAGATCCCCAGATGCCTACAATTTCTGTCCAATTTGGTATAATTCACAGGTTCCCATGGCTCCCACCTCCTTGGACTTGGTCATTTTTTGGAGTAGCTCACAGAACTCAAGGACATACTTACTTATTTATCTGTTTGTTATACAGTAAAGGATATGATAAAGGTATAGATGAACAGGTAGATGAAGAAGAACACGGGTCAAAGTCTGGACGGGTCCTGAGTGCAGGAGCTTCTTTCCCCGTGGAATTGGTACCACTCTCCCAGCACTGGGATGTGTTCACTGACATAGAAGTTCTCCAAAACCCTGTACTTTTGGGTTTTGCATGGGGAGGCTTCATCTTGTAGACATTCTCAAACATTCAGTGAATCTCCAGACCCTCTTCCCATTTCTGATGTTAGGGATTGGGGCTGAAAGTTCCAAGTTTCTAATCATGGTCTTGTCTTTCTGGTGACCCTCATTTAGGAGCTATTCATTAGACTACCAAGAAATGCCTTATTAGTTAAAAAAAAAAAAAAAAAAAAGACACTCCTATGACCTAGGAAATTCCAAGGGATTTAGGATCGCTGTGTCAGGAACCAGGTTGAAAGACCAAATATTAGAACAAGAAATGCTTCTACTACTCTTATCACTTAGGAAATTATAAAGGTTATAACAGATCTGTGCTAGAAACCATGGATGAAGTCCAAATGTATATTTCTTATAAAAAAAATCACAGTCTCACAGAGAGGGAAGTGGAAAGAAGACTCTAAGTCATGATTACAATAGAAGACATTCCTATTTCACATATGTTAAGCATAAGACCATCAAATATAAAGACTTAATTTGGTAAGATTATGAATTGTGAAGTGTGTATGTTAATCAGAATTGAGGCATTTTTGTTTCTTGTTGTTTTGATGAGTATGGTGTTCTTCATTGACAGTAATCCTGGAAACTACTTAAGTCAAATAAATTAATCACTTTTTAATAGAAACTTGGAATAGTCTGTCTCAGTTCTGTGGTATAAATTGATTTGATTAGAATTTTGCATCTGAAACTAGGCTAAAACCACTGCTGTTTGTATGTAAGATATTGATCTTACATCTTTTAACAGTGTCTCAAATACTTTATTTTTTACTTAGTTTTATTCTTTTTCATTGAGAACCTAAGTTTCAGACAAAATGTAGTGTAGATGTGAATGAGGGCAAATAAAATACCACATAATTTAGTGTAGTTTTCTTATATGTATTTTACTCATTTCAGCATATTATAATTGAACTTGGTTTGCCTTGTTCACTGCCTTGAGGTTCTTATCTGATCAAGAATTAAGTATTTTGTGTTCAGAATTCTGTTCATTGTATTGAAAAATATTCATTTTTAATGTTCACATATTATATACATGTATGTCTGTTGAATTTTTTTAAAACATTTTATTCATTCATGAGAGACAGAGAGAGAGAGGGAGAGAGAGAGAGAGGCACAGACACAGGCAGAGGGAGAAGTAGGCTCCTTGCAGGTAGCCTGACGTGGGACTCGATCCCGGGTCTCCAGGATCACGCCCTGGGCCGAAGGCAGGTGCTAAACCTGCTGAGCCACCCAGGCTGCCCTGTCTGTTGAATTTTTTTTTTTTAAATTAAAATCCCTTCACTGTGACGATATTTGGGCATAAGACCATGATGGCATTTAATCAGTTTTTTTTTGTTGTTGTTTGGTTTTGCTTTGTTTTGTACTTTCTTTACTCAGCTTTCCCCACTGCATAATATAATAAGGAAAAGTATGCCCCACAACTGGGAAATCATTAAGGGTCCCTTTCTACTTGATATCTTGAGGTCTGCCCAACTCTACCATTCATGCAAAAAAGAGGTGTGGGTGAGCTGTTGTGACATGTTTGATGACTCCATAGCATTTGCCAAACTTAGGGAATAGAGAAAGGTTCTCTTGCTATCTACTGGCCATGTGACCTATCACAGTTCATATCACACTTGTTTTTGAGAAAGTTTGAAGCTATATATAGGAGAGGACTAAAATTATTTACCAATCGAAGTTCCCAGTCATACACAAGGACATATTGCATTTATCAAACAAAAGCAACCATGAAAAAAAATAGGGATACATTAAAAATTAAGCAAAAAGAGAGAGAGAGAGAGAAAGAGAAAGAGAGAGACATTGGTAGGGAAAAAACACAAATCATCCACCTTAGTAAAAATAGCAAGGATATTATTAGAAACCAAATTAATTAAGGGGAGGCTGGCAAAATGAGTATAACTACAAGTAAAAGGAATTTATAAAAGAGATGAAACATGTAAGGTAGTTTCTGGGGCTCATCTCATAGCTAATGGTAGGTGTTTTAGAAATAGAGTACATATGTGAGGAAGTAAGACAAATTCATAGATTACCATTTCCCCTAAATGGAACTAATTCTTAAATCCTTCACATTAAATGAACTCACCACAGGCTGGTGAAGATTAATGAAAATAAAAACGTTTAGACATATCATGGTGAAAATTTTGAATTCCAAGGATAAAGAAAAATTGACACACAAAAAATAGGTTATTTACAAAGAAACGAGAATTTGTGACCTAATTTCTCATCTGTAATGCAAAATGCTGAAGGACAGTGCAACATAACTCTTAGTAAAAAGAATTACAACTCTAGTATTCTTTAATCAGACACTCTTTGCTCATATAGGAAGGGAAGGTACATTTTGATACATGAAAAGACTCAGAGTATTCTACAAATGTATTCCTAAAGCGGGAGCAGGGGGAGGGGGAGGACAAAGGGAAAGAGAAAGAGAAAAAGGAAAAGAAAAAAAGAGGGGAGGGAAAATGTAATGAAGTATTATATTCAAACTAAAAATGAGTCAATACGTCATGAATGAGGAAGACATGATATAATGGTCACAAATGCTGCCCTGGGCTGCTGCATTGAAATCACCTAATCAGACTTTTAATGCTTTCTTAGAGTCCAAAAAGATAGGGATAAAATATGTAAACCTTAGATGGAGCCTGGCAGTCTATATTTTTAATAAGTTGCCCAAGTGATTTAACACCCAGCCAATACTCAACCTGTGAATATTGAGTTCAGTAAATTACATAGCACAGTTATTGTTGATAATGTAGTCATGAAATGTTAATGTAATGGTTTAGAAAAGATATCTAGGTACAAAGAATATAATGTACTTTTTTCCCTAAAACTAAAATCCTGTCTTATTTCAGAAGTAGACAGTGTGTACAAGTTACAGTGAGAAGGGGCATGTAGCCTGAAGGGATCACCAAGGAACAGAAGCCTTAAATGCCAATATTGTTCTTGAAGGGGGAACTCTTAGAGATGGTTTAATTATTGAGCATGGATATATTGTATATGCTTATATATTTTAAGACAACTAAATATAGTAGAGATAAGACGAAGGGATCCTTATGGTTAGAGAATGGAAAATAATGAGAAAAGGAAATCATTGACAATATAGTAAAAATTTTGGGAAAGAAAATATAAACACAAAAGCTAAAATAAAATAATGGAATATATGCAAGTTATATTCCAGTGGTTAAGTTAAATCTTAATTACAAAACAGATATTCTTACAAGAGGTAAAAAGCATAAAGAAAACATAAAAAAAATTTTAAAAAATGAAAGAAAATGGCACTGAAATAATCAGGTTATTCACAGTTATATTGCTAGCATGATTTAAGTATGTGGTTCAAAAATGGCTGTCAACTCATGGAATGAATGGATGTGCAAAGATATAAGAGCCTTCTACCACTATCACCACCACCAACAACAAAAAAATTGTAGTTATTTATACCAATATCAAAGTCCACTACAAAGTAAAAATATGAGCTGGCACACATGAATATTTTAAATCCAGCCATTAAACAAGATATAGTAGAATTAAATCTTTATGCACTGGAAAACATGCATTAAAGTATGATGAATTTGAAACTTAAAAATCCATGGAAAAATTAACATAAGTGCTACCAGTCTGGGAAACTGGGAAATTTTAATACATCTCCTAGAATTGTACTAAAGAAGTTCAAAATAAATAATGTAATGTTTTCTCCAATATTAAGCTCATACCTCTTTGAAAACATAAACTTCTACCTTTTCTAATATCAATCCTATTTTAAAATAAAACCAATTTGGTGACTAAAAATAAACTAAAGCATGAACATCTGGATGGCTCAATTGGTTGAGCATCTGACTCTTGGTTTTGGCTCACATCATGATCTCAGGGTCTTGGGACTGAGCCCTGTGAAGGAAGGGAGTTGGCTTGAAGATTCTCTCTTTTGCCTTTCCCTCCACTCCTGTGCACTCTTTCTTCTCTCTTACTCTCAGATAAATAAATAAATCTTTAAAAAAAATACAGGAAAATAAAGTATTGTAATAAAACACTTGTTTACACATCCCTCTTCATCTATTTGTTATGACCATTTGGGTTATTGTAGTATGTGCTATTTCTGCTTTCTCATTTGAAGATCCCTGATTTGAATATTACAATTCAATTAAGGTTTATTTGAAAGGTATAACATTTGAAAGTTATATACTAAAATGTAGCCTATACATTCTTTAAAAAGTATTCATGTAATGTTTATGAAAGTTGGTCATATAATAGATTTAAAGGGATTTTAACATTTAGAAATTTTAAAATATTGCTTATTATATTCTCTAATTAGAGGCTAATAGGACTATAAGTTAACAAGTAGTAAAAGTGGAATTGTGGAATTACTTGGAAATTAAAAGAAAAAAGACAACTTCTGAATGGCTCTTGGTTTAAAGAGGAATCCTAACTAAAATTTTGATTATCTTAAAAAAGGAAAAAGACTGGGACCCCTGGGTGGCTCAGTGGTTTAGGGCCAGCCTTCAGGGGTCCTGGGATCCTGGGATCAGGTCCCATGTACCGGTCCCATGCACCGCGTCAGGCTCCCCGCAGGGAGCCTGCTTCTCCCTCTGCTTGTGTCTCTGCCCCCCCCCCTCATGAATAAATAAATAAAATCTTTAAAAAAAAAAAAGAAAAAAACCAAAAGTACTGAAAATACTCAGTATTCTGATATGTGGTCAGCTCTTTATACATAGATTTTTTAATGAACATTATTGCATTTTTAAAATATTAAGTATTAAAATTAAGTAAACAATATTTAATTTATGCAGTTTTTAGAAAACATTACAAAAAGGAGACATTAGTAATATAAAAAGCAAAAATTAGTGAATTGTTTACCTACAAAATATATAGAATTAAAAATAGCCCATGTTTTGAAAATACTGGTAAAATCCATAAAACTTGTCATATCAGGTTGAGAAGTCCACAAATATGTAATATTAAAATATAAAGTGGATAGGACCTTAGATGTAGAACACATTTTCAAAATCATCAGTTATTTAAAAAACAAACAAAATCATCAGTGATTTTACGGATGTATATATGTAGACAGAATTGACAATTTTCTTTGAGAAAACTGTACCAATTTTTTTTTTCAGGAAAAGAAAAATTTCCAATTAAATGAATTACCAATGTGGGGGTGAGGGAATGAAAAATATTGTCTTAGATTTACCTGTAGTTTCACAAAAATACACAGAATCACATGGCTTTGTAGTTAAGTGCAAGAAACAAAACAGATGAACATAGGCAAGGTGGGGGAAAAAGAGAGTGGCAAACCATACCGGACTCTTAACTACAAAGATCAAACTGAGGGCTGATTGAGGGGAGGTAGGCAGGGGGATGGGTTAAATCAATGATAGTTATTAAAGAGAGCGTCTGTAATGAGCACTGGGTGTTAAATGTAAGTTATGAATCACTAAATTCTATTCCTAAAACCAATATTACACTATTTGTTAACTTGAATTTAAACAAAATCTTGAAACAGAACAGTTCAGGAAACAAATCATCACTAAGTGATTTTAAATGTTTCAGAATTTAAAACTAAAAGAACATTTTTCTATCTCATTTAAAGTTCATGTTTTGAGAGTCCAACGTAAATATTTAATTTGAGAAAGGCTGCACCAGTTAACAACAATAAAATGTAGACCATTTTCCTTATGATAAGCAATATTAGTGAATCAAAGTTATTATATTAAAAGAATAATATAAACTTATCAAGTGTATTTATTCTAAAAATGTATGAAGAGTTCAGAGTTCAGTATTTAGAAGTTTGTTAATATCATTCATTAAAATCCATTAAAAAGACAAATAATAAGTTCCATATTATTATTTTGATAGAGGTTTAAAGACGTTTAATAAAATTGAACAGACATTCCAAATAAAGCTCTTAGTAAACTAAAAAAATAAAATAAAATGTGTTACCAAGATTACAATTGAAGATATTTATGAAAAATAGTAAACATGACAGTTTATTGTAAACGCTAAAAGCATTCCAGTTCAAAATTAAAAAGAGGACAGAAATGCTTTTTATCAGTGTTCAGTCAATAATGCTGTGAAGGTTGTAGAAAGTCAAATGAAAACAACATTAAGAATAAATAATGGGAAAGGACATGTTACTACTATTTTCAGATGATATATTTGTGTTATACAACAAAAGTTTTACAAGTACTTAAAAACTTGAAGAACTGCTGAGTTTAAAAATACAGTTAGATAAAATAAAACTAGTAGCTTAGAACAGAAATGCAAAGGAAGCACTATTCAAAGGAAAAACAAATTAAAAAATAGAAATAAAATTAATCGGAAATGTTCAAGACCTATATGAAGAAAAGTATTACCATTCATTAAATAATATAAAATGAATGCATGGTTGACAAAGTATACCATCCTCTTAAAATCAAAAGATCTATCCTTCTAAAGATGTCAGTTGTGTGCAAATTAATACATAAATTTATTGAAGTCCAAATAAAAATCCCAACAGATTTTATTTTTGTACTTGGATGTAGGGCAGGCAGGACTTAAACAATGAATCAAAATTTGATCTGGAGGAAAAATGGCTAGAAATGTATAGGGTATTTAAAAACAAAACATTGTAAAAGAGGGGATGGAAGACTTTATTAGGTATAAAAGTGAATAAAAATACCAAATAGTTAAAAAAAACTGTATAGTAAAAAAAATTGTGCAGATATAGATGAATAGAAACAGCAAATTATAGTTAGAAATTTAAGAGTTTATTAAATATGTCAAATAAAATGAATAGTAGTACGGATTAAAACAAATATTACTAAATATTATTAAAGTCCATTTGTTTATTGGATCAAGACTCTAGGGCACCTGGGTGGTCCACTGGTTGAGCTGCCTTGAGGTCAGGGCCTGATTCCAGAGTCTGGGATCAAGTCTGGTATCAGGCCCCTACAGGGAGCCTGGGTCTCCCTCTGCCTGTGTCTCTGCCTCTCTTTCTGTCTCTCATGAATAGATGGATGGAATCTTAAAAAAAAAAAAAAAAAGACTCCAAACAAAAAAGTTTACATTAGCCTGAAATTTAAATATAAAAATAATCACATACTACTACATTAAAGTATAAAATATTTTTCACTTTTGGAGAGAAACCTCCTTAGCATGATCCAAATCTAAGAACTGTAAAAGAGGAAAAAGATGTTAGGTTTTATTAAAAACTTAAATGCTATAAGATAGAAATTCCCCAATAGATACAAAATACAGTTCTGATTGCATGTAGGGACCAAAAGAAAAAAATGGCAAAGTTTGAAGTTTTAAGCTGATGTGGCAGGTATCATTGACATTACAGATCGGAATGACTCTCAGTGATCTGTTTATTGGTAGGTTGTGTTTGTGCTGATATGAGTCATCATGAAAATGATTGGTTTGTTTGGATGTCTAAATTGGGGCTTTCAGTTAATCAGAACAGTGGTTAAAATTCTCAATGATTAGCATTAAAACAAAAGAGAACATAAATACAGTTGAGTACTTTGCCAGACTCATCAAATAGGATGGGCTAAGAACTCCTAATGAGGATGCTGTGATCAACTGAGCAAACAGACCATTTGGCTTGAACAGAAATGTCAACATAGGCATACTCTGCTAACTTGCTGATTAGGGATAGTTCTAGCTGGTTGATGGATTTTAGCCAAGGCACAGAATGGTGGGAACCCAGTGCAGAAAACCCTTCAGGAATCTGAATGATCGATTATTTTTCATCTCGTAACCTAACCATGGTTTCCTTTATTTTTGCTTTCTAAATTTATTGGGTATTTCTTAAGATATATAGTTTAGGAGATGTGTATTTAAAAGTCAGTTTAAATGTAAAATGAAGAAACTGTACTCTACTAGCACTAATAATGCAAGAAAAAAAAACATCATGGCAAGGTCAATAACCTGAAATTGGACCCTTCTCTGAATTGCAAGAATATATTGAGAAATAATTTTTGTGTTAAATAGAAGTCAATAGGAAATCAGCAAAGAGTTACCTTTATAGGTAATACCCAAGAAACCTGCAGTCATATAGAGATGATGTAAGAGTATGAATTTTTAAAAATCACTTTCAGGAGTCAGAGGGATTTTTTTTTTCATAAACACCACTACATATCCATTTCCAAGTTGCATGTTAGATAGTCATATAAATATAGATAAAAGGAGAATTGTGGTGGTTAGTAATTCTTTTTTTTTATTTTTTATTTTTTTAATTTTAATTAATTTTTTGGTGGTAATTCTAGGGTGTATATCCATTTAGGAATCATGAAAATAGAAAGTTTAAAGCAAAAATGGCCAAAACTGAGTGTTTTTTTTTTTTTTTAAGAGACCTCTAAAGTCAGATATACAGGTGGAAGTGTATAGTTTCATCACCGTATCATTTTCATTACAGAAAGGAATTCAGCATTATCAGTGTAGTTTTCACAGACTTTATTGGTTTGGGAAGGATAACTATTAAATGTTATAATAACCTTCTACTTGGTTTCACTTCATCTAGTATCTTCTGTCTATGATCCATTGGAAATACTGAGGCATTTGTCTCCCTGAAGTACCTCTTGGATGGTTTTGCTCCTCTGATCACACATCTTTAGTGTCCACTTTATGAATTCCTCCTCACATCTGAATTCTTCAGTCTTCCTCTGCTGTCTGTTCTAAATCTACTTTTCAATAGTTTCCATATACTCTTGTGTGTATTTACTTTTATCTTAATATGCTCAATCAGTCAGGTTCTCCAGAGAAACAAAACCAGTAGGATTGTGTGTGTGTATCTGTGTGTGCAGAACAGATTGACAGGCTAGATAGTCAGGCTGGAGTTGATGTTACAGTCTTGAGTCAAATCTATAGGGCAAAGTAGCTGGGTGGAAACACAGAATTTCTATGTTATAGTCTTGAAGAATTCCTTTTTTCAAACAAAATCTCAGATTTTGCTGTAAGATCTTCAGTTGTTTGGATGAGGCCCACCTATGTTATGGAGGGTAATCATTACTTAAACTGTTTATATATGTTAATCACATCTACAAAAGCTTTCACAGCCATATCAAGACTACTGTTTGGCCAAACAGCTGGTCATCATAGCCTAGCAAGGTTGATACATAAAAGCTTATCATATATGCCATGATTTTTCTTTTTCATATTTTCTGTCTTATATGTCCTTACTTGACATTCCTAAACTTTAATACCCTTAATCCCTAGCTCATTTTCTTCCTCTATTACGAAGCCATTACTGTTTACTTCAGCTAAGAATGATATAACTAAGACCTGTGACATTTCTGTAGGAGGATGTACTACTTTTATAGCATGCATTTCATGTTGTCTGGTATTGAATATATTTGTGTAAGGCTTTTATACTGTAAGAGAGCTTTGAATTTCTCAAGGGCCAAGGTGCTAACACATAGATCTTTGCATTTAATTTACTATATTATACGTTGTTCTACTCAAAGATGCTTATAATTTTTCGCTTTTCTAAAGTGCCAGGGTACTGTTCTAAGCCATTCTTAACCTAAAAGAATTTTAGCATACAGTGGGAGTGTGGTATATCATAGTGTTTCACAAAGTTTGGTAGGCATTCTGTAACAGAATATAGTATTTATAATAATACATTCATGTTAACTTTAATGTGATGTAGAAGAAATATAATTATCATCAAACTAATAAATTTTCAGGTATGAATGTTTAGAATGAGGTTAAAACAGAGAACTGTGTTAGGGTTGAGTTAATGGTTAAATAATAGGGGGTCAGTATGTAAGTACAGCAACATTATGAAGTAGTATGTAAAGCAATTAGGTTCGTGAAGTATTAGTGTCATGTAATCCTGGACTGAAAATGAAGAGATCTGAAATTATTTAGCTCTCTCACACTGTGTGATCTCTAAGGCATTTTACCTCTCTCATCCTCTGTATTTCATTTTTGCAGAGGAAGTTCCATCAATTTAACTTTCAACTCTAAAAGTATAATTTTTTACTTAGACCCCTTTAAATAAGCAATACAGATCATAATACAGATGGTGCATGTAGGGAGAAGATCCCTGACTGGAAGAGTAACCCCAAATAAGCTGTGTATATATGGAATGAAATAGGACCAAAAAATTTGCTAACAGCAGGCACAGGGCATCTTTTAGCTTAGAAGTAAAACAAGTAGATTTATGATCTAATCTTACTTATTTTGTGACATTATTCTGTTAAATGAATGTCCCTGATCTTCCTGCCATCCTACTCCTATTTCTAATGTGCTCATAGTATTCGAAGGTAATCATGATCATTTGCAATTATAAATGTCCTGTTATCAATTAATTTGCAGTTCACCAGTAACCATCTGATTATCCCTAACAAAGCTGCAAAGGCATGGTAATTACATTGAAAGTAATTATCATGTAATTGTGCATAATTATTTGTACCTTATTAAGTGATCACATGATTAAAATATTTCTGGTCAAATACAAATTATCTGTGGGACTAAATTTTTTTATTTTTGAAAAGAAGAAGGTTTTCTTACTGGTCTTCTCTTTTGTAGATAAGGTTGAGCCATCAAACTGACATTTCCAAATTACCCCAAATAGGATGAATTGATAAGGAGAGGCGAAAGTTAGATTTCATTAATGGGATTCCTTATACATCCAATGAAATTGAGACAATAAACTTCAACTTTCAGCGTGGATAAATGAGTTCCTTCCCATAACTATAACAAAAAATATTACCCTATTAAGAGTATATACTATGAAGATCATTGAGGACAAGGTGTTTTTCATGTTCAACACCACCATTAGCAATTTTACACTGAACTTTCATTTTTTTTCACAATATTTTTTCTTCAGAACTTTTATTATTCACCTACTTATACTCAGTGTTTTTGTTTTAATTTTCAAAAGCTTTATTTAGAGTGAGATGACTACATGTATGATTGTGAAAGCAGTTCCTAAATTGGTGCATTTAGACATCCATAAAGATGCAACTATTTATATCATCATGGTCCTTTAGAAATAGTATGTGAGACACATATCCAATTCAGATTTTCTGGTAGTCACATAAAAAAGCAGCAAGAATCAGGTAAAATTAATTTTAGTCATATATTTTGTTTAAAACAATCATTAACTCAAAAATGCTCAATGTAAAAATTATTAATGAATTGTTACTTTTTTGTACTAAGTCTTTGGAATCTGATATGCATTTTACTTACAGCACATTTCAATTCAGATTAGTCACATTTTGGAAATGACGGAGCATGACTTTTTGGCTAGGTCATTAAAGATATTGGAGCTTTTGCCTTGTTCTTTCGTGGATCACTTGCCCTGGGGGAAGCCAAAGGCCATATGGAGCCTTAAGGATGCTCATGCAAGCCCATGGAGATGTCTACATGATAGAGAACTAAAATGCTGCCAAAGCCAGCATCAACTTGTTGGTCATGTGAGTAAATGATCTTGAAGGCAGATCCTCTTATCTAAGCCAAGCCTTAAGGTGCCTCTCTGGATAACCTCTTGACTGTAACCTACAGAACCATGTAGCTAAACTGCTTCCAAATTTTTGACCCATAGAAATTATGTGACATAATAAATGTTTATTGTTGTTTTAAGCCCCCTCCATGTTTAGGTACGTTTCAGTTGCTCAATAGCCACCTAGGGCTTGTAGCTACTGAAATAATAGTGTAGGTATATTAATTATATTGATCATATATACATGATAGAAATATGAGTCATAATGTATAGTTTGTTTTCTTACAGGTTTTCAGACGAGATCGGGTGCGTTCAGGGTGGTATGGCCGTAGACTCTTACAGGTTTTCTTATAGGTTTCTTATAGTTTGTTTTCTTTATAGATTTTCTATCAGTTTATATTTCATACTCTGGTAAAAAATATGTTTAGCCTAAACAAACCTCTACTTTGTTATATTAAAAAGTTTGCAAAGGATAGGGGTAAAACCAACATTTATGAATTGCTTTACTAGGTCATATATGATGCTAAATACCTTTACATTTATTACCTGACTTAATCCTCATAGAGTCCAAAAAGATAAATTGTGTATCCTTACATTACAGATTAGTAAAGTTGAGGCTCAGAAAATTTCACCTTATCAGAGTTGTACAGTGAATAGTGAGCTATGATCCAAACTTAGCTCTCTTTGACAAGTTTGTCTCATGCTTTTCAAATAAACACATATTTTGTGTCCACTTGCTCATTTGGTGGTCCTAGCAAGAAGATTTTGAATGACCCAGACTTCCCTAAATACTGTGTAACAGACTTGATTAGAAGAGACTTTCTTAGAATTATGATTTGATTGTTAGGGTTATTCTTGACCTTCCTTAACCATTGAATTAAGTTCCCAATTCAATTTCTTGAATTGGACTCTCCTGATAGCAAGGCCTGGCAAACTTATCTCCAATACAGCATAAATTGTCTTTTGATGGCATTTTAACTGAAAGTTTGTTGACTATCACACACACTCATAGAAAGCTTACCTTTGGGGATAACTCAGTGATTGACAGCAATGCCTTAGCAACCATCTGATTGTAGTTATAGAGGAAATTTACCTTGGATTGAAGAATCACATGCCATTGTGATTGACAGAGTCTGTAAGACAATCAAGGTCAAACCCAGATTGAATTGAGTATGTGGCTATAAGCATTGACAGATAAGTCATGTGTCAAATATTGCCTAGCCATCTGGTTACTGCTCATGATTAGGCTGGACTCATTGTGTTAATGTTTTATTGAGGGCAAGTACATGGGAAAGTGTTTGTTTTCAGTTTATCAGTGAAAAATGTTTTATCTGCAACACAAAACGGCTCTGCTTAAAGTGAACCTGAAAATCCATCGGCTGTAATGACTCCAGCATGACCTTCCAAAAGTGTTATTTGGAAAATTGTCATAACTATATTATAAAATATTTTTTCATTATTTTAAAGGGATTGATGCATTATTGAAAAAATATATTAGGTATTGAAAATGGCATTCATGAATTGGTGCCTAATTTATTAAATAGTAACAGAAAACAAACTTGGCCACCTCGGGGGTTTTAGAAGACCCCAAATATTTAAAGACTATTAGCTAATCCATATATTAGATGTGTGGGTAGTAAAAGGTGAGGGGTATCACTACAAAGAGGAAGAAAACACAGGGATGAAGTCGAATGTCCCTTGACATATTTATTTAGAATGGGATTCCCAGTCTACTGACTATTAATCCAGTGTTATTTCCTCCTATATATAACTTTGCTATCTTTGTAAGTTAAGTTTTAAATACAGTGGCTGATTGGTTTAAAATTAATGTTGGAAAAGCCAAAGTTGCTTTTAATCTCTAATGGATTAGTAATTACCTTTCTGTTTTTAACAATTGTCCTTCTGACTGAACTATCAAAAAAAGTATTCTGTTGTTCACAGCTTGAGTGAACAAATGTGGGCTAACCAAACATAAATTTTAGGAGAAGGTAGCACCAGCACCAATTTTGGTGGTTTGGTAGTTACATTTCCATATACAAATTAGAACACTACATAAGCAAATAATATGAACCAATTTCAATTGGTGTTCCTTGTGTCTTTGCTCGTTCCCCTGCAAGAATAGGTACTGAATGCCTCTAGGCATTTACAGTAACCACAGCAAATCCATTCCAACAATGAATAGAGTCTTGAGATAACAATATAATAGAACCAGTAGGTTCTAGCAAAGTGTAATTTTATCATCAATTACATGATGTTCCACCATGTTAACACTTATGCTCCAGCATGTCTGGGACAGTACTGCTGAGGTTGGCATCTCAGCAAGTACACTATACTAGGTGGTGCCTAGTTCAGAATGCAGTGAATTATATAGTTCCCTGTGAGTGCAAAATCAGTTTTATCAACTGTACTTGCCTTTTTTCTTATTCAGCTTCATTTATCTTTTTATCTACCTACCTACTTACTTACCTACCTGCCTATTAGTTGTTTTCTTCTCAAAGGCAAGACCATAGATTAACAGTAACATTAACTGAATAGAGATGATATAAAGTTGTTAATCATCTTTAATAAAGTCTGGAGATACAACATTAGTGGTTTCTTATTTATCCTTTTGTCACTAGGAGATCCTAAGTTTTCATTAATAAACAGCCAGTATGTAATATCTACCATCTATATGCATTATGAACTATCTGAATTAGTCTTTAAAATATGGGGTAGGCAGCCAAAAAAAAATCTGCTGAATATGCAGCTCATTGTATATGTTATGAATTATCCAAGTTAATGTTTTAAATTATGGGTCAGCCAGCCAAAAGGCTATTGAATATGTAACTCATTATAACATTAATAGAACCAAATATATTTTCCTATAATCCAGTTATTGGTGATTTGGGAGCTATTTTCCAAGCAAAATTTCCCCATTAGTTTGTTTTTGTCTTGGTTGAGAATGGCACTTTCAAGATAAAGCCACTAACCCAGCATGTGTTTTTTTTTTTTTTTCCTCCTGAATAATTTTGTTAAACTTAAAATGACTGTTTCTAACAGCAGGTGCTTTCTTCTTTGTTTTGAATTATACTGAACATGCTTTTGGTGTTCACAAGTACTGAAAAATCAACTGTAAAAATGCTGGATAAAAAAGAAAGCTATTTACATACGGTTGGGAGATAAAATTTTAGTTTTGATTCATATATTCTCAAGAAGGGAGTTCAGTAACTCACAGCACATACTCTATCTTTCAGGAAGTCTTTGGATCTACTTTCAAAATATACCTAGAAATAGGAAGCAGTTGTAACATCTGACTAGTCTGCTCATTATGAGTAAAATAAAATCTTTAATACCTGTCAATCTTATATCTGTATGAAAATCATGATTTTAACTTTCTAAAAACTGATTATATTTTATGAGTTCTGGAGATCTTCCACTGAGATATATAGTGGGTTGAATTTTAGAGTCAGGTGAATTTCATCACAAAAGAAGTATACTCTATAGGAATTTAAAGCTACTCATGTCTTTTCTTGACTCCTAGAAGTGAATCCTTCAAGGAAGCAATAGGATTTTGTTTCCCTCGTTTTTCTCTTTTTAATTTTGTTCTCTGCTAATTCCATGGTGTTTGTTTGTGGTTCATTTTTAGCTAGAAAAGTTATTTTTCGTTAGTGATAAGAATGATTAGGAATCTTGTCTTATGGTCTGACCATTGGTGGTCCCTGTAAGTGAATTAACAGTTTATAGAAATTTGTTCTCTGTTGGGTGAAAGATAATAATCTGGTTTGTTAGTCTTATCCTGTTTGTGTTCTTGTCAATTTTGAACTTAAATCAATTTTTTTTTTTTGTTTTTTGCCCTCTGGGAAGAAGAACACCTCTTTTATCTACAGGTTATAGATAACTGGAAATAATGTCTATGCAACCAAAGCCATGGATGAAATGTCCTATTTGAAAATCTACTCAAGCTACTGACATTATATTAACCTTGACTGTCAATGTAGCAAAGACACTACTCTCATTAGAAAAAACGATATAATTGGAAAAATATTTTTGGAAGGAGAAACAGAGACCATCTTCTTAAGAGAACAAGCTGATGAAATACATTTTGTCCACATGGACTGGAAATTTTCATTGAAAGATACTTCCCTTTATAGGAGGAAATGAAGGAGGACTTTCCAGGCATACTTAAAATGATAGTCTCAAAGACAGAGCCCACAACAGGGGCTGGAGTGAGCTGTGGTACCTTCCATCTTGGATAGCAGCTAGTGGGGATAGAATGGGGACACAGGTTTCTTGGGAGGCATGTTAAGAGGATACCCGAATCACATTTGACCTCCTCATTGTTTCTAGAACATTGATCCGTGCTTCTGAACTGCCTGTTTCTGTTTTAAAAAATCCAAGCCCTTAAAATCTCCTTGAAGGTTGTAGAACGTGGCACTTGTCACTTTGCTTTGCTTAAAGGAGGAGGAAGGTCTGTAATTACAGGATTGTTCAGCTGTGGCTCTGCCTGAATCTGGAGTTCTTCGATGTGTTGTGTTTGCTCTCTTGCCTGAAGTATATGCCTTAGATGCAATCTCTTCTCCTGGATCAAGCCCATGACTGATGTGTGCTCCAGGACTTTAGTTTCCACACTACCTAAAAGCCAGCTCTGTTTTAAACAGGGCCTGGGCTCTGCTCAAAGGCTGATACTGACTCGGCATTCTGCAGGGAACCTTGCTGACTTTTCCCCTTTTCTTGGATGAACCCAGTGAGACAAATGATTCTTCCTTTTTCTGAATTGTTTTTGAAGAGCCTGTACCATTTGGGGACAAGAACTGGGATATCTCACTCTGCAGGTTTCTGTTGGTCCTCTCTTTTTGCAAGGTGATTCTTTCTTTCTGGTGTGGAAGCTCCGCAAATCTGTATCCTCTGTGGATTCTCTAGTTGTTGGGGGGCTGCCAAAGTACTCATTTTCTTGATTTGTGTCTAAACAAGCACTCTAGGTCTATCCTAGGGTCTGAAATATAGATAATTCATGTTCTGCTACCCCAAGGTGCTTGTCCTCCCCTCCATATAGTTATTTTTTTTAAAGATTTTATTTATTTATTTATTTATTTGAGGGAGAGGTTGAGAACACAACACAAGTGGGGAGAGGGGCAGGAGGGCAGAGAGGAGCAGACTCCCCATGGGGCAGGGAGCCCAATGCGGGGCTTGATCCCAGGTCCCTGGGATCATGACCTGAGCCAAAGGCAGACACTTAATTGAGTAAACCTCCCAGGCACGTCCCCCCCCACCCCCAGTAGTTATATAAAATTTGGGAAGGTACCATATCCCTGTTGTGCATGTTACGGTAATAGGGCTTTGAGTTTATAGCATCCAAACTGAATCAAAAGGCATTTCAGTGGCACAATTATGATCTTGGCTCTGAGGCTCTACTAATGTTTTAAAATTTCATTGAGAAGAAAGATGGTATTTAAAGCATGTTTTCCCTATATTTTGGACTACCAGCAATCATGGTTGTATGGGACGTTCCTTAGTTATTAGAACCCTTAGACTACTTAGATTGCCAGTTAGTGTTGAGAACTTCTGAGCTCTGTGGTTCTCAGAATGTATCTTTCTCTCTCTCTTTTTTTTCTTTTCTTTGTTTCTTTCTGTTCTGGTACTATGGACTCTGTAGCCATATTGTACTATCTCCTTAGAACCATTTGCCCTTTAGGGCATCTCCAGCTTCATGCTTCATATGGTCATTCTCTGAGGCATGGCTGTGTGATGGCAGGAGTCTCCTGAGGCACAGTTCTCATTCTTATCCCTGAGTTCATGGTCTGCTGTTGCTCAATTGATAGTCATCTCTGAGACAGTTTTCTGCTTCCAGATAACTTACACTCTGCCAGATTTTCTCTTTGTTGCAGTGTGAGGGTTGAAACTGTATTTGCCATCTTCTCTAGCCTGATGAGTCTATGTAAGACCATCCCAAATATGAAAGTGGAACTGTGTCATGCCTTTGGCCTTGTTCTCCCACAAGAGAAGATGGTCTGGGGTAGGTACCACATTTTAAAAAGTTACATGCTTTCTCTAGCTCAGCTGTTGAGTAAGTCTGCTACTGAAACATGGGTGACTAAGTAGAAAAGAGTGTGGTAAAAAGGCCAGATTGAGCCTTTTTTTCATCTAATACCATAATTTTATGAATTAAAAGATCTTAAGAAGTAGGCCCCACTTTTGCTACTCATGAAAACAAATGAAATGGGCTTATAGTACCAATTGAATGCATGGATCAAGGAAGGAAAGCTCCTAAGAAGAATTCATGTTGATATTTCTGACTTACTGATAGTACCAAGTTTTTAGTTTCCAAGAAGGAATGGGACTTTTTAAGAGGGGGCAGTGTAGAATGGCCAATAATCCAGGAAGGATGCTCACCCCCATGGATCATATCCTCATTGATCTCTCCTTGCTGCTTGCCTACATATATGTTCTGTTGTTTTCAGGGTAGTTCTGATGGATCTCTTCCTCGGGCCACTGGATAATCCCGAGTGACTCATCACATTTTTCTTTTCTTTTTCTTTTTTTCTTTTTCTTTTTTTGTCTCTTTCTCAGCATCGGCCCTGAGAGTGAGACTTCTTTGGATAGCTTTCTTGGCTGCTGAATAGCTTATCTTTTGGGCCCCTCCCCAGTTACGGCCCAGTCTCCTCTCCAAGTAATTTTTTAGTGGGAATTGTCTGGATCTTCTATATAGAATCTTTCTGGGTGCTTCAGTTCAATTTCCTTGATATCCTTTGCCCCTTCAACACAGGGGTCTGTAAGTGTCCACATTGACCCCTCAGGCCCGGCAGTTCCTGGTAATTTACATTTAAACTTCGTTGGTGCTATAGTCTTATATGCTCTGGACTGACCCCTCTCCTCTTCTGTGTATCTATTTTGAAGGTTATATACAAGTTGTTTCCATATTTCCTTGTTCAAAATGATCCTTCTGGAAGGACTAGCCTGTAGGCTTGGAAGTTTACTGTGTCCTATGGGGTGTTGAAAGCTGGAGGAGTAAATGCTTCCTGAAATCTTTGGATCTCAAAGGGCAAATTAAGCCCATAATTTTATAACTACTTCTGCCACAAATGTCATTTCAGGTGTAGAATTTCAAGTGGAGTGAGAGGCTGCTTGTTTTCCTGTCTTTTAGGGAGGGATATTCTATAGCCCTGATCTGAATGGGAGAGAGGCTTGAGAGTAGGACTGAGCCACAGGTAAGGGCAGTAATTGAGGCTATATTCCTGATAGGCACTAGATCTGGGCCTTAGGGTAGGGCAGAGGCTGCAGCTGAGAAAGCAGTAGGAATTCTTTAGTCTGCATTAGGCTTTGGATGGTGATAGGTTTTACATTGAATAAGACAAAAGGTGACTCTCCTGGAGAAGCTATGCTTTACGGCAGGACTATAGCCAAAAAAACTCCCTGTGCCTAGCCAAGAGACCTGGAAGAGCTGGTTCCATTCATGATGCAAATCATCACCCCAGTTCCTGGGATTTGGGAGGTACTGTTTCTAGGCTTCTGTTCTTGTTTCCCTTCAATTGCTTTAGAAGAGTTGTAGGTACTTGAGTATCATGTTCATCATATAGCCTTCCCTAACTTGTTTTAGAAATGGCCTTCCTTCTTTTCTTTCTTTGACCAAATCTGCAAATACATACACTCCTTATTACTCTGTATTCTCATATCTTACTGACATCTAAGCCAAAGAAGTTACTGTTCTTCACATTTAGGGGGCACCCAGAGAGAAAGTCTGTGCTGGATGGGGATAAAAGTGCTCTTGGAGTAGAACACAATGTGAGGAAGTGAGATGGAACAAGTCCTTCACAGATGTCCACCACTAGGTGGAAAGTGTGGACCATGCCTGGAAATATCAGAATAGAAGAAGCCAACACCCTGAGATCTCTCTGGGATGATAATCTAGTAGAATGAAAAGCATATCAGAATGATTTAAGTTTTATGTGGTGGTGCTGGAGTAAGAAGTATTGGTATTGTAGAATAGCAAGTACATAATCAGTTGGGCCCATGGAGGAGGTAGAGGTGTGTGAGAAAATGAGATCCTGACAATGAGGAGTCAGATGAAGCCATTGTCTTCTTGACTCTACATTGCCCCTCAAAAAGCAGGAAAAGATGGAGGGACTGGGACCCATTTGCATTCTTTTCTGTCTAGGCCAGCTGAGGAGGTAAATTATTCATGAAACATACGATTTTCTACTTTGAATTGATTGAATTCTGTGTTCCTTCTGTGCTTTGAAGTGGATAAAAATTCACTTTTAAAGTGGATTAAAATATTTTCCCATGCTCTTTCTTTGTAAAACTCAAATAAGGTCACTTTCTGTAAGTGACCCTCAGGTGAATGGTGAATATCTCCTGCCAAGGGTGGGTGTAGAATAATCTTAGACCTATAGTGATGAGATCTATGCTCTTATCATGTGATCAGTGATTTATAGAGGCTCAGGATTGCTTTCCAGAACAGCCCTGACACAAAGGCTGGATGAACATCACCTCCAATGGGAAAGTAATGATGAACACATGCTATGGGACTCTGTTGTTCTGGTGGTATCTTACACTTTCTTAGTTGTCTAGTTCAAGAACACTGAATCAGTGTTTGAGATTCTACCCTGGAGTCCTGTGAGTTCATGTGTGAGCTTTTGTTTAGAAGCCCTACACTCCACTTTACCTTTGACCTGCTCAGCCTGTTCCACTAGAGATATAATGGTCTTTTTCTTGAGAAGTCCCATCTCATTGACTTAGTAAAATGCAAAAAAAAAAAAAAAAAAAAAGAACAGAAAAAAGTGAGAATCTAAGCTGGTAAGTGGATCTAGGGTTCTTTAATGTAATTTTTCTCTTTCAGTTTTTTCTTTCTTTTCTTTTCTTTTTTTTTTAATAAATTTATTTTTTATTGGTGTTCAATTTACCAACATACAGAATAACACCCAGTGCTCATCCCGTCAAGTGCCGCCCTCAGTGCCCGTCACCCATTCACCCCCACCCCCCGCCCTCCTCCCCTTCCACCACCCCTAGTTCGTTTCCCAGAGTTAGGAGTCTTTATGTTCTGTCTCCCTTTCTGATATTTCCCACACATTTCTTCTCCCTTCCCTTATATTCCCTTTCACTATTATTTATATTCCCCAAATGAATGAGAACATATAATGTTTGAGAATGATATTTGCTTTGGGCTTTTCGTAGATGGCTTTTAAGATGTTGAGGAATGTTCCCTCTATCCCTGCCCTCTGAAGAGTTTTGATCAGGAATGGATGCTGTATTTTGTCAAATGCTTTCTCTGCATCTAATGAGAGGATCATATGATTCTTGGTTTTTCTCTTGCTGATATGATGAATCACATTGATTGTTTTATGAGTGTTGAACCAGCCTTGTGTCCCTGGGTTAAATCCTACTTGGTCATGGTGAGTAATTTTCTTAATGTACTATTGAATCCTATTGGCTAGTATCTTGTTGAGAATTTTTGCATCCATGTTCATCAGGGATATTGATCTGTAATTCTCCTTTTTGATGGGGTTTTTGTCTGGTTTTGGAATTAAGGTGATGCTGGCCTCATAGAACAAATTTGGAAGTACTCCATGTCTTTCTATCTTTCCAAACAGCTTTAGTAGAATAGGTATGGTTTCTTCTTTAAACGTTTGATAGAATTCCCCTGGGAAGCCATCTGGCCCTGTTCTTTTGTGTCTTGGGAGGTTTTTGATGACTGCTTCAATTTCCTCCCTGGTTATTGGCTTGTTCAGGTTTTCTATTTCTTCCTGTTCCAGTTTTGGTAGTTTGTGGCTTTCCAGGAGTGCGTCCATTTCTTCTAGATTGCCTAATTTATTGGCGTATAGCTGTTCATAATATGTTTTTAAAATCGTTTGTATTTCCTTGGTGTTGGTAGTGATCTCTCCTTTCTCATTCATGATTTTATTAATTTGAGTCTTCTCTCTCTTCTTTTTAATAAGGCTGGCTAATGGTTTATCTATGTTATTAATTCTTTCAAAGAACCAACTCCTGGTTCTGTTGATCTGTTCCACAGTTCTTCAGTTTTTTCTTTTCTTTAATAATTATAATATCCTTCTAGAGGAAGCACAGAAACAAAACATTCTGAGCCTATTACATCCCTAAAACCTTCTCTGGGCCTTGTTCTTTTCCAATTCCACCCTTTGAGCATATTGTATATATTGATATGTATATTATATATATTGGTATGTGGGTTGGGATCAGGATTTTGAAGACTATACACACAACACACACAAAATATGTACATATATATATGCATTTACTAAAAATACATACATACATACCACACACACACATACACACATCCCTTAGTAAAATTCTCTATATATTCTATATATGTCCAAGGTATTAGTTGGGTTACTCTTTATTCCTTGGAGTTTATGGCTTGGACTTTACCAGTTCAATAGCCTTGAAAATCTGTAGTTTTCCCAGGAATTTTTACTAATGCCTAGCCCCTTTCTAAGACTCTCCTCTATTCTCATCTGAGGCTTCCCATCGTAATGTGGTTCTTTTTTTGGAGGGAGGAGCATTACGCTATGTGTAGAACTCAACTCCCATATCCCCTTCAAGTTTACCACAAATAATATATTTTTACACGCAAAAAAATCAGTTAGCAGTGTAGCATCTGCATTAAAGATACTATAAAAGTTATAAAACTGGAGAAAGGTATAAGTATATCCCATAGCAAATAAAAAGAAAACTCTTGGTCATTGTCATTCTTGTCCTTTTGGGCTGCTTTGCCCTGATGTCTCTCAGATCCTCCTCCCCTCTACTCATGTAGTGCCTCACTAGGCTGGCCCCTCTCTCCAAAGACCCCTCTACTCACTCAGTATTTTAAATTTTTTCTCACATATTCATACAGAGCAGTTCAGGCCTTTGAAGCCCTAGCTCCATCTTGCATATACAAACACTTCTTGATTTAGGGAGTGGCCTAGGCCATTTCTTGCAAAATTAAATCTTTTAGGAGAGCAGTTGGGAGTTACATAGAGCAACATGTGGGGTTTGTTTGGAATTGCAACTATGGCTACTTTATCTGTGAATGATCTACTTATTTTTCTCTACTGCTATCTAACTTTTCACCAAAAACACCATTGGCTTGCCATTTATTATAAAAATAAGTAAAAGAAAATATTTGGTGTGGTGGTAGCGGTGGATGTGTGTTTTGCTATGTGATACAGGCATATAACAGAATTTAGATATTTATAGCTTCATTATTTTTTTTAAGATTTATTAATTTATTTTAGAGAGAAAGAGAACAAGCAGTAGGGGATAGAGGGAGAGGGAGAAAGAATCTGAAGCACATTTCCTGCCAAGTGCGAAGTCCAGTATGGGACTTAATCTCAAAACCCTGAGATCATGACTTGAACCTAAACCAAGAGTCAACAGCTTAACTAAGTAGGCCACCCAGGTGCCCCACATATAGCTTCATTATTAAAATAACAAACTGCTGAAATCATGCACTGTATAATGTACTTGATTTGGTTTCTTCATTTTCCTCTATTCTGTTGCATCAGCCATAGGAGGATATCTAAATATTTTCCACTCATATGATGAGCCTTTACCACAGATGACTGTCCCTTTATTTGCCTACTTTCTCCTGAGGAAAAAAAATGTCCATGGCTCTCCATCCCCCCAAATACTTAGATTCCAAACTACACCCCCTAATCTATTATTCTTTCACTGCAGGATTTCTTTTTTCTTTTTTTAAAAAAATTTATTTATTTATGAGAGAGAGAGAGAGAGAGAGAGGCAGAGACAGGCAAAGGGAGAAACAGGCTCCATGCAGGGAACCTGATGTGGGACTAGATCCCGGGACTCCAGGATTATGCCCTGGGCTGAAGGCAGGTGCTAAACCACTGAACCACCCAGGGATCCTGTAGGTTTTCTTTCTATATGAAGAGTTCCCTCTCTGTATCCTAGCATCTCTGACATTGTCAATTATAGAATGATCTGGCCCTGACTGGTCCTAATGCTTCAGGACTCACCTATATAAAAACAATCTTCTAAGTTTGAAGGAATATAAACTCTAGAAAGATAATGTTAAGGTTATATAAGGGACTATAAAAATGGCCCATCCACTTTATTCCTCAAAACTGTCAATATCATGAAAGAAAAAGGAAGTCTGGTGGCGCCTGGTGTCTCAGTCAGTAAGTTAAGCCTCTGCCTTTTGCTCACGTCATGATCTCAGAGTCCTAGGATCAAATCCCAGGTCAAGCTCTCTACTCAATGGGGAGTCTGCTTCTCCCTCTCTCTCTGCCCCTCCCCTTGCTTATGTGTGCTTGCTCTCTCTCTCTCTTGCAAATAAATAATAAAATCTTTAATAAAAAAAAGTCTGGGGAACTTTTTCAGATTAAAAGCTACTAAAGATATGTGGTGACTTAAGTAGATGATAGCCTGGATCTTGAAGTGTAAGAAATACAATGCTATAAGGCATATTACTAGGTAAACTAACAAAGATGAAATAAAACCAGTTGATTAAAGTTCTGTATACACATTCAGTTCAATGATGATAGTAACGATACTATGGGTATAAAAGGAAATATCCCCTTTTAAGGAAATACTGAACTAATCTAGGTATAAGGCAATGATACCTATTTTAGATGGTAAAGAAATAAAGGAAAAAGAATAGTATGAATCTGTATAAAGAAAGCAAGTAGGATAAAATGTTATAAACTCAGTGTTATGAGTTGAATTATGTCTACCAAGAAGAGATATGTTGAAGTCCTTCAGTACCTCTTCTGAGGTGACTATTTGGAAATAGGGCCATTGCATATGTAAGATATATTAGAGTAGGATGGGCCCCTAATTTAATGAGTGATATTCTGTTAAGAAATGGGCTATGTGAAGACACAGACACACCCAGGGAGGATGCCACATAAACACAGAGGCAGAGATTGAAATTATGCATCTGCAAACCAAAGAATAATAGCCAAGCTTGCCACTAAACCACCAGAAACTAGAAAGAGAGTAGGAAGGATTCCACTATAGGTTTTAGAGAGAGCATGGCCCTACTGACACCTTGATTTCAGACTTCTAGCTTCCCAAACTATGAGACAATAAATTTCTATTGTTTTAAGCCATCCAGTGTGTGTTACTTTGTTACAGCAGCCCTAGGAAACTAATTTAGTAGGTGAATGTACGTAAAGGGTTTAGGGGTGTTTTTTTAGTGTTCTTGCAACTTTCAGTATGGTTGAAATTACTGCAAGATAAAAAAGATTTTTGAGATCGAAAAATATACACACACTCAGAAATGGATAGCGTTTTTACCACCTTCACTTCCATCATCCTGGTATGAGTTCCCTTCATCTCTCTCCTAGACTACTATAAAACCCTTTAATAGTTTCCCCTACCTTTATGTTTGCCCCGCACCCTGATCACTGCTCGTTTTACCAAGTGTGGTCTATTTAAATTGTGTGTCAAATTCTGATACTTAACTGCTCAAAGTCCTACAGTGACTCCCTTTTCACTGTGAATGTATGTCAAAGTCCTTAGAATTACCTCAGATTTTTATATGATGTAGCCTTGTGATTTCTTCCTTTATTACTCTTTCACTAGCCCTGGTCCAGCCACAGTGACCTTGGACATTGCCAGACACAGACCTGTGTTTTAACTTTGTACTCTCTGAAGCCTCTGATGGACTTACCCCTTTAATTCCTTCAAGTATTTGCTCAAATTGCATAATGCTGAATTCATGTGGACCCCCTTCTCCATTTAGCAGTGCATCCTCTCCTTCCCCAAGAATTCCTCCAATAGTCCCCATCCTCTTTAGCATGCTATATTGCCTTCTGTCATACTGTTTATATTGCTTATTTACCTTATGGATTATCATCTGACTGCCCCCACTATAATATAAGCTCCTTAAGAGTAGGAAATCTTTTTTTGTTTTTGTATTTTGTTATCTCTCAATTGCCTAGCAAATAGTAGGTGCTCAGTAGGTGTTGAATGAAAGGCATTTTAAATGTGATTGACTTAAATCATACTACATACATTAGTAGAAAAATTTTAAGTAAATGCAATTAGTATAATCTCGTTCATCTCTAGTTACCTGTGAAATAATCTGTCATTTTGTTTAAAAAATACATTGCTGTAAAAAAAATAAAAAATACATTGTTGTAATAGTGACTGTTTGCAATCATGGATTAATTGCAAGTAGGTCTAATTACTTGGAGTAGAATTCTGAAATATACAATAAATACTGAATTCTTATTGTATTCAGTAGAAAGCAGTGTGGGTCTTTCATCATCCTTCAAATCTTGCATTATCATAAAAATAAAATATTTTTTAAGAAGAGGTGCTTCCTTAGCCCACTCATATCTGTTCCCTTGTTTCTCTGTAGCCAGTTATTTGTTTCTCTGACGTTTCAGAATATGAGAATATTATTAGGATGTTTTGGTTGCAAGTAAAAGAAAGCCCTCATGCAGTAGGCTTAAAAATGAGCATCTTTATTATTTTACCTAAAAAGAAGGTCTCAGATAGGCAGCTTCCAAGGTTGGTTAATCTGGTGATTCAGTGACTTCATCAAGGGACCACATTTTTTTCATTGATTTTTCAACATACACTGTTTCTCCCATTAAAGAAACAAAGAAATAAAAAACATGCTGCCCAGATTTTGTTTACTGAATGCAGACATATAAATCTTAAAAAGAAGAGGGTCTCTTTCTTATGTATGTTCCTCTTAATCAGCAAGGATGATCTTTCCAGAAGTTCTTTATAGACTTTTCCATATATTTTATTGGCTAGGATTTTGTCATATCCATTTATTCAAATCAGTCTCTGAGAGGGACACCTGGGTGATTCAGTGGTTGAGCGTCTGCTTTTGGCTCAGGTTGTGATACTGGGGTCCTAGGATCCCCCCCGGGGAGCCTGCTTCTCCCTCTGCCTCTGTCTCTGCCTCTCTCTCTCTGTGCCTCTCATAAATAAATAAATAAAATATTTTAAAAAATCAGTCACTGATAAATGAAATGAGATGATCAGTATTAACTTATACTAAGGGTGGCAAACATTTTCTATATAGGGCCAGATGGTGAGCACTTTAGACTTTCCAGGCCATAAAGTCTTTGCTACAGATACTCAATTCTGCAATGTGGCATGGAAGCAACTAGAGATACATATATAAAGGAATGGCATACTTTGTTCCAATAAAACTTTATTTATACAACAGATGGCCTGCTATGCTTTGCTGACCCCTGGAATAGACTCATCTGGTTGATCCCCTCATCATGTCCTCAGGTTGGAGAAGAAAGAGCTGAACCCCAACAAAACTCAGGCTTTTTCTCCAATTAAGAAAAAGATAATGACCATAGATAAACAACTCTGTGCGCTACATAAGGCCCCTTAAGTTAGACATTTTTTTAAATATTAAAATAGAGATATGTAAAACTATTTTGACTTATTTATTTATTTATTAAGTAACCTCTACCCCCAACGTGGGGCTCGAACTTAGAAAAAAATCTGATTTGTCAGGAATTTGACTTACAAAAAATTAAAGTTTTATTTTTATATAATATATGGAAATAACTCTTATTCTGGTGCCATATATAAATAAGATAGCTTAGAAGAACAAATATTTATTAAAATATTTAAAAATTACAAAATTAATTTTTGTTCTGTTCTTAAATATTAGTTGTTTATATAGGACAGGAAGTAACTGACACCTTTTAAATGTTTATTTTTTTTTTCAGTATTCATTTACCTTTTAAATGTTTAATACAGTTCTGAATCTGTGATATTAGGTAAACCCACCACTGATAGGTATTATCCTGGAGATTACATGGAGAGTTGCCTTCAAAAACAAGGATGGGCAATTTCCATCATTTCAAGGTAATACTGTAGTGACAGTCATCTTGTTTGGTTTGAAGCATCCTGGAGCTCCTTGTGAACCAACTTATTTTTGGAGGTAAAATGATATACTTAGAGACATGTTCTTTAATTGGCAGGGGAGAAAATAAGTCCGCTTTCTCAGTGAATTACTCATAAGGGTTGTAGTATTTCCTGATACATTGCTTTTACTAAGTACTCATCTTTGTTTTATCCTCTTTTGACTAAAAACTTTTCCCAAAAATCTACAGATAGCATGGGAATAAGGAGGTATTGGGAAGATACTAATCAATAGTATCTGATCTAGCTTCTGAAGGTAGTAATTTACACAGAACCATCTATAAGTTACGTCCTGTAACTTATAGGCAAAAATTGATATCTCTTTGCTGTTTTTTTAGCTTTTATGCCTCATTTAGAAAGAGATAGTCTGAGGTATGTGTCTGAAGGGCTAGGAGTGTAAACAAAAATGGTGTTAGACTGTTTTTTGGTTTTTTGTTATTTTTAGATTCTATTTGTTTGGGAGAGACAGAAAGAGCAGGAGCAGAAGTTTGGGGAGGGTCAAAAGAGAGGGAGAAGCTGACTGCTTGCTGAGCAGACAGCCTGATGTGGGGCTCAGACCCAGGACTGCAAGATCATGATCTGAGCCAAAAGCAGACACTTAACTTACTGAGCTACCCAGGTGCCTCCAGAATTTTTTTTTTTTTTTTAAAGATCGCTAACTTGATATTCCTGATTTCCTCTGACCCCTACCATGGAATCCTAGTTTTCTATCATGGACTTTGAATTCTTTTATTGACAGCGTATTTTGAGAACATACTTGTCCTTTTATTCATTGGTTGCTCCGTAGAGTCAAATGAATCCTCATTCATTTGTTCAATACAGAAAGTATTTATTAAGCATCTGCTCAACCACTTAATCTCTGATTTCTTTTCCACTGTTTTTGTTGGTGTCATTCATTCATCATTCAACAAATATTAGTGCTTACCATGTGCAGGGCAAAGAGAAATACAACTGATTTTTATGTGAAGCTCTTGACTTAGTTGACTGTGGTGTCTTCTCTGTGAATTGACTCTATCTTCTCCTGTGCTTTATAAAGTGATCCACCCCTGACCTGTGAAAGATACCTGCTCTCAGACCTCTTCCATAAGTAAGTCGAAGTACAGGCTTTCCTGAAGTTGTACCAGGTTTTAAATCTTCCCAACTTAGCATCATTTTCCCAATTCTTCCTTCTTCACACTGTCTCTTAGGCCTCCACTATTCTATGTAGATGTCCCTAGATGCCCTAGTTACCTGGATTCATCCTGTGTATGGAGTGGAGAGTGATGACCCATTTTTAAATTCAAAATACTTTTCATTCCTTCTTAGTTTGCTAGCATGGATTAATTGATCTTTTTAAAATAAAGAATAACCAGGATAGAAGGTGTCTGAATTATTCTACATTTAACATTTACTGAATGCATACCATGTGCCATGGCTGTAATTCTGTGCTATAATAAATATACTACATTTCCAGTAATCCTCAAAGTAATACTGCAGGGTAGGAGTTACCTTCTTTATTTTATAGATGCAAAGTCTGAGACTCAGAGGTGTTGTCAGTGTTTCTTGTTAGTATATTTTATTAACGGTCAAGTTTAGATTTCTGGCTTTCTGGCATAAATTTCCCATTCTTTTATAGCTATCCTAAGTAAAGTATTTTGGTCTCGTGAAGAGATGAAAGCTGATAGGTACATACTTTTTGAAAAAGAGGACTTTCAGTAATGCATGAATTCTCTTGAAGAAACAGTGTGGCAGACATCTTGGTTTCACCACATGGGGTTCTTGATTAATCACAAATTCATACTGAACTAGAGATCTGTAATACTGTCATATAAGGTGGAAGATCTTCCTAAAAATGCTCTTTTTAGCTTTGGAAAGTTTTAGATTTTTTTTCTGCTAACTTGGTTGCTCTCAATTTTATTACCATTGAAATATATATTTTCTTATATCACAGCAATAGAATATAATGCTTTGAATGATTTATTTTTAATGTTTGAATACATAGAATTCAAGCTAGTGCCAGTTTTCAAGTTGGTATTTTGCTGTTCTTTAGTTAGTACATAGAGGATATTTGTATCATGATGATTTTTACTGTTTATAACTCCATAGTAATTTAACTTATGGTTGTGAAATTATACAGGGATATATCATCAGAATCACAAAATGCTTGTTCTAATTTAAAATCCCCCAAATTTTCTTTTCAAATATTCAAATTTATAAATAACTTTGAACCTCTGATTTTTGCATGGGATCAGTCAAGAAAAAAGAGTGTAGTCAAAGAAAAAAAATACTCTTCCTTCCACCTCTCCACCCCACAATCATCAGGGACTTGTATAAATGTACTTGAGACTTAATTTACTTCCTTTTGAGTTTCATTTTCAAAGCTATTTCTTTTCCAGACTTCCCCTTACACTTTATTTGAAAACCAGCTCTTATCATTTTAGTCATTATTGTCACAGATTCCAAGTTCTTAAATTATGCTGATCACAAAAGATACTAGTTTTATGTTCTCATCTCATTGAGTGGCTGTTCCAATATCCCAGCCAAGGGCCACATTGGTAACATTCAGCACACATGACAGCTTTTGTTCTGTGCAGGCACACAAAGAAATGGCTGGGGAAGCTGAATCACTGTTTTACTCAGGCAGGAAAGGAGCATCTCTCTGGGTCCTGTTAGCCTATGGCCAAGAGATGTCCGAATACCTACAGCAAACATAAAAGCGATGTAATTAGCTCATAGTCTAGCTGGTTGTTCCCTCTCACTTAGCATTATTAATCCAGACCTCCTTGAAGGCCACGGTGTTAACAGGCTGCAGTTTGCTGGAATATGTATTGACCTACACTTTCTTCAAGATGCAGCTTAGGCTAACCTCTTAAATGCAGTCTTCTGTGATTCTCATCCTGTACTTCTTTCTTTCTTTTACACTGTTTCATGTCTATACCAGTGTTTTGGCATTTCTCACGTGCTTTTTGAAAAGTCTATCTCTGTGTATGTGTGTGCGCACATGACTCCTTCATAGATTCTTTTTTTTTCTTCTAAAGATTTTACTTATTTACTCATGAGAGACAGAGAGAGAGAGAGAGAGAGAGAGAGAGGCAGAGACACAGGCAGAGGGAGAAGCAGGTTCCACGCAGGGAGTCTGACGTGGGACTCAATCCCAGGACTCCAGGATCACGCCGTGGGCCGAAAGCAGGCGCTAAAACGCTTAGACACTCAGGGATCCCACCTCCATAGATTCTAAGCTTTTCCCCTGCAGAAACTCCATCTTACTCATCTTCTATCCTCCTGTCACTACCATATTTCTGTTATAAGAATTGATAGCTTTGAAATCACTGTTGGTTTTTCTTGTTTTAAATAGCACAACAGAAAGAATTGTCTGGTTTCTGATCCTGACTCCGCAACATATTAGTAATTAATTGATACTTTTATTCAACATACATTAACTGAGTGCCTACTATGTGCCAGACTGTTCAAAGTGCTAGAAATATAGTGGTGAACAAAACAGTCAAGCTATAGACAAGACATTCCTGCTATCCTGGAGTTTGCATTCTTTGGAGAAGACAGGAGATAAATAATATAGTAAGACAGACATCAAATAAATATGTAGATAATTAAAATAGGAAATGTAGAAGTTGTTATTTTAGATTAGTAATTTAGCTGAGATCTGAAGATCATGGAAGGAGGCATTCATGGCAGAGGGAACAGTTTATGCAGAGACTATGAAGCAACAATGAACTTGTCCTATTTTAAGAATGGGAAGTAGATCACTTTGAACAACGTGCTGGATGAGGGTAAGATACTAGAGAGATAAGCTAGATAAGTGGTTTGGATTTTATTCTTTGTACATTGGGACAACACTGGAGTTTTAAACTGCAGAGTATTATGATTTGATTGGTTTTACAAATATTACTCATGCAGTATCTGGAGAATGGATTTGAGAGGAAGAGAGGTAATGGGGATCCTAGATAGGAAATTATGGCATAGCCCAAACAAGAGGCAGTTCATTGGTCTGGGTGGTGGTAATAAAGATGGAGATGGATAAATAGATTTTGGGATATGCTGAGGTATAGTTAAAGGTTTGCTGAAGAATTTGGAAGTTAATTAAATAAAAGAATCAGTCTTTGTAAACTTAGGTAGGTTGCTTAAATATTTCTAAAGACAGGTACCTCATAAAATCAGAATTATAGGTACATCATTAGTTCCCAGCTGGAGATGGTTTTGTCATCATTCATTCTCAAACTTGGGGACATTTGGCAGTCTCTGGAAACAGTTGTAATAATCACAACTGTATATGATGTTGTTGCTACTAACAACTATTGGGTAGAGACCAGAGATGATGCTAACACCCTTCAAGAAAGCCGCCTCAACAAAGAATCACCTGGCCTCAAATGTCAATAGTGCCAAAGTTGAGAAATCCTGAAATACATGTATCCACTTGACAGAGAAGTTGTGAGGATTTGCTGAAACAATATGTTGTAAAGCAGGATGGAAGTTTTAAATGCTATCCAAAGTATTATTGATGCCTTAATTTTGCAATGTCTCTTGGGGGTAAAGACAATAAATTCTCACAGTTGAGTGATTAAAAGGACATCTTCTCACCTACTCCTGAATGAATGTGGTACATTTTGAATGTAGTACCTTGGGCATTAGCCCCATCATGCTTCAACAAAGTAGCAGAGAAGAGTTGAAAATTTCAGTTTCAAAGTTTCTTTGGACTCTCCTACAGCCACAATTTTAATTGTGTTTCAGAAAGGTTGATTATAAGATTCATTGGAAATTAATTTCAAAGTAAACTTATTTTTAAGAGAATGTGGTGGTGGGAGAACATGAGACTTGGGGCCGGGGGGGGGGGGCGGTGTTGTGTCACCTTTCCTCTCTGAGAAATGCCAAGGGAATTAAAGAAGTGGAGAGAGAGAGAGCAGAGGCATTAATAGAGTAGCCAGTTCTTCATTCCTCTGTCTCCAGCAGTGAACACCTACTCCATACAGTGTTCTGCACCAAGCTTTTGTTGGTAACTTCACACAGGACAGGGGACCTCCTTCCAGGAAGTTTATGACTCAAAATGAGGAGAACAAGTAAGCTTTACCTGTAATTAGCTTCAAGAATACAATCAAAGAGGGGTTTAAAAAAAAATTGCCTCAATGAGTTCTTAATTGAGTACAAGATAATGTTGGTAGAGGTTTAAAATATTTAACCAGCAGTAAATATTCAAGGCAGTCATTTGAAGTAATCAGTGGCTAGGCGAATGCATACATTAGCTGGCAGAGAATCACTTAATCTAGAGTTCAAATAAACAAGAGGAGAATTAAAAATGCAGAACTGAAAATACAGAGAATTAACAAAGTTACTAATTACATCCAGATACTTTCTTCCTTCCTTCCAGTCATTGACTATTTAAGCATTTGTCATAGTATTGCTAAAAATAACCACTTGTCAAAAGATTTATTTCTTTTCAGAAGACCTCCTTACTTAGATTGATGGCCAGGTCCAGCAGGCAGCCAGGAGTACTCAAGAATGAAGTGCTAGAAAGTGACCTCAGAATGTAAAGCCTTGAGAATCTTTCAGCTGGCATGTGCTGCTGCTGGGGAGAAAAGTTTTTTGTTTTTTTGTTTTTTGGGTTTTTTAGTCTTTATCACTTAAAAATTCCAGATTTTTCTCTTTGCATTCAGGCATTGTATGATAGAATCTATTAGACAGTGAGCCACAATCATAAATACTATGCTAAAACTGACATAATGCTTGATTTTCTTCATTTAAAATATTTTTAGTTATTTTCTTATCCTAATCCTTGTCAACCTCCTCTCCACTTCTTTAATAAAATATATTAGTGTTTTGAATCTTACAGAGGAGGCTATTTTCAGTATCTCCAACTAAAAGAACAAAGTTTCTAAGCCATATAGTAGAGTCACTTGTTAGAATGAGACATTCCTACAGGCATTTTTCTTTTGCTTTTTGAAGGAAATATGACTTTTTTTCTCCCTTCAAAGAGCAGCTTCTGTTTCTTCCTCTAGCTTCACTAGCCATTAAGCAATTACTCATTTTGAAGGAAACATATAGATTCCAAGACATTTTTTTGGTTGGAGAAAATCGCATATTTTCAAGGCTCCCTAACTTCAAGTTTCCCAGTTCGTATTTAACATAACAATAATCATCCCAATGTGTTGTTGCTTATGCTTTCCCTAAAAAATCATGGAGATGGGAGATACAAGTGATCTAATTTTATCATTGTTAAAAACTACTTCTGTGGTCTTGGGCAAGTCACGTACATTGAGTTTCAGCTTAAACGCAGAGATTTAAAGTAGAAAGGATTATTTTGTTAAGTGTATTTGGAACCTTATGGGATGTAAGACCCCTACTCAAGTGGGTTTGAAACCTAATGGGAGTGTTAATACTAAGTTTCAGTTTTCCCAAAGTCTCAGGTGATGGAGTCTTTTACAGCCAGTCTCCCAGTGTTTGTGCATTATTTAAAATTCATTTCTTTCAATTTGCAGACTATGGAAATTTAAAGTTAAGATAAGCTAAGTAATTTACTCAAGGTTATGTAGCTAGTTTGTGGTAGAGCTTGGACTCTAAACATAATCTACTAACCCACAAAACTGCTCAGTCCACAATTATTAGTTATTTATTTAATCTGAGAATAGCTATCCCTTTTTTGGTAACATAATAATTTATTATTAAAATACATACCTATCTTACTATATGTGCATAAATACTTAACAAACTGAGTATGGAAGAAATGTCCCTCAATATAGTAAAGGCCATACATAACAAATCCACAGCCAACATCATATACTCAATGTTGAAAAACTGAAAGATTTTTCTTTAAGGTCAGGAACAAGATAAAGATACACACTTTGACCACTCTTATTCAACATACTACTGGAAGTCCTAGCCAGGGCAATTAGGGAAGAAAGAGAAATAAAAGGTATCTAAATTGGAAAGGAAGAAGTAAAATTGTCTCTATTTGCAGATGACATGATATTACATATAGAAAATCTTAAAGATTCCACCAGAAAACTATTAGAACTAATAGATGAATTCAGTAGAGTTACAAGATACAAACTCAAAATAAAAAAGCAGGGGATCCCTGGGTGGCTCAGTGGTTTAGAGCTTGTCTTTGGCCCAGGGCGTGTCCTGGAGTCCTGCAATCAAGTCCCGTGTCAGGCTCCCAGCATGGAGTCTGCTTCTCCCTATGCCTGTGTCTCTGCCTCTCTCTCTCTCTTTGTCTCTCATGAATAAATAAATAAAATCTTAAAAAAAAAGTTGTGTTTCTATTACCTAACAACTACTATTGGAAAGGGAAATTAAGAAAACAATCCCATTTATAATTGCGTCAAAAAATAAGAAATCTAGGAATAACTTTAAACAAGAAAGTGAAAGATTTGTATACTGAAATTAAGTGTAAGTCATTGCTTAAAGAAATTAAAGAATATACAAATCTAGTGGAGAGATATTACTTATTGATAGATTAAAAGAATTAATATATTGTTAAAATATCCATACTGCATAAAGATTCATTGCAATCCCTGTAAAAATTCCAGTGGCATTTTTTCACGGAAAGAGAACAAACACATACTAAAATTCATAGGATGACAAAAGACCCTGAATAGCAAAAGCCATTTTGAGAAAGAGGAGCAAAGGTGGAGATATCACACTTCCTGATTTCAAACTGCATTACAAAGCTATAGTAATCAAAAAAGTATGGTATTGGCATGAAAACAGACACATAGATGAATGAATAGAATTGAGAGCCCCAAAGTAACCCATGCTTAATTAATCTGCAATAAAGGATTAGAACATACAATGGGGGAAAGGATAATCTCCTCAATAAATTGTGTTGGGTTAACTGGATGGCCATATACAAAAGAATCAGAACAGATCCCTATCTTATATCATATACAAAAATCAACTCAAAATGCAGTAAAGACTTGAAAATAAGACCTGAAACCATAAAACTCCTAGGAGAATAACCCTGGGAGTCAAGGAGTCAACTCTTTGGCATTGGTCTTTGAATGATTTTTTTTTTTAATTTGACACCAAAAGCTGTTAAGATAAACAAAAATAAATAAATGAGACTACACCAAACTAAAAAGCTTCTGTCCAGCAAAGGAAATCATCAACAAGATGAAAAGGGAGCCTACTGAATGGAAAAAAAAATTGTAAATTATTTATCCAATAAGGGGTTAATAAGAAGCTCATGCAGTTGGGGCACCTGGGTAGCTCAGTTGGTTGAGCTTTCAATTCTTGGTTTGGGCTCAGGTCATCATCTCATGGTCCTGAAATCTAGTCCTGCATCACACTCTGTGCTTAGCTCTCTGAGTTGGATTGTGATTCTCTCTACCTCTCCCTCGACCCCTCCCCACATTTTCTCTTTCTCTCAATATGACCATCTAAGGTAATAGGCTGACTTATACCTTATATATGAATTATATATCAATTATACTTTTTCTAGCCAGTAGATAGGATTCTTGGCATAACCTCTTTACATGGATAACAAAACTAACATAAAAATTAAAACTATAAGCTCAGAGTTGTCTAGCCAGTAAGGACAGAATCAGTGTGTCGACTTGGATATATAGTTAATATATAAAACAATATTTCTCTAAATTTCTTTCCTTTTTTCTTTTAATTTCTTCACACATGTATATGTAAATGTATATGGATGTAAATGAGTGTCCTGTGTATGAAATTTAAGTCTGTATATTCAAAAGTTTATCATATAAATATAGGAAACAATTAGAATATTTAAATTCTTAAATTTCATAATGGGGCACCTGGGTAGCTCAGCTGGTTAAGTGTCTATCTTTGGCTCAGGTCATGCTCCCAGAGTTCTGGGATGGAGCCGCATGTCAGGCTCCCCACTCAGCTCTCTGTCCCTCCTCCAAATTTTGCTTGCTTGCTCTCTCTCTCTCTCTTAAGTAAATACATTTTTAAAAAAATTTCATAAGCAATTATATTTTGTAACTTGTGTTTGAAGTTTTGTATTCATTCGTTGTTATACCCCACAAGGAGCACTTATGGATACTTGGAAATGTGGAGAAGTGGTTGACTTTCAGGATCTTTGATGTAGACACTTTTAATAAATAGGTTTAATAAAATTCATTTTTCTTGACATATTCATTACTCAGCAAAAAAATTGCTTACATCTTTTTAATTATTCCCAAACTTCCAGTGCCTTCAAATCTTAACAATGAATTAATCCTTTGATGTTATTATACACATTTAATGAATTTCTATGCAACTACACAGAAAAATAGTATAAGCTTCTCTTTTGATCCTAAAAGTAGGCATACTGTTTCTTTTGCAATTGTAGAATCTGTTCACAGATTGTTCTTGGAGTTTTGTACTTTTGTGTGTTTCTGCTTGCTCTTTTATTGGTTAAGCAAAATAAGACTCTTGGATAGCTTTTGAAACTATACACAGACTTTGGGGTGCCTGGGTGGCTTAGTGGGGTAAGTGTCTGCCTTAGTCTCAGGTCATGACCCTGGGGTCCTAGGATTGAGCGTCATATTAGGCTCCTTGCCTTGTGGGGAGCCTGCTCTTCTGCTTCCCTTTCCCCACTCATGCTCTCAGTATCTCTCAGTATCTCTGTCTCTCAAACAAACTTAAAACAAATTGTACACAATCTTTGAAATTTTAAAAGTCACAGCCTTATGGGGCATCCACGTGGCTCAGTTGGTTAAGCGTCTGACTGTTGGGACACCTGGGTGGCTCAGTGGTTGAGCATCTGCCTTTGGCTCAGGGTGTGATCCCGCGGTGTGTGATCCCTACGTGGGGCTCCCTCCAGGGAGCCTGTTTCTGCCTCTGCCTGTGTCTCTGCTTCTCTCTGCCTCTCTCATGAATAAATAAATGAACTCTTAAAAAGAAAAAAAAAAAGCATCTGACTGTTGATTTTGGCTCAGGTCATTATCCCAGGGTTGAGGGATCTAGCACTGCATTAGCTCTATGCTTATCACGGAGTTGGCTTGAGATTCTCTTTCTCCCTCTGCCTCTGCCTTTCCCCCCATTCATGCATACTCTCTCTCTCTCTCTCAAAATACATAAAAACAATTTTTTAAAAACTAAAAAACACAGTCTTTAAATACATAGTGTTTAATTAAGAAAAAACAGTTACTTCTGAACCTTTTTCCTTCATTCAGATTTAGGGCACATAAGAGAAATGCTGCTGTGTTAACTTTTGAAAGGATGCAAGGTACCATGTCAGGTAAAGCCATCCTGGTCAGAGGAACACCAAACTGTCAGCTCTTGAAGAACCACTTGCCGTTTGAAATAGTAATTTACTTAGTAGATAATTGAGAAAGTTGAGTTAGGACAGAATTTCTGAACCTGATAATATATGAATGTTTCATAATTGTCCGTATAGAATCCTGTGAAGTCTATTTACTTTGAAGTTGAAAATACCATTTCATTTTTATTTAAGTATTTATTTATCTGTAGTGGATACATATAGATATTAGGTTTTGCTTAATAGAAATAGTCAATGCTTTATTACAAGTTTTTTTCTTTTTGATGAGAAAAAGGGACATAAAAATGAATTATCTTTAGTAAGATATTGTCTCTTATTATGAACTGTTTAGTTGAAAACAGCTTTTAGTGTACTCACCATACTTTTTAATACATGGATGATTTTCTGTCATATCCAAGATATTATTTAATAATGCAAAATATTTTAAAGTTCTGAATATCACTGTTTTTGTAATTTTTTCTTCTGAAAAATTCTTCATGGAAGAATATTCTGAAAATGTAGAAAAATATAATCACTGATTTAAGTGGGAATCCCCAACCTAATTTTATGTTTCTTTGGCCATTTTACGAGCCAATTTTTTTTTTTTTCAACTGAAACTTCTATCAGGGACTTGCATCCTGAATTATAGGGAGTTCTGTCTTTCTGGAACCATTTTTGGCCTAAATACAACCTAACATGTTCCTAATTATAATCTCCCAAAAGGCAGCAATGATATATATATATATATATAATGTCTTGTTCTCAAGGCACATAGTAGCTCTTCAGTAATGAATGACAAATATACTTAGAAAATTTTAAAATAGTCCCTCAGCTCTTCTGCCTTGGAGAATAATAATACTTAGAAATAATAATACTTAGAAACCCAGAATGAAATAGGAATAATATTTATCTCAGCAAAGTGACATCTATATGGCTCTCAAAAAACTGGCTGTTTTTTCCTTTTCACAACCAAGATTATTAATCTTCTGCAATGAGTGGATAAGATGGTGTATCCTTTCTTTTTTTTTTTTTTAAGATTTTATTTATTCATGAGACACACACACACACACACACACACACACACACACACACAGAGGCAGAGACATAGGCAGAGGGAGGAGAAGCAAGCTCCATGCAGTGAACCTGATGGTTGGACTTGATCCTGGGACTCGAGGATCACGCCCTCAGGCGAAGGCAGGGGCTCAACCTCTGAGCCACACAGGCGTCCCAAGATGGTGTATCCTATGCTCATAACCAGAGAAATACTTAATCAGCAGTTCTGAGAGATGAAAGTCTCATTTTGAGGAAATGCAAAACAATTGAATACATTTCATTACTTTGCATTTAAAGTAGGGAGGTGGTGACTACTCAGAAGAGTATTCCAGCTATTCTAGTTCTGTTTCTTAGTAGGTATTTTTACTGAAAGGTGAGAATATTTCACTTGTGTTTATTTCATAGATACAAGCTCTTACAACATGTTTTTTCCTTCCATGCATCCTCTTCCCTTCTTTTTATTCTCAAGTTAGGACTCTTGAGGTAAAGTGAGGAAGGAGAGAATGAATATCTCCTGCTTCCTCTTTCTAAACAATAAGGAAAGATCAAAGTTAGGGTCAGAACTAATATTGGCAACTACAAAAGAGCCCACTCATCATATCTAACTTTCTTTGACGGTATCTATACAGGCATCTGTATCTAAAGATGATTTCATTGTCAATATGTAATCAGGCAGGTCAATGTTCATTTCATTTGTGAAGAAAACCACATCAAGCAAATTTCATTATAAAACCTAAAAATCAATATACATTTGTGCCAGTGTTCTTGAAATAATAAATGTGAGTACTCCTTTGCCCTGAAATAACATTTTTAAGGATTGGTTTTTACTAAAAGAAGTAAGAAGCCATATTTAGTTTTGGACTATCATTGGACAGTATTTGTATTTGATATTAAGGTAGTAATATTAAGAATAACTTTTGGAGCCCATTTTATTTTAAATGTGTTTATTGATCAGTCATGGTGCCTATGCAAGTCGAGATTGACTAGAGTAGAAAAGGACTCATATATATCAACTGGTAAATATCAGAATAGTACAATGATATGATCATAGCTAGTAGTTGTTTAGTTATGCATTATTTATGGATACTGAGGTAAGAATTTTCTTTTGATTTTTCATTAGTCTTTATAACTACCCTAGTATAGGAGTACATTAATGTGTATAGGCTAAATGCTAGAAGTGCCAATTGCCACACAATAAATGTTTCTATTTCACTCAGCAGTTTAATACCAATGTGTCCTTCTGTTTGTGGCCCACAATTTCACAGAGCTTCTGAGTCCTTTGCTGGGTTCTTTGTTCCATCTGACCCAAGAGAGGAGAGAGATGGTAAGGATAGCAGAGATGGTTTTACACGTGCCTAGCTTGGAAGAGATATCTACCTCTTTTGCCACATTCCATTGCAAGAACTACATCATCTGGTATACTTAATTGCAAGGGAGTCTGGGAAATGTAATCCAGGCATGTGTGCAGGGGGAAAGGAAATTAAGTTTGGTGAACAAGTTAGCCAATCTCTCCCACAAGAGGGTGTTATTCTCCTTTAATAGATAATAAAGTAAGACCTTAAGTTCAAATAGTATCCAGTATGTCTAGATGAATAATGGTGATACCAAATCTGTCTAAAAGTCTGTATTTCTAAAGCACTGCCTTCTCATTCAACACTGGACTGTATGGTGTACTACCTTCTTGTGATTTACCTTGGAATCACATAGTATCTTCCCAATGAAAAGATTAGCCATGGAGATATGTACTGAGCTTTTGCCTTTATCCTCTATGCAAGAGTTTCCAGTAGACCTCACTGTAGGTCCACTGATAATGCTGAAATCCTAAAACAGATGTAATTAAGTAGTACAGTTTCAGGAGAGATTTTAAGAACCAGCCACCATTTCCTGTGCTAGTTCTTCCTCCTATCATGACAACATTTTGTGCTCCAATTGGGAGCTGTTCTGTCAATCTAGGTTCCTACTGAGAATGATGAGCAGGGTCCCTCTGCAGGTCTGGTCTGATGTGTAGTACAAGACAACTAAAATTTTGTGTAAACCTCTGGGTTTTAATTTTATAGTGTTATTGTTATTGAAGCATAGCCTAGCCCTTTCCTGACTGGTAACACAGTGTGTCTGTCTTAATGTCTGCCTTATAGGAATATTTATAGAGGTGCATAAGTATACCAATGTCCCTGTTTCTGTGTATCCAGTGATAATTCATTCAAATCTTGTTTTAATAAGTATGGTTGAAATTTATGCTGTAACCACACAATAGAATATGGAGCTCATAAAATGGATATAGGTTAGGCCTGTATTTACCTACATGAAAAGATGTCTATGATTATGTGGAAAATATAAGTTGAAACTACATAAAATTATATATATGTATATATATAGTATTTCATAATGTCAATAAAAACTTTCTTCTCACTTTTGTGAGACTTCACAAAATGATCTTCCTACCTTTGCTTTGGCTCTTCTAATCCATTTTCTTTTTTTTTTTTTAATTTGTATTTATTTATGATAGTCACAGAGAGAGAGAGAGAGAGGAAGAGACACAGGCAGAGGGAGAAGCAGGCTCCATGCACCGAGAGCACGATGTGGGATTCGATCCCGGGACTCCAGGATCACTCCCTGGGCCAAAGGCAGGCGCCAAACCGCTGCGCCACCCAGGGATCCCTCTAATCCATTTTCTATGCAATACTCAGTGTGACCCGCCCTTTTAAAAAAATATTTATTTATTTATTTTAGAAAGAGAGAGAGAGTGTGGGAGAGAAAGGGCAGAGGGAGAGAGAAGCTCAAGAAGACTCCCTGTTGAGCACAAAGCCCAGTGCTGAGCTTGATCTTAGGACCCCTGAGATCACGACCTGAGGCAAAACCAAGAGTTGGATGCTTAACTGACTGTACCACCAGGTACCCCTAGCTAATGTGACCTTTGTAATAGATCCTTTATGTTTTTTTTTCCTATTAAAAACTGGAGGTTACCCTCAATGTTACATGAAAAACTTAGTATCTTATCCTGGGTTCCTAAAAAACAGACCCTAAGACACAGTGTTAACATTTTACTGGGAGATGTAGTCCTATAGTGGAAAGACTGAAGAAAAAAGGAGGTGAGGAGGACAAGGAGAAGAGGCAGTTTAAAAGTGTTATCAGGTTGTCATTGCTTTATGGTCTGCTTAAAATTATAAATGGTTGCTTGACAGGTACAGTGGTTGGACCGTGTGATACATTTCTGATATGTGTACATAGGAACAACACATTTTTTAAAAGATTTTATTTAGTTATTCATGAGAGACAGAAAAAGACAGAGAGAGAGAGAGAGAGAGGCAGAGACAGAAGCAGACTCCCTGTGGGGAGCCCAATGCAGGACTTGATCCCAGGACCCTGAGATTATGATCTGAGACAAAAGGCACATGCTCAACCACTGAGCCACCCAAGTGCCCCAAGAACAACACATCTTAAAAAAAAAAAAAAAAAAACCATCTCATCTGAGGGAGAAAATGAGAGAGAATTTGCCAGCTGGCTCCTTCAGATCTCCCATAGGTAAACTCTCCTATGCATATGGGTTCCATCATCAGGCACTGTGGAGCTGCTTAAGAAGTAGATTGCATATGTGCTACAGTGACTTATCTGAATGTGAAATTAACAGTGGGTAACAGAGATTTGGGGGCATGCAACACTTAGCCTTCAGGAGGAAAAATCTAGTGGGCTCACGTGGAGCAACCACACAGGCTGAGGTGGAACAAAATGGCAGAGTCCAGTGATGGGGGAGGGATAGAAATAATTTTGAGGAGGTAATGTGATGTGGTATGATGGTTATAATTGATTATAGTTGGGACCATAGGTCCTTGCACACTGAAGTCCTTGCTGGGCCTAAGAACACGTTAGTTCTCATTTTCTTTCTCCAAACCTTACAAATTTACTAGGTGCTCACCTCTGTTTCTATCTTCACTGTGAAGAGATTACTCTTGTCTCTCCCAGTTGCTCGTCCTGTCCTTCTTTCTTACTGCTTTCTGAGCATCTTTTATTTGAATCTGCCTGCTTCATTCACTACATCCAAAGTTCATTGGAGGCAAAGGCTTTTTATTATTTTGTTCCAGAAGTAACACAAAAGAAAAGCAAATAGTGATGAATTGATGAACAATAATGACAAGTAATATTTAACAATTATATTTTTGGCAGTAATACAATTTCCCTGCTTATTGGATTTTCAGAAGATTCTTGGGTAACGTAGCCACTATTGCTTCAGTTTGATCTTTTTCTGTAGAGCACTATGTGTATGTTTTCCTACATGGACTAGAATCAACTCTTGTTTTAAATTCCGTATTAAAGGCATTCCCAAACCTGTTTGATATAAAAATAAATTTCTATATTTAAGGCATTTCAAAACTTGCTTGGTGACACAATTTGTCTGTAGCTACTACCATTTATGAGTTTAAAATAACTTAGTAAGTTCTGCATATTGAATTTAAGATACATAGTTTTCTTGGGATGCCCGGATGGCTCAGCGGTTGAGCTCTGCTTTTGGTTCAGAGCATGATCCTGGAGTTCAGGGTGAGTCCCACATCGGGCTCCCTGTTGGGGGCCTGCTTCTCCCTCTGCCTTGTCTCTGTGTCTCTCATGAATAAATAAAGTCTTTTGAAAAGTACATATTTTTCTTGATTCTTATTAAAAATATTGAAACACATTTGAGATATTGTAAAAACCCTTGGAATTTCTTAAGTGTTGCGAGTGATGAAGGTGTCTCTTGTTATATTAATGAGGTGACTTTTGGGAAGCTCCTAAGGATGGGGACTGATTGCCTGGAGAACCAATGATGTGATTAGAGGAGAACTTTCAGCCCCTGCCCCCATCCCCTGTGGGGAGAGGGCTTGAATGTTAAATCCATCACCAATGGCCAGTGATTTAAGCAATCCTGATTATGTAATTAAGTTTCTATAAAAACCCAGGAGCACAGCTATTTGCAGTTTCTGGGTTAGGAAACCTAGCAGAAGTGGTGGGGGGAGTGGCATGCCTGCAAGGCAAAAGAGCTCCCTTCGTGTTCCCTTGCCTAGCCATTTGCATGGCCTCCATCTGACTCTTCCTGAGTGATGACATCGTAAGATGTTTCTGAGTTTTGTGAGCCTCTCTAGCAAATTAATTGAATCTAAGGAAGGAGGAGGTTGTGGGAACCTCTGATTTATAGCTGGTTGGCTGGAGTACAGGTAACAATTTGAATTTAGAATTGGTGTTTTCAGTTAGAGGGGATTGTTGTAAACTGCAGTTTGTAGTTGGTCAGTCAGCGGCACAGGTAACAGCCTGGATTTGCATTTGCCATCTGAATTTAGGTAGGGTATATGCAATGGGTGGCAACTCTTGTAGGACTGAACCTTTTACCTATGGAACCTGATTATCAAGTTGGATTGTAAGACATCCAGCTGGTATCCAAGAATTGCTTGTTTGTATGGGGATGTATACCCCCCCCCCCCGGAAATGTTGCAATTTTTACATTATACATTTAGAACATTATAGGTATTCTGATTCTTTGAAATGTTTTTTTTCCATATTAAAGCTCCTCTTGAATGCCCTTAAAGTGCCTCCTCCAATTATTCATTAATTTTGTTTTTGTCTAAAACAGTGCCTTTCAGCCTTTGAACATTAGGATTGTCTAGGAACTTAAAAAAAAAATGAGATCTTGACCCCAGAGATTCTTAATTGATCTCAGATAGGAGCCAAAGTATAGGTATTTTTTAAATTGACCTCATGTGATGCCTATATGTAACTTGGGTTGAAGAATTTTGAGAAGAAATTTTCTCAAGGTGTGATCCACAGGTCATTGGGGATTTTTATGAATCTTTGTGATCATTATAGCTCTTATAACAATACAGATTTTGTTCCTGATATGAAAAAATTAACTTTTCAGTTTCAAACCTTTTAGGTGTCTTGCCAATATTGGCACCACTTTATAAACTGTTGTGTTTGGTGTTGGTTAGCAAGTTGGAAACCTGTTTTGCTAACAAAATTACTGTCTTAAAAAATCTGAAAAATCAAGGGACAGTTACATTGTTGAAAATGAGAGCTTTAGGTGTCTTTAGTTAAACTCGCTCATTTTGTGGATGAGGAAATTGAAGCCCAGAGGGATGATATGATACAGCTAGTCAGATGAAGAACAGGGACTTTGATGCTCCTAACTCATGGCCTGGTACTCTTCTTGTTTTACCCTTTGCCTTCTTGGAACCTTGTGAAATATCACAGGAATTAAGATTTCAGGTCCTTTTGAGCTGGGTCCTAAAAATTCCACCGTTTGTTATTTAAACCCCAGTGCCAAGTTCTAATTACCATTCGGTAATTACTTTACAGTGAGCAGATGTGTGTTATTTTCTAGAGGAAAAAAAAAGCTGCAATGTGTTCTACACCTGTACCTTCAGCAGTGTTTCTCCACTGAGAAGTAGCAATCAGCATTAATGTATAAACTCAAGTTGCCGAGGTCTCAAATTTAGCTGATGCTGAGGCAGAGTGCAGTGTAAGGGTTTCTGTTGCCAACAGATCAAATGTTCTCCAGGCTCCTATCAGCTTTCTCAATTGCCAGTCACCAAAAGTCTGTTTTCCCCCTGAAAAGCAGGTTTTGTTTTTGTTCAGTTAAGTGGTACATTGCTGAAACGAGTTGGTGCCTTTCTCATAGGAAATTATTTCCCTGAGAGCATAAAGTAACAGAAATGTAGCAGTTGAGGATTTGTTTCTGTTGTTATTTTGTTATATTGTACAGACCTAAGATTACAGAATTTAGTATGTGGTTAGCAACAAACTACATCAATGGATTTTAAGTATTCTTTTAGTTTTTTGGTGAAATAGGCTCATTGAAATGGCACAGCCCTTATCATGCTCAGAAATGAGTTTAGAAAGTGTCAGTAGGGGGATCCCTGGGTGGCGCAGCGGTTTGGCGCCTGCCTTTGGCCCAGGGCGCGATCCTGGAGACCCGGGATCGAGTCTCATGTCGGGCTCCCGGTGCATGGAGCCTGCTTCTCCCTCTGCCTGTGTCTCTGCCTCTCTCTCTCTCTGTGACTATCATAAATAAATAAAAATTAAAAAAAAAAAAAGTGTCAGTAGGCTTGTTTCAAACAGGGATTCATTACATCATATCATGTGGCTGAATATTATCTTTGTTTCCATCCAACAATCCCCTCCAACTCTTGAATCTAATACTTAGAAATTTTGCACTCTTTCAACCTTGGCTTAAATTGAATGGTGTCTATGAATGCAAAGTAATATTAATTTTTACAGACATGCATATTCAATAGATTTACTCCAAGAGGTGGGTTATATGATTTAAACATATTAGCCTTCTGAGTATGAAAATTGTGTTTATTGTAGTTTAAGAGGATACAGGAACAAATAGTTCAGTTGAAGTCTGACTATTGCTACATCCTTGAAAAGTCCAATGCCTAGTTTTTTCAGATCAATTCATATTTGTTTCTCAATTTGGACAGTTAATGAGTAGATTATAATGGCAAGTCTTTTTTTTTTTTTTTTTTTTTATAATGGCAAGTCTTAAATGATATTGTCATGGTGGTCAAATATGATCAGACAATTGTTCAGATTTATATTTGTTTAATGATGAGCTTTTGTGGTTTTTATTTATTAAGATTTTATTTATTTGAGAGAGAGAGTGAGAGAGGTAAGAGAGCTTGAGCAGGGGCAGGGGCAAAGGGAGAGGGAGAAACAGGCTTCCCAGTGAGCAGGGAGCCAGACCCAGACTCCTTCCCAGAACCCAGAGATCAAGACCTGAGCCCAAGGCAGATGCTTAACTGACTGAGCTATCCAGGTGCCTCCTAAATTGAGCTTTTTAAAGTGTTGGTCAGTTTTTTGACCAACTTGAAAGGAGCAATGAAAACTTCTCCCCTTTCTTTTTCCTTTCAAAGATTGGTAATGATCGTGAAACAGGCAATGTCTTAGATGGAAGGAGAAGGACATTATGCATGACTGAATTTTGACATTTTTAGTTGACATTAGAGTATAAATCTTCTTAAAGTCATAATTGACGACTTAAAATTTTTCCTCAGAAAAAAAGATAGAGAGCCCAAGAAAATAATCACATGAAATAAATCCATGATCCTGTGAACCATCAAAGCCTTAGGTAGGATAGCATTTCTACCTATAAGGAGGGGCTTATATTGCATTCCAGTAGGTACATAATAAAAAAATTCAATATGCATACTCTTCAGTATGGTTAAATGTAATCTAAGAAACTTATTAAATAGTAAACTTCTGTGGTCAGTTGAAAAGAGGAAACTTTGCATTAAAAATACTCTTAGTATTTTCATTCTTAAGAAATGATATAAATATTTTATTTTCTAAAGATTTTATTTATTTATTCACGATAGACATAGAGAGAGAGGCAGAGACACAGGCAGAGGGAGAAGCAGGCTCCACGCCAGGGGCCCAACGTGGGACTCGATCCTGGGACTCCAGGATCGCGCCCTGGGCCAAAGGCAGGCGCCAAACAGCTGAGCCACCCAGGGATCCCCAATATAAATATTTTAAATATATAGTCATGTATGAGATAATCCATGTACTATCCCTGTATTCTTAATCTCCTTGGAAAACATGTTAATATTTTGCAGTGCTTACTTTATTTATTTATTTATTAAAGATTTTGTTCATTTATTCATGAGAGACACAGAGAGAGGCAGATACATGAGAGAGAGAGGCAGAGACATAGGTAGAGGGAGGAGCAGGCTCCATGCAGGGAGCCCGACATGGGACTCGATCCTGGGTCTCCAGGATAACGGCCTGGGGTGAAGGCTGTGCTAAACCACTGAGCCACCCGGGCTGCCCTAGATCCATTTTAATGACAGAATCAAACCCTTCAATTACAGATACAAATCAGCTAGTTTTCTTGAGCGGGTCTTTCCCTTTCAGAGCCAATTTGACAGAGCCTTAGCCCACTACTCTGTAGCACATGGGTGTATTATGCTTGCTGCTAGTTTGGCACTTGCAACTTAGTTCAAATAACTAGGTTTTTATGTTATAGGCACATGGATCTGTGTTCTGAAAAATGGATCTATATGCTGCCTATCTCTTCCGGATTTTACATACATATAGGATTACGACTTTGCCTGACTTCTTAAAGTTTCTACTTCAAGAGTTGAAGTTTAGCCCCTGGAATTTAGTCTCCTTCTTAGGACTTTGATGAATGCTGTTGGGCTTTTCTGTGACATGATTCTTCATCCCTTGCTTCACCAACCCTCTCTTTTGAACTTCTTGTCTATATTAGGAAAAAGTTGCCCTTTATTTGTTGCCGTTTTTGCAGGCAGTGTGTTTTCTGACTAGGCTCCTTCTCTTGTCACCTTCCTGGCCTTGAGGGTTGGTCTAGCTCCAAACAAGTTAATCTTGTTCCACTATGGACTTTGCGGTTGATACCATTTAAGAAAAAGATTGATTGCCTGCACCTCTGGAAGTAGTTTCATGCTATTGGATCTAATCTTTTTAAACTGTCAATTTTTTTACTTCTATTTTTCTCCTTGAGTAAGCTTTGAAGGTCATAACCACTAACAGGACTACCAGATAGTTCAGTATCTTCTTCACTGACAGGAACATTTTCAAAGAAGGCTAATATGTACATTCTGATGACCAAGCAGTAAATTACTGTCTTTGACTCAAATACCTGCAGTATATTAGAAAATCAAAGCCCTAAGAAAATCATTATAAAGAGAAAACCACCCTTTCGAAAGGGGATAATTTTCTAGATTTCATAAGAAATACATGTTTGTTTTAGAACATTTGGAAAATACAGCAGTGCATAAAGAATAGGTTACCTTAGAGTCATTTTTTCTTAATCCATATCTAAAGATAGACATGTACATAGTCCTAGATTAAATGAGTACCTAGTGGATGTTAGGTATAGAAAGGGAGTGGTAAATGAGTAGATCGCTCATAGAGCTTAAAGTCTGTAGGGGAGACATGTAACCCATAGGCATATGAAAACAAATTGAAAAAAAAAAATGTGACCACAACAAAGAGGTATGGTGATAGTAATGTTGTGATTGGGTGGCAAGGAAGATGGGTTACAAGGGCTGACAGTGTGAGTGAAAACTAATTAGCGTATTGGGGAATGCCAGTATTTAGAAGAGAATGTTTTAGCTGAATTTTGCAGTATGAGAAGATCAGGCACGTTGAAGATCAAGGAATAGGAGATTACAAGGAGATGGAATTGCTTGTGCAGAATGTATATAGATTCCAAAGAGGTTGGCATGTGGCTATAGTTAGAAGACTCCATCAGTTTAATCACAGCTTTTATGGAAAGGTCAAGGGGAGAAAAGAATACAAGAATTAAAAGTACAACACAGGGCAGCCCTGGTGGCTCAGCGGTTTAGCGCCACCTTCAGCCCAGGGCCTGATCCTGGAGACCCTGGATCAAGTTCCATGTCAGGCTCCCTGCATGGAGCCTGCTTCTCCCTCTGCCTGTGTCTCTGTCTCTCTCTTTTTCTGTATCTTTCATGAATAAATAAATAAAAAAATCTTAAAAAAAAAAAGTACAACAGTTTTATATACAGTTTCAGATAAATTCGAAGTTTACAAAAAGTACATTTTAGAATCAAATAGTGTGTAATGTGGTATGTTTATATTAAAGAAATGGGGAACATGCATATATACTGTCTTATAACTTTCTTCTAAAATGTAAGTCTAATACTTTTTTTAAACATGTTGAAATTAAAAAATTTGTAAATTTGCTTGCATATTTAGCATTTAACTTTAAAAATTCCTTATCTTCAACTCTTCATGTTACATAGTCTGATAAATGTGTTTATATTATTAAGCCAAAGGTACCCTTTCCCTTGATAAAAGGCAGGGTGAGTGTTTATATATAAGAAGAATTGTTCCCAATTTACTCTTCTACTTCTCTAAATTCTCCTATCATGAATGAGGTCTTTCCATTTCTCATCATACTAGGATTGGCTTATCAGATTGTCCTATAAGACTTCAATTTTGCTTATCAGGACCAAAATGTGTCATCCTGTTTTCTATTTTTAGGGATTGTAGGAAGCTGTGCTTTGACACGTGAGATGTGAGGAGCATCTGTTAAAGAGAATGCTAGAGTTGAAGGTGTTAAATGTTTAAAGAAATGATAAGACTTTGGGCTCAGCTTCCACATACGTTTACAAAGGGTTTGCAGATACTAGAGAGCTAATTCTCAGCACATTTCTATGAGGCAGATTTTATCTCCCATAAATACCTAGATGCACAGAGATAGTGGGTTGGCACAGTGTTATTTAATCTTTATATGTCTAGCTTGATGTTAACAAGGAAGAGAGTTGGTGATATATATCTTAACCAGTTCCTAATTTTGGTCCTTCATCTATCTTGGCTATAGCTTAATACTTTTTTGTAGGGCTCCAAAAATATATATATGTCTGAGATAATTTTGAATTTTCATATCTCAGTGACACATAAAACTTCTAGAAATGTATGTGAACCAATCAGATCCGTCAGCGAACTGGACTTTGTTTCATTTATTTAAATTTTCTCCTTTCTCGTATGCCTGTTTCAACTGTTAAATGTTAACGTGGCATGGCGTTGCCCAAATCTGCTGCTTGGGTTATAGTGAATCTTCCACACCATTATATGTATTATTTTCCTGTGTATTATTTAGAGGCTTCCAGGTACCAGTTGAATTATTTATTAAACTACCTCTCCCAGAGCTTTGAAGTTACTGCTCCTCGTGTTTGAAACACAGTCCTTTGGAAGATTCTTTAATTGCAGTGTATATCAAAACTAAAAGGTAATAAAAAGATGGCTTTGTTTTTGTTTTAATTGTGACAAGGTAATTTATATCAGATTTGTATATTTACTTAGAACTCATAATAATTATTCACATTTCAGCCTGATTTAAACATTATTTTTTTATGTTTTTTTAAGCAGGGTCTTAAACCATCAAATATTCTCCAATAAAAGATGTCATTTTTGAAAAATACAGACCTTAATGGAATTTGCTTTGCCAAATTCATACCATATCTCTGTTTCTCTGTGATGTTTTTTGTATATATAACTCATTTTATACATTGTATCCACTTCTTTTCCAACTACCAGGAAGCTATTGTTTTCACCATGCTCAAGGCCCTGTTTAAATGAGTTGATCAGTATTTTGCTACTCGGTTTTGGACAAATACAGTGACTTTTTTTTTTTTCCTCTGCTGCCACTTAAAAATGTTTCCTTCCTCTGGTATACTATTGTCTTAACTCAGGCTGCAGTAAACAAACTAAATAAATCCTAGTAAAGGATTTAATAACATCATAAAATCCTAAATTAGGTGGCTTAAACAGCACACACATACATTTCTCACAGTTACATATATCTCTCTCCATATTTAACGGGATATTTAATAGAAACCTGGATATTTGACAGAAATTTGAATGAGCCAGAGTCAGACTTTCTGTAAAACTTTATATATATGCCACTGCTGGCCTTAAATATGCTTCCTGTAAAAAATGTTGATATGCTTGGAAGTTTTGAGATGGAGTTATACTCTGTCCTCTACCAAATGAAAACTGGAGTTAAAATTGTCACATTTGTCCATATTATTTGTTTTGTTAATCCCTGGGAGTTACTTAGAGAATTCTAAACCATTATAAAGGACTCTGACAGAAGCCACCCAGGTATAGTCCGGGGAAGTTGTGTGGACAGAAGGCTAATATAAGCTGCATTTACACATTTTATGCCATATCTTGCATTGTCTAGACACAGATTTTGGCTCCTATGCTTGCTGAAAAACTACAAGAAGGCTTCTTACTTTCTTCCCTAGGATTTCTCTAATATTGGAAGCTAAGAGTTGCTGAGAACCTTGACCGATAGGGAATGGAACCAGTAAATAAATATTCTCCTCTTCAGTATTTTGAATGGACAACTTTGAAGTTCATTTCACTCTGTGCTGTAGTGGGATCAATCCCCACTTGGCCATGGTGGTAACTAAATTAATAAAACACCGTTGGGGGTGATTGGCTGGCTCTGTTGGTAGATCATATGACTCTCGATCACAGTGTTGTAAGTTCGAGCCCCATGTTGGGTATAGAGATTACTTAAAAATAACATCTGAAACAAGACAAAAACTCCCTTGGATGAGCTTTCCATCCTCACATTTCCCTGCTTCCTAGTCACCTCTTTTTCACTTCCTTCTGTTTCTTGGGATTTCTCTTGAAACCAAACCATTTGATAAGTCCTTTGTCTCTGTATTTTTTTAATTTATTTTTTTTTTATTTTTTTATTTTTTTTAAATTTTTATTTATTTATGATAGTCAGAGAGAGAGAGAGAGAGAGAGGCAGGGAGAAGCAGGCTCCATGCACCGGGAGCCTGATGTGGGACTCGATCCCAGGTCTCCAGGATCGCGCCCTGGGCCAAAGGCAGGCGCCAAACCGCTGCGCCATCCAGGGATCCCTAATTTATTTTTTATTTATTTATTTTTTTGTCTCTGTATTTTTAAAGAGCTGTCAAACTAAGACACAGTGGCACTTAGAACTGCCAGGATCCTAGACGAGTTACTGAATGTCTCTGCGTTGCAGTTACCTCATCTTTGTGGAATAATAACTGCTTGTGTGCAGGAAGGAGTTGATAGAGCACTCGTGCAACTAAGAGAGGTACTTGTAAGATTGACCCTTGGCTGGTACCGATATAAAGTGTTTCCTAATTGATAAGAGTTGTTCACTATGCCTAGTCTGATAATACAAATAATGTGCTTTGTGTTCAACACTTCCTTTCTTGTAATCGGGAATTTTGATAATTCTAGGCTTAGAGTACCTACGGACCAGCCCTCCAACAGACACTGGCATGAGTCCCTAATAGGTTTCCCTGGATAGATACGTTGCATGTGTGTTGATGCATCTTCACTGATGAGAGAAGAGTGTATTCTCTGACCACCAATCACATGGGAGAGGGGAACATGAAGCAGCTTGCATATGGATTCCTTCAGATTCTGTGTTATTTTTCTCATATTATTTATATATGTATTCTTAAAACACAGTTGTACTAATTCCTTAACCATAAGTACAGCTTAGAAACTGAGTTCTGGGGATGCCTGGGTGGCTTGGTGGTTGGGCATCTGCCTTCGGCCCAGGGCGGGACCCTGGAGTCCCGGGATCTAGTCCCACATGGGGCTCCCTGCATGGGGCCTGCTTCTCTCTGCCTATGTCCCTACCTCTCTCTCTGTGTGTGCGTGTCTCTCATGAATAAATAAATAAAATCTTAAAAACAAAAACAACAACAAAAAAGAAACTGAGTACTGTGAGTCTGAGTACTGTGAGTCTTTCTAGCAAGTCTTTGAATGTAGAGATGGTCTTGGGCATGCCTGACTGATTTGTTGTGGTTATTAGATAAAATAAGGAATATAGGAGATTTCAGCGCAGTACTTCTAACATAAGTGTGTATAATAAATTAAGATTTACTAAAGCACTTCCTTTCAGCTCAGTATTAGGTAGCAGTTGGTTTGGGATGGTCCCAGTTAATCAAATTGAATGTACAGGTTATATCGGAGTCTTAAGAGGATAACAGGATAGATTGTCATTAAAGGTATTGAAGTTGAAATATAGTTTACTGATGCTTGATGTAGTTGCTTCGAAACCCTTGTCTTTCTCCCCGATCTTTTGTGTAGCCAATAAGAAATGTAGAATAATAGCTAATGACTTGACTATTCTTGTCAGCAGAGCCACCCCCACCCCCCAAATCTCCATTCAAAACCATTGACTCGAACTGGCTCTTTACCTTTCTGAGCTGGCACCAATTCACATTTGCAATGACCTTTATCTCCTATTAGCATGCTCATTTCTTTAAATTTTATTTAAGTAATCTCTACATCCAGCATGGGGATCAAATTTAAAACCCTGTGATTAAGAGTTGTATGCTTTTGACTGAGCTAACCAGGCATCCCAGCAAGCTCGCTTCTGATCACTCATGATGAACGGTCTCATATCCTCTCTGGAAAGTTATGACAGAGTACTGGAATTCTAAGGGTATCTGTTTTCAGAGAAGAGAGGGTTGTAGTTTAAACTCTAGATGTGAGTGTGAAGATCTGAGTTCTGCACTGCAGCTTTGCTTCTATCTTTAAGACCTATACCAAATTATTTAGATTTCCCGAGACTCTGTATGGTAATCTGTAATGCCAAGATAATACAGTTTATTTACCGGGGATTATTTCCTGGACTGGGGTGGGACTACGGCACAAAATGAGATAAGACATTGGTGAAAGCACTTTAGACACTAAAAGCACTGCACCTGTGTTTGTTGTTTTAGTTCTTCCTTGCTGTGTGGTTGTATATTTCTGTTTTCTTTTTACTTTTTTATGTTGTACTTTGTTTATCCAAATAGATTGTAAACTTCTTGAAGGTTGGTGCTGCCTTTTCTATGTCTTGATATTCCCTACAGTTGTTAGTAGCAAAGTGGTGTGCTATTATATGGAGCTCAGTTAAGAATCATGTCAGGTTTATGTCTGAGGACCTTTAAGTTTGGAAATAGTAGATCACAGGGATATTTGGAAGAGAAGAAAGCACTGGATTGAGAGTAACCACTTTACATACAGAACAGGAGCTAATGAAGTGGCAGATTTTCAGGGTTATTATGGAAGAATCAAATTTTCTACACTGCTGGTTCAAGGCTCCTTCATTATTTGCTGCTTTAATAATAAGTGCCCTGTTGCCCTGTAATTTTGTTTCATTAATTATGTCAGATGTTGGTGGTATTTGAAGCAAACAACACTTAGATTTCCATTTCACCTTTATCATTGGCAAACATTTATCATGGATAGGGCTATTAAGTTCTTTAGATATTTTTTTTTCATGGAGATCTAAAAAGAGCCATATATTAATGACCTATCAAAAATGGAAGTATTATAAAAACAGTAATATAGAGTATTAGTCAATAAGTATTTTAGCCATTGCTTTATTTAATAAGCATTTACATAGTTCCTATTTTGTGTCAGATAGTATAAAAACTTTACACATTAACTATTTTTTTTTTTTTTAGGTTTTATTTATTTATTCATGAGAGACACAGAGGGAGAGAGAGGGGGGCAGAGACAATAGGCTCCATGCAGGGAGCCTGATGCGGGATTCAATCCCAGAACCCTAGGATCACGACCTGAGCCAAAGGCAGACACTCAAGGGCTGAGCCACCCAGACGTCCCTACACATTAACTATTTTAATCCTAACACTTTGTGGTAATTATGATCATTATTTGCATGTTATAGACATATTTAGGCTTAGAATGGCAAGTAAATGAAGTATAAGCATACAAATATATAAGTGGCTATTAATACAGAACAAATGGCTTTATAGTATGTATGTGTGCTTCATTGTTACCTATATATTTAACAATCTGTACATTTATCCAACTGTGGTAGTATTGCTATTTTGTTAATTTTTTGGCCACTAACTTGATGTTATGACTGGGAAAACAGACAAACAAGTCTGCCTGTCTTGCGGATTTGTAAACTTCAGTGGCTTACTTATTTTTGCATTCCTGTATTTTCACTTTCCATTGTAATTAATTTCAAGAAATAAATAAATTGATGGGTTATAAGGAAAGTATGGATAGATTAGGAATGCTTGGTAAATATCTCTAAACTCTAAGCTAATGTGAGAGCAAATGAATATGAACCTCAATAGTACATCTTTAGTGCTGTTGTCAGCTTGGTATTCTTAGCAGACCTGACCTGGTATTCACTCTTTGTTCATTTTGCAGATAATCCAGCTTTAAAAGCATAAGAGTTAAAAAGGATGAAAAGATTATGCCCCACTCTACTTATTTAACTAAATTATTATCCCTTGACCTTTTGACCAAACCAAATTCATCTTCTCTCTACCCTGCACTTCCACCCATTTTAATACTGCGGCAGATTTAATGGATTGGGAGTCTGTGAGTAAGTAATAAGAACATGGAGAAGAGTGGCCAACATGATTAAGATTTTATTTGTAGTGTAATTCCATTATAATTAACATTATGTAACTGGAGAAATATGGTGTTTGCATCTCTTCCTGGCAGCTGTTTTTAAGTCAGTGGCAGAAAGGAGATTAAATAGTAAATGAAGATCTTTTTATTGAAATTGTTTTTGCATCTTGTATTGTTGGATTCATTTGTTTGTTTCACAAACCACAGTTAATTTAGTAAGGAAAATAAGCAATATGTTTAACAAGCATGCTAAATAAATTTGTTTGCAGTGCTTTGAAGTACCATTGTTGAACTTTTTACACTGGAGGTGAAATACTGCTAAAAGATCTACAAAATAGTAGATGTTTAAATAGTGAAAACAGAACACAGGTTTACCTCACTATCCAAAAATAGGCCCTATAAATCCCTTTGTAAGGTGAAATAGCATAAAGCAAAGAGTATCCCCCAATTTCTGAAAATCTGAGTTATGCTACTTTGCTTTTACACAGACCTACATTAGTACCTGTTTTTGCTAACCAAAAGCAAACTGAAGAATAATTTTGCTTTTATGAGAAAAGCTGTTAACTACTGATGTGTGTAACTCAAACTTTGGAAAGTGGGGGATACTTGTATTATGTTTTTCCCAAAGTGTTCAACAGAATATAAAGTTAATGAAAATAACATGGTTTTCTGTATAAAAACTTTCAATTTGTTAAAAGTGATTTTTTTTTTCTAAAAAGTACTGGCCAATTAATGATATATTTGATTTATGTAAATTCAGATCGACTTTTCTAGCCAAGGGCTTGGCAATCTGTAGCTCGACAGTCAAATCTGATTCTTCACTTCTTTATGTTGCCCACAAACTGAGACTGTTCTTATTTTTTTAGATAGTTGGTGAAAACAACAACAGAATAATAATAGTTCTATATAACATTCAAATTTCATTGTCCACAATTACAGTTTCATTAAAATACAGCCACACTCATTTGTTTGTGTATTGTCGATGACTGCTTTCGTGTTATGACCGCAGTTACGTAGTACTGATAGAGATTTTATGGCCTGCAAAGGCTAAAAATACTCATCTGGCCTTTTACAGAAAAGTTTGCAGACCCCTGCCCTAGCCTATAAAATACAACATCAATAGTAGTAGTAACAGTGTCTGTCATAAGTGCTTTATACACATTATTTCTAGTATTTCTAACATAGCTATAATTACCCCCATTTTACAGATCAGGACATTGAGGCTTTGATTAAGTGATTTACGTGGTTAGAGCTGTGTTTTGAAGACCTTCTATAACATAATATATATATGTATATATGAGTGACTAGAATTTAGACCTATTTAAAAATAACACTCTCAGTCTTTTGAAAGTAGAATTGTGTCTTCTGTCATCTAATTAATAGTTACTAAATAGGACTAGGTTGATAGATTTGAAATTGGTCATTTCAGTGTATGGAACTTTTAACATGCCTTATTAATTTATAGCTATCTGCAAAGGGGAACTTGGCCATTTTGATAGTAGATAGTAGAATCTTCTGTGGTGTATGGATTGTTATTTTTTTCCCCACTATATAAAGAAAGGATTACCAATTGATACAAATTTGAGAAACTCTAATATAGTGATTTTGCCAAATTGGCCAGAGGGCCTTTCTTTAAAAGTTGTTGCTACTCTGATTTACTGTAGGAAGACAATAAATTGGCAAAGCTGATGAGTGCTCATGGTAAGAGCTTAATGAGGCAAGTTTCTGAAAGGAGGCAAGAAGATATTGATGTTTTTTATTATTTATCTCTCCCCTCTCTCACTGAACCAGAGGATCATGGTAAATAATCATTGCATTAGGATGCGATGATGGTGGGTTTGTGTGTTATTAAAAAGTGGTTTAAGAGGAAATCCATGTAACAGTACTTAGGCTAACTTTAGGCCTGGTAGAAGAGGTAACCACTGTTTCCTCGAGAGCTTTCTGAAATCCAGTATGATAAGACTGATTAAATGAAACCTATTAGGTAAATTCTATATTAGTTTGTGAAAATCCTTAGACTTCTTGAATGGATCCTTCAGAGGATCAAGGCTGTAATTACACAAGGCTAAATATTAGGATAACAGCCCGTAAGATTCATATAGTTTTCTGGACCCTGGAAAATAATTACTCTTTAGACTTCCTTAGATACAGCTGATAGATGATAGTGTAGATAATGTCTTGAGGGTAGAGCCTGTGTCTTTAGTATCTTCAGTGTCTAGAACAATAAATAAATAATAATAAATATTATTTTAGCTAACATCTATTCAATACCATGTGCCAGGAGTTAGTTTTTTTCTAATTAATACATCATTTAATTGTCCAAAAAACCCTGCTAGTTGTAATAATTGATTCCAATATTACAGAGTTGGAAGGGCCACATAAAACACTCAAACTGGCTGAAATTTAACACTCTAGTATCTGTAATTCCAAAGCTTGTGATATTTTCCACTTTGTTGTATGGTAGAGCACACTCTAAATGTTTTGATGAGTGAATATGAGTATATGAAAGAGATGATAATTGTTATCAGGAAAACACCATCATGGAATTTGAATCTGTTTTTAATCTAAAGTCTCTTTACTCTTAATTCTGGTACTGTTATAATTATTAAGCTTTTTGAGAGATTCATACTTTATTTACTTGATTTGAAAAAGAATTATTATCGACTAATCCAAGGTATGACTTATGATCAAATAGATCAGCTGCTACTGGTCCTACACAGCAATGTGATTGGGCAGCAAAGGTGTGGGATTTTTGCTCCAACTTAGATGAATTACAAATGACCAGTTATTTCACATGTTGTTTCTTGAGATAAAACTAAATGTTTAAAACCACTTTAATTGTCATAATGTGTATGGCTTGGAGAGTTCTCATCTATACCTTAAATGATTTTCATAGCAATGCTGTTGGTCACGTAGGCCTTCTATAGCTAAGAAAAAAATCTCAGAGGCTTTGAATGATTTGTCCAGGTAACCCAACTGGAAACTCAGGCCTTCTAACTTTAATAGCACGCTGGGCAATGCCTTGTTTTGAGGGACAAGAGCTGGGTCCACATAATGGGAATCAACTGGTCTTCACATTGCCTAATGAAGATAGGATTATAAAGATAAACAGCTTCTTCCCCTTTAAAGACTGACTTAGTTACTGGAACCGTTAAAACACAGGTGCACACAAAGGAACATGTGGAACATACATACATCATAGATAACAATGCTCTAGTTCTGCTTTAGTGGAAATATGTGAACCAAAAGTATAATTTCAAGTTTGCCAGAAGTCATAGTAAAAAATGCAGTGAAACAGGTGAAATTTTATTTAACACCATGTGTCCAAAATGTTGTATCAACATGTACCAATGTTAAAAGTTATGAAAGAGAGACTTTACATTGATTGTTAGCACTACATATTTTTTTTAAAGATTTTATTTATTCATGAGAGACAGAGAGAGAGAGAGGGAATGGCAGAGACACAGGCAGAGGGAGAAGCAGGCTCCATGCAGGGAGCCTGACGTGGGACTCAATCCTGGGTCTCCAGGATCAGGCCCTGGGCTAAAGGTGGCACTAAACCACTGAGCCACCCCGGCTGCCCAGCACTACATCTTCAATTTTTACTAGCTACATGACAAAGTACTCAGTAGTCAACATCTGGCCATGGTATGTTACTGGACAGCACAGCTCTAAACAGAAGGATACTGCAACTGAGCTGTATTGCTTAGGTATGGAAAAGCTCTGAGAGTTAAAGGAAGGGAATAAGTACTCCTAATTCATTCCTCTACATCACCTATAATTTGTCATTCAGATGATCTCCTTTATGTTTAAATTTAAATGTCTTTTCATATTTTTAACCTAACCGGCTAGTCATCTCACTGTTTGATATTCAATCATCTGATAAAGAATTTCTATTCTCAAGAGTTCTCTGAGGAAGCAGTATATCTGTGCAAGGAAATACATAAACATGACTCCAGTGATTGGAACAAAATTAGAAGATTCCTGAGGAAAAATTGCTGCTATAATTTAACAAATGCACCTCAGCAACAGCCAAGACTCATGAGAAGCAAATTGGTTATTTTGGGTTAATGTCAAATGAATGTGCTTTCACTTCACATTTTTTTTTTCTTTTTGCCATTCAGGTAAAATGGATGGTTGATAATGGTTAGAATGTAATTTGGTTATGGAAAGAGAAGAAAAAGCTGGAAAAAATTTAAACCTCTTCAACTTCATTCATCAATTATGTCCTAATAGAATTATGTTAATTTTGATTGACATTATAAGGATGCTTTTTTCCTAGTCTTTTAGACATTTATTCAAAACAAAACATTCCTAGGAAATTAACAGACATGATTATCATAAATTAAACATTTCTGTAAAGAATTTCCCCAATTGGCAAGGCTTATCAGAGCACTTAAATAATCATGTTCTTGATACAGATGTGTATAGTATATACGTAGGCTTTTTCTTTTTACCATCATGAATGAAACACTTGTCTCAAATTTTGTATTGTTTTCTAAATGATTAAATCATCATCTAATAATAATGACATGAACTACTTTATACTTTTTTTGTTCTACTTGACATGCATTATTTTATTTAATCTTCATGATTTAAGTAGCTCTTAAAACCAGTAGGAGGTGCCTCAATGATTGTGTGTTCTTAGACTGTTTAATTCTAAAGGAGATATTTAGGAGTAAAAAAAAAAATGCTTTTTTACTTTTTATAGATCTTGGTAAATAACCCTCTATAGAATTTGTACTATTGGTTCCACCCACCAAAAATGGTGGGTATGTGAATGTTTTTTACCCCCTGCACTTACCAATACAGTGTAAATATTTTGATCTTTACCACTTCAATAGATGGAAAACATGAGGTGTTAAAATATTCTTGTTTTCAGTAGTATTTTCTGTTATAATTGAAATTGAGCATTTATCATAGCCCTTATCACCACCCACCCCCAATCTCAAAACAGGCCTGCCAGGAGATTAGCAAGTTTTAAATGAGGTGACTTTGTCAGTAGAAAGTCATAAAAAAAAAAAACTGAGAAAGATGTAGGATTTTTCACTTTGGCATATAGGTTTTATTTTGATAAAATGCCTACTTTTTTTCTGAGGTGGTTTGAGAGCTTTTGACAGAAATCTGTTTGTATCCTAAGATTTAGGATGTTTGCCCCCTAAGGTTATGGGGCACCTGTTAGGAGCATTCACACAATCCAAAGCATGGCTGGCAAATCTGTCCACTATGATTCTTTTAAGGTTAAATGGGGGTTAGATGGAACTGTTCTGAGATATGACAGTTATTAGACATATACCTACAAAAACCCCAAAGGGATAGTAAGAACTGATGGACTTTTATTTTTACATACCAGATTCTGAACTGATCCAGGACTGAAATCCACTATTTACTCTTTGTTCAATAAAATCATATGAATATTGAGTATTTTATTGCCAGTAGATAACATTCTCCACTAGAAGCATACTTTATAACTTCACCACATGGCCTCTCCATAACCTGTTAAGTAGTCAATTAAAAAGCTTTTGCTTTATTCTCCATTCTTTCGTGGCTATATGCATTTATTATATAGACAGCTTTGTGATCTAGGCATGTATAGTTTAGTGTGAAATACTTGACTTTGGAATAATGTCATTTAAGGATTATCTCCAGTGACTGAGGGCAGGCATAGATGGCATGGGAAATGAAATCTGTTGAGAATCTGGAGATCATTTTCTTTGGATTTATTTCAGTGTCTTACCTAATAAACCTATTAATAGAGCAGCAAATATGGCAAAATCATCTTAGAAATCGTTATTCTTTCAGAGACTTGAAGGTCCTCTAGTATACTCTTAACTGTGTAGATGAAAAAGCTCATTTAGGGAAGGACCTTTTCCAAGAAAGTTCCTGGATGAGTAAGGACTCCCTAAGTTGAGCCCAGTGATTTTCCTTTCTCAGAATTACCCATGGCCTGTTCAAACAAGAAGTGAAATATACAGCAGATGTGGAAAAACAGCAAAGGTAATCACATGGACATCCACCTTATTAAATTAATGTTGGCAGCATTTCTTCACTGTTCTAGCTGTTCCATAGGATTCTTTGCTCTGTGAGCTATCTAATATTTGTTTTCAAATGATAATTTGCTAGGTAGCTTTAACGTTCTGAAATGACAGCCGTACCATCTGGCAAGAAAACCTGTACTACATAGGTATTAAAAGAGATCTTCATTGCATCCAGCCAAGGCTTAAAAACTTCATTAGCTTGTGGAATTTTTCCCCTTATACAGAACTACTCATAGATAGCCTTTATTCCAAATAGTGGACCAAGAAATCTTTGACCTGTATAAGAAATCCTATGCCAATATATCTGGTAATAAAATTTATTAAATGCCATTTTACAGAGCTTGTTAGAATGGGTCTTAAGTACCTGGAGTTAGTAAATCATAAATTATGTAAACTAAAATTATTTTCTTGAGCATAAGGCATATGCATTGCTGATTATATTTGTCATAAAGAAATTTAATCTTTATTACTTTGAAAGAAGCTTGATCATTTTATTAATGTGGTCCTAAAAAGGATATATTGCTCTTGCCATTTTTATCCTTTATTTTCCTTTTTTTCTGTAGTCAGTAGCACCCATCTCCCTGTCAAAGAAGCATGTAATTGCATTTTCAGTATTACCTCAGTCACAAATGATTCAAGTCTATGCTAAAAGGGGACTAGATACTTGTCTTTCTTGTTGCTTGAAGCTTTGAAAAAATCTATTCATTTGCTTTCAATAGTATTGTTCTGAGTTTATTATTTTTTTTGCTTGGGTAAAGGGCCAATTTATTTGGAAAAATTGAGTTTTCATTTATCTTGGCCTATCTGTCATATTGATAAGATCTGCTGTCTTAGAACTTGCTCAGAACTAACAAAAGAATAAAGTGGCTGAGAAGACCTATTAGTTTATACATTTCAGAAACAAAAGATTTATTTTTCTCTATTCTCCTTGTCTTTTGAATAGGGTTTGAATTAAATGATTATTGTGAGTAAAATGAGATTTAATGATGCCAACATTATCAATTTGTGCAGTTACCCAGGTGTAAAGGATTATGCATACCAAGGTAACCTGAAATCTCCCTACATTAAGCATCTTACTAATACAGAAGTTAGTATAAGGTGCCTGTATGGCTCAATTGATTAAGCTGTCTGACTCTTGGTTTTGGCTCCAGTCCTGATTTCATGGGCCTTGAGATAAAGCCCTGAGTCCAGCTCTGTGCTTGGCGGGAGTCTGCTTGGATACTAACTCCCTCTGCCCCTTTCCTTGCTCATTGCATGCTCTCTCTCTCTCTCTCAAACAAATCTTTAAAAAAGAAGTTAATTTTGATGCAGTCACAAACAGAACTCTTAATTCTGTGCAGGAAGGGAATATCTCATCTGTTTTTCAGTATGCTACAGTAAATACTTAAAAAGATATCTCAAAATTTTGAATAAATTAAACCTATTGTGTATCATTTTATTTTTTTCATTTTGTATTAATTACTGTCATGTTTTTTTATAAATGCTTGATCCTTTCTATCTGCTTAAAATAATGTTTCTCCCTGATGCAAATTGCTTTAGTCCTTAACTTGTCAGTAAGAGGAGCTTTGCCATATTGTATTGTAAACACATGATGTATTTTGATTAACGGTTATTAAGCTGACTAGAGAATCATATTTCAGTGTAATGGTTTCACTAGATTTTAAGTTTTGATGATTTAGAAGTCACAGGACCATGCAGTACTATGCTTGCTTTTGGCCTAATTCATTTATTTACTACTGCACATATCCACGAACTACCCAGGGTTTTAGTGACCACTGTGAGAGAGGCCACTGCACTAGGTGCTGGAGTACAAATATGAACTCTCGCTTGCTTCTGGCACAAACAGTTTAGTTAAAGGAGACATGTCACTAATCCAATATAAAATGTAGTACAGGAAATACTGCAATAGGAGATGCAGAGGTAAACCTTAATTCAGTGGAGAAGGGCTTAGAAAGTTCAGATTGGTAGAGTTGAGTTTTGAGGGGAGAGTATTTCCTTAATTTTGAGGTAGTACAGATTGTATACATTATCATGAAAATTTTGTGTAGTAGCAACATAATCATTGTGGAGTTACAACATGGTCTTTTGGGAGAACTTGTATGGTTTACATCATCTGGATCACTGCCAAGGCTAATTTGGTAGGAAATACAAAAGAGTTGGAGATAAGAGGTTTCATTCTGCTGCTTATTAGCAGTGCAACCACAGACCAAACATGAAACCTCTCTTACCCTACTTTTTTATCTGATAACTAGAGATCATGCCAGTAGATACTGAATACATGTTTTCCTTTGGACATTAAGTCAAACATTTATCTGAAAGCACATTATAAATGGAAAAGCTTTATAAAATGTAACTTTTTATTCTATACATATTTCACTCCTACTAAATTTTATTCATTGAATTACATGTAGGGAATAAATAGTTTTGTTTAGGTCTTCAGGAAGCAATTAACAGTTTATAAGCATCATTATTTGACTCCATACTTTTTGTTTTGGGGCTCAGGAATAACTTTAAATATTTTCCTCAAGAATACAACATTTTTATGTTCCATTTATACCACCAGGCCTTGGTACAAATGGAACATAACAAAGATATTCCATTTTCATTTTCATTCACTTACTCATTTTAATTTCACTTATCAATATCTACTGTGTATCAGTCTATCCTAGGAACCAGGAATATGCAACTAGATGGTACCCTCATTTAGTTTACATTGCAGTGAAGGATGTAGTTATAAATCATATAGATAATCAGTGATAACTACTTTGAAGAAGCAAATGCTGTCCTGTGATAATATGAGTACCTGACTTAGGGCATCAGAAGAGACTTCTCTTAGAAAATGAAGCTTAAGTGGGGATCTATTGAAAGAGTAGATGGGTAGATGGAAGTGGCTTAAGATAGAGAAGATGCCAGATGAAATACTATGTATAAAAACCCTTAAATGGGAAGGAACATTTGACAGATTTTAGTGTACCTGGAGTGCAGAGAGCAAGATGGAGAATGGTGGAAGATGCTGAGAATATTTAGCCAAGGCTAGATGATAGATGGGTTTGTAGGCCAGTTAAAGAACTTTGGTCATTTTCCATGACTAATGGGAAGACACTGAAGCATCTCTAGAGGTTGAAATGTGGAGGCGGGGAATGGATAGATTTGGTCAGGTGAATGCCGTGAGAATGCTCTTCCTGTTATTTCAGGTATGAAATGATGGTAGATAGAAGGGAGATGGTAATGTATGTATATGAGGTAAAATGGTCTAGACCTAGTGTTCAATTGACTACTCTTAGAAGAGGTGAGAGAGAAAGATGTGTGTGACTTCTGCTTCTCTGGCAGGTGAATTATGGGGATGTCATTCACTACCAACACTGGAAGTGGACTATTTGGGGTAGGGGGAGAATTAGTATAGGAAATCATGTGTTTGTATTCAGACACATTGAATTTGACAACCCTTTAGAGTATCCAAATAGTGATGTCAGGTAGCCAGTTGGCTGCATAGATGTGAAGCTCAGAGAGTTTGAAGATAAAACATAAGTCATAGAAATGTAAATATAAATCTGTATTAAGTCCAAACTATTATCAATAACACTTGGAGTTTAAAATTTTTTTTTAAGTATTTTTTTTTTAAATTTTTATTTATTTATGATAGTCACAGAGAGAGAGAGAGGCAGAGACACAGGCAGGGGGAGAAGCAGGCTCCATGCACCGGGAGCCCGATGTGGGATTCGATCCTGGGTCTCCAGGATCGTGCCCTGGGCTAAAGACAGGCGCTAAACCGCTGCGCCACCCAGGGATCCCTGGAGTTTAAATTTAAGAAGATTCAGTGTTAAGTTTTTTAGGGTAAGGAAAGTGAGGCATTTGTATATATTGACCAGACCTCATGCTGGTAATAATTTTGTAGGGGCCCCTGGCTGATTCAGTCAGTAGAGTATGTGACTCCCAATCTCAGGGTTGTGAGTTCAAGCTCCATGTTGGGTGTAGAGATTACTTAAAAAAGTAAAATTTTTGTAATTGTTGCACAACTTATCTAGCCCTTAATATCTATATTTCATGTTTTAAAAAATAAATTCTGATCTAAAAATTGGCAATGAATTTAAAGAAATAATGAGAATTTTTATGTAGTTTATGAAGGATGGACATGAATTGTTGCTCTTTATGATTTTAGGAAATTTTTCCCTTAATTTCAAATGAAGACCATTTTTACTTTCATGTGAAAATCAAATGTTTACTATAATATGTATAATAAGTAAAACTATTAGTATTTTTTTCATTTTATGTATTTGATATTAAAAAACCTATAGGCTTTTTTAATAGACTTACTGTAACAATTTTCTTGCTTGTCAGGGTAATTTATTATATAGTTTAAAGAATATGATGATAGGGGCACCTGCGTGGCTCAGTGCTTAAGCATCTGCCTTTGGCTCAGGTTGTGATCTGGTGGTCCTGGAATGGAATCCTGCATCAGGCTCCCTGCCGGGAGCCTGCTTCTCCCGCTGCCTATGTCACTGCTCCTCTCTGTGTCTCTCATAAATAAATAAATAAAAATTTTAAAACAAAACAAAAAGAATATGTGATAAAATCAGATCCTGTGTAATTCACTGAGAAACTTTTTCTAGCATGATTTGTCATTCAGACAGTTATTTTTTGTGGCATCCTTGCCATTGAGACATTTTATTCTAAAACCAGCAATACTGGAATACAACTGACTACCTAAAAAAAGAAAAAGCCCAGGGTTATGCTTTATTCTAAAATTCATTTCTTTATTTGTAGGTAATGAGCGCTTGAAGTTGAGATGAATAACATATTTGGGGGTATGTACCATTTATTTAAATAAAAAATATGTATGTGTAATCTAGCATAAAAATTATCTTTGAGGAGTTGTACAAAACTTTTGACTGCTGATGAGGACTACATTTTCTTATGAGTTATGCACTTAGTAAATAGCTCTATTTTATGTAAATAATACATACAGAAAGCAGTAGTAATGAATTTTATAATAAACTATAAGATAATAGGTGATTTTAAATGTAATGTGTAGCTCAAGAAATTCATTTGCAAATAAAGTTTTATTAAATTTCATTTACCAATATATTTAAAATTGTTCAGTTTTTAAAGTAGGAAAGTTAACTAATTACCTTAAATATATTATCCAAATAATTGTAGAATGCAGTGTGTTTATTAATTTTGCCTCGTATATTTATTTGGCTATAAATCTTTGGTGTTTTTTATGCAAGTTATATTTTGTTATGTTAAATTCTAATATTACCAACATGTGCATTTTGAACTCAGTGTACCCCTGTAAACATTATTTCCTATGTTCTTATTTCTAGTGATGAGTTGCCTCTGCTTTCAGTAGAAAAATTCTCAATGAGCATCTGTTTCTCAGTCTAACTCCTTTATACTTAATACAGTTTTCTGTTAGCTTTCTTATTTAATACATACATCATATACTCGAGAATTATCAATTTGCTTGTTTTAGTAATTTATATTTTGATAATTTTGTGATAATACTGTGATTTACATTTGCTTACTCCATTGCATATAGTACTGAGGCATTATAGAATTTATGCAGAAGATCTTTAGACTTAAAAAGAATTACTGACCACTAAAGAATGATTATTAATTAGTATAAAATTGAGTCTTAACTGCATTAATGACAATCTAACGTACACACAGATATATGTACAGACACATGTACCACCCAATCTCATAGTCATTTAAAGATGACTCATCTAAAGATGACCAAATTACAATAAAGTGGATGCTAGTCTACAGTTTTGGGCCATCACAGCTTGGGACCAGGGATTCTCAAGTCAAATGTTTTAAGACTAATCTTGCTCTCAAGAACTGTGGGATCTTAAGCAATTCAGTTTCCCTACGGTCACTTTCTTTGTATGGTTAGTGGGCAAAATCATCAATGATTTCTTTAGTTACTCCTTCCCTAAAATACTTTTCATTTCATATTTGAAAAAGCTAAAGTTTAGAGGTGAATAATTTAGTATTGTTATGTTATTAACTAACATTTTACAGTTTAAGATAAATTTACTTATTGGGGTAGCACATTTGAAAGGTACCATTGATTCTTTGGCTAATCAGTAATGTTATTGTTTGCTTAAATTTTGGGGTGGGGTGGATCTAAGAAGGCAGGCTTCCCCTCTGTATCCTTTTGTCCTACCTGACATGGAGATTCAGGATTGACTCATTTTTTTTTTAAAGATTTTATTTATTTAATCATAGAGACACACACAGACACACACAGACACACACACACACACACACAGAGAGAGAGAGAGAGAGAGAGAGAGAGGCAGAAACACAGGCAGAGGGAGAAGCAGACTCCATGCAGGGAGCCCAACGTGGGACTCAATCTCGAGTCTCCAGGATCACGCCCTGGACTGAAGGCTGCGCTAAACCGCTGAGCCACCCAGGCTGCCCTCATTTTGACTCATTTTGAAAGAATCCCTTATAACCTTGTTAGCTCAAGGTTATCTTTTATCTGATTTCTCTCTTCCTGGACAGGTTGCTGGCTGAAGAACATTAAAATATCTATTTTCTTAGTGGCTTCCTTTTCTAGATTTGAATAATTCACTTGATACTTCCAAGCTCCTTAGATGAAAGAGTGTTATCCAGGAATGCTAATTTTAGTTCCTTTGGTTTGAAATTAGAGAAATAAATGCATTATATTTTTAGTCTAGATAGTAAGGCCTCATATCTTTTAATTTGGTCTTTTGAAAAACTCTAAATAATGTTCAGATACTCTTTATATTGTGAGGTTAAATAATTGCTTGAGATAGGTATTTCTTTTTTTATTTAAAAAATATTTGAAATAGATAAATATGGGGAGAGATCCATTTGAGTGTTAGGCTTATTCTGCATTGAATACTCCCTTGTATTTCCCATTCATATATTATTTTAAGCTCTTTAAGCTTTTTATTACAAGCATTACAAGTGCAGATAAGAAATGACCTCTGTTTTATACCAGAGGGGATTTTTTTTTAAAGATTTTATTTATTTATTCGAGAGAGAGAGAGAGAGAGAGAGGCAGAGACACAGGCAGAGGGAGAAGCAAGCTCCATGCAAGGAGCCCAATGTGGGACTCCACCCCAGGTCTCCAGGATCACACCCTGGGCTGAAGGTGGCGCTAAACAGCTAAGCCACCCGGGCTGCCCCAGAGGGGATTTTTATGAACCAGGCTAGAGACTCTGGTAGATATCTTGGACCATTTTTCTCACTTGGAAATTCTGTGATTGTATGATTTTGATCTGATAGGTGAAATCTAAAAAATCATCACCTTTGTAGGTGAAAAATGGTAAGGAGGTGTCCATTTTATATGGATCAACCTACATATGCAAGATTAGTTATTCATTGTTTCGAAAAAATATGTATCTCATCTGTAAAAATGATAACAAGCAGCAAGCTTATTAGGACACTGACTTCATTTTTTAAAATGTAATTATCATCATGAGTGCCAGATATTAAAAACTATACTTTAGGGCAGCCCTGGTGGCTCAATGGTTTAGTTTAGTGCCGCCTGCAGCCCAGGGTATGATCCTGGAGACTGGGGATCGAGTCCCACGTCAGGCTCCCTGCATGGAGCCTGCCTATGTCTCTGCCTCTCTTTCTCTCTCTCTCTCTCTCTCTCTCTCTCTCTCTTTCTCATGAATAAATAAATAAAATCTTTAAAAAAACAAACAAACTATATTTTAAACATTTGTAAATCAAATGGGAATAAAATGTTCTTTGCATATATTATTTCTTTTACAGGGATTTTTTCCCCCTGTATTTTATGAGACAAATCACAGGCATTACAGTTTGAAATCAACTTTATTGTTTTCATTGCGATTGCTACATAGCTGTTGAATATTTGCAGTAAGTTTTAATGATGAATGAAGTGCATGTTTGATTAAATTCCATTAGTAAAAATATCTTTGTATGGTAAAGGGTGGTTTTCAGCATGGCCTTGACAAAGGCAATAAGTAAATGTGTTATTTCCCTTCAAAAGAATACAAGTCAGCATAAGCAAATTTTAAGGGAAATATTTAAAAATTAACAATTAATGAATATTTGTGTGTTGAAATTATATGAACACGTAAATAGAGATCATAGATATACTTATTTTCAGAGGCTAGTGTAATACTAATTAGAAAAGTTGTAAATACCGTAATTAATCTACACTAAACAATTCCATTTCTATTACCTATTTTATTGCTAAGTATGGCAGAGATTAGGAAGATAGTTATAATGCTGACATTGAGAATGTTTCCATGATTACTTTTCAGTTTTTCTAGCCATTATGTTTCTGATTCTCCTGCTACTTCTCACTTGCCATTATGCCCAGTATTTGATCCTACCTGCCTGCCTTTTATTCAGTGACCTTTGTCAGGGATACTCTTTTCTTCCAGTCCTTACTTATCAAAGTTTGTACTAAACTTGCAGTGCCTAGTTTAACTTTTGCCTCTTTCACAAGGCTATCCGATGTCCTGCAGTCAGAATTCTGGGCTCAAGGTCATTGCTGTCCACTTGTCCTTCCATTGTAGTTCATCTGAAGCATGGTCTCTTGTGACCAACACATGCTCTTAATGTTCATCTCACTTACCTTCTTTTTTTTTTTTTCTTTCTGCCCCACTGGATAAATCATCTCACACCATCATTTATTTAACTTTGAACATAGTTCCTTAGTGTTGAGAAATATTAGAAAAGTGAGAATGCATCTGCATCCATGGTGTGAGGTATTGCACTAGAGACCTTGAAAAAGTATGTTAGTACTGAAAGATTAGTTATGTAAAGAATTAAGTGATTAATTATTTTATCAAGAATCAGGAAGAAATCTTTTCTAGGAATTATAAGGCAGAGATGTTTTCTTTGACCCTTCCTGTTTTGCTTCTTAGCATCTATTTAATATTAACAACAGCAAAAATGACAGCTATAATGGCAGCTGTAGTTTCATAGACCTTACTCTATGCATGCACACACTTTATCTTTTTTGATCTTCATGTCATGCCATGAAGTTGGTGGGGCAGAAGTTAGACATTCAGATTTGGCTAAGTTTGTTATCAGCTTATACTATTTTAAGCTTGATGATGCAATCTAACTGTTCTTTTATTAAATGTTAATATTTAATGTCTGTGATCTTTTCACATAATTTAAAAATAAAATAATTTCTGTAATCCAGAAAGTAATGTCATAATTTAAAACTATATGCCTTTTAAAATATATGTTGCTATTTTGATCAAAATTCATGGACTAGGGTCCCAAGTTGCAACCATTTCACAGTTCTCTCATCCCCTGGACAAAGGAATTCAAGAAGGAGTAGACCTATCCCCTAAAAGTATCATCAAGAGTAGGAACGTTGAGAGTGAGTCCCTATATGATATATGTCAGTGAGTGATATATATCTTCTCTATAGAGGAAGATAACTGATGTCCAGACAGTTAGGCTAAGCCAAGATACCCAGAGAAGATTGAACCAGAAGCGGTGAAAGAAAGAGTCTTGAAACAGTTGTCTTCACTTCTGTGACCTCAGGTGCTGCTTCCTGCAACTTTTCCTTCACTCTTGCGCTCTACCCTAGGTAATAAAGAGCTATAGGACCCAATCTATTACCCTTTTATATAAACTATATTAAGTAATGATTTGTTATTTGCAATTCATTGTACTAATGCAGATAAAATCATTGATATAACAGTGTTCTTTCTGCTCCACTTTCCATTCCAATTTTACTTTCTTCTCTTTTTCCCTTTTCTTTCTTCTCTATTCCTTCTCTGGTGTCATTTTTCTTTATGCCTTGCCCTTTCTTTCTCCCTCATTTCTGCCCAGTCATTCACTCCATGTATCCATCCATCTAATACTCATCTACTGATGAACACACATTGAGCATTATGCTAGGTTCCAAAGGCAAAAAGATACATGACATACAGACTTTTCTCTCTTTAGGATCAGGTTTCCTCTCTTTGCTTTTAGGAAGTTGGTGTTTGAACAGAAAGGTAGAACCCAGGCCAAAAATAGGAGAAAATAATAAAAAGGAAATCCTTAAAGCATTTGCCTAATACCTGAGGTTGGTGGAAAGATTCAGGACAGGAAGGGTTAACTGGGAAGGGTTGCTGAAAAAAAGTTGAACGTAGAGCAGAGATTCTTTGTAACAGCAATTTGTCAATAACTTCGAGCCAGATTATAGGTTCAAAATACATACCTTTGCACCAGAGCATGCATTATTTAAACTGGTAAAGAAAAAAAATCATCCTTGAACCTCTTGTTCTATAGTATGGTTATAAGGTGTGGGTAAAGAGGAAAGCCTGGATATGTCACTCTTTCTTCTGTAGTAAGCATTGGGAAAGCAATTATACAGAGCATCACAAAATCACTTGCTGCTTTGTCAGGTCATCATAAACTCACAGGGGACAACAGCAGAGGAATTGGTGAAGTTTCCTTAAAAATATTAACCATATCAACAATTCAGTCTGAGTCTGCCCACCTGGGCATTCTCAAGTATAGTAGTAATTTGGAAACAAAAGATGGACATTTTTTTTTAAGATGGACATTTTTAAGGCTGCAATCTGTAACCTTTTCTCTTAAAATATTTCAGCTAGATTTCTTAGTTTGCCATGCAGGATCCTGAGCACACTGGCCATTATCTACCTCTCAATCCTCTAAGATTTTGTATTTCTTTACTGCTATATCTCAGTAAATGCTCTCCTTCTTTGGATATGTTACCTCTATCTGTTGTCCTCCTAAACCTGGCAGATTCATTTTTTAATACCTATTTTTGTTAGAGCCTACCTTTTTGAAGGCCTCCCCCTTGGAAGTGTCCTCTGCAACCCAAGGCAGTGTTGTTCTTACTTGGTAACTGCATGCATCTCTTTCTTATGTCACCAACTACTGTGTGGGCTCTTATTGTTTTTATATTTTTCTTTCTAAAATGAGACAAGGGCTCTATTACAACAAGAACCTTTGCATTCATCTTTATATGATCAATTTCCAGGCCCATGCATGGGGGATAATGAGGGTTGAATGCTTGTTAACTGAATGAATAAATGAACAAAATGGGATGGAAGAGACACATAATATAGTTCACTGTGGACAAGTAAAAGATAATGCTTTTCTCGAAAATAAGGGCAAAATAAAGGTTCTGAGATTTCTAGATGCATTGTTCTTAAAACCTTTATTTAGGGTTTTACATGTAGAAGCTTTTACACTGTTCAAACTCTTATCTGATAAATAATCATTGTTATAAACATTTTTTATGGTCTACATTTCAAAAGACTTTACAGTCAAAAAAGATGAATATATACTGGTTTCTCACGGGAAGATACTGGAAACAAAGGTAAAAGCATTATAATTCAGGATATTTAATGTTTAACTATGAAAAAATTTGAACAGCTCATTACAATATTTAATTAAAAACATTCTGAAGTCAAATTGAGAAATAATATATATATATATATATAATATAGATATATATATATCTTCTATAATATGCAAAATGTATGTTTCCATGTTAAATACAAGGAGAAGTCCAGTAGCTAAACATCTATTATTGCAGGGGTGCCTGGATGGCTCAGCGTTGTCTGACTCTTGGTTTCAGCTCAGGTCATGGATCACAGGATCATGGGATCAAGCCCTGCACTGGGCTCCACACTGAGCAGGGAGTCTGCTTGAGATTCTCTCCCTCTGCCCCTCCTCCCCGCTTGGGCACGTGTGCTTACACTCTCTCTGTCTCTAAAATAAATAAATCTTTTAAAAAATCTGTTGCAAATAGAAGTGTTCACATTCTCTAAGGATAAAACCACTCCCCTCTTTCCCTTTGATAACCATAATCCACAGAATATACTTTGTGTGTTCCTGACTTAACAGAAAATAAAACCATAATCATTTATGAGAAAGGAAATGGGACTGGGAGAATCCCTAATTTATTTGTGGTCTTAAGATGCCATTTTCAGAAATTTAGCCTTGAGCATGATAGACACATTGATGCAGTATTCATCACAGCTTAACTTTCTGAGTAGCTACTTTGTGCCAGGTACATTCTGGCTATCTGAAGATGAGTAAGACAGGCAGGTTGGGGAATATCACAATTGATAGCTTCCCAGGTGATGGTTCTAATATTTCCAGAAAAAGGGAATGACAGTATGTACATTGAGCATGATTCTCCTGCTATAATTAATTTCCCAAAAGCTCTTACTGCATGGAGATTCTTGTAACTATTCTTCAGAGTTACAGACTTTGAAGAAGGCTAAAGAAAATAGGAATGTTGAGTTTTAGAAATGTACCATATATATTTAAAAATGTTACCATTTTAGCTTAAAACAATAAAAATGGATGCATATATTTTTCTCTTAGAGAAATGACTGTATAGTGAAAAATTCTAAACTCAACCTAATATTTTATTATTTGAATCTCATTGGTTCTATGTCATGAAAAATGATACACCTTTCAGCTACTTTTAACTAGGTATCCTATCATTAATCATAAATTGTCTAGCTATGCTGACGTTTGCATATTTTTTTCTGAATCAATATTTACATTCCAGAAATAAGTAGAGTTGCTTTTTGAGAATTATCCTTTTCCTACCACCCCTTCCTCCAACTTTACCAGCATCAGATAGACAGGTGAACGCGTGTTTGTGCAAATACGGATGCGTTCTTGCACGTGGGCATGCTCTCTCACACATACACATATGCATTTGCTCTTATATGAGCACCTTATTAGATGTTAATTTTTCAGAATATTACTCGTTCTGATTTTCCTCAGATACAGACAAGAGTCTTAACCTCCAACTCTGTTAGGATTCTGTTTAACAACTGCTTTGATCTATTTTCTTTCCATTTAACCTATAATTTAATTTGTATTCTGCTTGGACATTCTCATCTTGCAACCATCTTTTCTCCCCTGAATTTTTGACATTCTGTGGCTGAGATATAGTAAAGTGCACACAATCATGCAATCATTTACTTATTTATTCAAAAAATTGTCATCAAGACAATGTACTGGCTCTTGTGGGAATAATAATGAAAGGATTTTATAATACCCCTTATCCTCAAAGGAAACTTTTATTTTTTAAATATTTTATTTATTTATTCTTGAGAGACAGAGAGAGAGAAGCAGAGGGAGGAGCAGGCTCTATGCAGGCAGCCTGATGTGGGACTCAATCCTGGGACTGTAGGATCACACCCTGGGCCGAAGGCAGGTTTTCAACTGCAGAGCCACCCAGGCATCCCCAAAGGAAACCTTCAATGGGACTTTTCTTGGCCATTGTATTCATACATTTTTTGAATGTTAAAACTGCTATTCTTGACATTTGCTTTAAGTAGCTGCCAAATGGTTATTTTGGTTTTGGCCCTTAGCTATGCTAGGAATGATGGAAGGCACATTTTTAACTGAGGATATTGGTTTCAATTTACAACATAATTAGTATATACAGTGTTTGTTAATTAACACATGTCTTTGTAACCTGTAAATACTATTTTAGTAAATAAAAATAAGTTATTATAATTGCCATGTTTTTCCATTGAGAGGAGAAAGGGGATGATGGATGCAAATAATTCTAATTCAAGATAGAATATAAGATGAGTTCCCAAAAGGAGGTATAGATGAATTTGATGGGGAATTCAGAGATGGCAAAAATTACTTCTTTCTGGAAATCTAGGAAATGTTTTTTGGAAGGGGTTGGCATTGAATTTGCTTAGTGTTTATGGTTAGAATATGAATATATATACATGATGACGATGATGGTCACGACAGGCAAAGTAAGTAGTGCAGGTACGAATGGGAAGATACAGCTTGGGGCTTGGGTGTGTACAGCACATGGAAGAGTGGAGGATCTCAGTTAAGTACAGCTCACAGTGTGAAAAGAAATGTACTTATCGAATGTGACACACAAGTACATTGTGTTTTATGTATTTAGTCACAGGTCTCTTTATGAGGTAGATTTGCATGGATGCCTTTCTACCTGGCCCTCTACACATTCAGTTTTGTTGCTAAATTCTTGCTGATATAGTAACTTCAATAATCCTTGAGTTACACAGTCTTCACCAGCCTTGATAGAGTGTTGAATGTTCAAAAGAAAGATCCAAGTACCTATTAAATCATCAAATGCTATTGCGTGTTATGAAATCAGATGAAAGCCAATTTCTACGTTAGGGCAAGTCTACTTTCCTGTACTTGGTTGAGGTTTGTAAGGAGAGATTACTCTGCTCCCCTAAGAAGGTTAAGCTGTCATCTAGTTAAATATGGACTTAAAATAATGCTGCCAAAGCAGCTGCCTCGTGTGATTGATGATGATGATGATGATGGATGATGATAGTTTTGAAATCAGTTTTGCAGGGAAAATTGCTATTTTTCTACTTTGCTGAAGTTGTAGTCTGGATTGGGGATTTCTTGTCATATTAGGTATCTTCTTTGATTAAAACAGAATTTGCTAAGGACTGTATTCTCCATCATAAAATAGCTTTAAAACTGAGCTATGGGGCAAATGTTTTTAAGTTGTTCTATACATATTACTTGAGTGACAGCAGTTATTCTGGGCTTCACAGTGTCATCTCATGGTGAATTGTGTTTTAGGGGACTAATAACAACCTATATCTAGGCAGAGAAGTGGTAGAAAATGTGGTATTTAGAAAATATAATAATAGTGGCTCACTAAAGTCTTCCAAGAATACTTACATATATTGATATGCAGTGTCCTCTTCAAGCCCCTCAAGGCTTATTTATTGGTTCTCTCATTTGGGTTACTCTTACCCCAGATATCTCCTTGGCTGAGTACCATACTGCTTTGGACCTCTACTCACATGTCTCCTAAGAAAGGTCTTACTTGATCATCATCTCTTGAAGAGTGACTGTACATATCTCCTCTGCTTTTTCTCGTTGCCACATGGCACTTTTCCTGATGTGTTATATATGTATTTCCTATTGTCTGTCTCCCCATTTCATATATTGTCCTACATGAAAGCAGGAGGAGGCTTACTTAGTGCTATAAACTGAAAATCTATAGAAGTTCCTGTCCTGGGGTACCTGGGTAGTTTAGTTGGTTAACAGTTTGCCTTCGGATCATGTTGTGATCCCTGGGGTCCTGGGATCGAGCCCCATCCCGAGCAAGGAGCCTGCTTCTCTTCTCCCTCTGCCTCTACCCTTGCTTGTGCTCACTTGCACACACTGTCTCTCAAATAAAATCTTCTTTAAAAAAAGTTCCTGTCCCACAATAAGTGTGCAATTAATAATTATTGAATGATTAGCTGAATGAATTAATCTTTATTTTATACATAGAGGGCTAAATAAAGTGTTCAAAATATTTTTAAAAGCTAATTAATGTCTGGCTCCAGAGTCAAAATTAAGCTTTTTGGTTTATTAACTCAAAATGCTTTTGTTTGTATATATACAAATAATACAACAAAATCAGCCCTAAAAAAGGAGACAGGATTCAGGGCTTGCTTAGGTGGAACATTTTATATCCCATCACATACTAGAGAAAAGGAATCAATTTTGTTTCTACAAAATCACTGGTTAAACACTATTCCATACCATTCCGTTGTTTAAGCCCAAGCACACACTGGTCTAAAAAAGCTATTTTCAGAAAGGAAAAGAAAAGAAAACATAATCCCCCACCCCAGTATTTTTTAAAGGCTGATAACATTTGTATCACTGGGCAAACATGATCAATCAAAGCTTTACAAGCTTTATATGGGCTGCTTCCTTAACAAATGTGTTTTTTGTCTCAGTCATTCATCATATCTGGAAGTTTGGATGATGAGCTTGAGCACTCTCCTAGGTTAACCCTGAAAATAGCCACTTGGTGGATTTGTAAAGGGAAAAGCCTGTTAAAATGGCCAAGATATCCTTCTGACAACATAAAGTAGCGTATTGTAACCTATTTGTGTTGCCTAGATGTGGTGAAATTCAACTGAACTTTAGGAGGAGGATTTGTTATAATGGAGAAATCAGGTTATGAATGTAAAGAGCTGAATGTTGAAGGTATTCCCTTGAATCCTCCAAATACACAGGGAGTTTTCTAATGAAACTGAAGCTGCTAGCTAGCTGCTGAAAGCAAAATTGTCTGCTGTGTTGATTAAACTACCTTAAAAATTTTAGAGCCCCTTAAATAAACAAGATTGCTGCTGTCAGTATTACTACTTAGAGGGATTGATGGCCTGTTTAGTGGAGGGGAGAAGGAATGCTATGAAAAATAAAAAGTTGAATCATTGAAGGCAAGCATGTGGTATCACATCCAGAGAGCACTTCACATAAAGGTTTTGGTACAGTCATATCAGGTATCATGCTAAGACCTCTGAAATGAGATAAGGCACCAATTATATATCATTACATGACTACAGATATTTTGTTTCCCAGCTAAGTTAGTGCTTATGGAAGACAGTGGATAGACAGGTGAAAATAGGCTTATTTATCTTCTGTTGTAGAACTGGTAGGGCTTAGGCAAGAGGATCTGGCTCATTCATAGGGGGCAAGTTCAGACCTTATTCAGGTTAATAAGAACCCTGAGTGAGAAAAGCAGTAGAAACCACATAGATTGGGCAAAGGATTGAATGGAGGGAGAATGAAGAGATTCTGGAAGAACATGCAAATGAAATCCAATGAGTTGAAAAGAAATGAAATGGAAATTTGAGACCCTGAAAAGTAGGTGGGGAGTAGTTTGTCTCCCCACACTGTGGTTTTGGTTTCTGCTCATAGTACTGTTGTACCTCTTGCCATGGACATTTTCTTTAGAAGAACCCAGGAATACACTTATACCTTACCCCCTACATAATAAGTTCTTATAGAGCCCCGCTTTTAGATATTTTATTCTTTGCAAGATCCCTGGAGAGGGATTTTGAATAATTTTCAATTCCTGTGTAAGCTGGGCTGTGTGCCAGAAATGGATTTTAAAATAAGTCCTCTCTTAGTGTCTCCTAATCCCTTTCCAGAGATTTGCTCATTGCCCCAAAATGTTGTTTTCAACCCAAGTTTTGGGTTTCATAGAAGGCTCCCCTGAGAAAATAAGATATAACTGGCTCTTGTAATTTAACTTTTTTATATAAAATTATATTCATTTCTGTATCATCAATTAAAAAATAAAAGTATTTAATTTCACGAGACAATCTTAGATTTGAAAGAGCTTAAGACCAGGGATGAGGGTGCCTTAGATGGCATAGTCTGATGGGCATCTGCCTTCGGCTCAGGTCATGATCCCGAGGTCCTGGGATCAAGCCCCATGTAGGGCTCCCTGGTCAACAGGGAGTCTGTTTCTCCCTCTGCCCCTCCTCTCATCTCTTTCTCTCAAGTAAATGAATAAAATCTTAAAAAAAAAAAGACCAGGGATAAGAAGGGAGAGGCACTGTTTTCTTTTAAAGAATGTAGCTGAGGGGCAGCCCCAGTGGCCCAGCACTTTAGCACCACCATCAGCCCAAGGCGTGTTCCTGGAGACCCGGGATGGATTCCCATGTCGGTCTCCCCACGTGGAGCCTACTTCTCCCTCTGCCTGGGTCTCTGCCTCCCCCCTCTGTGTCTCTCATGAATAAATAAAGTCTTAAAAAAAAAAAAAAGAATGTAGCTGACACATAGCAAAATGGGATTCACACCCCCAGATTTATGATCATATACTTTCTTGCAGGGAAAGTAGAATAGTGTTTCAGAACATAGGCTCTGCAGTTAAACAAGTTCATATTAAAATTTTACTGTAGCCATGTGACTGTAAGCAAGTTATTAACCCTGTAAATATTGCTTCATTATATATGAAATGGGGTTAACAGCTTTTGTCTTATGAATTTGAGGATTAAATGGAACAATAAGCATAAAACTTAGCACAATACCTAGCAAAGCGTTAGAAAATATTCAGTATATGATAGTACACCTATGTTGCATTTTTGTTGCTGTGGAACAAATTACCAGGGTATAGAAATTTAAAATAACTCACGTTTGTTATCTCAAAAAATTCCATGGGCAAAGCGTTGGTATGTTTTAGTTGTGTTATTCACTCAGGGTTACATAATGCTAAGATTGAAGTGTTTGTGGGCTGTGTTCTTATCTGGAGGCTCATTTAGGGAAGTACCTGTTTCCAAAGTTCCTGAGATTATTGGCAAGATTCATTTCCTTGCAGTTGTGGAAATGAGGTCTTATACCCTTGCCTTGCTAGCTATCACCTAGACTCTGCCCTCAGGTCCTTGCTCTGTGGTGCCTAGCGTAAGTACCTTACAACACAGAGGCTTATTTGCTCATAGTCAGCAGAATATTTTATGTCACTTCAAACCTCTCCCTTTATAGAGTTTCTTTTAAGTTTTGGCCTGATTAGATCAAGACCATCCAAGAGAATCTCTTTTTTGAATAACTCAGAACTGATGGATTTGAGGCCTAAATCTTCTTGCCTGAGTCATATAAAATAGTCCAACCATGGGTTTGAAATGCATTCTGTTCATTGCTATACCCTCATTAATAGGAGGTTATTAGATGGTATGTGTAATGGGCACTGAGGAGGGCACCTGATGGGATGTTATACTATATGGGTATGTGCACTGGGTGTTATACTATATGTTGGCAAATTGAATTTAAATAAAAAAATAATAAATAATATTAAAAAATATATTGTGTGTGAATTCCAAGGGCAGGGATCTTGGGGTCTTTCAGAATACTGCCTTCTTCAGAGAAGTATCCTTGTTAATTGTCATTAATTCTTGCTCTTACCATACCATTATCATATACTACTTTTTTTTTTTAATTTAAATTCAGTTTGCCAACATATAGTAAAATACCCAGTGCTCATCCCATCAAGTGTCCTCCTTAGTGCCTGTTACCCAGTCACCCCCATTATCATATACTTATTTATTATATATGTGTTTGTATTATATTTATATATTTTATTATTATATACTTCTTGAGCTTATGGTGGTTGAGGGCTCTAAAATGAAAAGTGATCATATGATAATAGTGGGAAATGAAACTATTTGGAAACTTTTGCTTGTGAAGAAATTTGCATTGCATCTCTCTATTTGCATGTTCATTTGTTCTGCACTGCATAATGATATTTAAAACATACTAAGAAAATATCAATTAGAATATAATTCTTAGGTCTTAGCAAGTTGTGAATGAAGACTAAAGTAGACAGTGATCATGGAAACCCAGAACATGATACTGAATGTTCAGCATAAAGCCTAGTAATTTAGAATAAAAACTTTCACTGCTTTTGCTCTAGTTCTACTTAATTGAGGAAGAGAAAAGATTACTTTAAAAGAATAATTAGTAAAGGCACTTGAATATTTTATGCATAAACCCGAGGAAGAAAAGTTCTGCTTATGATGCTAAGTGTTGTCACTTATTTATACAGTGTCATTATATGAATATTTTCAAAATTCCTAATAGGAATGTCTTACTTCTTACCATAGAAAAGAAGCTAATGAAAAGCCATTTCTCCTGACTGGTTATTAAAATGTATTCTCTGTCCTATAAGCTGTCATTAATTTCCTGGTACACCTTGAATGTGCCACAAGCAATTTGTAATGGCATCAATTAACATTTGGGAAGTTGAGCATGGCCATCTAGGATATTAAATATTTGCTTCGGGAATGCTAATAAAATCCATCGACCTTATATTCTCAAAGTATTTGTTAATAATAACAGCAAAGTTAAGGGGTACCAGATATGTATTTAGATCCATTTTCCTCACTTCTACTAATTTTTGTGTTCCCATTTTATTCTGAACATTTTCACTATTGTTTACAGGTGAAAGTTGGGAAATAAGGCTTTCAAGGCTATATCACTAATGGTCTCTTAGAAAATAAGTTTTTGTGTCATCCAAGTCATAGAAGACTTTGGTAATAAAATGAAAACAAAGAATGAATTTACCCTTCCCTCACTTTTTCCTAGGGTCATTGCTATTTTTATGTTTGGGATTCATGGAAAGCAAGGAAATGAAATAATGCTTCAACCCTAGTGATAAAATATTACATAGTCTCTTCAATTAGGGTGACATGCTGGCAAAAAAAAAAAATATGGGTTTACTTTTAAAAGTTAATTATTTTTCTTGATTCACAATATCTTATATAGACAGGTTCCATATTTTTCTGTATATCATACACTGTGGATTCCATTGAAAAATAAAGTTGGTATAGTTTTATTGAAGATCTACCACAAAGCATAAATACTAAAAAGAAAAAAGTTTTCCCATTTTGAGCAATTGTCCAATTGATACATTCTTTTTCATTCAATGTGTTGTATATAATAAAAACAACTGTTTGGAAAATGAGTACCACAAACTCAGTTTCATTGACTTAATTTTATTTGCCTTATTTTGGCTTAACCCAATTCCAATCAGCACTATATGTATGGCAGTATAACCTGTGATGATTTCTGTTCATACTTTATATTCATGTGTGTAGGAATTGGAATACTGTTTGCATATAATAAGTGCTATCACATTACATATTAGCTTAATAAATGAACAGATTATAGATATCAAAGCCATTGGTCTCTAATGAAATGATTGAATTTTTTTCACTCCAACCTAATTGAATAATAAAAATTTCTTGGTAAAGTTCTTGATCAAAACTTAATGTGAGAGTCCTATTGGACATAAAATAGACTTCATTTCCAAATGGATCTTCAGCAAAACATTTAAATCTTTAAGTCACTTTTATTACATTTTTCGTATACTCTTCTGGGATCTTGTTATTGCTTCAGTAATCACTCATTTTGATATTTTTCAAACCTGTTTCCAAAATTTTCCAGAATTTGTATATTTAAAAAATGAAAGTTACTTTTTTCTTATTATCTTGCATTCCCATTGATTATGTTCCCTATATGTAAACAAGAAAAAGGAAGCAAAGATTAGAAGACATTCATTAGAAGTGAAATGATAATGCTTGTAATAATTTCAAATCGTAGGCCATCATTTCAGTTATACCCCTTTATCTCTTAGAATAAAATATGTTCCTTTTTTCTGGGTTAAACTGTAGATTTAGTATAGCTGATGATTTTCCACTAGGAAACTTAAGTCAAATGCTTAACTAAGGTGGTTTATTTTACCTTTATTTTATTTTTAAAAATATTTTATTTATTTATTCATGAGAGTCAAAGAGAGAGAGAGAGAGAGGCAGAGACCTGTGCAAAGGGAGAAGCAGACTGCGGGGAGCCCTATGCGGAACTCCATCCCAGGAGCCCAGGATCACCACATGAGCCAAAGGCAGATGCTCAATCACTGAACTGAGCTGCCCAGGCATCCCCAGTAAGATGATTTAAATGACGAATCCTTTTTAAGTATATACTGGCTTGATTATAGTGTTTGGTGTTCCAATTGGTTTGTCATCCGGAGCACTATAAAATATTTAGTTCTTTTTGAAGTCACTACCACTGTTGACTAAAGACTTCAAAAACCAAGATTGTCTTGAAAACTACTTATTACTTCTTTGTTTTCATGTGGGTGTTTTATCTTCATTTAGTCTTTAACTTTTTATGCCAGCTAAGCTTATTTTTAAGTTTATTTCTTGTCCTTTTTTTTAAAAAAAGATTTTATTTATTTATTTTAAAGAGATAGAGCCAGCAAGCATGGAGAGAATGAGAGAGAGGGAGAGAGGAGGAGGATCTCAAGCAGACTCCCCACTGAGAACAGAGCCTGACCTAGGGCTTGAGCTTACCACCTTGAAATCAGAACCTGAGCTGAAATTGAGACTTGGATGCTCAACTGACTGAGCCACCCAGTTGCCCCTTTTTCTTTTCCTTTAGAGACTATTATATTCACAAAGGAATATTAGACAAAACATGCAAAGCACAAAGGAAACTGCCAAATTTAGTATTTGCATGCTTACTTTTAGCAATTTATTTTTATTTTATTTTATTTTTTAAAAAAGATTTATTTATTTATTCATGAGAGACACAGATAGAGGCAGAGACCTAGGCAGAGGGAGAAGCAGACTCCTCGCCAGGAGCCCAATGTGGGATCCCGGGATCATGACCTGAGCTGAAGGCAGGCACCCAACCGCTGAGCCACCCAGGCGTCCCTACTTTTAGCAATTTAAATGGCCACTCCTAGAGTCAAGTCTTATTAGTTTGGCTTTCTGTTAGTTGAAGTTGACCAAAAGAACTAGATAATCCTAAATTTCCAGTGTATTTTTTACTGTATCATTGTTCTGACATATTAAAGAAATTGGTCTTTGGTCAGTGTTTTTAAAAGTGCTTAAACTACTTCTATTCTTGCTGCCTTTTTTTCTACACATCGGAATGAACAGTAACTTTATTTCAGAAAGAAATAGCCTTATTTCTCTAAAAATTTCTTATAAGGGTTGATTCTATATTATTTATGAAAAATGAGATAAAAAATTTAAAAAGGATCATATAATATTTTAGTAAAGCAAAGCAGAACAAATATTTTGCTATGTGATTTATGCTGTAATTCTAGAATTTCTCTTACCTATCCTTTTTGATAAATTCATTGCTGAAGAGTTCTGCTCACTAATTTTTCTTTATTTTCTTGAAACAATACAACTTCCTACTAATAATCTTTTCTTTAATGGAATTAGTTTGATCAGAATGTGCCAAGATTTAACATTTTCAATTGTATTTAACATCTTCAGTTGTATCAATTGCAGTTGATAAATGTCTTGTTATTTTCTGATACTGTGACTTAAGAAATTTCATTGACTATTATCACGGATTATCTCTTTTTTCCTGTCTCAATAAGCATTTAGAAAGTTACTTCCTAATAAGTAAGATAGACCCAGATAGTTACTGGATGAAATATATTATGTTAGGATGAAATACTGCTTAAGAAATTAATTGGAGGGATCCCTGGGTGGCGCAGCGGTTTGGCGCCTGCCTTTGGCCCAGGGCGCGATCCTGGAGACCTGGGATCGAATCCCACATCGGGCTCCCGGTGCATGGAGCCTGCTTCTCCCTCTGCCTATGTCTCTGCCTCTCTCTCTCTGTGACTATCATGAATAAATAAATAAAATCTTTAAAAAAAAAAAAAAGAAATTAATTGGAAAATGCTTTCCTCCATATTTAATCATCTACCCCTGCTAGGTACACTTTATTTGCTTAGGTTTGTGAACCTACCACCAATGCTATGAATTTTGAAATTCCTGGATCACAAACCCTGTATTTAATAATTCCATTCACATAGCTTATTTCTCAGACCATTTCTGGAAACTCTGATCTTTATCTTCACAGATACCTTACCATCTCATGTCTTAGTTCCTGACCTTTTAAAATTTTATTTTTGATTATTTATATTATTCATATATTGATTTGCTCATTTCCCCCATTGAAATGTGAGATTTATGAGAGCAGAGACCACATCATTCTCATCAACCACTATTTTTCAGTCCTTAACACATAGCTCGATATGAGGGATCCTAAAAAAACCCTAAAACATATATAGATGTATATGTGTATATATACACATATATATAAAGTATGGTTATTAATAACATATATATCATGGACAATCATTATTAATATCATAAGAGGTATTATATACCTTGACACTTTCATTTATTATTTCATTTAGTGCTTGCAATCTCATGAGACACAAGTAATATTATATAAATAAGGACTTGGAAATGTAGGTAAATAATTCACTGAAAGCTTTTTTTTTTTAAAGCTATTTTGTACTACTAAGTGATATTTTAGTGATTAGTTTAAGTTTCAGACTTTTCTTTGACTTCAGACTCCATGTTTTTAACTACTCTTCTGCACATATTCCCTTTCTCCCCAACAACTTTTTAGGATTTGGCCATATGTCAACTTTTGGACATCAGCCTCGTTTATTTAGCTAATCTGTGAACACAAATTTGGAGTTCACTAACCATATGATAATAGAAAAGGGAGAGATCAGTGAACATTGTCACTAAAGTTAATGATAACATAGAACATTTGGACAGTGCCTTATCTCTTATAAAGAGATTTTCATATAAGTTCTTATTTACTTGTATAACCAGCTGGTGAATCTAATTTTTTTTTTAAGATTTTATTTATTTATTCATGAGAGACACATAGAGAAAGGCAGACACACAGGCAGAGGGAGAAGCAGGCTCCTTGTGGGGAGCCTGATGTGGGACTCGATCCCAGGACCCTGGGATCACAGCCTGAGCCAAAGGCAGGTGCTCAACCACTGAGCCACCCAGGTGCTCTGAGAAACTAGTTTCATCGTTAAAAATGTTCAATGCTGTGGCCAAAGTCTGTAGCTGGTACGTGAATAGCAGACTGAGATTAAAATCTTGCTATCTTTGCTTTCCTTCCCCTCCACTGCAATGTAATACTTATAGATAGTTCTCTTTTGTATAATTTGCAGAGCATTTGAGCCTCAGTTTCTTGTCCAAAACTGGAGATAGCCATTCTTTTACTTTCTATTACATAATGTAGCTATGTGATTAAATCAAGTTTTCTGCACTTCAGCATATTGACATTTCGGTCTAAAAAAGGTCTTTGCTGTAGGAGGCTGTGCTTTGTAGGTTTAGCAGATCCCTGGCCTCTACCAGTACCATTCTCCTAGTTATGACAACCAAAAATGTCTTTAGACTTCGCCTAATTTTTTGTCTCCCAGAAGAAGACAAATTTAAACCTCTACATTAAATTAAGATAATGAATGTTAAAATGTTTTGTAAATTTCAAAACGCTCTTCAAATTCAACATCTTAAAAAAAAAAAAACCAAATTCAACATCTTATTAGATTGAAACTTAAAAACAACAAAAATGCACTGCAATGGATTAGGCAAGCAGGCAGAAGAGAAAACAGTGCATAGACATTAAGGACAAGAGTTGGCCACATACTGTTACTGCTTTGTGAAACCTCACTCATCTGGATTTTTGCTATAAATTTCTTGCTTTTGCATTATTCTAAGCAAATATTTAATGCTGCCTGTTAACAGGACTTCCCATTATAGATTTAAGTTTTCATTTCTTTATGAAATATTCTGCAGCATATTCACTACCATATGATGAATAATTAAAACTAAATTGCATTTGTCAAAATAAATGAACATAGCACATTTGGAGATAGAAAAATCCCTAATTTTTTCCTCACACAGTTTACTGCATATTATTCTTATTTGTGGTATTTGGTGCTATGTAGTGACTCAAACGTATTCAGAGTTAGAACATTTATGTCATACTGGTTTTTGTTGAGTTGAGATTTTAGAAGATGCCAATTAAATTTAAAGGCCTACGTGTTGGTTTGTCTACTACTTGCAGAGTAAAAATAAAAAGTCCTCTGAGGCAGCCTCATCTTAGTGACATGAACATGTTATGCTCATTCTGTTAATATCATGTCTGCTGATATTCATAAATAACATTCTAGTAAGAAGACACATTTATACTATAGGCTTTGGTGATGGGGCTTTGAGAAAGCTGTCCAAGAGATGAATGTGAGCATCTTCTCTGTCAAAAATTTTCTGTTTTATTTTAATGCAACTTGCTACATTTACCATCTGGGAGAGAAACTTGAGCATCAACACCAACTATTCCAGACTGCAGACATTCAAAAATTATATGGAATAGAGCAAATAGTGTAAGACAGACTTGCCTCATTGCTTTTCCCTTTCAGTGGCATATTGCTCAGATGTAGAAGTTAGTTGTTTAATTTTCAGACAGAACTGTGTACCTTGAGAATGGCTGGACATCTTCCATTTGTACTACTTTTTATTATTGTCAGAACTGATCAAATAAATCAGCCTGAGTATCTGTGTGTGGGATGCATGTTGAAAGTGATTTTATTTTTGCCCAATAAGTCCCAAACATGCTGTCGTCTTCATTTTATTTTCCCTTTCCCATCTTAGAGTGCCTTTTGCAACTTGCCTCACAAATCACATTGTCTCTACTTATTACCCAGGCCTTTCTCCAGCTGGTAAAATGCATTTTTTTCCCTCAGCAAGATTCAGTTTTTCCCTTTTCCTATTCCCTGTATGTTTCCCTTCACTTTTAATGTGAAAATTGCAAATATATTTCTAACCTCTTCTGTGCGACAGTTTCCATTTATTGAAAACTTATGCTACATGAAGTAATGTAGAAGAGAGATCTAAAATGCTTCATCCATTTTCCGCTCTGTATCACCAACTCGACCAATTTTTCCGGATAATTTTCCTTTTCTTTCCAATTTTATCTGCATCATATAATTCAGGAAACTAAAAGCATTTTGTTTTTCCAGATTCATTATGTATTGCAGACTTTTCTGACTAACAGAAAAGGGCCAGAGCCTACTTAAACTTTTTTGTAGTTTTATTTAAGAGGATAAAAATCCTCATGCTGGAGTAAGGAAAGCAATCTGTTTAGGTACTGAATGAAAAGAATAGTAGGCTTTATAAGCTTGGACTTGTCCTATAACCTCTCTGTGCCAAATTCTTTTGTATATAATGAGAATTTATCATCTATCCTTTTCCTGCCTAGAGGATTTTTGAGGTTCCCAAATGTGAGATATACAAAGATGTAAAATGTTTTTGAAATTCCATGTTATTTTACTTTGCCAATCTACTTTTTTTCCCAGAAATTTTCCTGATAACTATCCCATCAGATACTTTAGAGTTTAAAATAACTTTTCTGTTTTATAGTAAGTTAGGTGGAGTTAGATATAAGAAAAAGAAAGTCCATAACAGCAGAGACTTAAATGAGATAAGAGTTTATTTTTCTCTTTCAAGTAAAAGTCATAGCAATTAATCCAACACTGCTTTGGGGTTGCAAGATGTTAGGAATCCAGGCTTTGTCATACATTGCCCTTATATTTGTGTTTGCAGGTAGATCGTTGATGTCATAGGTACATTCTAAGCAGCAAAATGGAGAAAAGAAACAATTATTTTCTCTTAATGAAAGTAGTTGCTGTACTGCTCTGATTAATCCTATGGAGCAGAACTTAGATTGCTTCATGTGGCTGCAAAGAAGCCACTCTTTTTTTTTTTTTTTTTTTTTTTTAAAGAAGCCACTCTTGTGGTTATGTGCCCAGCTAAAATTTCTGTCTTCTAAGAAAATAAGACTAGCAATATTTTTCTCATAACATTAATTTTAATTTAAAAATAAAATATTTCTGAGTAGACTGTGAACTCCATTTGGACAGGGACTAGTATAATAAAAATAGTTTGGTAATGCCAGTCTTAGCGGCAAGAAATATTCAACAAATCAACAAGTATTCATTGAAAATGTACATGGAGAGAATATTTTTCTTAAATGTGGAATATGACTAAAAATGAAGCTGATTTTTTTAACTTAAAACAGTTGTACCAAGCCTTTCCTTTTCCTTCATTAATCATTGAACATCCTATGTGCTAAGTACTGTAGTCTGATTAGTATAGTTTTTCTTACACTGGCTACTGTGATACAACCATTTATCAAGTTAGGTTTTGGATTCCTCTTTGGAAATGACTTTCAGACTAATGTTTCAAGACACATAAGAAAAACAGTCTCATCATTACTAATTTTAGTCTTTACATCTGCTTTTTTCCTATTTTGCTCTGGCAGTATTTTGACTCTCCTTAAAAAAATCCCATCTACCCCCATAGGATTGAAATTTGGTCCCCTTGGAGGATTTTTAAATAAAGGCTGTTAGCTGTGATTGAGGCTCTCATACTTCTGAGACAGGTGCCTTAATGTCCTGGGATCAGATTAATTAAATGTTTCATTTAGTGAGCGCTGTTGTTGAAGAATTTATAATACCTTCTGTGCAAACTGATTCATTGGTAAAGAACAGCATTGCTATTTTGAGTGTTCTAGAAATGTCACAATATTGGAGGCTTCTCAGAAGGCTTGTTGAAGAATTCTCACAGGGGAAAGGTCATTGGTAGTAACAACAGCTGCCATCACAGTCAAGTGGTTTGCTTGGCTTGAGGATTGTAGATATGAAAAGAGTGGGGCCCTCTGATAATGAAACCAAAGATGAAATTGCCAAAGTTATTTCTGTGTCTCTTCAAATACAAGCTTGCAGTGGTATGATCCACCTTATTATTACTGAATTTTAAGAGGAATCCAATTAAGAATTAAATGAATTTGTTGGCATGGATCTGTCTTGTCTCATAGAAACAAAGATGGTACCAGGGGAATTTCTCTTTCAGGAATGTAAAAAGCTTCTGATGAGTGAACTTTGCCTGTGTCTAAAAGATAGCATTCACCTCCTTTCCTGCTTCCTATGCCAGACATTACTAGGGTAGAGGGGTGGAAATTTAGTGTGACAAACACTGAAAAAACCATTTCCTGAGGTTATACTGTCTTTTACTTAAGAAATGAGTAGGTTTTCATTGAATTGACCTGTGTGTTTATAAAAGAAGCATAAATATCTCCTCTTCTCATAGGAAGAGGACTATTTCAAAGGGCCATTTTCTTTCCTAACAAAGAAATTCATACTGGAGACAAATCAGCAATTTCACAGCTGGTTTGTAAAATCCTGAAATGATGTATACAATTCAAAGCAGGAGAGATTCATTTGGAATGAAAGGAATATTTGAATTGCATCCCAATTTCTAATAAGATATTGTTTCATGGTTCTACAATATTTTAAACATGTCGTGTGTATTATACATGACAATTTTGTCTTATCTATGACTCAGGAACTTTTTGAGAATATGACAATTTGAAAGTACAGAATTGTAGGATTAGATGGAGCTGTATCATCTAATCCATCTAATCCATACTTTTCTAATCCCTACTTTCCCCACTTGTAATTGACCGTTCTGATCCTCCTCTCAAACATTTCTCAACATGTATGTGAAAACACCCATTGTTTCCTAAGGTGATCAGTTAATATTATTGGAAATGAGTAGATTTTCTTACATAACATTGAAAATAACACCACTTTGTTTTAATTCTGCCACCTGGGGTTGTATGGAAACAATGCTTTCCATTTTACAAATAACAGTCCTTAGGTATTTCTATATTGTAATCAAGTCTGGAACCTGTTGACTCTTGGGTGAGGGTTGTGGCAATGGAGGTGATGAGAACTGATAATATTTTGAGTATATAGCAGCAGTAGTTTGAAAGTATAGTGCACAGGAATTGAACATGGAATGGATGTGAGCTCTGAGAAAAATAGGAGTCAGTGTTTTGGCCCAAACATTTTATTATGTGCTCAATGTACTGTGTTTGCTATTAAAGCACAATCAAATGTGCATTCACATGATTATTCTATGCTACAGATCAGGGATTTTCTCTAAGTCTAAAAGAATGTTTACTATACCTCTCTTATGGAGAAACAGAGGGTTCCCTTTCTTGCCCTTCCTTATGTTTTGATTGGTGAGAGTAGTCTTACATATTTATTATGGTTCAAATATTAGATATTTAACACTCAGTTTTAAGTCTAGAAATATGCTTTTGAATATCCAGTATTTACATGAACGTGATTCCAGAGTACTTAGAATGAGACAGTCTTTGATAAATCACCAGGGGAAACATTTTTAGTCCAGAAATCTTATACCGCAGTTACTGTTGCTAAATTTTAAATTACCTTGAGATCAAGAATTTGATTCTTCTACACAGTACCTGTTGTATAATAAGAACTTAGTGTATTCAGGCTGAACTGTTTTTAAACTACAGCCAGAGTCTATAAGGGAACTTGTTTTATAAATTAGATTCTAGTTAAAGTATAACTGTGTCTATATCTATATCTGTATATATATATATCTTCTGGGAAGAAAATAAAGAACTAGTCCTGAAAAATCTCAGTTCTTTGTATTTTGCAACTCTGTTTTCTGCTCTGTCAGCTATGTGAATGCAAATAACATGCGCCTAAAGTTAAAATGTGTAGGTTATGTGCGACAGGAGTCTCTGGTATATTTCACCCTTAAACTCTAATCTCTAGGGTGATAAGTTGCTTCCCTCCAGTTTTTACATGCAGAGAGGAAATTAGGTGGCTAATAATCCTGTGATAAACTGGTTTCTCCACATCCATGAGGTAGTAGGGAAATATTAGTGCCGATGTAACAGATTAACTAAATAGGCTTCTATGTAAATGTGGATGCTTTAGTTGCCTTGCCAGTAATAATGCCAGGCTGCCTTGGGATAGATATAAACCCAGACTGAATTCCGAATGTGGATGTGTCCCTCAAATGAGCAAAGTTTTCAAAGGTGTGCCCTTCAAACAAGAGCAGAAATAAACTGCACATTGAAAGAAATAGCACTCACAGGCCTTTATTTAATTAATGGTTAGTATGGTGGTGATTGCACAAATTCACTACATTAAGTTTAATCAGGAATGTTTCTGGCATGTGGGTGGCAAGCCTACTGATTAATTCATTCATATTCTGGAAATAATATATGTTCTCCTGGATGAATTTCCAGTTTGGCTATTCCACAGTATGCATTTCAGCATCTCTCAATGGCTTCTTTGTTCACCATCTCAGCCGAAGTCATACTTGATGCTGTGTGCTGGTTAGCTCACCACACCAAAAATGATCAACAGGAAATGGCACCATTTCAGTTCACCTGTGGGAACAACACCAAAGGAATGATTTAGATGGCTGTAGACATTTCAGAATTCTGATTATCACCCATTTGAATTTCCTTAAGAAATCAATTAGAGGTAGGAGAGATCATGATACAATGATACTTTGGAATAATTAAACCTTTCTCAGTGTGGTTCTAAAACTGGTTAAATATGTGATGTTAACAGATTATATTAAAGCTCTAAGTTTTGGAGTAGAAAAGAAACTAGATGGACTATAGAGTCAACTCCCTTATTTAAAAAATAGTGAGAAAACAGAGAAGCTAAGTCATAGTTTTTGAGGTGAAAAGATAAGTTACAGTAGAGCTTTGACCTCAAGACTCCTAGTTTGCTTACTGATCTCCATAGCCAGTAGAAAGTGGGAGGTGTGTGGTGTGGGGTGTTGTTCCTAGACATTTGGGGGACCGAGAGAAGTAAAGGAATGTGTGATATATATAATCAACATACATATCTATATCTATATCTATAGATATAGGATCACCCCATGTGAACAGTCATTTGGTTGTATGTGTGGGGATGCGATAGGAGTACTTGTTACGCCATAAGGGTCACCAACTTTCCTTATTTTCAAAGGTATTTGACAGAAGACTCTGGGCAGAATTGCTGGTAAGGTCTCTTAATGTGCACTGTATCTATATTCTAGACAGTGACAAGGAGGAGAAAGAACATGGTTCATTGTGATCATTTTCTGGCATTAACTGTGTGATTTGCTTGAGGAAGACTGAAATATACTGTGACAGAAAATGGATCTTAGAACAACTTAGGGTAATTGCATTACTTTGGAGAGTCCTGGGAATCAACAGACCGTTGCTCAGTTCCTTTTCTTCTAACTCTTTTCTCTTAGTCCAGTAGCTTCCTGAAGTATGATTGTTTGGTATGCAAATCAGCAATCATTACATATGTGGGTATTAGCAACTCATAGGTTTATAGGCTATATCTGTTTTCTCTTAAAAGAATTCTCTGAGGTTGAATATCAGTTTTTCTTTTTAGAAATCTGACTGTTAATTAGGGCAGTTATTAGGAACTTAGGGATCTATCTGCTTTTGGTGTTAAATTGTAGCAAAAAGAATGCAGATGATAGAAAAAAAAATCTTGCCATGTTCTTGAATGTGCCTTCAGTTTTGTGGACATGCTCATGATTTTGAAGACATTTACCTGGATTCTGCAGCCACAGTGCTAAGTTCCATTTGTGTTTCTGCAGTGACTCCCTGTGTTATCTTACTCTACTTCTATAACCTTTCTTTACTTCCATTTCTTAATTTGCTAAATAGAGATAATAATAGCACCAATATCCTACATCAAATAGATAAAATAGAAAACTGAGAAATACATATGTATATTAATGTTTCATGAACTATAAAGGTAGTATTGAAAATTATTATAGAAATAATTTAATTAATAGTGAAGGAAAAACATTTTGGAATATAAAAGTAAGAAAAATCTAACTCATATTTGGTGCAAAATAAATTCTAGTGGCTCTAGAGTGTTTGTGAAGAAAGATAAATGCTAGGGTTAAAACTTAAAAAAATAATGGCATCTATATCACAGGTTAATTATTAAAATGCAATGAGGAAAAATTTGTAATATGCTATGTAATTATTCACTATTATTATTTTAATAAGAAAATGCTTAGATTATCTTGTTAAGGAAAGAATGTTAAGACATTCCATATACCATCCAAATAGAATGGTATGATTCCAGAATTTAGGCTTTTTCTTCCTAAATTATCCTGGTTATATCCGTACTTCTGAGCATAGGCATTATTTTCTCTGCAGCAGAATCACCTGGTGGGGGTCTCACCTCCAGAAAATGGCTTATTTGAGTCTGTGTACTGTGAGGCAACTATGATTAACTTGAGAACCTGACTTTATTCACTGTCGAAGTTTTATTCTTTAGTAAACAAATTTTTGTAGTTCAGAACCAGGTCCTGTAATTACTTTCTTTATCAGAAATCTAAGTAACAAAGTAATATACATTGAGTACAAAAAAAATCTTTTAAAATATTTATTTATTTTAGAGAGAGAGAGAGAGGGAGAGAGAGAATGTGCTTGCACACACAGCAGGGGGAGGGGCTGAGGGAGAGAATCTCAAGTAGACTACCTGCTGAGCGCAGACTCTGCTGGATCTCAACACCATGATCATGACCTGAGCCCAAATCAGGAGTTGGCCACTTAACTGAGTGAGCCACTCAGGCACCTCGAATACCAAAAGGTTTTAAAAAATCATATTGCTGAAGAATATTTGAAAACATAGGGACATGTTCATAAGATGCCAAATAGAAAAAAATAGGTTAGCAGTTTGTAAAACAGTATTTCAGTATGATTCTAAATTTATAATCATCAAAGAATTTTATAATCATGAAGTTATTAAAATATTATAATCCTATGATAAATTTTAATGACTACTTTCTTGATTTGGCCTTAACATTTTCCAAAATGATAATTACTCTACAGGTTTATTTTTCCTCATTATATAAAGTAGTGAAGCTCATGTTAGGTATTCAAGTAAAACAGAAAAGTATATAAAGATTACTAAAATCTAGATGATCTCGCCTTCTCAAAATGACCATTATTATTCTTTTAAAAAACTTTGTTGCAGATATTTAAGAATTTCTCTATGCAACCCTTTCATTTTACTTAAATGGAGTTTTTATTATCTAGCTTTTTCTGTTCCACAATGTCATTTATACCTTTCCATTGCCAAGAGGTACTCATTTTCCTTATTATCCTAATAGTCCAGTGCACTGATTAGATATTTGACAATCTCTTACTGATGTGCATACATACATGCACATACACACACACACACACACATAATTGGATTATTTGCATATTTCAATTAGTACACTAAAAAAATACTCTGGTAAATATTGTTGATACCAGTTTGTACTATCAAAAAAGATGTATAAGAAATGGTCTTTAGGGTGCCTGGGTGGCTCAGTTGATTAAGCCATCTACCTTTGGCTCAGCTCATGAGCTTAGGCTTCTGGGATTGTTTCCCAGTTTTGGCTCCCTGCTCAATAGGGTGTCTGCTTTTCTTTTCTTTTTTTTTTTTTTCCAATTTTTTTAAATTGGAGTTCAATTTGCCAACATTTAGCATAACACTCAGTGCTCATCCCGTCAAGTGCCCCCACCTCAGTGCCCATTACCCAGTCACCCCAACCCCCTGCCCACCTCCCTTTCCACTACCCCTTGTTCATTTCCCAGAATTAGGTGTCTCTCATGTTTTGTCACCCTCACTGATATTTTCATTCATTTTCTCTCCTTTCCCTTAATTCCCTTTCACTAATTTTTATATTCCCCAAATGAATGAGACCATATAATGTTTGTCCGTTTCCAATTGACTTATTTCACTCAGCATAATACCCTCCAGTTCCATCCACGTTGAAGCAAATGGTGGGTATTTGTCGTTTCTGATGGCTGAGTAATATTCCATTGTATACATAGACCACATCTTTATCCATTCATCTTTCGATGGACACCGAGGCTCCTTCCACACTTTGGCTATTGTGGACATTGCTTCTATAAACATTGGGGTACAGGTGTTCGGTATTTCACTGCATCTGTATCTTTGGGGTAAACCCCCAGCAGTGCAATTGCTGGGTCATAGGGCAGATCTATTTTTAACTCTTTGAGGAACCTCCACACAGTTGCCCAGAGTGGCTGCACCAGTTCACATTCCCACCAACAGTGCAAGAGGGTTCCCCTTTCTTCACATCCTCTCCAACATTTGTTGTTTCCTGTCATGTTAATTTTCCCCATTCTCACTGGGGTGAGGTGGTTTCTCATTGTGGTTTTCTTTGTATTTCCCTGATGGCAAGTGATGTGGAACATTTTCTCACGTGCTTGTTGGCCATGTCTATGTTTTCCTCTGTGAAATTTCTGTTCATGTCATTTGCCCATTTCATGATTGAATTGTTTGTTTCTTTGCTGTTGAGTTTAATATGTTATTTATAGATCCTGGATACTAGCCCTTTATCTGATAGATCATTTGCAAATATCTTCTCCCATTCTGTAGGTTGTCTTTTAGTTTTGTTGATTGTTTCTTTTGCTGTACAGAAGCTTTTTATCTTGATGAAGTCCCAATTCATTTTTGCTTTTGTTTCTCTTGCCTTCATGGATGTATCTTGCAAGAATTTGCTGTGGCCGAGTTCAAAAAGGGTGTTGCCTGTGTTCTCTAGGATTTTGATGGAATCTTGTCTCACATTTAGATCTTTCATCCATTTGAGTTTATCTTTGTGTATGGTGTAATAGAATGATCTAGTTTCATTCTTCTGCATGTGGATGTCCATTTTCCCAACACCATTTATTGAAGAGACTGTCTTTTTTCCAGTGGATAGTCTTTCCTGCTTTGTCGAATATTAGTTGACCATAAAATTGAGGGTCCACTTCTGGATTCTCTATTCTGCTCCATTCATCTGTGTGTCTGTTTTTGTGCCAATACCACACTGTCTTGATGACCACAGCTTTGTAGTACAACCTGAAATCTGGCATGTGATGCGCCCAGCTATGGTTTTCTTTTTTAATATTCCCCTGGCTATTTGGAGTCTTTTCTGATTCCACACAAATCTTAAAATAATTAGTTCTACCTCTCTGAAGAAAGTCCATGGTATTTTGATAGGGATTGCATTAAATGTGTAAATTGCCATGGGTAGCGTAGACATTTTCACAATATTAATTCTGCCAATCCATGAGCATGGAATATTTTTCCATCTCTTTGTGTCTTCCTCAATTTCTTTCAGAAGTGTTCTGTAGTTTTGAGGGTATAGATCCTTTACCTCTTTGGTTAGGTTTATTCCTAGGTATCTTATGCTTTTGGATGTAATTGTAAATGGGATTGACTCCCTAATTTCTCTTTTTTCGTCTCATTGTTAGTGAATAGAAATGCCACTGATTTCTGGGCATTGATTTTGTATCCTGCCATACTGCCAAATTGCTGTATGAGTTCTAGCAATCTTGGGGTGGAGTCTTTTGGGTTTTCTATGTACAGTATCATGTCATCGGTGAAGAGGTAGAGTTTGACTTCTTTGCCAATTTGAATGCCTTTAATGTCTTTTTGTTGCCTGATTGCTGAGGCTAGGACTTCTAATACTATGTTGAATAGCAGTGGTGAGAGTGGACATCCCTGTCTTGTTCCTGATCTTAGGGGAAAGACTCCCAGTATTTCCCCATTGAGCATGATATTTGCTGTGGGCTTTTCATAGATACTTTTAAGATGCTGAGGAATGTTCCCTCTATCCCTACACTCTGACGAGTTTTATCAGGAATGGATGCTGTATTTTGTCAAATGCTTTCTCTGCATCTAATGAGAGGATCATATGGTTCTTGTTTTTTCTCTTGTTGATATGATCAGTCACACTGATTGCTTTACAAGTGTTGAACCAGCTTTGCATCTCTGGGATAAATCCCACTTGGTCATGGTGAATAATTATCGTAATGTATTGTTGGATCCTATTGGCTAGTATCTTGTTGCGAATTTTTGCATCTGTGTTCATCAGGAATATTGGTCTATAAATCTCCTTTTTGGTGGGGTCTTTGGTTTTGGAATTAAGGTGATGCTGGCCTCATAGAACGAGTTTGGAAATACTCCATCTCTTCAAACTTTAGTAGAATAGGTATGGTGTCTTCTTTAAATGTTTGATAGAATTCTCCTGGGAAGCCATCTGGCCCTGGACTTTTGTGTCTTGGGACGTTTTTGATGACTGCTTCAATTTCCTCCCTGGTTATTGGCCTGTTCAGATTTTCTGTTTCTTCCTATTCCAGTTTTGGTAGTTTGCGGTTTTCCAGAAATGTGTCCATTTCTTCTAGATTGCCTAGTTTATTGGCGTATAGCTGCTCATATGTTTTTAAAATTGTTTGTATTTCCTTGGTATTGGTGGTGATCTCTCCTTTCTCATTCATGATTTTATTAATTTGAGTCTTTTCTCTCTTCTTTTTAATAAGGCTGACTAATGGTTTATCCATCTTATTAATTCTTTCAAAGAACCAACTCCTGGTTTTGGTGATCTGGTCTCTATTTCATTGAGTTCTGCTTAAATCTTTATTAACTGTCTTCTTCTTCTGGGTGAAGGTTTCATTTGCTGTTCTTTCTCCAGCTCCTTTAGGTGTAAGCTTAACTTTTGTATTTGAGTTCTTTCCAGTTTTTGGATGGATGCTTGTATTGCAATGTATTTCCCCCTCAGGACTGCTTCTGCTGTATCCCAAAGATTTTGAATGGTTTTATATTCATTCTCATTAGTTTCCATGAATCTTTTTAATTCTTCTCTAATTTCCTGGTTGACCCTTTCATCTTTTAGCAGGATGGTGTTTAGCCTCCACGTGTTTGAAATCCTTCCAAACTTCTTCTTGGGGTTTATTTAGTTCTAGTTTCAAAGCATTATGGTCTGAAAATATGCAGGGTATGATCCCAATCTTTTGGTATCAGTTAAGACCTCATTTGTGACCCAGTATGTGGTCTATTCTGGAGAAAGTTCCATGTGCACTTGAAAGAATGTGTATTTAGTTGCGTTGAATGTAAAGTTCTGTAAATATAAGTGAAATCCATCTGGTCCAGTATATAATTTAATGCTCTTGTTTCTTTGGAGGTTGTGTTTAGAAGATCTATCAATTATAGAAAGCGCTGTATTCAAGTCTCCAAGTATAAGTGTATTGTTGCCTGAGTATGTCTTAACTTTGGTTATTAATTGATTGATATACTTGGCAGCTCCCACATTCGGGGCATAAATATTCATGATTGTTAGGTCCTCTTGTTGGATAGATCCTTTAAGTATGATATAGTGTCCCTCTTCATCTCTTACTACAGTCTTTGGGATAAGCTTTATCTGATATAAGGATGGCTACCCCTGCTTTCTTTTGAGGATCATTTGAATGGTAAATGGTTCTTCATCCTTTTATTTTCAGGCTGTCGTTGTCCTTATGTCTAAAAGGAGTCTCTTGTAGACAGCAAATAGATGGGTCTTGCTTTTTTATCCAGTCTGAAACCCTGCGCCTTTTGATGGCATCATTAAGCCCATTCACGTTCAGAGTTACTATTGAAAGATAAGAATTTAGTGTCATCATGATACCTATTCAGTCCCTGTTTTTGTGGATTATTTCCTTGGACTTCCTCTTTATTTTACAGTGTCCCCCCTTAATATTTCTTGCAGAGCTGGTTGGATGGTCACATATTCTTTCAGTTTCTGCCTATCTTGGAAGTTCTTTATCTCTCCTCCTATTCTGAATGAGAGCCTTGCTGGATAAAGTATTCTTGGCTACGGGTTCTTCTCATTTAGGACTCTGAATATATCCTGCCAGCCCTTTCTGGCCTGCCAGGTCTCTGTGGAAAGGTCTGATGTTAACCTAATACTTCTCCCCATAAAGGTTAGGGATCTCTTGTCTCTTGCTGCTTTAAGGATCTTCTCTTTATCTTTGGGATTTGCAAGTTTCACTCTTAAATGTTGAGGTGTTGAATGGTTTTTATTGATTTTATGGGGTGATTTCTCTATCTCCTGGATCTGAATGCCTGTTTCCCTTCCCAAGTTAGGGAAGTTCTCAGCTATGATTTGTTCAGATACACTTTCTGGTCCTCTGTCCCTTTCGGCGCCCTCTGGAACCCCAATTAAATGTAGATATTTTCCTTCTGAGGCTGTCATGCATTTCCCTTAACCTATCCTCATGATCTTTTAATTGTTTTTCTCTTTTTTCCTCAGCTTCCTCCCTTGCCATCAACTTGTCTACTGTGTCACTCACTCATTCTTCTATCTCGTTAACCCGCGTTGTTAGGACCTCCAGTTTGGATTGCATCTCATTTAATTGATTTTTAATTTTTGCCTGATTAGATCTCAGTTCTGCAGTCATGAAGTCTATTGAATCCTTTATGCTTTTTTCTAGAGCCACAAGTAGCTTTATAATTGTGCTTTGAATTGGCTTTCTGACATTGAATTGTAATCCAAATTCTGTAACTCTGTGGGAGAGAGTCCTGTTTCCGATTCTTTTGTGGTGAGTTTTTCCTTCTAGTTACTTTGCTCAGTGCAGAGTGGCTAAAAACAAGTTGTACTGGAAAAAGGAGAAAAAGAGAGAAAGAAAAGGGGGAGGAAACAAACAGAAAACCAAAAGCAAGGAGGGATATCCTCTGATTCTATATGCTGTAAGTCCCTAGACTTCCCCTGGAACTTTCCAGAGGTGCTTGGTGAAGAACTTGCTCTTCCCTGTCCTTCCTCCAGCTGGTCTTCTGGGGGAGGGGCCTGCCCTGCTGATTCTCAAGTGTGTGTACCTGGGGATGCTGCCCAGCCCCCTGCCAGGTGTATGGCTCTTTGGGAGCTGTTTATCCCCTGAGGCCCCTGATCCCTGGTGGTCCTGCTCAGTCCTAGGTACAACGTGACACCAGGAGGAACAACAACAGTGGCAGCAGCCAGCTCTCCAGCCCTAGAGTCAGCTCCTGCAGTAACTACGGGTCCCAGTCCGCAGGGGTTTGGATGCCCTGGTGGTGGGGGGCTGCTGATCTGCACGGCTCAGTATCCCTGGTGACAGGAGCGTCCTCGCTGCCCTGTGTCCTCCCGACCTCCGCCTGTTTGGGGGTTGGGGGTGCCGGATCCTGGGCTGTGTTCCCTGGCGCCCTGGGCCCTGGGGCCTGTACCGCTTGAATCACGCTCCTGGGGCAGCACAGCCCACTCTGCGCCAGAGCCGGGAATCTGCTTTTCCCTCTCCCTCTGCCCCTGACCCCTGCTTGTGCATGCTCTTCCTGTTTCTCAAAATCTTTAAAAAAAAAAAAAAAAAAAAAAAGGTCTTTAAAACAAATCTCATTGTTTTAATCTACTCTTCTTTAAATATATTACTGATGAGGGTCACCTGAATGGCTCAGTTGGTTGAGTGTCAGACTTTTGGTTTTGGCTTAGATCATGATCACCGGTTTGTGGTATCTAGTGGAGCCCCTTAGGCTCCATTCTCAGTGTAAAATCTGCTTGGGATTCTTTCTCCCTCTGCCTTAACCCCAGCTTGTGCTTGCTCTCTTTCTCTTTCTAAAATAAAATCTTTAAGAGAATAAATTTAATGATGAATATTTTTAAAGATGTATTTAAGCCCTTCAACTGGCCAGTCAGATTTATAATTAATCACCATATAACTATTATCACTCATTTATTAACTTATTGAAGTAATATTTCAAGAGTATCAGAGACAGTGAGTTTTTGTTTTTGTTTTTTTTTTTTTTTTAAAGATTTTATTTATTTATTCATGATAGTCACAGAGAGAGAGAGAGAGGCAGAGACACAGGCAGAGGGAGAAGCAGGCTCCATGCACCGGGAGCCCGACGTGGGATTCGATCCCGGGTCTCCAGGACCGCGCCCTGGGCCAAAGGCAGGCGCCAAACCGCTGCGCCACCCAGGGATCCCGACAGTGAGTTTTTTAATTAAAAAAAAAAAACCTTGGGATCCCTGGGTGGCGCAGCGGTTTGGCGCCTGCCTTTGGCCCAGGGCGCGGTCCTGGAGACCCGGGATCGAATCCCACGTCGGGCTCCCGGTGCATGGAGCCTGCTTCTCCCTCTGCCTGTGTCTCTGCCTCTCTCTCTCTCTCACTGTGTGCCTATCATAAATAAATAAAAGTTTAAAAAAAAATAAAAAAAAAATAAATAAATAAAAAAACTTTTAAAGGTTTTATTTATTTATTCCTAAGAGAGAGAGAGAGAGAGAGAGACAGGCAGAGGGATAATCAGGCTCCATTCAGGGAGCCCGACATTGGACTCGATCCCAGGTGTCCAGGATCATGTCCTGGGCTGAAGTCCTCGCTAAACCGCTGAGCCACCCAGGCTGCCCATTTTTTTTTTTTTTTAATTAAACAACACATTCTTACTTTGGCAATTTTGATATCTTTCCCTTGGGAATGAGGTGATGACTAAATTTGAGGCTTTGCTTTTGTAACATTACATTGTCCAGTCAAAGGAAACCATTGGGATTATAGTCCCCACCTTCTGCAGGGACTGATGGTACCATACCAGAGTGCCGTGTTATTTCTCTTCAGAGATAAACTGTGTGTACTTAATGCTAGATGTCTCTCTGTATATTGAAGCAGGAGCAGAGATTAATTTTTACTTAAAGATTATTTTTGAGTCATCTCTATGTGCAACGTGGTACACAAATGCACAACCTCAAGATCAAGAGTTGCACATGCCACTGACTGAGCCAGCCAGGCACCCCTTAAGTTATTTTTTTTTTAAAAATATTGATATAGGATGTGAAATCCTCTCTTAGACTGGGTAAACTAGAAGGAAAAATAAAAATAAAGTTAAACTAGTAATTGTCTTAGTGATCCAAAATTTCTGCTATATCCAATTCTGGAAGTCAAATACTGACCAGATTGTGAGATGGTCTCCAGAAGTTGAAATTTAATTAAGGATCTTTTAAAACAAATACAGTAATAGTAGTAAACCTAATCTGTTAAATTGTATAGTTTTTTTTTCAATGACCATTTAAATAATTACTTTTCCATTGTGCTATTCTTTTTCATTTTGTAATAGATTTTAAGTCTATTTATATAGATTTTCTGAAGATAGTATCTTGTCATGTCCTGTTTTATATATTTGTATTAAATATATATGTATATTGATACTAATATATTAATAGTATATATATATATCCATCCCAGGACCCTGAGATCATGACCTGAGCTGAAGGCAGACACTTGTATATATATATATATATATATATCCATCCCAAGGGAGATGATAAAAGCTCCCAACTCAGCTTGCTTTGCAATGTAAACAACTGATGGATGTATCAGTAGGATGTATCCTTTAAGTTGATTTACTTATACTGTTGATGTCTTATATGGAGACATTTAACTTTATCTCTTGGTCTCATTAGTGGTAGCTACCATGATGATGAATGAATTGAATTGGGAATGATAGTATTATATAGGTGAAAACGGGGTTCCCTTGGTTGGATGTCAGTTGCCCAAATGTTCAAGATTGTTAGCCATAGAAATTTTTGTGTGTTTGTCCTAGAAATTTGAGTCTGCCAGATAAAGGAAATTTTTGACATACCTGTGTGAAGGTCATCTTCCCATTTTATTATTTTCTTAATAATAACATATGTTGAATCATAAACACAAACCTGGACTTATAGCAGATTTGATTTTGCTTTTTTAAAGGATTTTTATTTATTTATTAGATAGAAATCATGAGCAGGTGGAGGAAGGGGCAGAGGAAGAGGAAGAAGCAGATTTCCCACTGAGCAGGGAGCCCAATGTGGGGCTCCATACCAGGACCCTGAGATCATGACCTGAGCTGAAGGCAGACACTTAACTGACTGAATCACCCAGGCATCTCAACAGATCTGATTTAAATTATTGCTTTATCTTCTTTTATCCAGGTTAATCTCCTGCATGTAAGATAGGGATAATAATAACTTCCTTGGTGTACATTTTTTCATTCCAGCTATTGAAGATAAATGAGCTTTTTCTCCTCTCCTTCTTTGAATGGAGGTTAGCATTGTTTTCCTCTTCTACAATAAAAAAAGAAATAGGTGTCCCCTGGAAACTTATGTGAGAGTAGAAAAAATCATTTTGGATCTTAAGAAGGTAGATTTCCATTTTCATTCCTTCTCCAACACGCAGAGGCCCATGCTATACATTTCAAAATCACGGTGTCGGGATCCCTGGGTGGCGCAGCGGTTTGGCGCCTGCCTTTGGCCCAGGGCGCGATCCTGGACACCCGGGATCGAATCCCACGTCGGGCTCCTGGTGCATGGAGCCTGCTTCTCCCTCTGCCTGTGTCTCTGCCTCTCTCTCTCTCTGTGTGACTATCATAAAATAAAGTAGAAATTAAAAAAAAAAAAAAAATCACGGTGTCATCCTGGAAATTATTTTTTCTTCAAGTCTATTATTGTTTCAGGATCTGTATTTGCCTTAATTTTCTTCTCACAAAACTTGGAGAGATAATATTTTATTTAAATTAAAAACAATTATTTTTTTCAGTGTTTGTCTACTTCTCTCCCTCATCAATAAATGCTGCCCATCAATGAATGTATCACCTCATTTCTCCTCTATTAAAGTTCTCCCAGTGATGATCTTAGCACATTAGAAGGTCAATTATATGGGCCTTGAAAAGGAAACTTGTAAAGATATCCAGAAGGATAGAGAAAAAATGAGAGAGGGAGAAGGAAGCCAGACCTGAGAAGAAAGAATTCTATCCTTGAAACTAAATTTACTGTCAAGAGTCCTAGTGAAAATGTTAAATATTAGCAGTATCAACCCATGTCTCTGTGGTATGATTCATTAATTCTTTTGGTTTGAACATAATGTTAGGAATTCAGAAATGGAGATTATAATTTATTAGAGTCTTAGTGATTCATTTTGAAAATACGTCACAGGGTATGGGGTGAGAGGTCAGAGGGTTTGGACAGTGTAGACGAATTAGTGCAAATCCAAGCCCCTATTTCAAAAACAACTTGAAGTGCGCGTATCTGAAGTGTTCCATGGAGGGATTAACATTTCTCATTAAGGGAACTAAACTAAGAATTACCTAAAAACTTAGTATCTGCATCTCATTTATGTTGCTTGTTAATTGGAGTCATTAAATGTTTAGTGTTGTTAAGTGGTTAATTGTGAATGTATCTACTGATTGTGCTCATATCTACTGAGCTGTGCAGTTGTAATACTGGAGTATTTTCTTCTTGTAGAATTTGGATAAACTAGTGTTTAATACATGTTTCATGAATTATGTGGCAAAAGACCAATATTACATGGAGAGCATGCCATTTATATGCTAATTGGTTGTATCCATTAGATACCATAATAAGTGTCTTCTAACTTCTTTTTGTCTTCAATATTGAACAATGCTATGGACTAAAACTTAGCCACATGAAAATTTCCCACAGTAATATCCTAAACATTCCTTCCTGTATTCGCTTCTCTCAGGGATCACTACTTCTTTTGAGCTATTTTGAGTAAATAATAGTTATATGCAATGAACTGCTCATGTATTTTATGTTAATTCTTCTGATCAAAAAATTAAAATTTGATTTGAAACATTTTGGAACATCAGGTTTATAAAATCAACATTGTTCCTAACAGCTGAAATTAATTGTAAAAATTCTGTTAATATGTTCATACAAACTATGCTTACGTTTTCAACTTAAAAGAGCAAATAAGTTGAGTTCATACCATATGTTTATATAACTTTTTGACATCTGAATTTTTGTTTTGAATTTCTCTTTGATTATCTTTTAAATTTTTTAGAAGAATGGACCAATTAAATGACAAGTATTTAGAAAATAGGACTCGTCTATTTCTTTGTGATCTCTGTAGCATAGTACATGGCAAATAAAAGTTCTCAATAAATACCTTTGTGTGAATCAAATTTGGCTGCCTTCTAAAGTCATTTGTTCTTTTAAAAAATCAATATAGTGATATAGATTAATACAATTGCATTTATTTTTATTTTTTTAAAGATTTTATTTATTTATTTGCATGAAAAATGCCACAGAGAGGCAGAGACATAGGCAGAGGGAGAAGCAGGCTTCCCACAGGGAGCCCAGTATGGGACTTGATCCCAGAACCCTAGGATCAGGACCTGAGCCATAGGCAGATGCTCACCCCTTAACTACCCAGGTGCCCAATAAAATTGCCTTTTAAAATTCTATGTGCCTCAGGTAGCCCAAGATAGAAATCTAGCACTGTAAAAAATATAATACTAGTAAATAGGCAACAGAAATGGTTTGTTGGTTTGTTAAAAAAAAAAAAAAAAAAAAAAAAGAATAAAAAAGCAAGAGGGGAGGAGGAAGCTATGTGTTTTTGAATTTTCTGGTTCACCGTGGGTATTTTAAGGGCTATGAAGGTACCCCAGGTCACTTGAGAATTTAATATACGTCATTTAATTGTTTTTCTTTATATGTTAAAGATAAACCTTTCTGGCAGATATCAGACAGATTAATAATAAGCAGAATGCTTGTTGGTTGGTTTCTTAAATATGAAGACAGAGTCACTTTTAAAGTTAAAGCACATGTAGGCCATTGTTTGGTTCAAAAAACTGGTCTTTGGAATTAAAATTTCTCACTTAGCAACTTATAGAAAAATATAGAAAGGAATGTGGTTTTTAGCATATTCTTTCTGCCATAAACTGTTTTTATTTCTGGTTTTACTTTTTTTTTCCTGGACTCCTCCTTTTGCTAGTGTTCACACTAGCTTAAAAGATTATTGTATATCTTTCAGGGACTTTGTGTTGAATATTCCCATATAGCATACACATGTGTATAATCATCTTGTCCTGTAGTCTCCATTGTTGGCAGAATTCTCATTCAAGCTACCATTATATACTTGTGCTTTTCTCTTTCTCCTGGTTTGTCCTTTTCTTACTTGGGGATTATTGATTATTCTCCATTGTAGGTGGAATGCACCTACATGGCTCATTTGTGCTTACTTCCTTCTTGTTTGGAAACTCAGCAAGTTCAGTGCAATGCTCTTTATTGAATTTATCTGTCAATTTCTCCTTCCTTGCATGGCTGACTAATTCAGTGGAATCAGCACAACAGTAGAATGCACAGAATAATGACTTAAATTTTTTTGAACAAAATTATAAATCAAAAAGAGACTAGGTTTGAAGACCAATCACTTGAGAAGGTGGCAACTTTTAAAGTTTGTACAGGACTTTTCTAGATGCATATGGCAGCACACTAGGATTATCTGATGGCTACCTCCCAACTTTTCATTAAATGTCTAAGAAGATACATGGAAGGGCATAAATTGGCAGCAATATTCTAAAATAAAAATGGAAAGAGCCTATATCTGGAGCAGAGATACCCTTTAAATATAAACAAAAGATAACTTAGAAAGAAATAAAAATAAAAATGGTCTTACTTTGTCCTATCATTAAATAGTAAAAATCAGTAGAGCAACTTTCAGTAATGGCTTAATCTTGAGATTGGCTTAGGAAATGTGTTCATACTCTACACATTCTAGTGAACACTGGCATAGTAGCTGACTACTGATAAAGTAAGAAAATAAACAGACCAATAATAAATCAGTCTTGTTATGCACTGGAAAAAATTACTAGAAAAATAGGCAACCCTTCCTGAACAAGATAATAACTAGTATCAGAGCTAGAATTCCACTGGCTTCTGTCCCCACCAAGGTCAGCTCCTATCTGTTTCAATCAACACAGAAACTACATATCTTAGCAGGTAACATGTTTGAGATAAATGGTACAGAGAGAGGCATGCCTGCTAGATAGATGGTTGCCATGCTATTGTTTGTCCTTAGTTTAGGCTTGCAAGGAAATGAATCCCTGCTAGCTGTGAAGATTGAGCTAATAAACCATGACTGTCATGTTAAAATCAAGTTTAAACCTGACAATTGAAGTTCCTGACCTAAAGTGATTACCTCATGTGAGCAAAATGCCTGGCCTAAGTGGATCTCTTCCTGTTCAAATATAAACAAATATAAACAATCAAAGCAACTAACTGAAACTAACAAAAAACATCTGAATGAAATTATTGGTTCGGCAAGGGTCAGGAATGTTTAATAAATTGGTTTATGGGGAGATGGATAATTTCATAATGATAAGGTACAACTACATACAACTATCAAAGAAGAAAACTAAAATAGTGCAGTGAAGGAATTAGACTGTTTACATGGTGATCCAGTGGTAAGTCAGATATTACACATTTCTTATATGATGCAAAATATAGTAGATGAACTCCGTTATGTACTCAAGGCAAAATTTTAGTAATATCAGATCATTAGGAGATGGAATAGGAGAAAATCATCAGGAGATATGGGGAATAGAAGAATATTATCAGGAGACTCAGGAACTAAAAAAACATCATCACAGAGACAATCAGTCCCATGACAAATGTGATATATTCTGCAGGATAGCAAGTTTGATCCCTTGAAGCTTGTGTCCAAAAGAGGGACTGCACTTTGTTAAAAAGGGACCAAAGGAACATAACAAGATGTCATGCTTAGTTCTAAATCAGATACTTATTTTGTCAAATCATATTAAAAGGACATTTTATAAATAGTGCCTGTTTTTGTAATCCATGATATGCATTGTAAGAAAATAAGCAGGACTTTTGTTAAAATATCTCTGGACACAGTTGTGATAGTTATTTTTTATGACCCAAAAAGGTTCTTTTTCCTTTGATCATATTGTCTTGATAACCAGATATAATACTAATCAATAGGTATTTATAAGCATAGTTCTGAATCTAGTGCTCTTGACTAAAGGAATATTTCAAGAATTGTTTACTATGATTCTCTAAAAGGTAATTATTATAAAAGGAAAAGAAAGAGAGTCATCTTACCCTTCTGACTCTCTTTTTGTCTCTACCTTTTGGGTCCACATTGTAAAATCCTAATTTGCCATTGAGAACACAACTGGAGGATAATGTTCCTTTCCCCAGGTCCTGTGGCTAGTGGCATTTGGAATTTAAATGCATGTTGTCTAATTACAGAAATCATGCTGTTAGAGTCTTCAGCTGTTGACCTATGAATATATGGTCACAGTCCTAGAGAATAGGATGAAACACCAAAATAATAAATGAGAATACAGTGTTGACTATTTTTCATGGAAAAACTCAACCTCTTTTAGCTACTTTCTTTGTCAGCTTATAAGAACTTCTTCATGAAGTTTGGTACTTAGCGTCCTAGCTCCCACAAAATTGTTCTAAAAGCCTCAACACTAGTTAATTTAAGTTCCTGACAGATGTTGGAAATATTAGGAGAATGACACACATGGTTTTAGTTCACATCACCTGGGAAGGCACGTCATACTGGCATCAACCTCCAGCAGTGTCTGGGAGTGACAGAAGCAGCCTTTCAGAGGTGGCACCTACTTGCTCTGTTAGTGAAAAGTTGAGATTTGGATGGTGTTTTCCACACTCTTGACAGTTCATGACATACTGATGGAATGCAATAGGAAGACTGCATACTGAGAGTTTGCTGTGACCTAACAAGCAAAGTTAGAGAAGTCATTCCTGGTCACACAAGAGATTTCATACCTTCATTTTTAAAACTTGTCTAATAATTACTAGTTTTGTGATTATTGGATTTAACTCAATCATACTTGGATGGCCTCTAGTCCAACAACTTGCAAAAGCCAGTGTTAAGCTCAAAATCTGAAGTCAGTCAGCAGCATGATCCTAACCAGTGAAGCAGGAATGGTGATAGTGCATACCATATACAGCAGTTGCGAGGATAAATAAAATGCCCAGCACTATGAGGTTCAGTATATACTTACCACAGTACAATGTTTGTCATTATCTGTGACCCATTTATTTCAAGGCTAAAACACCTTCAAGAATGAGTAAGTATAATGTCCTGAAAGTGTCTGTAATCTCTTCTGTCTTACTGTACATTGTAGTCATCTTTCCCCTGGCCACTTGCTGTCTCTAAAGGAGTACAGAAATCTTTGAGCCCCCTGAAGCTTTCCATCATATCTGACAATGCCATTGTCTATCAACTGATAGATTTTTATTTTTCCTAATTCTTGATGAGCTTAAATAGTTGTATTTCACATATTTACTTTGAGAGAGATTTGGCTCACAGCTTTCTGTTATTAGCTGTTTCACATTTTTCTCTTTTTTGTATGTTTATTCAGCGTTAACTATGTATTTCATTTGGTAAGCCACATTCTCTGTCTAGCATCATCAGCTTGCTCTATGGAGATAAAGATTAGTTAACTTGAGCATTATACTAGTTTGGTATTCTTGACTAACTTTTCTTTTGGCTAACAACTCTGACTCAAAAACAATGATTTGTATGGGTTTTAAATTTTAATAAGCCATCAGCTTCAAACTTCTCACATTTCCCCTGATATGCATTCATTTTTTCCTTTATTTTTACAGAAACTTGTGCTCCATTTTTTACAATCACCCTAAAGTATATTAGTATGTTGAAGATAATTATTTTATTGTCTAGCACATCATGTATATAAATTTTTATTTTACAATTTATTTTCTTGTGAATGCTTCTTTTGTAAAAGTTTTCAGGTGATTGGCCTGAATTTTATTAGGCCAGTTAAATGCAATAGCCATTAATGAAATTGCTGAAAATGTATCAGTGTTGACAAACATTTAGTTGTATTTATTGCTGATTGGTTGTAGTTCCATTTGTGTTTAAGATATTTTCCTTAAAATAAGAATATATAAAATGACTCCTTAAGCATACAGTACATTTTTTTTCACATTCTCTGGCATTGAGAACAAGTATACAGTGTCATGATCACTGTTAGCCAGTCTGTGCTATAACATGCCCTCCTGAGTTGTATTCTGTACTATGTGTTTGACCTCTTTCTGGTGCTTTTTTCCAAACCCTCTTCCATTTGGTGAATAGTTTAGATAAATGTGTATGTGGCATGATGAAACAAAGCAAGACTATCACAGTGGCTATTAAAATGTAGGTTTTAGAGTATCTTGAGTTACTTTCAAGATGCCATGTCCAGGGTGTTTGGGTGGCTCAGTTGGTTAAGCATACAAGTCTTGGTTTTGGCTCCAGTCATGATTTCAGGATCTTGAGATCAAGCCCCATATCAGGCTCTGCACTGAGCATGGAATCTGCTTAAGATTCTCTCCTTTTCCCTTCGCCCTTCCTCCTGCTCTCTCTCTCTCTTAATAAATGAACAAATAAAAATCTTTTAAAAATATGCTAAATCCAAGAGAATTGGAGACAATTTTACAGAAAAATGTGTACACAAATGTTCATAGCAGCATTATTTACTTATAATAGCCAAAAAGTGGAAACAACTCAAATGGCCACCAACCAAAAAAATGGATAAACAAAATGTAATATACCCATGAGTGGAATATTATTCAGCCAAAAATATCATCAAAATAGTTGTACATTCCACAAATGGATGAACCTTGAAAATATGCTAAGTAAAAGAAGTCAGAAATGAAGGCCACATGTTCTAGGTCTCCATTTACATGAAATGTCCAGAATACGGAAATGTACAGAAACAAAATAGATTAGTGGTTTACAGGGCCTGGGAGGGGATGACTGCTTAATGAGTTTCTTTTGGAAGTGATAAAAATGTTATAGAATCATATAGTGGTAATTGCTGCACAAGCTTGTGAGTATATAAAAACACTGAATTGCATACCTCAAAATGCTTTAGTGCTAAATTTTAAACAATGTCAATTTTATCTCCATAAAAATGAATAGTTACTATATTAGAGGATAAAATAAGCCAATAGAATATTAGAAATGCATTGACATTAAGACATACATGACTCTAGATTTTAGGAGAAGAAATAAACATGGATGAGTAGTTATAAAATGATAATACTAAATGTCGTATGTTTTTGGATAAGAAACAGTTATTGCAGCCCTTTATAGTGCTGAGTGTCCCAATTTCCACAAATAGACTCTCTCCCCCTCAACATGAAACACAAGTAATTAGTCTTTGGTGGAATGGATGCATGGGATACTGAATTTACAAATCTTACTGAAACAGGCTCATAGGTTAGTAAGTGCTCTGTTACAATGAGTAAACAGAAGACAGTGTAATTGATACTGCATGACTGGATTGGATGTAAAGAGAAATTTCACTGGAGAGGTTCTACTTCAACTTCTTTGGGAAGGGTGCATAGGACTTTCCCATGGTATAGATGAGAAGGGAACATGAGCATTACTAAAAACTTTCATCTTACCTAAACTTCTTTTTCTTTCCAGAACAGTTAGTTGTGCATTGGGCATAATCATTCATTCCCTATATATAATTGAAACAGCTTACAATCATTATTTTTTGGTTTAGTTTATAAAGTACAGTTTTCCTACAACTTTGGCATTTCTGCTCAGGGGAAGCCATTTGAACTTTTTTCTTTTTTTTTTTTTTAATCTACAAAAGCTAAGAAAGCATATTTCCCTTTATGAATTTTTCATATGCTCATTTGATGCTTGTGTGCTCTCTGCCCCTTTGCCTGGCCTGAAATCTGCTTCTTACTTATCTAGTTCATCTCTTGCTATTTGCCAATGCAAATGCAAGACTGAAAACAGACTGAAATAGTAAGGGCATGTTGGCAATGTGAAAAAGGAAAGGGAAGAAAGACAAATAGAATAAGTACTCAAAGAAGGAAATGGGTCAGGGGTGATAGATTGCTATATGAGATTAAGGCAGAAAGAAAAGAAAAAGAAAGAGAAAAGAAAATGAGGAAAGCATTTGGGAAGAAGTTCAAGTGATGCCTATGGGCTCAAAGTAGTGAAGGAAACCATTTCAGGAAAGATGCAAAAGTTAAAAATAGGATATAAATTTTTTAAGTTGTGTTACAGGAATGCAGAACCAACTGTCATTTGCAAATATATTTTTATTTAGGGAAATCTATAATGTACATATGAAGACTTGGCTTTCTTTAGTGTCAAGGGTAACTATATACTTTTTCAATATCTTACAGTAATTTTCCCATTAATCCTTATAACCTTTCTGGAAGGTGGTTTTTAAAAAAATACCTTTTACCATTTTTTTAATGAATCTTATTTGTAACAAACTTTCCTTGATTGCTTAAAATGAACTAGGTCATTATATAAAGTATAGTTTCAAAGAATTCATAATGGAGCATCAAGGTAGAGGTCTGTTACATAATCCTATTACTGAAGTATAGCTGAATATTCCATTGCAAAATATGCCACTCTTGCATAAACATTATTTTGAGCTGAAGATAATTGAGAAGAAGCAGTTAGAAGCCGCTTCTCCTCCCCCATTTGCCTAAAAGCAGGATATAAACTTTCAAACGTGTCTACTGTCCTCTCTCTATTAGAACAGACAAAAGTTAATCACCTGAGAGAACATTAGAACTTAGCAACCTGGAGATGGCTCCAGAGGAATCTACATAAAACATTTTACTGACTATTCCTTATCTATGATTGGTTTACCTACTTAATGTTTTCCTGTGTCCTGTCATTTCTCCACATTTATCATTCTTTGTTCAAGATCCTATGTATGCTGGAGTTCTAGCTACCTCTTTAAGTTACTCAGTTTTCCCTAAGTAATTCCCTATACTTATGAGGTATACATGTTAGTAAACTTCAGTTTGCTTTTCTCTTGTTAATCTGTTATTTATTATGGGGGTCTCAGCTAGGAACTTAAAAGCAAATAGTTTTCTCTCTCATATACTACTGTAATTTTCTATTGCAGAATAATTTACTTACATAGGTTTTGAAATTAAATTCCTGTAATAAAGCTACTAAAGTGGGCCAGCATTGTCTTGGAGGATGTTCATTTTTAACAATAATAAAACTATTTCTGATAATAGTGGAAGAGTTATATAACCTATGGTATCAGTAGCGTAAGAGCTATGAGAAGTAATCTTTCAGAAACATTTTATAATATGCAAAATAATAGCACAAATATATATTATATGAATACAAATATGTGTATTATGTATTACATATAATATATAACATGTCAATATGTATTATATAATATAAATATGTATTATAAGAAATTACTAATATTAAGGTGGTTCAAATTATACCATAAAGTCTTCAAAAAATATATGAATTTTTCATCAGTTATTTTGTTTGATGTAGGTAAGAGGATAGATTTAATTACATTTTTATCTGTACTGTTTTTGCCAATTTATCTAACATGATGTGCTTTCATAATAACCAGAGGAGCAATAAATAATACAAATAACAAATGAAAATGGCTTGATGCACATAAAAATGAGGTTGTTATTTTCTCTTGTGGTATAGGCAGAATAAGGAATTAGAAAGAAGTGGTAACTTAGCAAACAAGTGGCATATGGATTTTGTAGTTGTTAAGACCTAGATAAGCTATAGCAAGGTGAGTAAAAAATACATAGTTGAAAGCTCATAATCAAGAAATTATTAATCTGCAGATTTGATGAATGGGCTGGGTAGGCAAAATGGTTTATCTAGTTTAGTTACTGTTGATAAGTCTGTCTAATGGCTTTGCAATTGATTATTTTGTCACACCAGAATTTCTTTAATGACACATACTAATACTATTGAAGTAGAAAGATATAAAATTGCACGGGGGCATTAGGATGCCTCATAGCTTTCTTTCTGCTTCATTCCTCTCCTGTTATATACCTCCTTTCTTATATTCTAAGTATACTTCTGTGAGAAAAAAATGAGCAACATAGGAGAGAGAATTAAGCGAGGACTTACTCGTGTTAAAAATATCATTGCTTCTCCTACCCTGTATTACACAAACAATGTATATTATTTTAGAAAATGAGAAAAATTTAGATAAGCAAAATCAAGGTAATTGGTCATCTGTAATTCTAACACCAAGACTATTTGGTTTTGTCCATCTAGATTTATTTTTCCTGTGTGTGTATAGTCACATAAATGATTTTTCAAATGTTTTATGGCCTATGTTTCATATTTAGTTTCATAACATGAACATCTTCTGTGTTAGGAAATATTATTCTCCATTATTTTTAATGGACAGATATTATTCCATTTATGGATGAACATAGTTTATTTTCATTTTTTATCTCTTGAGTTTATTTTCATTTTTTATCTCATTTTTTATCTCATTTTTATCTCATATTTTTATCTCAATTCGTTAAGTAGAATTGATGAATCAAAGAATATATTTTATACTTTTAATATTTCTAAATTTCCATGTATAGCTACACTGAAATAAAGTACTGATTTAGCTATGTCCTTAATAATTTTGGCTAGCATTTTTTTCTTTTTTATCTGCCATTGTTAAAACAAAATAAATTCCTCATATCTCCTTGAATTCTTTTAGTAATTAAAACAAATTATCTTGCATTAGATTTTATATATATATACATATACGTATATGTATATATATATATATTTGTGTCCTGCCTTTCTCTATTTATCTGCTTATACATACATACATATATATATCCACACATATGTATTAAGAATTTTAAAAACATTGCAAATTTGTATTTTGATGATGTGTTCGGTCTATACATCAGTTTTCTCATTGACAAGAAAATTGAGCACTTGCCTTTCTTCAAATTTATAGTAGCTAAATAAAAATATGAAAAAAAAGTGAAACATCACAGGAAAATACCACAATCACACTCATAAAGAGTAGGGTTAGCTTAATAATACATAGTTTTTAAACGAAGGTTTTATATACACATAAATAGGAAACAGATAAAAATTGCAATTTGTAAATAGGACCGCTGTCCTAAAATATATTATTTGGTGTTTAGATTAGGTGAGTCTTATGATCAAAATATCTGGTTAATATGTGGATGGGATTCATTACGGGTAACTTGGTAATACATTCATTTATGTTTATAATAGAGCATTTTGTTTATAGGATATATAGGGAGGTACAAATATTTTGGATTATTCAAGAGATAAACATGTGTCGTTTCCTCTGGGCATTGTTATTTGAAAGGGACGAGCAGAACCAAGGTCATCTATAATTCTAACACCAAGACTATTTGGTTTCTAAATGCATTAGAGAGTGCTTAATGTAAGGGGAAAAGATTAATCACAATATTATAAGAAATATTTGAAGAAAATTAGGATGGGTTGAAATGGATTAAGATTCTGGAATGGCACCTTTGTATAGAAACACTAAAGTGGCTATTGGCTACTGATGCAGATTTAATGGTTTGATTATACTTGTAGGCAAGAAAAGAATTTGTTATGTAAAGGAATGGGGAATTGTAATAAATGTTATATAACAATGTTTATGGTTGGATCAGATGTATCCCAAAGGAAGTTTTTGGTACATTATCTCTCTGTACCAAAGTTTTTGGTACCACTCTCTCCCTTTGTTCATAGACAGGACATGCACCTGGCAAGGCTGTTGTGGAAATGATTTTATCCTTTCACAGTAGTTGAACTAGATTACATTTAAAGCCATTTCCAGCTCTGAGATTAAATATGAGTTCAAAAACTTGAACAACTGAGCCTTTATGATATTCTATCCATTATAGCTCTGGAATGTAATGTATGAAAATATAGATGATATTTTACAGTATACTTATAAAGCTAAAGTTTGATATTGTCTGATGATAACTGGGTTTTTTGTTTTAGTGAACCTACTAAACTATTTATATTCATCTCCTGATGTTCAGCTTATACAAGATTAAAAAGCTAATAAGTTTTGCTTAGTAAATTTTAAAATGAATAAATTGAGAATTAAGATCTCATTTTGATTGTGTTTTATAAAGAAATATGAAGAACAAATACTGACGGCAATTTGACAGAAACAAAGATTTCATAATGCAATAAGAAAATTGGCAACAGAATTAGCAAATAAAATAGAGTACATGTTAGTAGAAATAAAGTGGTATGAGTTGAAAGGAAAATAAGGAAGAGAGGAAACTGAGATTGCACCATGTGAGTTCTTAAAATATTTTCTGTTTTGTAATGGAATAGATTATATGCTAAGTATATAATGGAAAACATATCATGTTAAGTAGGTGTCATCAAATAAATGAAAGAATAGTAAGAGAAATAGGAGTCTGAAAGCCAGAATGAAAAGAAACAATTCATTTATTGTTGGATGCTAGTTGGTAAATGTTAGATAAGCATGGAGATAAGAGAAAGTAGTTTGTTATTCTCAGTTTAAATATTTTAAGTTCATTCAATAATATAGGGAAGGTAGAAGAACTGAAATTCCAAAGGATATAGTTAAATGAGGGCAGTCTATACAGCTATTACTAGCTATTACTACAGGTAAGTAATGGTGTTGAAGGTATGCAGAATCAGGTTATGTCTAGAAAGATCTCAAAAATCTTTTAGTCCAACTCCATAATTAATGAATGGACCTTATTATACCCATATTCCTGAAAAGTGCATTCTCAATATGGACTCAAAAGGGAATTCATTAATTTATAAGATAATATATTCTAGTTTTAAATAGCTTTTATTTATAAATTTAATACATTATTCATATAATACATTTTATATGATAGATTTTAAGCTACTTCTAAAGATGCAAAAAGAAAGAGGTAAGTTACCTTTTGCTAGTCTTACCCAAGCTCAAACTCCTTCTAGAAAAAACATCTACAAATTGATGGGCCAGTGACATCCATTTTTTTTAATGTGTTGAAATTTGACTTCTAATTATGAATATAAGTAGATGGGAGAGGTAAAACTGGAAAAAAAGAGCAAAGACTAGTAGTGAAGATGGCAATTAGCACATAGTCTACCAGAAGTGATCTGTCATAACAGGTAGAAACTAGTGTGGGAACAAGCAGATAAAGAAGATGAAAATGATGAGAAAAACCTATCAATGAGACTAAGATCTCAATAGGTAGATCCCACACTGGCATAAACAGACTCAGTCAGTAAGTATTCTTTTTGTATTCTCTGATAATTTCAGACAGTTTATGTTAAATTGACTCATCTGGGGTGCCTGGGTGGTTCAGTGGTTGAACGTCTGCCTTTGGCTCACGTTGTGATCCCGGAGTCCTGGGATTGAGTCCTGCATCAGGCTCCCTGCAGGGAGCTGCTTCTCCCTCTATGTCTCTGCCTCTCTTTCTGTGTCTCTCATGAATAAATAAATAAAATCTTTAAAAAAAATGAATTGACTCAGATCCTCTTTTAGGAAAGGATGGGAGCATAACTGATCTGAAGATGGGACAATAGGAGGCAGGAATAGCAGAGGACAAATTGGTGAACACTTGCGTAGAGTTTGAGTAGGGTGGGAGGATTAGAGACCAGATCCCTTAAAACATGAGTTGATTAAATATCATGTGGGGCTGTTTCATAGAAATATGAACATGGGTTAAACCTATGTTTTTCGTTGCTTAGAAATATCCTAGACAAGTTACCTTACTTTTCTTCTCTTAGTATTCTCATCTATGAAATTGGAAAAGTAATTATACCTATATCACAGAGTTGGTGTAAGAATTAAATGTGTAGGGATCCCTGGGTGGCGCAGCGGTTTGGCGCCTGCCTTTGGCCCAGGGCGCGATCCTGGAGACCCGGGATCGAATCCCACATCAGGCTCCCGGTGCATGGAGCCTGCTTCTCCCTCTGCCTATGTCTCTGCCTCTCTCTCTCTCTCTCTCTCTGACTATCATACATAATAAAAAAAAAAAGTCTTTAAAAAAAAAAGAATTAAATGTGTAGTATATATAAAGCATAGAGCATTTTGCCTGGCAATTCTGTGACATCATTGAATTCTGTTGTTAATAATGAAATTAAGGCAGGAAGGCATTTGCTTTGATATCTCAGTGTTTATGGAGCATAAACTGTGGTCGAGGTATGTTGAATTAAATGTGATGATCTTGGGCAGCCTGGGTGACTCAGTGGTTTAGCGCTGCCTTCAGCCCAGGGTGTGATCCTGGAGACCGAGGATCGAGTCCCACGTTGGGCTCCCTCCTTGGAGTCTGTTTTTCCCTCTGCCTACATCTGTGCCTCTCTCTCTCTCTGTGTCTCTCAGGAATAAATAAATAAAAATCTTTTAAAAATATATGATAATCTTTCTAGTCCTTTCAAATCCATTTGGTTTTTTTTTTTTTTTTTTTTTTTACTTTGGGTAGCTCTCTGCCAATGTCCAAACACTGCCTCTCACTGTATGTAAATACAAAGGAAATGAAATAATGAATACCAGCCTATGAATTAATTTAGGGGCCTCTTGTGACTATCATCAGTTTTTGTCCTTTTCTAGTTGTGTTCTACTTTCTTCCTTTATAAGAATAGTCATAGTTGTATAAGTCAAAGAAGTGGCTAAAAAACTCATTAAAAATATTTCATTATAAAACAGCTTTATTTGGATATTGGTTAGAATATTAAAATGAACTCATTTTAGCAACTTTGAAGTGTAGTTTTCAGGGCCTTAGACTTTGTTCTCATGATATTTGACCTCTAAGCCAAGTACTTGCTAAGGTGTTGGAACTTCTTCATCTAACATGATGGAGTAACAGGGACTGGATTTACCCTTCTGCCAAACATAATAACAAAAGATGAAAAAAATGAATTCATTTTTAGAATGTAAACAATAGGCAGCACAGAACAATGATCCCCAAACCGGCAACAAATGAGTTGAGTATAGGATTTTCCTGGCTCACAGCCTAGCGAGAGCTTCCAGGTCATAGTGCAGAAAGATGGAAACAGAAAGACACTGAAAATATCCAAGAAACTTTTCAATCCAGCGTTGGTGTATGTTATGACTTGAATACTATTAAACCAAATTGTGTTTTATGGAAATAATTTTGGGACATGTTTATCTTTTCACGTACGCATATAACATACTTACTGAGCACTTAAGTTCTGTGGCTGCAGTCACAGGCAAAAATAATTATGATTGTGATGTAGAAAGTCGGGGGGGGGGGAAGCAAGAAAGACTATATATGAAACAAAAGTCAGTGAACAAATGAATGATACCTCCAAGAAAATAATAAATATCAGTATGACTTGAAATCACCTTTTGAATCAGAATTGGGAAGAAGGAGCCAGGCTACCCTGGGTCTTAAGAGTCATGTTAAAGATAGGAGTTATTGATGTGAAGGAAACAGAAGTTTTAAGCGGGATGAGATCATTGTGCTTATACAGCCAGTGTTTGAGGATACTGTCTAGGGTAATAGGCATTAAAATATTTTTTACTTCACACAGATCAGAGTGGAGGAAATAACTCATTTTCCTTTTAAAAAATTATTTATTTATTCATGAGAGAGAGAGAGAGAGGGAGGGAGGGTGGGAGGGAGAGAGAGAGAGAGAGGCAGAGACACAGGCAGAGAGAGAGGCAGGCTCCATGCAGGGAGCCTGACATGGGACTCGATCCCGGGTCTCTAGGATCACATCCAGGACTGAAGGCGGTGCTGAACTGCTGAGCCACCCGGGCTGCCCTCATTTTCCTTTAAACAGGTGTGAGCTTTGTCAACTTTATTCTTACTGAAATGAATAGATTTTCCAGATTAAAACTCAAGATACACGACTTACTTTTATGAAAGTCTTACATTTGTATAAGTAAATCACTGCCTTATATTGAACTACATTTCTTAAAAATAACAGAACTATGATAAGAGTGTCCAGGCACTTTAGTCCTGACTCAGTCATAGCTATGTGTTTGAATAACTACACCCCTGGTCACTGAGGTATCTGGACACCAAAAATTCCAAACATGGTGACTTCTACTCTTCAGTGTTCCTCTGCCTGGATCTTTATACATGTTTTACCCTTCCCCTGTATCTGTGTTAGATTTTTCTTGGTGGCAAACAATATGTTTGAGTAGTATATTAACTTCTGCAACACTGAACATAGAACCTAGACATTTGATAAATATAGTGAATCTTAAGGAGAAAGTCCAAACCATATAGGAAGGCTTTCACTGTATAAGAGTTTATCTCCAAAATTTTAGCATCATTTAAAGATGATTAATAATTTTTAACGTGCTATTAGACTAACAGGGTCATGCTAGTTACCATTGCTCATTATCCACTCCACCTTTGGATATTTAAAAGAAAAAAATGGATTTAAGATGGCTCAGTATGAACTTTAAGTTGTTATTGTTGAAGGGGTACTAAGCTTTTTGAGACTTCTTTTTTTTTGCTGTTGATTATGTATTGTATCATAGGATATCAGCTACTGTAAAATCATTAAGGGCTTAAAACTCACTGAAGTCTTTTTGATAAAATATTTGGAGGTCTCTAGAATTCTTCTGGCATTTAATTGATTCTATTTGTTTGCTTCAGATATTCCTATTGTTGTTTCTATAGCACTTATTATCTGCTGCACATTTTTAAAAGATTTTATTTGAGAGAGAGGGAGTGAGAGAGAGAGCATGAGTGGGGGTGGGCTGGGTTGGCAGAGAGAGAGAGAGGGAGACAAGTGGACTCCCCAGTAAGCAGGGAGTCTGATGCAGAGCTCAATCCCTGAGCCCAGGGTCATGAACTGAGCCAAAGGCAGATGCTTAACCAACTGAGCCATCCAGGTGCCCCTCTGCCACATATATTCTGGCAGTAGATTATTCTTCTCCTTGATTTTTCTTTAAGTATTAAATGTGATTGAGTTTGTCTCTCTTACAACAGCATGAACTTCACAATAGTGCGGATTTTCCTCTGTCACCCAGGGTTGTTTAGAGCACAGTGCTAAGTATGTGGTTGGTACCCCAAGATATTTCTTAGCTTGAATAAATTGAATTTGCTGGGTTTTGTTGTGTATGTTTTTTTCAGGTATCATTTGCATACAGTAAAATACATCTAAAGTTTGTAATGTGTTGACTTTTAATTTTTATTAAAAAATTCTAAGTTAAATTAAGTTTAATTAAGATATACTATATTATTAGTTTTAGAAGTAGAATTGTTTTAACAATTTAATACCTATTTAACTACCACTCAGATAAAGATATAAACTATCTGCTTTATTCCATAAAGTTCTTGTGTACCTTCCTAGTCTTAATCTCCTCTACACAGTTAACCACTTTTTTGACTTTGTACCTTAGAATATTTCTATGTGTTCTAGAATTTCTTATAAATGGAAATATATATTACATACTAACCTTTGCCTGCCTTTTTTGTTTTGCTTAACATAACATTTTAAAATGCATGTTATTTGTAAAAGTTATAAAATATTATACATGGTATTTTGTGTATTGGCAATTTGATCTTTTAAAATTCGTAAGAATATTCTATTATATAGGTATGCACAGTATATTTTTCCATTGTCTTATTGATGGACATATTGGATGTTTCCATTTTGGGACTGTTCAAAATAGAATTTTGAATATTTGATACAAGTCTTTCTGTGGACATATGTACTCGTTTCTTTAGTAATAGAATTGCTAAAGGATATTCACATATTCATTAGAAACTACCAAGCTGTTTCCCAAATTGATTGTATGATTTTACAATGACACCAACAAATCATGGGAGCTACATTTGCTCTTATATCCTCCCTAACATATGGTATTGTCAGTTGTGGGTTTTTTGTATATATTTACTAGCTATTCTAGTGATTGTGTAGTAGTAGTATTGCATTGTGGTTTCATTGTGGATTTTCATGATGACTATTGTTTGTATATTACTAAATTCTAAGGGGCATATGAATAAGTTACCCATTTTATAAAATATTTTAAAATTTTCCAGGATGAAAAGCACTAGCTTTATCTATCCATGCCTTTGTTACCCATTTAAAAATGGAACTATTACTAGTACTATCTTAATTTATTTCTCTGAGGAGTGAGAGACATTTAGCACAGTGCTAGACACATGCTAATTATTCAGTAAATGTTACTGTTATTATGAAAGAAGCCAATATATTGTCATTTTATTATTCTTATTGTTGAGAGACACAATAGTAATGGAAGAGTACTTACTGCTTTAATAGTATTTTTTTATTTAAATCCTGCCTTTGCTGCTTAGAAGTTATATGACTTAGGACAAGATACATAACTTTTCTGTGCAATACTTTTCTCATCTAGGTTATAAGATAGTGCCTATTTCATAGGGTTGTGATATTATATAAGCCAGATTTCTTAGCATACCATAAGCATTATACATGTTTTTGATGTTATCATTATTAGAAATAGTATTGTTATTCCTTTACATATGTAAGAATGTATCTCTTTAAAGTAATCAGGAGTTAACATTTTATTTAGACCTTGCCATTTAAAAATCTTTATAAAGTAATAATTTTAATCAAATAATTTGGTTAACCTAAGTATTCATTAAAATTATAGGCAATATTCTCTCTCTCTCTCTCTCTCATAAATAAATCAATAAATAAATCAATAAATCTATTATTTTTTTTTTTAAAGATATCTGGGTGGTGCAGTCGGTTAAGCGACTGACTCTTGGTTTCAGTTCTGGTGGTGATCTCAGGGACAAGAGATAGACTCCTGTGTAGGGCTCTATGCTTAGTGCAGAGTCTGCTTAAGACTCTTCCTCTCCCTCTACCCCTCTCCCTTATGTGTATGTGTGTGTGCATGTGTGTGTGTATGCACACTTTCTCAAATAAATAAATCATTAATTTTTTTAAAATAAAAGAAAGTATAGGCAATCTTCTTAGTCTTAAGTTTGTACCAACTGTATACTATAGTATTACAGACCTCTAAACCGGGTGGTCTAAAAAAATGACCATTTGGTTTACAGATTTGAAGATTAACCATTTGGGTGTACTCAGCTTGTGTTTTCTTTGGCCTTGGGTTCACTGATGATTACATAGCTCTGTTTGCAGTGGTTGATTTGCTTCAGTTAGTGGTGGCAGCTAAGACACACATACCTCATCAACTATCCAATTACAGTTGTTTGTTCTTAACCTGCAGATAACAGCATATAAGATACTTTATATCTAATGCACTATTGTTTCTAAGGCCAGCACAGATTCTAGGATACCACACAATACTCATGCAGTTTGGGGGATGATGTGAGGAGCTATGAAGTTATGTTGTAAGAGGAGTGAAGAAAACTGTGACCTTTTTCAGTCTACTGTACCATTGAAAGTTTTCTTTACTGAAAACATTGTTCAAATGCTTGTTAAGAATAGGGTGTCTCTAATTCTTTCTGTGGACATTATTAAAGAGCATTAACATTTGTCAAAAAAAATGCTGGCACCACTTGATTTACTATTATTTAAAAGTGATAAATATTTGAAGTCTAAAAGGAGGAGCCAAGCTTAAATGGTTCTACCTAGGAAGAATGATTTGTTTCAGGTAACATAAATAAAAATGTTGCCAATTTACCATGACAAAGTTTAGTCTAATAGAAATGGCGAGACCAGCTTTGAAGTTTTACAGGTCAGAGGGCAGAAGAAAAGTAAAATGTTATATATATATATATATATATAGCAGCTGACAGATAATGTATGCAGACCCAGTGTTTGTTTAGTTTATGTTATCACATTTTGCCCTATAATTCCAGTGTATCAGAAGATTAGACTTTAAGGGAAAACTAATCTTTTGATTCTCTTGGAAGATAGTGCTTTAGTATTATAAAAATTCTATTGCATTTATTTTAAACCACATCATTTCTGTATTTTTTTTTTAATAGAATTGAATGGAATTGACAAAAGTTTGGGTAGAGGAATGAGGAAATACAATAATCTTTCTTCATTCCTTTGGTCATAGGCATTATTTTCAATTTAAATGCATTGTAGGTTTCAGATAACTTTTATGATAATACCACTTAAGGATCCTATTGACAAAATCTTGACTTTATTCACATTATTAATTGAGTTTAATAGTTCTTTAAAAATCAACTGTAAAGTTTTTTCAATAAATTCATTAGGTTTTTCCAAATTTGATGTGAGACATCAAATAGTTCATATTATTTGCAGCTATTAGAATATTATGGGATGCTTTATAACTTACGTGTAAAAAGAATGTAGGACAGCCTTTTTTTGTTTTTCTTTTTTAAAGATTTTATGTATGTATGTATGTATGTATTTATTTATTTATTTATTTAAGAGAGTAAATGGACAGAGAGGGGCCCAGGGAGAAGCAGACTCCCCACTGAGTAGGGAGCCTGAGAGATGTGGGATATAATCGCAGGTCCTGGAGATCATGTACTTAGCCAAAGGCAGATACTTAACCAGCTGAGCCACACAGGTGCTCCTTGTTCCTAGTTTCATTGTTCAATTTCCTTCAGAAGGAAATCAAATCAACTGTTTAAATCATAATGTAGACTGTTGTCAAATGATGTTAAATATTTTGATGCTTTAATAATTACTTAAAATTTACAGAATATTTTGATGATTCTGTGAAGAGGTTATGTTGCCATTTTAGAAAGGAATGCAGTAGAAAATTCAAATCAGATACCACCACCAAGTGCTTCCTATCTGACCAACTTACTAAAGTTGGAACTTCTTTGCACCCTTGTCCAATTTAACCATACCCATTTATTCCCAAAGAATTTTGGATATGTAAAATCCTATATACATTTCTTAGTTGTTATTTTTATTTCCAGGCTATTTACACATGAATCTAAGTTTCTTGTGACCTTTGATTTTTTGATTGTTATGTTGAGGGATATATACTTACGGCTTCAGCAGTGCTTGGCACAAAGTGAACGTTAAGTAGGATAAAGAATGAGTCAGCAATTTAGTAGGTAAATGAATGCATTAGCTGATCCTTAGAAGAGAATATAATTAGTAATAAATTGTCTTTAAATATATATCCCATTTTATGTTTAAAATAGTTATAAATGCATAATTTAAACTTTTAGTGACAGGACTGTCTTCATCTTGTCAGTCAAATTAAAATCTAGTCTCAACCTTTTTCTTGGTATTTAACAGGCTTCTTTTCAAACCTGGCTTTTGTCCCTGTAGTTACTACTCAGATAGAATTAGAATATTTTTTTTAACATGCAAAACCTCATCTATTGTTCAACTCAACTAATTATCTAATTAACCTTGCATTCTGAGAAAGTAGTTTCCTAATTACATTCTGTATGTATCAACATGTCCTTGAAACAAATAGAATTTAAAAATTTGTTCTCTTTCTTCTCTTTCCTTCCCTCCTGTCTGCTGTCCCTTCCTCAGTCTCTAGGTTCCTCTCTCTCTCTCTCTCTTCTAATACTTAATGGAGAATGAATTTCAAACTTTTTTACATTCATATTTGAAAACATACAGCAGTCATGTTCCCTGGTATTTACCTAAAGTTATTGAAAACTTATGTCCATACAAAAACTTGTACACAAATGCAGCAGCTTTCTTCATAATTGCAAAAACTAGGAAGAACTAAGATGTTCTTTACTAGTAAGAACTATAGTATATCCTGACAATGGAATGTTATTAAACACTAAAAAGAAATGAGCTATCAAGCCATAAAAAGACATGGAGGAAGCTTAAATGTGCATTTAAGTTTCAATCTGAAAGGCTACGTACTGTGTGGGATTCCAACTATATATATATGACACATTGGAAAAGACATAACAGTGGACACAGGGAAAAGATCAGTACCTGGAGCTACAGATCAGATTTTTTTTGTGTAAAGTTCTCCAAATTCTTAAAAAAGAATTCTTGGATAAGTTTTGCAATTTTGATCTTAATCAATACTTCTTCCTTAAAGCCAGGAGCCTTGGGAATTGCAGCAACAAATGAGTGTTTATTTTCAGTCCAAATAATGTAACTAACATTCTTGTTTATAACTGTTTGCTCTTTCCATTTATACCAGGGAAAGGATCAGAGTTTATTTAGTCAGTGAACCTGTTTTTGTTTTGTTTTTTTTTTTAAATAAAATATGTTATCAGAGAAACCTGAAAATAGCATGAAGGGATTGCCTGTTTGGTGGCTTTCAAATAGGAGCTTGGTTCACCTGCAGAAAGTAACAATTTAGTGGATAATCATTTTCAAAATATCGTTGGTATTATTCCTCAAATCCGGATTTGAGCTAAGCCATCCTTGTTATGTCCTTGACCCTTCACTGAATTCATTGCAAATTGAAATACATAAATCTACCAAATGTTTTGATATTGAATGTTAACTGTTCAGTAGTAACTGTTCAGTTGAAATCTCTAATGCATATAATAAGATATAATTTTAGTACCCATTACTGGTGAATAAAAAAAAGTATAAGCAAACACTAATTACTTTTGTGATAGGGAGGAAAACAAAAATCTATACCAATTTAGATTATTATGGTCTGCATTATATCTGTCCATGAATAATCTGTTTTAACCATTTATTAAGTTATAAATACATTTTTATAAATCTGGCTGACATTTAGATATTTTATAAAACACAATAAATGCCACAGAAAATTGAATTAAGAAAGCTTGTAATATGCTTTACTACTAGTTAAAAAAATTTGTGGCTGTAAATGGTTCTGCTCTGTATCGAGTATAAATCTGATTCTAGACCAGAGAATACTTTCTTTTTTTTCTTTTTCATGCCAGAGGCTTTGACCTTTTTGTTGATAGCTGGTTTTTAACAGCTTCACCTTATGTTTTATTCCTTTTGATTTGTAAGAAATTTGATTATCAGCCTTGAGCAGAAGTCATAATCACACCAAAAGGAGGCAAGTCATTTAGGGAATAATACAGAGTCATTTTAACAGCAGTGTGAAGTCTGAGTTTGGCTGACTTAGAGGCACACTGTAATAAGCATTTGTATCAGACATCAGGCCGGAATAGACTTTGGCTTCTACAAGCACTTCTGTTGGAAATGTACTTTAAGCCACCATACTTGTGACCCAGGCTGGCTTTGCTTGTCCTTAAAAAAAAAAATCTCTAAGCCATGTAAGTAAACTTTAAAATTCACTTCTAGGTTTTTATAGATTGCAATCTATATTTTTTATTTATTTTTTAATTTTTTTGTTATTTATTTATGATAGGCACACAGTGAGAGAGAGAGGCAGAGACACAGGCAGAGGGAGAAGCAGGCTCCATGCACCGGGAGCCCGACGTGGGTTCGATCCCGGGTCTCCAGGATCGCGCCCTGGGCCAAAGGCAGGCGCCAAACCGCTGCGCCACCCAGGGATCCCATATAGATTGCAATCTATTTGAAAGAAATAATCAATAACATCAAACCATATTTTGAAATTGATAAGAGGAATACAGTTGGTAGCTATTAATTATTCCAGTGAGTATTTATTTTATTCTAAGTTAGAACTGAACTCATTCCTATTTATAATTCCTTTGTGAAAGAAATATAATGGATAAGCAGGGTGAAAGAAGGGTACTATTAATGTTTACTTTGTAAAACTTTGAATAGTTTGGTTATGCAATTTAAATTATTAAAATACATTATGGGGAAATCCTAGTTTGAGTTAATTGGTGTGCCTTAACTAAAGTCATTATAGTACTTATTTTGGGGATGCAATCATATTCTCTCAGATGAATTCTTCTGCCTATAAATCTGAGAGTCAGATCATTATAATTAGCATCTATTTCCATCTGAAATTCTTCCATCTTCATCTGTTTTCTCATTGTAAATGAATCAAAGGCAAAGAGACCACCATTTTTGCCTACTATGGATACTATGGAGTTACTGGTCACTTTGTCCATTTAGTGAAAAGTTGGAATGTCTCCTCCATAAGCTTATTAGTCCATCTAGAGTTTTATATGTCCCTAGCAATGTCAAGCAGACAGTATCTGTTTGCTCCATTAGTATTTAAGAATGAACATGTGAATGGAATTTTGAACAGTGACGCATAAGTTACATACAATGACAGCTATCAGTTTTCAGGAACCATACTGTAAGAAGATGCTTTGGTTAGCTGTAATAAGAGCTCATATTTATTGTGAACATTGTCCTAAACCTTTTACATATATAGCAATTATTTAGTCTTTAATAGCATGAAGTATAGATACCGTTATGATCTGTACCTTCAGGTAAGGTACTGATGTTTAGAATAGTTAAGTAATTTTTCCATCATTCTAGGATTCCTAAGCAGTAGGGCCATGACTAAAATCATGGTCTTATGGAAAAAAAAAAAAGAAAGCTTTATTGGTATATAATTTATATACCATATGATTCACCTATATGAAGTATAGAATTTAGTAGTTTTGTGTATTCAGAATGAATAATAATTATGCTTATTTATTACCACAGTCAATTTTAGCATATTTTTGTGGCTCCACCCAAAAAACTTTGTAGTCATTAGCTATCAGTGTTCTTTTCCCTCAATTCATTATCTCCTGTCTGCCAGTCCAGGGCAACTAGCAGTCTGTCAATCTAGATTTGCTGATTATAGACATTTCTTGTAAATGGACTCAGACAATATGTGGTCTTTGGTGACTGACTTATTTTGCTTAGCATAATATTTTTATTGTTGACCCAGCTTGTAGCATATATCTCGTACTTCATTTTTTATTGCAAAAAATATTCCATTGTATGGATATACATTTTATTTAGTTATTAGTTGGTAGATGTTATTCCATGCTTTTCTAACCACAAGTCTCTACTAGCTCTCTTCTATTATTTATGGTTAACTCTTTTTTTTGAGATTTTATTTATTTATTCATGAGAGAGACATAGGCAGAGGGAGAAGCAGGCTCCCCATGGGGGCTCCCAATGCGGGCCTCTATCCCAGGATCCTAGGATCATACCCTGAGCCCAAGGCTGACAGTCACTGAGCCACCCAGGCTTCCCACTTATGGTTGACTCTTAATAACCACCCAAGGTCTTTTGTACCTGAGAATTTGGATAGCTCAGTTGAAACTTTCAGCACTAACAAAAGGGGAGAGCTCCAAGCTTAGGGTTTCTGAGTCCTAGGGGTGGCACCTCTGATTCAGCCTAGCTGTGTACCTCAGAGAATGGTAATAAGCAAGCTAGCCTAGGTAGGTGGAGAAATACTATCCCTCTGTCTGCATTCTCAGTTCCCTTCAGCTGAATCCTTTACTCAAGTGCCATACTGAGTTCCATAGAAGAGGGAAAAATGTTTTTAGCAAGTTTTCAGAGAAGATTGGATTCTTGGAATACTGTGTAAAAAGTATATTTTACATAACAGTAGAATATCACCTTTGGATTTTTCCTTATCAAAAGAAATTAGATTATGGCACCTCTCATTGAGTGTTATTCAAATTTCTTATAAACCTAAATTACATGTTAGTAGGTGACATCCACAATGACAATGAGTCTATATATCTTTGGATGGGACATTTAAGACAGTATCAAGAATGGATCCTCTGGTGACATCTGTTTATTAGAGTGCAGTGGGAGCCATTGCATAGAGATTTTCTCTTTCAAAATATTATTTAGAAGTTCAAGTTTATACACCTATTAATTTTATCACTTATGAAATTAACTAATTTTATGTCTTATGTAATAATTATGTAGCTAAGTTATACTGCTCAATTTTCCCTGTTTCAACAGTGTAGTAGTATATTTTAGGAAATAAATTTTCCTTTGACAATTTTCTCATTGGAAAATATTAGTTGGTTTATTAATTTATGCCCTTTATGTTGAATGAAACATGTTTAGGGATCCCTGGGTGGCTCAGTAGTTGAGCATCTACCTTCAGCTTAGGGCGTGATTCTGGGGTCCGGAATTGAGTCCCGCATTGAGCTCCACTCAGGGGAGCCTGCTTCCCCCTCTGATTATGCCTCTGCCTCTCTCTCTCTGTATCTCTCTGAATAAATCAATAAAATCCTTTTTTTTTTTAAAAAAAAAAAAGAGAAAGAAACATGTTTAGAGCCAGATTCTATTAGTACTTTTTTGAATTTTACATGGTCCTTGGTACTGATTATGATTAATGATGGACCCGAGGTTAAAAAAAGAAGAGGGGTTTTATATCACTAGAAGCAAGATACTTAACATCTTCTTTCCTGAATTCACAGAATAATTTAGATGAAACACTGTTGGCCTTGGCAATTAGGAAAATAACAAAGGCAAAAAGTTGGCTTTATCATAGTATGTGATCTGACCCAACAATTAGGTGTCAGATAATGCCCCATATTCCTGGTATATTTACTTAAATGGAGGTAGGTTAACAGAATGGGCCTTGTCTGTTGTAATCTATGATATGTTACTTGAGACCATTGTGTTTCTTTGTAATCTGAGATTATATTTTTCAAAAACATCAGCTATGCATAAAAAAGAGAAAAAAGTTGGTTGGCCAATAGGGAAATTTATCCAGGTATTTGCTAATTCATAAACAGCTAATAGAGGCATAATAGATGTTCTAAAAAGATGAGACTAATAGAGATGGTATGAGAAAGTTATTTTTAGCTATGTACAGGCAAAATTAATTTATAGGAGCATTTCTATAGTGCTGTTATGGCCTTTACATTCATTTTATACTCAGAGCTGTCATCTGTTTCCAAATTTTGACACTTAAGAAGTTAGCTGTATGAATGAAACAGAATGATTACAAATATCCCATAGTTCTCAATGCAAGAAGTTGCTGGTTCTACTCTGGCCTGAGTAGTTGACAGTCCAGCATGGCAGTATGTATTGGGTAATGTACTTCTGTTGAAAGAGAAGAGACACATATTTGACAGCTGAGATCAATTGCTCCCATCTGGGATTTAATTGAAAGTTATTTTACAATATATTTGCTTCAGGAAAATCTTTAAGAATTTTTCTTTTTGGGCTTCATTTTTCGTGTATTCATTTCTTGATATTGATGTTGAGTTTATAAATAATGCAGTTTACCACTTACCAGATTAAATTTCTCTGTTTGCCTATATTAATGTCCTAGTTTCTGATCTTGTATTCCTCTTGCATAGTCTTCTCTCTTTATGTAGGCCGATTTATAAATTATACTGGTACTTTCCTAAGAATAATTTGAATTTTCTTTTTTAAATTGAGATATCATTCATATACTATAACCTGCACCCCTTTTAAAGTGTACAATTCAGTGATTTTTAGAATATTAACAAGGTTGTAAAGTATTACCACTATTCAATTCCAGAACAATTTTAAAATAAGAGATACCCTAGGTCTATTAATAGCCACTCCACATTTGCCTCTCCCTTAGCCTCTGGAAAGGATTAATCTATACTCTGCTTCTTTGTATTTGTCTGTTTTGAATATTTTACATAAATAGAATAAAACAATATATAGTATAGAGTTTTGCATCTGTCTTTTCACTTAGCATGATGCTTCAAGGTTTATCCATGTTGTAGCAAGTATCACTACTTCATTTGTTTTTATGGATGGATAATACATTATATGAATATATAATACTTTGTTCATTCAATAACCTCTGATGAACATTGGGGCAATTTCCACTTTTTACTATTCTTAATAATGCTCCTATGAACATGTTTGTACTAGTTTTTGTGTGGACATGTGTGTTTATTTCTTTGGGGCATATACCTAGGATTGGAATTACTAGATCCTAGATCAACTCTGATGGACTTTTGGGGAAAGATCAACAGAACTGTTTTCCAAGGTGGTTGCACCATTTTACATTCCCACTAGCAGTATGAAGGTTCTTATTTCTTCACATCCTTGCCAACTTGTTATTATCTATTTATAATCATCCTATTGGACATGAAATAGTATGTCATTGTGGTTTTGATTTGCATTTCCCTGATCACTAGTGATCTGAGAATCATTTCACATACTTGTTGGCCATTTGCATTTGTTCTTTAGTTTAGAGAAGTGTCTCTGGATCCTTTGTGAATTTTTTTTTTAATTGGGTTATACTTTTTGTTGAATTGTAAGGGTTCTTGATATATTCCTTATAGGAAGTGTGGATTCTCTAATATTGTTCTTTCTTTAGTATTGTTATAGCTGTTCAGAGTTCCTTGCATTTCCACATCATTTTAAAACTTACCTTATTGGGACACCTGTGTGGCTCAGTGGTTGAGCATCTGTCTTCCACTCAGGAAGAGATCCTGGGTCCTGGGACTGAGTCTTGCATCGGGCTCCCTGCAGAGAGCCTACTTCTCCCTCTGCCTGTGTCTCTGCTTCCCTCTTTGTGTCTCTCATGAGTCAATAAATAAAATCTTTAAAAAATTATCTTATTAATTCCTGACATAAAATCAACTAAAATTTTGATAGGGATTTGCATAGAATCTGCAGATAAAATGGAAACTATTGCTGTCTTAATGATGTGAAGTCTTCCAGTGTATGATTATGGGATATCTTTCCATCTCTTTGGTCTTTCAGTTTTTAAATGGTGTTTTGAAAATTTTAGTGTAAATATCTAGTACTTCTTTTATTAAGTTCATTCTAAGTTTTATTTTCAATGAGTTTTTAAATGGAAGTGCTTCTCAGATTGTTCATTGCTAGTGTATAAAATACAGCTGATTTTCATATCTTGATTCTGTACCTTTCCTGAATTTTTTATTAGATGATTGTTATTAATAGTTATTAAGTTATTAAGTTTTTAAATGAAGTAGCCATAGGGTTTCCTATATATAAGATCATGTCATCTGAAAATTGAGATAGCTTTACTTCTTCCTTTCCAGTTTGTATGAACCTAATTCTTCTTCTTCTTCTTTTTTTTTTTTTTTGCCTAATTGCCCTTGCTAGAATCTCCACTACTATGATGAATAGAAGCAGCAAGAACAGACTTCCTTGTCTTGTTTTTGATCTTGTAAAGTAGGATTTCATTTTTTCACTATTAACTATGATGTTGCTAGTGGATTTATTATGAATGATCTTAATTAGGTTGAGGAAATGCCTTTTTCTTCCTTGTTCCTTGCTTTTATCACAGAATGGTGTTATAGTTTGTAATACACTTTCTGTGAATCCTTAAAATGATCTAGTGGCTTTAGTCCCTTACTATATTAATATGGCCTATTACATTAATTGATTTTTATATGTTGAACCAACTTTGGGTTCCTTAAGAAAACCATTAGGTCATAGGTTCTTTTTATATCTTGCAGGATTTGGTTTTGTTAATGTTTTGTTGAAGTTTTTTGTGTTGATTTTCTCTTTGTGTGATTTTCATAAAGAGTTTTAATCTTTAGTTTTCATTTCTCAGGATGTCCTTGACTAGTTCTGGCGTTAGGGGAATAGTGGCCTCATAGAAAGGGTTGAGTAGTGCTCTCTCTTCTTGTATTCTTCTAAAGAATTTATTAAACATTTTACAAAATTTACCAGTGTAGCCTTCTGTTCATCAAATTATTTGTGTGAAGTTTATTACTAATTAATTTGCCTTACTCATTGTTGGTCTATTCAAATTTTCTATTTCTTCTTAATGCAGTTTTAGTAGTTGATGTCTCTCTAGGAATATGTGCATTTCATATAGGCTATCTAATTTTTTGGCATACGGCAATCCATAGTATTCCTTTATAATCATTTTTTAAAATTCTGTAAATTTAGTTGTAATCTCCCCTCTTTTCTTGTTTTTAGGATTTTGAGTTTTCTTTATTTTTTGGTCCTACCTAGACTTTTAGTAAGGTTATTATCAAAGAACCAGCTTTTGGTTTCATTGATTTTTTTTTCTGTTGTTTTCATCTTTTCGTATGTCATTTATTTTCTCTTTAGTTTTTATTATTTTTTTTTCTCTTCTTCAAATCTTTAGTTTTAGTTTAATCTTCTCTTTCTAATGTCTTAGGGTGGAAGGTTAGGTTATTGATCAGAAATATTTCTTCTCTTTTAATATAAGCATTTACAGCTGTCAGTTTTCATCCAAACTTTACTGCTTTAACTGAGTACTATAGTTTTTGCATATTGTATCATCAATTTATTCATCTCTCGGTAATTTCCCTTTTACTTTCTTTTTTAAACTCTTGATTATTTATAGGCATGTTATTTACTTTACACATATTTGTAAGTCCCTGAAATTTGTTATGCTCTTAATTTTTAATTATATTCCTTTGTGGTCAGAGAACATACTTTTTATGATTTTAGTGCCTTTTCATTTTTGAATCTTATGTTATGATCATATATAGTTCATTGTCTATACTGTATGTATATCCTATAGACCCTTCATAGTTGAACTTTGAAATGTTTCCATTTGCAGTTGAAAAAATATGTATCTCTTTGTTTTGGAAAGGAGTGTTCTATAGAAATTTCTTGGTTTAGTTTTCTTACAGTGTTATTAAAATCTTGTTGATCTTCTGCTAATTCTCTTTACACTCTTGAAAAAGGGATATTGATGTCTTCACATATTATTGTTGAATTTTTACTTCTCCTTTCAGTTCTCATTTTTCCTTGATGTATTTTGGGTCTTCATTTTTAAGCACATATGCATTTGTAATTATAATTTTCCTGGTGGATTGGCCATTTTTTCATTATAAAATATTTTTTTAAGATTTTATTTATTCACAAGAGACAGAGAGAGAGAGAGAGAGAGAGAGAGAGAGGCAGAGACACAGGCAGAGGGAGAAGGAGGCTCCCTGTGGGGAGCCTGATGCAGAACTCCATCCTGGCACTCCCAAGACCACGCCCTGGGCCAAAGGCAGGTGCTCAACTGCTGAGCCACCCAGGCATCCCTCTCTTTATTTCTAGTAACGTTTTTGGTTTCAAGTATTAAAGTCTGATATTAGTAATGCCAGTCTAGCTCTTTTGTTTACCATTTTTATGGCATGACTTTTTCCATCCTTTTACTTTTAAACATGTGCCTTTGAATCTAAGAGGTTTTCCTTACAACATATAGTTGGCTCATGTATTTTTAAACCTGTTCTGAAAATCTTTACCTTATAACTACATGATTTAGTCTGTTTATATTTAATATTATTATTATTATTATTATTATTATTTTCATTATTTTAAGGATTTTATTTACTTATTCATGAGAGACAGAAAGAGAGAGGCAGAGACAGGAGAAGCAGGCTCCATGCAAGGAGCCTGATATGGGACTCGATCCCTGGACTCTGGGATCACACCCTGAGCCGAAGGCAGATGCTCATCTGCTGAGCCACCCAGGTGTCCTCATTTAAAATTATTATTGATAGAATTTATATCTGCCTTTTTAATATTTCTTTCCTATGTTTCTTATGTCTCTTTTGTTTGTGACTCTTATTATGTTTCCATTTCCATTGACATCCTGCAGTCCAGGTTTTTCTCTGGTAGGGACTCAATGGAATACCCTATCTGGTTTAGGTAATTATTGCCATTACAAAATGGAATCCTAGTGATGCTACATCCTAAAATATACCAAAATAAAGTGGAATTTTATATTTCTTTAATTTCCTCAAGTTTTAAATTATAGCAACTAATGCAGATTTTGAAAACATTAGTGTGGATCCAAGTAAAAGAAAAAAATTTGTTATCTCTGTTTTCCATGTTTAGTAGGTTTTAGGACCACCCAAAGTCTAGCATGCTTGTTTAAATATGTTACCTTCTCACTACAGAAATCTTGCCTCCCTGTTAAAATAGTATGAAATAACAGGAATAAACACTTAATTGTGTTAAACATTTTGTCATATATCAGGTACATTTATGTCACATACTCTTTTTTATAAATTTATTTTTTATTGGTGTTCAATTTGCCAATATATAGAGTAACACCCAGTGCTCTTTTTATTTTAACTTACTGCAGGTGGAATATATGAAAATTTATCATATACCAATTGACTACTTCAAGAGTTTCTAAAAGTTAGAATTTCTGGAACCAAATGCATGGATGAGTAAATATATGTTCTCTTCCTTGACACACAGTATGAAAGGGAAGAATGCTGGAGCAATAGTTAAATGACTTGGCTTTAGTGCTGTCTTCATCTAATTTACTAGATGCTTTTCAAGTTTCCATTCTTGGAGACTCTCTTTTATAAAATGAAAAAATTAGCCTTGATGATCCAAAAAGTCTCATGTTATAGGTTAACATCATTTGACAATGACTGACACTGTGGAGCAATGGAATCTATACGCAGATTTTTTTTAGTCATACAGCAGGTACAAGGGAGAAGCACTTTAGTTTATGTCATAAAGTGGAGTGTCTATCATTCACAGTTCCTAAAAGTCCAATTCACATTTGAATGACAATGAGTTTGCTACAAGTGTTCACTTATGTGTGGATTTTTTTTTATAAATACAGTAGATTGTAATTGTATTTTCTCTTGGGATTTTCTTAATAAATTTTCTTTTCTCTATCTTACTTTATTGTAAGAATACAGTATATAATATATAGGTTTACAAAAGATACGTTATTTAACTCTTTAAGTTATCAATAGGGCGGCTTCCAGGCAACATTAGGCTATTAGTAATTATGTTTTTAAGTAGTAATTAAGAAATTTGGAGTGCCGGGTTGGCTCAGTGGTTGAGCATCTGCCTTTGGCTCAGGGCATGATCCTGGGGTCCTGGGATCGAGTCCCACATCAGGATCCCCACAGGGAGTCTGCTTCTCTCTCTGCCTATGTCTCTGCCTCTCTCTGTGTGTCTCTCATGGATAAACAAAATCTTAAAAAAAAAATTAAGGAGAGCCAAAGTAACACATAAATATTCAACTGCCTGGGTGTATGTACCCCAACCGCACATTGTTTCAGGGTCGACTATAATATCTTCTGATTTATGAAGCTACTAGAGAGATCTTTTTAACATAAGAGTTTGCATTGCCACATTTTTTTTTAATATCAGCATATTCTGCCTCATTATACATTTTTTTAAAACTTTTATACCATTAGCTATAGTGTTTGACTTCATACTTCATTACTTGGTCCCTTTACAAATGGCTTCTTTTTACCCCAGTGGCATATGGAACACCTATGAGATTTCAGGTATTCCTTGATAGTTTAGGTAAGATTACCATGATTATATTCAAATAATGTACCACGGTATATTCATACCATGTATATGAAGCCTTTCAATCCTATGCTACCTAGGACATCCTCTTTCTCTGCTTTCACTTGTTTTCTGTTATCCTATAGAAATAAAAGGATTGCAGTTGAAATATAGAAAATGTTCTTACTGCAAGTGCTCAGGTGCACAAATCTGGTTAACTCTCAAATGATAGATATTCAACCTGTCTTTCAAAGCGGTAATGTGTTTTGAAATATTCACATTTGATTTATAAACAAAAAGTCTCCCCTGACTTCATCCTCCTGTTTTTCATGTTTTTTCTTCTTAAAGAATGAAAAATAACGGCTAAGGTATGTAGCCTAGAATAAAAATATCAGAAACAGAGATGCACATTAAATAAAAAGCACACCTACCATTCCCCCTTGAAATAACATGAATGTCTTATTGGATCTGACAAAATTGAATGAATTTCTAATTGAAGGCTGTTTTTCCATCCCTGATTGAACCTGTCTTTCCTAGCTATAGCAGCAGGAATGAGTCATAGTCTCTTCAGAAAGCAAGGCATTACAGATTGAGTCAGTGATGGATTTTTTTTCCCTTGATTTGAAATAATACTCTTGCTTCTATCTTTCTGTCAACCCTAGAATAGTATTTTGATTTGTAATTTTATATTGATTTTAATTTGCTTCATTATTTTCTTGGAACCATTGAAGAAATATATCAAACAGAAACATATTTGACAAGAAGCAGAAAGAAGCCTTTCACTGACACAAGAACTGTTGGGTTTTCTTTCTATTGATGCTTTTAAGTACTCTTTGCCAATCTACTTTTTATCATCTGAGGTAAAAGTAGTACATAGAGTGTTACTTGAGACACTTTTGACAGAGAGTGCAGCTGTACACCTGTGAGAACAAATGACTGATGCTCTTCTTGGTCACTCAGCAGGAATAGCATGTCAGTAGGTTTTCTTTAGCGCACTAGCATGGTAAGGGAGTTAGTAGTGTGTATTTAATTTGCTGCCTATATAGCTGGCTTGCTTTGTCAAAGAAAGGCTTATCCACATTTACAACAAACTGTGTGATTATATATTTATTTGGAAAGTTGCTCATGTGAAGAGTAATTGAAAAGAAATCTGTTTTAAAAGCAATTATATTTCCCTCTGATAACTCTTGGCCCTTTATTTGAAGATAACAGAATTTCTCAGATACTCCTTAGATATTTATCTGAGATTTGGAATTCAAAGGATTCTTTTATTAGTGAGTGTGTATGTGGGGAATGGGCAGAGGGAGAATCTTAAGCAGGCTCCACACCCAGTGTGAAACCTGAAATGGGTCTCCATGTCATGACTCTGAGATCACCACCTGAGCTGAAGTAAAGTTAGGCACTTGATTGAGTCACCTAGGTGCCCCTGGAATTCAAAGGATTCTTAATCAAACACATATATTTGGTATATTGTAAGCACTTACTAAATACTCATTGAATGAATGTATAAAAACTAATTTTAAAAATGAGAATGTTTCCATGAGAAAACACTAGCTTTTTAAGCTTAATGTAAAAACAAAAAATGAATTTTGTGGTTGCTTTAAAGTTGTTTCTAAATATTCTGTTTTTTATTTCTTTCCAAGTACGAGGTATAGTTGTATTGCCCTTAAAAGTGAGGGCAAACCAATTGCTATGGCCAATGAAATACGAGTAAAAGTGACATGAGTCACAACGGAATGGAGGTTTAAAAACAGTGCCTAGACCTCCATGTTTCCTTTCCCCGTTGTAGAAATTTTGGAAATGTTTGTTGGTACTAAATCTTTTTTATTCCTTGGTGTAATTAAAGTAATGAAACACTGCCAACCCACACTGGACATAGAGCATGACTGGAAAGATGAATGGTTTTAAGGCATGATTTTGATGTTGATCTTGGACAATAACCTAGCTATTCTGGCTGATAGAAAGCTATTTTCTTTTAAGATTTTATTTATTCATGAGAGACAGGGAGAGAGAGAGGGAGAGAGAGAGAGAGGCAAGAGACACAGGCAGAGGGAGAAGCAGGCTCCACGCAGGGAGCCCGGGTGGGACTCCATCCTGGGAATCCAGGATCATGCCCTGGGCCAAAGGCAAGCACTAAACTGCTGAGCCACCCAGCCATCCCTGATAGAAAGCTCTTAATCAATACGTAGTTTGTGACAAAGATATACAAAATATTCTGCCTCCCATTGAGCAGAAAATCCATTCTGTGTGATCCTGAAATTTATGTAATGTAGTGCTCACACTTTTCCATGTAAAAATTGATGTAATCCAAATGGTTCAATCCTTTTAAATAACCAAAATACTGCCTTCTAGAATATTTATGACTTGTAGTACAAATTACATTGTGAGTACACAGAACACGGTTTTTGAAAAATAATTATTTTTTTCCCAAAAGTTACAGAAACCTGCATTTTCAGGTAAGTTGACCTAAGCCAGGTATTTTAAGTTCTTCTGGAATTTTTTTTTGTTTTTGTTTTTGTTTGTTTTGTTTTGTTTAAAGATTTTATTCATTCATGAGAGACACACAGAGAGAGAGAGACACACACACACAGAGAGAATGAGAGAGAGAGAGGCAGAGACACAGGCAGAGGGAGAAGCAGGCTCCATGCGGTACTCAATCCCGGGACTCCAGGATCACGCCCTGGGCTGAAGGTGGCGCTAAACTGCTGAGCCACCTGGACTGCCTGCCCATCTTCTGGAGTTTTGGTTGGTTGTATTTATGTATGTGTTTCTTTGAGGGTGTGAGAGATTGTTTTCATTAATACAGAGATTGTAGTCATTAATATAATAAGAAATAAGGTTAAAAAATTAGAGCCACATACTAATAAAAATATTAGAAAAATAAAAGCAGTATATGTTGAAGTTTTATGAGATAGGACCAAAATCATACTTTCAAATATATAGCTTTAAATAAACTTTTACCACATAATGGATTATTTTTTTTTCACATAATGGATTATAAATGAAATGAACTAATACTCAACCGGAAATGTTAGAAAATATAATAAATTAAAGCTACAATAACAAGGAAAATAATGAAAAATAATTACATAATGCAAAACCAGAAAGTAAATTAGATAAATCTAAGAGCTATTATTTAAAAACAAGACCTAATACATGCAGAAAAAATAAAACACATTCAATGGATTATTAATTATAAGGGGAGTTTATTAATATAGAAGAGATATAAAATAGAGAAATGTATGGTTTTTTGAGAAATACAAATTATTAAACATAAAATAACTTGGGAAGAAAATGTTAAACTTGTCATATTTATTCCCAGTAGGATGACACTGGGCTGCCATCTTAATAAACCAATTCCAATTAATGTGTAATTTTGTTTTATAACAAAATTATTTCAGAACACAGAAATAGAGGGAAAGCTGATAAATGCCCTTTTGAAGCACTGTAATCTGAAAGTACTTGATACAGAGTGTGGCATACTCAATAACTGTAAATGCTGGTGGTAATTCTGAAATCTCTGTTAGACGAGGGGCATGCACAGTGCTATTATGTGTGTGTTTATGTCCCCCTGACATGTATATGTTGAAACTAAACATCAAAGTGATGGTATTTGGAGGTAGGGTGTTTGGGTGTTGATTGCACTTGGGGGATGGAACACACATAGATGGGATTAATGTCTTAAAAAAGGTTCTGCAAGGAACTTTACCTCATGTGAGGATACAGGAGAAGATTACTAAAATATTGAACTAGAGAATTTGTTGGGACACCCTGAAATGGTCTATTTATAGTTAGGAGGGTTTTTTTACATATTTAAAAAAAAAAAAGAAAAAAAAAGCTTGTGACTCTAGAAAGCTTGGATTTAAGTTCTGGAATTACCAGTGATGAGTGTTGACAAGTCATTTAGCTTGTGTGACTCTTGGAGTACCCACCTAAAAACTATGGGTTATATTAATAAAGTAATTTAGAATATGTGGATTATCTTTTTTAAAAAATATTTTAAGTGATCTCTGCACCCAACATCGGGCTCAAACTTAAAATCTCAAGAGCACGAGTCTCATGTTCTATCGACTGAACCACCCAGGCACTGCTGGATTATCTTTAATAGGACATAGAGTTTCCTTTTTACATCATAGTTTTATAATATTAATGGTGAAATCAGTAAATTTTAATCAATGAAAATAACAGAATATTGTCAGTACATAGATACCAAACCCTAATGTTTAAAATCTTTCATTCTGTGTGTTATCTTTGTATTAATTCATCTGTTTAACAATCCAATTTGGTTTTGTTTTTTTTGCGTTTTAATTTATTAATTTAAATACAGTTAATTAATATACAGTAATTGTTAGTTTCAGAGATAGGGGTCAGTAATTCATCAGTCTTATATAATACCCAGGGTTCATTACATCACATACCCTCCTTAATGTCCATCACCCAGTTATCCCATCCCCCCTCTGCTTTCCCCTCCAGCAACCTTCTGTTTCCTAGAGTTAAGAGTCTCTTATGGTTTGCTCTCTCTCTCTCTCTCTTTTCATCTTATTCAAATTCAAATTTAGATTTGAAAAGGTCATCTCTTTTCAGAATATATTTGGGGCCTATCCTCCTACTTACCTATCTTACATAAATTCTGGAAGCTCAAATTAGACTAAATGACTGCAGGAAAAAAAAATGAGGGTTGGCAATAGTTTACATTTTTCTAATAAGCACATTAAACACTTGGGTTTATAATATGTTGACAGCCCTTTTCCTAAGGGAACACTACAAAACACAGGCATAAGCTGTGGTCTACTGGGAGCCATTTTTATAACTTCATTTATAAATATGGCATAAAACATTGCATACCATGTCACATTTTCCTAGTATGCGTACATAAAAGTTGCCTTTGGATAGGTTTAATTTGTCCATGGCTATCTATTAAATGGATATTGATGCAAATGTTTAAAATAAGTAATGGAAAGAAAAAAACCGTGCAAATTGAGTTTAATCCAGTGTGTATCTTCCTCTAATTTTCAGTACCTTTTTCCTCTTTTTCATGCCTTCCTTTCATTCCACAAACAGGCACACTATCACCTTCTTAATTACCTCTGCCCTTAGGCACCATATTTAAACTATAAGACCTCTAGGTCATCTCTAAAATAGGTGTCGAAATATCACTTCTACCTGTTTCCTGGCATGGTTATAGGATCACGTGGCAAATATTTCTTAAGCACACTGATGATTTCTGTAACATGAGAAGTAGCACTGCCTACTGAATCTACACCTGACAGATTATCATAAAGAAGACAAGTTTGTATTTCTGAACTCAAAGTGGTGCTGGTTTATGAAGCAGTTGGGGTTTCATTTAGCTTAACCTCACTAATTTATGTAAAGACCAGATATGTTTATTTTTTAGAAGAAGCTAGCAACCAGAGGAGTCATCAAAATAATAACCAAAATATTCAAAAAAGTCAGTAGCAACTTTTCAACTCCAGATCTTTATTCTTATCCAGAGTAGTTGCTGAGCACAGTGGTAGAAAGTATCCATCATTCCTGGATTGTACCTCTCTCCTTCTCACACACAAATCCTGAAGTACATTATCATACCCACCCATTGATGTGGTGGATCACTGAGCCATTTCTATACATGTATTCTTAGGTCTACTATTCTGTTCTAATGGGCAAACAGTTTCCAGTAACCTTTGAGGCTTTCTTCTAGTTAATCTGTCAGTTTTTCTCATATAGTGTAGCTGCTGTGAAAGAAATTGGAGCTGTTATACTCCGTGCTTTGATACAGTTTGTAAAATGCAAGATAGGAGACGGTAAACCAAACACAGCAGGCAAGTAATTTCTTTAAAAGGACTGATGTGCTAACACTCAGAGCCTGTTGCCCAGGAAGCTGGAATACCTTTTTCTCTGAGAAGATGAACACAGTTTCAAAGTGTTACTTTTGAATTAACAGGATAGATGTCCTTGGTATGTTTTCTCAGACTCATTGTAGAAGACTTAGTCTTTTGACTTCATTTTCCTCATTTCCAGATTTAAGTCAAAAATTTTTTGAATGTTAATCTTAGATGAAGTGAGCTGATATGTTAAAAGTGAGTGCTTGAGTATATTGAAATCTTAACATTGGAATAGATCCTTTACAATATATTTATAAGGGAAAAGCTATAGAATGTGCTGGAAATAGAGTATTGGAAGTACTTTTTTTTTTTTTAAAGATTTTATTTATTCATGAGAGATACACACACACAGAGAGAGAGAGAGAGAGAGAGAGAGAGAGGGGCAGAGACACAGGCAGAGGGAGAAGCGGGCTCCATGCAGGGAGCCTGACGTGGGACTCAATCCTGGGTCCCCAGGATCATGCCCTGGACTGAAGGCGGCACTAAACCTCTGAGCCACCAGGGCTGCCCTAGAAGTACTTTAATCAGAAAGATAGCTTACACAAGAAAAGCTTGACCTTGCCTCCATCAGGAATTGTCAAAAGACCAGGATACATAAAGTGTCATTTAACGTATCAAGATTCCTCTCCCTTAAATAGGATGACTTTATTTTCTTCCCCTTTGAAGCATTTCTAAGATTAATCCAGATTTTTCACATTCATTTCCTTTCCCTTCCTTTCCCTTCCTTTCCCTCCCCTCCCCTTCCTTTCCCTCCCCTCCCCTCCCCTCCCCTCCCCTCCCCTCCCTTCTCTCCTCTCTCCCCTCCCCTCTCTCCTCTCTCCCCCTCCCCTCCCCTCCCCTCCCCTCCCCTCCCCTCCCCTCCCCTCCCCTCCCTTCTCTTCTCTTCTCTTCTCTTCTCTTCTCTTCTCTTCTCTTCTCTTCTCTTCTCTTCTTTCTCTTCTCTTCTCTTCTCTTCTCTTCTCTTCTCTTCTCTTCTCTTCTCTTTTCCTTTCCTTTCCTTTCCTTTCCTTTCCTTTCCTTTCCTTTCCTTTTCTTTTCTTTTCTTTTCTTTTCTTTCTTTTCTTTTTTTCCCTTTCTCTTCTCTTCTCTTCTCTTTTCCTTTCCTTTCCTTTCCTTTCCTTTTTCCTTTTTCCTTTTTCCTTTTTCCATTTTCCATTTTCCTTTTTCCTTTCCTTTTTCCTTTCCTTTTTCCTTTCCTTTCCTTTCCTTTAGAAGCAGGCTTCCTGCAGGAAGTGGGTCTCCAGGATCACACCCCGGGCTAGGTGGCGCTAAACCGTTGTGCCACCAGGGCTGCCCTCACATTCATTTCTTAATGTGTGAGAGCTATAGATACTCTATTTTAATTGAGAATGCTTAGAGATGTAAGATGTCATATCATCTCAATGTACAGTTTTATTTTTTTATATTTTTAAATTGTTATAGAGAGATTTATCAAATAGTTTCTACTATATTAAAAATAATTTTGTCAATCCAGATCTGTTACTGCCTGTTAGTGCTTTTTAAAATTTTTAATTTCATTGTACCTATTGAAGAGGAGAGATTGAGGGACACCTGAGTGGCTCAGGGGTTGACTGTCTGCCTTCAGCTCAGGGTGTGATCCCAGGGTCCAGGATCGAGTGCTGCATTGGGCTCCCTGTGAGGAGCCTGGAACTCTGCCTGTGTCTCTGCCTCTATCTCTGTGTGTCTCATGAATAAATAAATAAAATCTTAAAAAAGAGATTGAAAAGAAGAAAGTAAATTAATATTTCTCAAAATTTATTAAAATGTATACTGTGCTTTAAGAATTGTCCAAATATTATGCATAATATATAATATAAATTATGGAATTATATTAAATGTCACTTAATATTAACAAGTATCATATAAAAGAAATGTATTTATTTTAAACACCTGAAATATCCAGGGATAGTCAAGAATGAGAACTAGTAAGTTGGATGAGTTGTGCCAAGAATCTGTATTTCTCTTGTCTGAAAGCTTATATTGTTTTGGCTTCTTTAGAGAGGAGAGACTTCTTAAGAGAAACTTTGCAAAAGAGATACCTTAAAGTTCAACTTTTTCAAGCCCTTCATTTATTTATATTAATAAAAATAATTTTATAACATTTATAACTTCAAGTAAGATCTCAAGAGCAATTTGTTCGTGTATTACAATAAATCCATATATTAGGGTATTATTACCTCTGTTTTACTTATTTAAAATGTTGGTCTTCTATAATCTGTTAGTCTCAAAGAATGAAAGGAGAAGATGCGTTAGCAACAAGATATTAAATGGGATGAAAATTGAGCAGGTTGTAGGAGGTATAATTTTGGAGTAAGAGTTAGATTGAGTCTCTTTGGCTCAGTCTTTGTTCCAGGATCCCTAGATCTTTATTTCTTCATGTAAAGAATGAGAAGGTAGAACTTAATTATCTCTGGTTACTCTTCAAGCTCTAAACTGTGCTATCTGGCATAGTTCATGAGGTGTATTAATGATATATGGAGAAAGAAGCTTTGATCAAAGTTATTTGATAGAATAGTCAATATAGATTATAAAAATATCAATAAATTGGATAGGGAATGCTGAACCTATAAACCTTTGTACCCACCTTTGTGACTTGGATTTGAAACCTGGGTTTTAATAGTTGATTTCATTTACTTTTTTCCTTCCTTTTCACATGTACATTCCATATTAACATAGACTTAATGTGCATTTGCTGTGTATCCCAGATGGATAGCTGTTCTTGGAGTTGACTTTTATAATGCAACTTTATTGTCATGGTTAAGGTTAATGGCACATTAATTTTACACAAGACATCAGTCAGTATTCCATTTTAATTTACCATATTAATAATGTCTAGTGTTCTATGTTGCTTATGCCACTTTGGGCTGTCATAAATTATCTTGAAGCAAATATCAGTGTGAACTCAGAACCATGTGTACTACTGACTTCTAAAATTATTAATGCCTGTGCAGAGTAAAAAACACAGGAGTCTACATTTGGTTCATAATTTCTTTATGGATTATTATTACTTTTTTTGTAAGCAAATGCATAAGTGCTTTCTGAGTTTACTTGGCCTAAAGGGAACAGTAGTTATAATTAAGAATAATTACAGTGACAACAGTGAAACTTTCTTTATGACATTCCAGATATAGTATCATTCCTAAAATATTTCATTATGGCCAAAAGAGCCAACATTAGAATCTCAGGGGAGAGGTCTAAAAGAAGTGGTAGATGAATCCATGTGGAGCCATTTTGGATTGCTAAATTCTCAGAATGGAGAAATACCAGGTAATTTGGGCACTGTCAAAAGCTGGCTGAGCAGGCTCCATTTTATAGCTCTAAAGGGACGCATTTTAATTCGCAAGGCACATTAATTCTTAACTCCCTCATAAACACGTATTTGTTTGAAGCATTGTCCCAGTTGTGAAATGTGGCTTGGAATAATTCTAGAGAAAGCATAGCCATAAAAAGCTTCAATTCAGGAGTCACACAGATACAGGTTCAAAGTTCTGCTCCACCATTTATGTGCACTGTGCCCCATGAGAGTTATTTAAAACTCTTAGTTTCTTTAGCTTTAAATGCAGATAATAACAACATGTTTTCACAGAACTGCCATGAGAGTTTAATAAAACTAATCTTCCCAGAGTGACCGAGATTTAGTAAACATCTAAAAAATGTAGAGTTCTGCAATTGTTTAAATGAGAAATGCTCTCTTAAAATAGTTTACAAAATTTTACTCTTCAGCATGCAGTTATTATAATTTTTAACAACCTTTGTTTTCAGTATCATTATTTTGTTTCTTTTTAATTCGTATCAACATTAGTCTCTTTTTCTACTTAGCTTTGTCACAGCTAGACTGTCTTTCAAGTATTGGTTCTATACAATGTAGTATCTCACATTTTCCATTTGTGAAACTACTGAATTAATACATTGACTTGGATAAGAAGGACATTTGTGGTCAAGTTAACTACAGAATAATTTATGTCTTAATCTAGTCTATTACTTCATTATTTGTGTTGTAACAGAAGGTCTTATGATACATGGTGACATGATTTGACGTTGATTTTAACTTAACCAAAGGCAGTGAGCTGCTTTGAAGTAGAGTAGTAATTGTTTATGCAAAATCCATGTTCATGATCTGTAGTAGGGACTATGTATTTTAGGAGTTCCACATATAGAGAAAAAAAATATTACCAACACTTGTCCTGACTTGTTCTGTATGCTTCAAAAAATAACCTAAGTGACTTAAGTGGCATTGTTTATATTTGTAACAACTCCTTCTACCTATGCCACAAAGTCACATAAGATCAGATGAAAAAAATGTACATTATATTACTTTATTTTATAATAGTGCTGTTCAAGCAGTATTTTTAAGTGAGCAAAAATGATTCAAATTCTAAGTTGAAAGTAGGTACTCAAATACTGGTATTCCAATAATAATAGCAGCATTACTCACAATAGCCAAACAGTGGAAACAACCTACATGCCCATCAACAGATAAATAGATAAACAAAATATAATGTATACATATAATGACATACTATTAAGCCTTAAAAAAGGAATGAAATTCTGGTAACATGCTATAATACAGGTGGACCTTAAAAATAAGCTAGTGAAGTAAGCCATACACAAAAGGAAAAATACTAATATAAAATTCCACTTTAAGAAGTACTTAGAATAAGCAAATTCATATTGACAGAAAGCAGAATAGAGGTTACCAGGGACTAGGGAGTTATTTTTTAATGAGTACAGCACTTGTGTTGGGAATGCTGAAAAGGTCCTGGAGATGAATGGTGGTGATGTTTGCACAAAATTGTGAGTGTACTTAATGCTGCTGAATTGTACATTTAAAAATAGTTGAAATGGTAAATTTTACTTTAAATATATTTTACCACAATGAAAATATACTATAAAATTTTTAATGGGAACCAAAATTTTGGGCACCTGGGTGGCTTAGTGGTTGAGCGTCTGCCTTTGGCTCAGGTCATGATCATGGTGTCCTGGGATCGAGTCCCACATCAGACTCCCGTAGGGAGCCTGCTTCTCCTTCTGCCTATGTCTCTGCCTTTCTCTGTGTGTATCTCATGAATAAATAAAATTAAAAAAAGAAAAGGGGAAACCAAAATTTAGAACTTAAAATACTAAAAATTTAATTGTCTGAAATATGCTGCCCTCTTTTTCTTTTAATGATTGAGTAACTGCATTTATGAAGTATTGTAAAGGGATCAGAGCTTTAAAATGGAGAAAAAGTTGAAGTCTCAGATTAGTAGTTTACAGATTAATGGAAGGCCATAGGATTACTGAAGTTCACTCTCCTCAGCACCCTTGCTCATCTCTGGCTGCTGTCACATGGGTCCAAAATTGCCATCTCAGTGGCACAGAGCCTCAGCTTAGGTATTTTTCATGCAAGAGCTGTCTTGCCTCGAAGGGACTGATCTGGAATGACTGCCAATAACAGCAAGTGCATACCTGAGGAATCAATCTCTTCCATTTTAATTTCATAGACATGCACCACTGGAAAGATGAGGATTACAGGGTGAAGTCTCCTACAGGAATGCTGGCCAAGGTAACAAGAGCAAGCCCCATTAGGCTGTCTCTGGAGCACAGACTGTAAATGGCAAAAGGAGAGAAAGTCAGACAGGAGAGGGGAAGTGAATGAAAGCTAGACTATGGGAGAATGTCTTTACATACATGCTGTAGCCTCATGGAGATTCATGAAGCCTGGTCAATGAAAGCTCAGATCACTCCTGTAAAGTGCCATTTTGCATTCTGCTTCAAGTTCTATTAATTCTATGCATACAGACATTTAGCTGTTTCTTTTTCTTCTATTTCTTAGAGCTCCTGGGTTTAAGTGATTACTTACTCTTTTTGCAGTCAGGTTGTGCCTCAACCAAATGAACATGTTTTGGAGTTAAATAGTACACTCATTAAATTAAGTTTCTTTGATTCTTTGATTTTCTTTCTCTCTTTCCTCCCTCCCTCCTTTTCTACTCCCCTTCCTCCTTTTCCTCCCTCCTTCCCTCTTTCTTTCCCTCTTTTCATTTCTTTGCTTCTTTTTTCTTCTTTTCTTTCCTCTGGTATACTGGTCAAAGCAGCTATGGCATTACAATTCTGATTTGAATAAGCAAGCATGTGCATGCTCATGTATCTGTGTATACTCTCATGTGGGCTACTTTAGTGCATTGACTCAGATTAAATTACTTTCAAGTGTGAATAATACAATATTAATGTAAGCAGCTTTGGGAAATAGTAAAATTTTGAGTTGAGCTTATAATATTGCCTGAGTGTTTTCAAAGATCTAAGGTAGTGCATTGACAATCCAGAGAGTACTAGCCTAGGAAAATGGAAAATGTTTTTTAAAGTTTTTATTTAAGTACCAGTTAGTTAGCATACAGTGTAATATTAGTTTCAGGTATACATACAATACAGTGATTCAACACTTCCATACAACACCTGGTGTTAATCACAATACATGGACTACTTAATAATCCTCATCACTTATTTAACCTGTCTCCACCCCTCTTTCTTTTCTCTTTCTTTTCTGGTAATCAGTTTGTTTTCTGTAGTTAAGAGTCTGTTTCTTGGTATGCCTCTCTCTCTCTTTTTCCCTTTACTTGTTTTGTTTCTTAAATACCAGTGAAGTGACATGGAATTTGTTTATCTGACTGCCTTATTTTACTTAGCATTATACTCTCTTGCTCCATCCATGTCTTTGCAAATGGAGAGATCTCATTCATTTTTATGGCTGAGTAATAATAGTCCATCATATCTATATAAGTATTAAGTAATGTATATAAATATATAAATATATATACAACACCTCTTCTTTATCCATTCATCAGTCAGTGGACACGTGGCCTGTTTCCGTAATTTGCCTATTAGATAATGCTGCTGTAAACATCAGGGGACATGTAACTCTTTAAACTAGTATTTTTGTATTCTTTGAGTGAATTTCTAGTTGTGCAAGTACTGGATCATAGATCTATTTTTAACTTTTTGAGGGACCTACATACTGTTTTCCACAGTGACTGTACCAGTTTACATTCCCTTCAGTGGTGCAAGAGGGTACCCCTTTCTCCACATCTTCACCAACTCCTGTTGTTTCTTTTTTTTTTTTTTTAAGATTTTATTTATTTATTCATGAGAGACACAGAGAGAGAGGCAGAGACATAGGCAGAGGGAGAAGCAGGCTCCATGCAGGGAGCCCGATGTGGGACTCAATCCCGGGACCCCCCTGGACCAAAGGCAGGTGCTAAACTGCTGAGCCACCCAGGTGTCCCTGTTTCTTGTTTTGTTGATTTCAGCCATCCTGACAGGTCTGAAATGATATCTCAACCATAGTTTTGATTTGTATTTCCCTGATGATCAGTGGTGTGGAGTATCTTTTTTTTTCTTTTTAGAGATTTATTCATTCATTCATTCATTCATTCATTCATTCATGATAGAGAAAGAGAGAGAGAGGCAGAGACACAGGAGGAGGGAGAAGCAGGCTCCATGCCGGAAGCCTGATGTGGGACTCGATCCCAGGACTCCGGGATCGCGCCTTGGGCCAAAGGCAGGTGCTAAACCACTGAGCCACCCAGAGATCCCCTATGTGGAGTATCTTTTCATGTTTCTGTTGGTCATCTATATGTCTTCTTTGAAAAAATGTCTATTCATGTCTTCTGCCTATTTTTAATTTGATTATTTGGTAGGCATTGAGTCGGATCAGTTCTTTATATATTTTGGATATGTAATACTTCATCAGGTATGTCACTTGCAAATATTATATTTTCTCCCATTCTGTAGGTTGCCTTTTAATTTTGCTGATTGTTTCCTTCACTGTGTAGAGGCTTTTTATTTATTTTGTAGTCCCAATAGTTTATTTTTGCTTTTGTTTCCTTTGCCTCTGGAGATATATGCAGAAAGAAGTGAGTATGGCTGATAATAAAAAGATGACTGCCATGTTCTTCTCTAGGGCTTTTATGGCTTCAGGTCTCACATTTAGTGAGTTTATTTTTGTGTTTGGTCTTAGAAAGTGATCCAGTTTCATTCTTTTGCATGTAATTCTTCAGTTACCCTGCCAGCGTTTGTTGAAAACCATGTCTTTTTCCCATTGTATAGTTCTTCCTGCTTTGTTGGGGATTAATTGGCCATATAATTTTGGTTTCATTTCTGGGTTTTTGATTCTTTTCCATTGATCTGTGTGTCTGTTTTTGTGCCACCATATTGTTTTTATCACTACAGTTTGTTATAGAACTTGAAGTCCAGAGTTGGACTTTAGGTTTGCTTTTCTTTTTCAAGGTTACTTTGGCTATTCAGGGTCTTTTGTGGTTCTGTACAAATTTTAAGATTGTTCTGTGTCAGAAAATTGCTTGTGGTATTTTCATAGTGCACTAAATGTTTAGATTGCTTTGAGTAATACAGACATTTTAACAATATTTGTTCTTCCAATCCATGAGCATGGAATATCTTTCCTTTTCTTTGTGTCATCTTCAAAAATTTCTTTCATCAGTGTTTTATACTTTTCAGAGTACAGGTCTTTCACCTTTTTGGTTAGGTTTATTCCTAGGCATCTTACTGATTTGGTGGAATTTTAAATGAGATTGATTCCTTAATTTCTCTTTCTGTTTCATTGTTAGTATGTAAAAATGCAACAGATTTCTGTAAGTTGATTTTATATCCTGAGACTTTGCTGAGTTCGTGTATCAGATCTAGCAGTTTTTTTATGGAGTCTTTTGGGTTTCCTGTATTCAGTATCATGTAAAATAATGAGAGTTTTACTTTTTCCTTGCCAATTTGGATGCCTTTTATTACTTGTTTTTGTCTGATTGCTATTGATAGGACACTATATTGAATAAAAGTGGTGAAAGTGGACATCCCTGTCTTGTTCCTGACCATACAGAGAAAGGTCTGTTTTTTCCCATTTAGGATGATATTAGCTGTGGGTTTTTTGTATATAGCCTGCATTATGTTGAGATATATTCCTTCTAAATCTACTTAGTTAAGAGTTTTTAACATGAATAGTTGTTATACTTTGTCAAAAACCTTTTCTGCATCTATTGAAAGGGTCATAGGATTCTTACCTTTTCTTTTATTAATGTTATGTATCATATTGATTGATTTGTGAATATTGAACCACCTTTGCAAACCAGGAATATATCCCATTTGATCATGGTGAAGATATTTTTAATGTATTGTTAGATTTGGTTTGCTAGTATTTTATTGAGAATTTTTTGCATACATGTTCATCAGAGATATTGGCTTGTGATTCTCTTTTTGTGGAATCTTTATCTGGTTTTGGTATTGGAGTAATGCTAGTCTCACAGATTGAATGTGGAAGCTTTCCATCCTTTTCTATTTTTTTTTTGGATTGTTTGAGAAGAGTAGGTATTAACTCTTCTTTAGATGTCTGATAGGCTTCTCCTGTGAAGCCATCTGGCCCTGGACTTTTGTTTTTTGGGAGTTTTTTTTATTACTGATTCAGTTTCTTTGCTTGTTATCAGTCTGTTCAAGTTTTTTTTTTTTTTTTTTTTTTTTCCTGTTTCAGTTTTGGCAGTTTTTGTTAAACTTGTTCATTCCTTCCAGGTTGTCCAATTTGTTGGCATATAGATTTTCATAATATTCTGTTATAATTGTTTGTATTTTTGTGGTATTGGTTGCCATTTTTCCTTTCTCAGTTGTGATTTTATTTGATTCCTTTCTCTTTCCTTTTTGATGAGTCTGGCTAAAGGTTTATCAATTCTATTGATTCTTTTCAAAGAATCTCTCTTGGTTTCATTGATCTGTTTATTTTTTTTTAGTTTTTGTGTCATTTATTTCTGCTCTAATCTCTATTATTTCCCTTCTTCTGCTGGCTTTAGATTTATTTTGTTGTTCTTTTTCTAACTCCTTTAGGTGAAAGGTTAAGTTGTTGATTTGAGATTTTTCCTGTTTCCTTAGGCCTGAATTGCTATATACTTCCCTCTTAGGACCACTTTTGCTGCATCCCAAAGGTTTTGGACCATTGTATTTTCATTATTATTTGTTTCCATGTATATTTTTATTTATTCCTTGATTTCCTGATGGACTCTTTCATTATTTAGTAGCATATTGTTTAACCTCCCTGTATTTGTGATCTTTCCAAATTTTTTTCTTGTGATTGTCCTCTATTTTCATAGCATTGTGGTCAGAAATGGTATATGGTATGATTTCAGATTTCTTGTATTTGTTGAGGTCTGTTTTGAGAACTAATATGTGATCTATTCTGGAGAATGTTCCATGTGCATTTGAAAAGAATGTGTGATCTATTTTAGGATGGAATGTTCTGAATAACCAGTTAAGTCCATCTGGTCCAGTGTGTCATTCAATGCCATTGTTTCCTTATTGGTTTTATATTTGGATAATCTGTCCACTGATGTGAGTAGGGTGTTAAAGTTCTCTACTATTATTCTTTTATCCTTTAGTTTCATTATATTTGTTTTTAATTGTCTTCTATATTTGAGTGCTCCCATATTTGCTATATAAATATTTATAATTGTTAGATCTTCTTATCAAATTGACTTCTTTATGATTAAGTAGTGCCCTTCTTTGTCTCTTTTTACAGTCTGTGTTTTATTTTAAAGTCTAGTTTATCTGATATAAGTATTGCTACTCCAGCTTTCTTTTGACACCCATTTGTATGATAAATGGTCCTCCATCTCCTCACTTTCAATCTGCGGGTATCTAAGGTGAGTCTCTTATAGTCAGCATATAGATGAGTCTTGTTTTGCTGTCCATTCTGATATTCTGTGTCTTTTGATTGGAGCATTTATCTTATTTATATTCAAAGTAGATACTAATAAATATGTATTTATTGTTATCTCATTACTTGCTTTTGTCTTTGTCATTTTTGTCTCCTTTGCACTCAAAGAGTCTCCTTTAAAATTTCTTGCAGGGCAGGTTTAGTGATCATGAACTCTTTCAGTTTTTGTTTGTCTGAGAAACTATCTCTCCTTCTTTTCTGAATGATAGCTTTGCTAGATAGAGTATTCTTGGCTGCAGATTTTTTTTTAGTCAGCACATTGAATATACCATGCCACTCTCTTCTGGCTTGTCAAGTTTCTGTTGGCAAACCGCTAGCTAGCCTTATGGGTGCTCTCTTGTAAGTTACAGACTTCTTTTGTCTTGCTGCTTTTAAGACTTTTTTTTCTTTATTACTACTTTGAAAATTTAGTTACAATATGTCTTGATGTTGGCCTGCTTTGTTGATTTTGATGGGACTTCTTTGTGCCTCCTGTATCTGGGTATCTTCTTCTTTGCACAGATTATGGAGGTTTCCAGCTATTATTTATTCAGATACGTTCTCTGGCCCCTTTTCCCTCTCTCTCCTTCTGGGACTCCTGTAATAACAAATGTTATTATGTTTGATGGGGTCACTGAGTTCCCTAAGTCTGTTCTTGTGTTGCATAATTCTTCTTTATCTCTTTTGTTCAGCTTCCTTATTTTCCATTATTTTGTCCCCTAGGTCACTAATTCATTCCTCTGTTTCTTCCACCCTGCTGTTCATTGCATCAAGCTGTTTCCAATGTTAGTTATTGCATTCTTCATCTCTGATTCTTTTTTTAACTCTTTAATCTCTGTGGTAAGGATCTCATTGATATCTTTTATTTTTTTTTTCTCAAGCCCAGTGACTAAGTCTCTGCCCTCCTCTGTGTGTTAGAAAAACCAGTTGTGTCTCCCACTCCTGAAAGTAATGGTTATGAAAAAGAGGTCATATAGCACACATGGCCTGGTGCTTCAGGGAGTGTCCCTGGTGTGTGCTACATGCACTCTGCTCTTGTGTTTTGGCTGCTCTTTCCTTCAGGCCACTTGCAGAGGCTCTCCTTGCTTGCTGTGAGCAGTGTTTGGTCCTGACTTTAATATGGCAAATTTTAAATAGATGTGTTCTGGTCTGCTTGTGAAATGAGACCTGATATCAGCTGTGCCAGAACTGAGGCCCTGCAGAACTCTAGTTGGAAGATGTGGTGTGGTAGAGGTTTGTGCTGGTCTTCTGGGGAAGGGGTCTGCTGCACTGGAACTGAAGCAAGCTTGATTAAGAAGGGTAGTCCTGCCAGAGCGCAGGTTTGTTGGGCTCCATGTAAGCAAATTAGGTAGCCAGTGTTGACACTGTACTGCTTCCTGCAGGTGGCTCTGTGTTTATGCTGATGAGCAGGAAAGGATTACGGTGGAAAATTCCTAAACCAAGATTATTTCCTTGAAATGGACTTTTCAGTTTCAGCACTATAGACATTTTGGAGTAGATAATCCTTTGTTATGGAAGCTATTCTGTTCAGTGTAGTATGTTTAGCCATATCCCTGGGCTCTAGATACCAATAATGCACACTCAGCAAAGTAAAATAATGTTTCCAGACATGGTAAAATGTCCTCTGGTATGGGAAGGGCATAACCACTCTCAGTTGAGAAGTGCTATCTAAAGTATGGTATGACATTCCAGGGCCATGGCATTGGTCTGGCTCAGACGTTTTCAGAGCAGAATGTGGGATGGGAAGAGAGGAATGATGGAGAAAATAGTTAGAAAATGTGTCTTTATGTTTTTTTTTTCCATGACGTTGCTTCCTTTATTTATTTATTTTTTAAAGTAATCTCTGTACCCAGCTGAGGCTCCATCTCAAAACCCTGATATCAAGATTATCCTGCTTCACTGACAGAGCCAGTGGGCATCCCAACATTGTTTCTTTTTTTTTAATTTTTAGAAAGGAAGGCATTTTTTGTCCACTTAAGTTTGAGTTAGAAAACAAAATTCCCATTACATATGTGAATTATAATATATATCAACATCTGTTTCCTGGACTTCTAATTGTTTTGCTTGGTTATCGGTATTCACTAGCCAATACCTCACTGTTTTAATACCATAAATTAATAATGTTTTTATACCTAATATTGGCAGGTCATCATTTTTAACATTGGGCATGGTATCAATAATATACTTACAATATTGACTTTCATAATTACTGACAGTTTTTCTTTTATTCTAATTAGTGAAATGTTAGTTTTTTAACAGCGAACGTTGTTTATTTTTTAAAATACTTAAAATTTTATTTAAATTCAATTAATTAACATATATTACTAGTTTCAGAGGTAGAGGTCAGTGATTCATCAGTCTTATGATACCTAGTGCTTATTACATCACATGCCCTCTACAATGTCCATCACCCAGTTATCCCATCCCCCAACCCCGCTTCTCTCTACTTTTCTCAGTGTTTTGCTAGGACAGGGATAGGTGGCTCCTGAGAACCCTGAGTATACTCCCAAAAGCAGAGGACCCACCTTTCCTAAGTCTATAGATTACATTTAGGAAATACGTGTTTGGGTCTGCTTGCACCTAGGTGTTCTCTTGATCCAGGCACTTTTCCAGGGGTATTGACTAGCCTAGATCAGCTACTCCTATCCATTCTTCCTTCCCACATCAATTCTGCAGCTCTGAAAACAGATTCGCAAGGAATGCTACCCTGGCAAATCACAGATCCTTTGAAAAAAATATCGTGCTAAAATTTATGAAAATCTTTTCACAAATTTTGCTCACATATATTTTCTAATTCTTATTATCTCTCCAATGTGTTCCTCCTTCTTACTACTTCCAAGGTCTCCTCTTAGTTTAGTTCTCAGAGTCTGGTCCAGGGAATCCTATGGAGGTGACCAAAATTTTTAGGTGGTCATTCATTTTGAAGCTTTTTTCAGAATAGATAGCAAGGGCTTCGTGGACTTTTCCAAAGGCTACATGACATGTGATATCACATAGACTAAATGTAGAGACAAAAAGAGGAATAAAATTATCTTCTGCTGAGGCAAACCTTTAAATGATTTGCAAATGTGTAAAATATGCATTCTGATCTCTATTTTTTTTGTTTTAGATAATTATTTTTCATAAGATGTTCTATTTATATAAATAGATTTATCGATAAATGAATAAATATTTTTAGAAGTTTCATTTTAAAATTTTAAAATAGTAAATATCAGTAGACATAGAACCCATGTAAATCACTTTCTGATTCTCAAAAATTTAAGAGTATACTTTTTTATGGTTTTAGTGGAATACTTGGAGCGTTCACAAAGTATTTTCCACTCTGGCTTTTGGAACTCCAGCATCTCCAGCCCTGGGAAAGCCATAGAATCTGTTTCTATGGCACCGCAGTTTCACCAATAGTTGTTCTCTGCCAGGCCTTGTGGAAGCTCTCATTATACCTTGCAATTTAGTATTCAGCCAATGACTCAAGTGGACTTCTATGCATAGGTCTACAGATCCTTCTTTGAGCAGCATCTTCCTTTTCATTATCTAACCCTGTAAATTCCTTTTTTTTTTTTAATTTTTATTTATTTATGATAGTAATAGAGGGAGAGAGAGAGAGAGGCAGAGACACAGGCAGAGGGAGAAGCAGGCTCCATGCACTGAGAGCCCGACATGGGATTCGATCCGGGGTCTCCAGGATCGCGCCCTGGGCCAAAGGCAGGCGCCAAACCGCGGCGCCACCCAGGGATCCCTAACCCTGTAAATTCCGAACAAACAAATAGCTTTGAACCCTAATTTTTGTTTTACCCAGTGACACCACTACTCTCAGTTTGGGCTTTACTTCCGTTTCCTGTGGTTTGGAAAGTGCCCATGGAAATAAAGTCCGGATAAACTAGGAGCTCCCCTCGTATGTTTCATTTTTCTAAATGATCACAGCTTTGTGCTATCTTTTGCCCAGTGCCTGAAATCAGTTTCTTCATTTTTTTTGGTTCAGTTTTATTTAATTTACCCAGGTTAAAATAAATGTGATACCAATACTCTGGAAGGCGAAAATTGGAAGTCTTCAATTTTTTCTATATTTAGGTATCTCTTTGCAGGAAGGGGCTTACTAGTGGTGAGATGCATGCTGGCACATAGTCAAGTGTATCCATTTAAGGTTGGGGAACATATGAGAACTTGTGTATATATTTTATATCATTTTAAATAATTGCTTCTATTTAATTATGTGTATAATTTAGTAACATAACAAGACATATGTATACTTTAGAACTAAAAATGCATAGTTACAAGTTTTATTTTTTCCTAACAAATATGGAACTATTCCTATAATATTTGAGCTAATTTTTTTGGGGGTGTATAATGGTTCAGAGTGAAAAGAAATATTTATTTTAGGGAATTAAATGAATTATTACAGAAATATAATTTGTATATACCCACTATGAAGAGAAATTGAGTGGTGATTTCTATAACGTTAGTCTGACAACTCATTCAGCAGGTGACTTGTTCCATTATGAGATGAGAATGAGGCAGTGGGGTTTCAAGAGAAGCAAAAATAGGAGGGGCTGCCACTGTTTTTGAATTAGTGCTCTGTACTAGGCCCTGGGCAATAAAGGTATCCTGGCCTCCGTTTTACAAATGTATAGTTTGAAGCTAAAGGAGACTACTTTGCCTCTGGTCATAAAAGAATAAATGAGGTTTGAACTAGCACTTCTCTAACTCTATAGCCTATTTGTTATCATTTCACCAGGTTTTCTTGGATCTGGACTATACATAGAACATTTTTATACCTCTAAAGATATAGGACACCAATATGATTTTTCAAAGTGTTTCAAATGTCGCAGTGCCTACCCTGGAGTTCAGTTAAGCCATAACTGATTTATAGTGAACTAGGGAAATTTCAAGTTGGCATGAATTATACAATCTTCATTATAAATATGTGTGTGTGTGTGTGTGTAGCACTAAATTTCTTCTAAGAAAGCTAAAGAAATTTCCCACTGAGTAGAAAATGTTTATATTCTTCACATACTTGTGCATGGATTTCCAAATTGATGGCTATTTGCTTCAAAAGTAGACAGGAAATCAATCCTGGAAATTATTGTGTGTGTAGCTCAATTCAGTAAGTTGTAAAATATTATTTCTTTCATCTCCTTTATGCTGTTTAGTTGCTATTTCATTCTTCATGGTAATAGAAAAAATTCAATGATATTGTAAACATATACTGACCTTTAAGATTTGTTCTCAGGTTCAGCAGCCATTTGTTCAGGAGGCACTTGGCTTTTACATCAGCAGATCTCTTCCTCTTTGGGGAAGAAATTCAAGTCATGCTTAATATTTTACATTTTGTTGGGTTTGTGTTTCCCTTCAAAACTATATCACTGTGTAATTAGTACTGCTCTCTTTAAAGAAAGCTGTGATGATTTCTGGACCATGAATAGCAGCGGATCTGGGAAAGGATGCATATTCTCAAGTACAGTGGTGTGAATTAGTAATCCTCCTCCATAGAATCAGAATAAATAGTTGTTTCTAGTGAAAAGTAAGAGCCCCATATTAGCCCATATTCTGGGCTCTTAGACCTAACTACTCATACAGAATTTCCCTTTTTTTTATATCTTGTTTTCCTCCAGTTCTGGACATTTATATATTATGATCATATTTCTTAACATTGGTCCATAGTAGGTCTGCTATTTTCTATTAAACATTTTCTGTAAATCTAATGAATTTTTAAGTAGTTGTTCATATGAAGAACATTTATATCAATAATATAAATAGAAGAAAAGGTAGTACAAGTGGAAAATAAAAAAGTAAATATATACGAACTTAAATATACATAGATTTAAAATGTTCAGAAAATAAAAATATTGTGTACCACCAAAAGTCCTATGATCACATTTTCAAAAACTATGACCCCTATGATCCCTATTTTTCAGAATGGAAACTACACTTCAAAGTCCTTACCGGTTTCCATTATAGGTTTCCCCTCCTTTCTGAACGTACAGCATTTTAATGAAACTATTCATAGCCTTAATGGTATAAAGAAAAAAACAATTACCATTAGTTCATATAGAAATTTTTTGAACATTCTCAGACCCCCAAAAAAACTTCTCTCAGACTTTTTCTGATAGATTAGGACACAGCTTTTTAACGGATGCCCAAAATAAATCAAGGTAAAGCATAAACTCTCTTAGACACAGTTCTGTGTCAACGCTACTGTGGTTTGATGCTGAGTATAGTTCCTGGGAAGCAGCTTGGTGGTGTGTTCAGGGTATGCACTGCCTCTATCTTAATGCAAAATAAACACTGAATGCTATTTGTGCTTTTTTTCCCTCTTTCTCTGTGTGTATGTGTGTGTGTATAATAAAAGTGAAAATCCTTTTTAGATTTTCTTTTGATTAGTGAAAACAGGTACTCTGCTAATGTAGGTCTTTCCTAATAGTAATTGGCATAACATGAACTTTCAAAAAACAAAGGATACCTGTGTGTACAAGTCATTTATGGCCATGAACAGATTTTCTGCCTTGAGGAACCAGCTTGTGAGCCCCTTAGGCCTTCAGACAACGTTTCCTTTACCCTGAACTCCAATATATCCTTTATTGCATAAAGGTATGCACTGTATATTTAATTCATGTTCAGCAAATTGAATACTTAGACAACAGTCTCCAGTAATAAAGTCCAGTGTGGCTTATGAGAATAGGACAGTAGAGAACAGCAAGCTCACTAAAAGGAACCAGCGCTATCCAGGAAAAGTTATTTAAATATATAGGACTAGAGGTGTTTCTTTTTTATTAAAAACAACCACTTAATAGCCTTTACTATGTACTGAGCACTTGGTAAACATTAATGTATATAATTCTCACAACAGCCCTAGGGGGCAAATAGGATTAGTACTTTCATTTAATACATGAAGAAAGTAAGGCACAGAGAGGTAATTTGCTGAAGGTTACTTAGCTAGGATATGGAGATCTGATTTTTGAAAGCCAGATTCTGAACTCTCAGTCACTACTCTATGCTGTATTTTCTTCTTAGAGTGTATGGAATTACCCATGTGAAAATATTTGGAGTCTATCATTCTACAGTAACTTGTTGTGATTTATGCTCCCATTTCATTAGTCTTCCATTTACTGGGCAAAAATGTAGGTATTTCCTTTCCCTGAATTTGTGAAACTCCAACAAAGAGCATGCACATATAGGAAGTATCAAATTCTAAGTGTCCAATATATTTTTACATCACATCACATAACGTGACATATTATGCTATTGTGGAATGTCAAGCATTGGCATAATGTATCTCCTGAAAATGCAGAGTGACAGGTTGTCATTATAGTTGTTCCAAGTTTTTGTGATAATGGTGAACCCTGGAAAATTTCATTTTCTGGTTTTGCTGATTGCCAACACATTGACATTTCCCCTCTGTTTTCCCAGTGGGAAAGACAGAATTGAATTTAGCCAAACCTGATAATTTTCCTTAATGGAAATTTAAGGGACTAAGCCACATACATTTGTGTATGGGCTTCAGTCATTTGAAGAGAATTATTTTCCATCTCTATCCCTAGTATATAGAGGCAGATGAAATAATTTTTCATAGCAATGAATTGTATATGTAAACACCTACTGATAAAGATCATTCACATTATGAGCTAAGTGCATATAGTGCTTATATTTAGAACAGGATCCAGTGTATTATGGGAGATTTAGCAAGTGTACCTGTCATCTATCCACTAAATGCTGGTAGCAATGCACTCTCACTTCCCATCCCCCAATTTGTACAACCAAAAATGTTTCCAGACTTTACCAAAAAATTGCCTCTGGTTGATAATCATTGATTTAGAGCAATGATTAGTTGGTTGTTTTTGTAAACTCCTAAAATTCATACCTTTGCACATAATTTAAGACTTTAATTTTAAAGATTTTATTTATTCATTTGAGAGGGGGTAGGAGTGAGAGAGAGAAAGCATGAGCAGGAGATTGGGGGAGGAGCAGAGGGAGAGGGAGAAGCAGACTGCCTGATGAGCAGGGAGCCTGATGCTCAATCCCAGGACCCTGAGATCATGACCTGAACCAAAGGCAGATGCTCAACCAACTGAGCCACCCAGGCACCCTCGTATTTTAAGACATTTTGTTTGTTTGTTTTAGGATAATGTCTTATAGGCTTCAATGCCAAGTTTGCAGTTCCAAGCATATTATAGTAAAATAACTATTATGTCTTGCCTACTAGCATTATCTCTTACAAATAAAGTTAAACTGCATCACTGGCAGAACCTTTGAAACATGATGCATTTTTATTTCATTTTAAGGTCTACAAAAGTAATCTTTCTGCATATTGGTAAATAGAGGCAAATATAGAGTAATAATTACAGGGTCTTTTATTTATTTTTTTTAAAAGATTTATTTATTTATTCATTCAGAGAGAGCAAGAGATAGGCAGAGACACAGGCAGAGGGAGAAGTAGGCTCCATGCAGGAAGCCCGACGTGGGACTCTATCCAGGGTCTCTAGGATCACACCCCAGGCTGCAGGCGGCGCCAAACCGCTGTGCCACCGGGGCTGCCCTACAGGGTCTTTTAAATTCCATATTTACCTGTCCAAGTAATTCTTTTTTTTTTTAAGATTTTGTTTATTTATTAATGAGAGACACGGAGAGGGAGAGAGAGAGAGAGAGAGGCAGAGACATAGGCAGAGGGAGGAGCAGGCTCCATGTAAGGAGCCCGACGTGGGACTCGATCCTAGGTCTTCAGGATCAGGCCCTGGGCCGATGGCGGCGCTAAACCGCTGAGCCACCTGGGCTGCCCTGTCCCAGTAATTCTAAGGGAGGTTTTAACTTACCCATTTTATTATTCCTTTTCCTTCAAAGATTTATTTATTCATGAGAGAGAGAGAGAGAAAGGTAGAGACACAGGTAGAGGGAGAAGCAGGCTCTATGCAGGGAGCCTGATGTGGGACTCAATCCTGGATCCTGGGATCATGACCTGAGCCAAAGGCAGATGCTCAACCACTGAGCCACCCAGGCATCCTCGCATTTTATTAATTAATAAATGGAGACATGAAGAGTAGCTTTTATCCCTTCATTGTGAGTTGGATCAGAAAATACCACCATTCTGAGAATTTTAGGTTGAGTAAAATTTTCTTGCTGATTATTTATTTTTTTAATGACTCAGCAGTGGGGCTAGGGGCAGAGGAGGGGAAAAAGAGAGAAAGAAAGAGAGAGAGAGAGAGAGAGAATTTGAAGCAGACTCCATACTCAGCATGGAGCCCAGCACAGATCTTAGTATCACAACCCTGACATTCTGACCTGAGCTGAATTCAAGAGTCAGACCTTCAACCAACTGAGTCACTCAGGCATCTCTTGTTGATTAAACTAAGTAAAGAAACTCTCTACTTGTGTATAAACTTTTTTCCTGTCCTTGAGAGTAGTGCTAAAGATGCATGCCCATTTCTTTCTTTTACTCTTCTATTTCTAAATCCATATACCACCATTTCCTATTTTGATGTCATTGGTTGGTTGTCTCAGGACCTCACGTGAACTGGACCATCTGTCTGTAGCCCCTCAAGTAAGCTGCCCTAATTATGTTACATCAGACAACTTGTGAAGCTCAGAATCCCATATTTCTAACCTTACATCTGATAAGCAGCATAAGCCATTTCCATTGCTATTCTCAGTCATCTGTCTTAAATAGATTCCCAGATATCTAGGTTCTTAAGCCTCTTCCAGTTTACTTTGTAGTCAAGACCCCAGAAATTAGTCTTCCAGAATATGGCTCTTCAAGCCAGACTCCTTAAGGTGATGGTGCCTGTATAACCTTGAAATGAAACCTCCTACACTGTGTAGTACTGTCCTCTCAGGGAGAGCCACTATTCATTAGCTTAAATTGTGAGCATTATGTTTCAGTAAAATAAATACATATTTTCCCTACAGTAATGACTTTTTTTCTCACTTTGTGAAAACTGCAGGGACCCTTGTTATCGAGAGATAATCGTATTCTAGCACTGCCACTTATTATGCTCAGTGAAAGTCCCAAGGATATGATTATCTCTTAATAACACTAAAGCCTGTTATGTATCATGTTGTATTGTTGTTTACTTTGAGTGCGTGGGGGGAACCCATTAGTGATCTCTGTGGTTGATATTATTCGTTGGGATAATGATAAAAGAATCAAATGACCATTTGTTTGCTTGTAGCTAGACAGCACAATAAGAAATGTATCCCATTTCCCACTGAAAAATGTATTCAAATGTAATCTCTAGCATAGTATTAGTTTAATAACCTGGATGTTAATACTAAATTAATATCAAGCAAAGCTAAAGGAAAGTTAGGAAATAAACATGGATAATTTAATAACTCTGTGACCTTTGCCTCCCACAGAAAATTCAGGTTGGGTTTTAACTACGTGTGAAAGAAGTAAATACCTCTGAAAAAGAAGTACTCACTAATTCAGTGGTGGAAAATATCATCAATAACTTAAGTAGGATGGATGTAAGGAAAATGCCCCTAAATATAATGGTCTTCTAAAATATGGGCAGTTACTGAATTTTATCACTCTCACTTCATGCTTTCCTTTCATATTCAAAGAATGCAATAATTTTGGTTTCATTTATTAAATAACTGTTAGACACCAGATAGTTGTCATGAATTCTCTCATTTTATCTTTACTAGAACTTGCAAACCTTGTAGGTAATACTGTTCCTGTTTTTTAGGTGGGGAAACTGAGACTGTAAGGAGTTAAGTAACTTGCTTAAGTTCATGTAGAAGGTAGATGGCAAAGCCTAACTTCAGATCTGAGTTCAGAGTCCATGTGTTATCTCCTGATTATTTAAAGTTATGATATGAAGGATAATTGCAGGACACTTACAGCCAGTGGTGATCTCACTTATGTTTATTATTTGGTAGACACATATCTGACCCTAATGAAATGGAAAAAGTTGATTAAAGTGAGGAGACCATTATATTCTCTCTCCTAATCTTGCACTCAATGTCTGTGAGAACTGAAAGAATTAAGAATGCCTCATCTGCTTTTTTGTACATTTTAATTAGGACTATTTTCATACTCTTAATCATCACTTGCGAAGGATTTTGTTCTGAGTAAATATGCGACACACTTTTTACTTCTGAGTTATTTGGGGAGGGTCTAGATTAGGACTTTTTTGCTCTCTAGAGTAAAAATCATCCTTTATGACCCAGGCCTTGCCAGCTGCTGCCTCCTTCTTGTTGCATTTAGCCAAAAAGCTCTGCAGTCACTTGTGAATTTCTAGTTTCCTTGTATTGTAATAAAGCCAGTGCATTTCTGTTGACAACAACTGATGAGTTCAAAACTCCTGGACCTGTCATTCTGAACAGAGGATGATACATCCATATATTCATGCATTAATTTTTTGTCTGTTCCCACATGTGAGTTTTTGGACTTTATAATAAAAGCAACAACTAAACTTTAACCGTCATTTAAAGGTGTTACAATAGCAGGTAAATGGTATGGATTTAACACTGGAAAATTAATAAATTTTTAGTAACTTTAAAAAATATTAAATATTTTGTGGATATTATAAACTGGGCACTGTCCTTTGCATGGATTATCTCATTCTGCCCTCACAAAAACAGTGTAAGGTAGATATATAATTATTAGCCTCATTTTATGCGTAAGGAAACTGAACTTAAAGGAAGTGAATGAAATGAAAGCTTTTTCTCATGTTCTTGTCCAGTGGAGGCTATTATTCCATTGCCTCTAATGGATGCATAGTTTCTTTCTCTATATAAAACAGCACAAAAGTAACCAAGAATAATGCATGTATCTTTACCCTTTTTCAAGGAATGGCATTGTGTATCTATCTACCTTATTCATCTCTGAGCATGCTGGCACATTTGAGATGGAAAGTTTTAACTAAATCAATTTCCCCCTGATAAGAATATGGCTGTTCAACATTTTTTCCAGTGGAGAATTTCTAATTATAAAATCAATAACTTCTCAATACCTATCTTGGCATCATTACAGATTTCCTTTTAAGACTAGTCAAGAAAATACATGGTAGAAATGGGTTTAATTTTTTTAAAATTGCATATCCGTTCCTTAGTTTTAAATTTGAATCCATTCATTTACTCAGCACATATTTAAGGAAGACTTGTTTTAGATTAGTTGTAATAAGCTCTGCAACTTCAAACTGAAGAATAAGAAAAAAACAGATACATATTTTCCTACAATAAAAGATATATGTTTGTGTAGGAGGTGTGTTGTAAACACACTGTGATTTGTGTCATGCAGGAAACATGCTAAATGTAACAGGATGACAAGATTCATTACAATCATGAAATGCTATAGTTTTGTAAAGAGGATTATTTCAAGAATAATACTGTATGATTCTTTTAAAACATTGAAGTATAGTTTATAATATATTAGTTTCAAGTGTATAGCATAATGATTTGACAGTTTATACATTGCAGAATGATCACCATAAATGTATTTACCACCTGTCATCACAAAAAGTTATTTCAGTATTTTTGACTATATTCCCTAAGGTTTATTTTTCATCCCTATGATTTATGTATTTTATAACTGGAAGTTTAAACCTCTTAGTCCCCTTAACCTGTTTCACCTAATCCTCTGCCCCTCTCTCCTTTAGTAAACATCAAAACTGCAATATTACTTTACTCCAGTGAGAATGGCCATTATCAAAAAGACAAGAAATAACAGTTAAAAAAAATAAATTTTGGTGAGTGTATGGACAACAGGAAACCTTTGTGCCCTTTTGTTGGGAATGTCAATTGGTGCAGCCATTATGGAAAACAGTATGGAGTTTCCTCAATAAAGTAAAAAGAAAAGTACCATATGATCCAGTATTTTCACTTCTGAATATTTCCCTGAGGAAAATAAAAACACTGATTTGAAAAGACTTATGTGCTCCTATGTTTATTGCAGCATTATTTACAATAGCCAAGATATTGAAGCAACCAAAGTGCCGATCAACTGATGACTGGATAAGATGTGTATATATACACATGGAATATTACTTACATAAAGAAAGAAATCTTGCCATTTGTGACAACATGGATGAACTTAAAGGGTATTATACTAAGTGAAATATGTCAGATAAAGAAAAACAAATATATGATTTCATTTATATGTGGAATCAAAAAGAAAAAGGGAAACACTCAAATATAGAGAATAGTCTGTTATATTTTTACATTTTTTTGATGTTTGGGTGGTGGTAGCTGAGTAGAGTAGTAGCTTGAATTGTCAGCATATACCATGAAGTTAGGGATATTTTTTTTTCTAGTAAATATTTTTGGAATAAATAAATAAATGTAAATATAAAATCTGTTGGTCTATAATAGTAAAGAAACAACTGAGTATGAATCATATTTATGAACCAAGAGAATTCATATATGTAGGCTTTCTTGCAAATAGATAGTGTTCTGGGGTTATTTTTATATATATATATATATATAATTCATCCGTATGTTTTCCTCAATTTCTTTAGGCACATAGCTGGGACTTCATGTTACCCACAAAAAGCTTGCCTTTCAGTGGGTTCATTTCTTAAACAGCAACCTTTTAGTTGCAAGTTACAGAAATCTACACTAGTTCCACATAAAGAGAATGGCTGTTGAAAACATATGCCAGGCAAAATGATTATGACCTAAGAATAGAAAATTAGGGATCTCATTGGGACTTGTAAAGGCAGGAGATGTGGCTATTTGTCACCCTTCTTATCTTATTTTTAATATGGGATCAGGATTAAGGGTGTATGTTATCCCAACTTAGTTTTTTCAGAATGTCTGTTTCATTCTCTGATTGTCTTAGCAGACTAGTTTCTTTGACAATAATTCTACCTTTACTTGCGTTAAACTCTTCAGTGGTGCAGTTTAGAATCTCTGAGAGAGAATCCTGTCAGGCTTAATATGGGTCAAGCCTTCCTCCTTGTTCCATCACTCAGGACAATGAGATTTAATGACCTAATACTTAGGGCAGTCCTTTCCAGGAGCTATGGATGAGACAAGTTCTTTAAGGTACAGATGTTGATTCAGAGATCTTCTTGGGATCAGTCCCAGATATTCCTCCTTAACTTTTCCAACCCTTCCAACCTACCTTCCATTCTCTTGTTCTTTGCTCCATGACAGCTAACAAATCTGATAAATGTATTCATGTATTCAGGTAATTTCATTTGGCCAGTGTTCCCCCCTGGGAGCAATTCCAAAAATCAAAGGGATGAGTTTAATGCTAAATATTTTAGACAGTGGGAAAATATTTGGTAGTATGTAATGTTTTTCGGTTCTGACTTTGCTTTTTGTGTATATAATCCTTCTTCATGAAACTACTTATAAGAGAATCTTTTACCACTGTTACTATAATATTACTACTGGCGTGCCATATGCCAAGTAGAAAACTCAATACCTAAATGGCATTATGTTATTTAATTTTCAGTTTCTCACTGAGGTTGAATAATGCTGTTGTCCCCATTTTACAGGTGAGATTGAGGCTTATGTCAGTTAATGAATTGCTCAAGATCACAACGGCTAGTAAATAATTGAATCATTATCCCATGTCAGGCAGGACTCCCAGAACTTGTGCTTTTAAAAAAGAGGAACATGATGATTATTTAATGAATAAAATTAGAACGTAAGTTTTCATTTCATATCTATATCCTTCATTGGACAAATATTGTATTTACTTGCATTCTGTGAAGAATATATTTATGTACATATGTACATACGTGTGTGTGTGTGTGTGTGTGTGTGTGTCAGGTTAGTAATACTTGAAAAGAAAGAATGAAACCTTGACCAAAATTGTGGTTTTTGTTTTTTCAGGTTTATTATCATTTTTTAACTGTTGTTACTGATGTGTAAGCTGGAGTTGCAAATGATGCCAATAGCTATAAACAGAGCTTTACCTTCTTATCAATGATTATCCTTAATGTAAGAAAAAGGGAAACAATGAGGTACACACTGAATTTTTGTAGCCAACTCACATACATAGAGCTGGTGACTGACCATAGTAAAATAAAACAAATGGTGATTTATTTATGATTCATTATTAACTTGAATATAGGTTTTTTGTTTATATCATAGGAAATACTTCCTTTCATTTGTCGTAATCATTCGTGGCATTTTATTTGGGGGGAATATATAAGAAAGCATATTAAAAAAAGATAAATTACATTTCTGGATATATTAACAATATAAAGCAGACATATTTGGTTCTTACCTTCTGACCATTATTGATATTAACTTAAAAGTAAAGGATGTTAAGTACTTAATATAGTGATGAATTATTAAGATACCCAGCAGGAGCTAGCATAATCTTAATAAGTGATAATGTATTTATTGCTAATCAGAAACATACAATATTTCTATCTTAATCAATTATACTTTATTTAAATGTAAATTAGACCAGGCTTGTATAATGATACTTCTGAGTGGCCAATCTATATATATCTACATAAAATGATATTTTTAATTATAAAAAATTATAAGGCAGTTATTTTGCTGAGAGGTAATCTACAATAGAAACTTGGTTAGAAGATACATATGCATAAACATGAAGATATGAATATATACAATTATTTTCAGTAATATTTTTTTTTTCTTAAAGGGAAACAGTATTGCTTAAGGAGAAAATATTCTCAGGCACAGAATTATTTTGCAATTAATTTTAACTTGGTGGCTTTAAGAGAAGATACAATACCATATTTATGGAAAGAGTATTTTGTTTTTGTTATTGTTACTCTCATTTTACATTTTCATATGTCTAGCAAAACCACCAGGAATTTCCTAGTTCATTGTTCACCTTTTCATTATTTTATAAGCTATTGTAATATATCTTCTTTAGAAATTCTCTTTTTTACTGAATCTGAATACCACAAAATATCACAGGCTCCTAGAGCCATTATACTAACAAAGAAAGGCTAGAGTGGTGAATTGACTTGTCAAAAGTCACATAGCTAGTGGGAGATAAATCAGAAAAGGAACTTGGCTTCCTGACTCCTAATCTGGGCAATTCTATCAAGCTGGAAATTCATACCAACCATATTTAATTTTCATTTCCTCCTAATTTAATTTTAGAATGGCAGTGGTTAAGTGGTAGCTACTCATAAGCTTATTTATACTTGAAAAATGTATTTATTTGTATATGTTTTATTTTTATTCTAGGGATCTTTGACATACAATACCTCCACAGCATGTGTTCCAAAGAACTGCCTTAAAAGGTAAGCTTCCCACAAGGGAAGATTATCTAAATTTCACTTTACTTTTGGCTAGCATCCTTAGTTTTTATGGAAACATTGAGCCATTTCCCTATAGAGCGATACATGAGATAATTTTAATGTTTTTCTGAAGGTTGAAATTAATGAAGATAGTAAAATCATGTAAAGTTTTAAATTAACAATATAAAATTAAGACCCTTCCCAAGCCTTGCTGGAAAAGATAGTTGTAGTAGCTTTCCTGTGTCTTAGATTAATTTTATAACCCAAAAACTTCTGATTTTGGCATCATGGAAAGAGTATTAGGACTAAAAGTAAAGGTTGTTGCACTTCTGTCAAATGGTTTTATAGGAAAGGACATTTAATCCATCAAATGAATACAAATATTAAGTTACTAAGCCCTAAAAATATTCAGGTCTTAAAATTGAAGCCTTTTAGGGATACAAGCAGTGTAACTTATGATCTATGATATATGCACATTTTTCCTTCGTAAAATATTCAGATCCAAAAAAGGTAAAATATCTGTTTTTATTTCCTAAGCCTGCTGTAACACAGAACCATGAACTGGGAGGCTTAAAAGAGGAGAAATTTATTTTTGTTACAGTTCTGTAGTTTGGAAGTGTGAAATCGAAGTATAGGTAGGCTCATACTCCCTGAAGGCCATGAGGGAGGGATCCATCCTTGATTCTTCTAGTTTCTTATAATTGGCAACATTTTTGGTGTTCCTTGGCATGTAATGGCTGCACTCACATCCCTCTCTGTCTTCACATAGACTTCTCCCCTGTGTGCCTTTGTTCAAATTTGTATTTGTGGTAAGGACACCAGTCATTGGATTGAGGGCCCACTCTAATCCAGTGCAACCTTATCTCAACTTGCTAATGTCTGCAAGGACATTTTTCCAAATAAGGTTGTGTTCACAGGTTCTACGGTTTAGGATTTAAACATATCTTTATAGACATAGTTCACCTATAATAGTATATATCCCCTAAAAGTGACATCAGTGATGTTAAAATTATTATATTTAACTAGGAATTCATGAGGAGGGAAAACACTAACAGGTTTGGTGGTGGAAGGGGTCTCATTCCAATGATGAGTAAAATGAAATGCCAACTCATTTTAAAAGTTGTGCTAATTAGTCTTGATGGACAACTTATCTCCCAAGGAGATAAAAATGAAAAACATAGTCATTCAGAACAGAGATTAATGACATTGGGTAAATATATTAGCATGTGATTTTGACTCTGAGGGGAAGATTATTTTTAACAACCTTAATTGTAAAAAAATTAGAAAAAATTATTTTCCTTGATTCCTTAGATGTTTTTCCAAAGCCAAGAATCAAGTAAGGTATTTTTTTTTTTTTTATCAATTTGCTATGGCTCTATAACAAACCACTCCCAGATTCTGTGGCTAAAAACAGTAACTGTTACTTCTCATGAATCTATTAGGTAAGCTATTTGGGTCATCTGTTGTGGAACCCAGTTTTGACAGCGTGTGTTAGTGTTATGAAGTCTGATTGTAGATAAATTTGGAGGAGCCTCTGCCTGAATAATCTCTAATCCTAGAAGGAGCCAGGCTTTTTCTCATGGTGATGACTATTGTACTGTATTGTATTGAGTGTTATCAAACTTGCTATTAGTTTCTATTTAAATTTCCACGGACTTGTCTACCTACAGTCCATCCCAGACAAAGTAGCTGAAGTGATCCTCTTAAATCATTTCCTAAATCTAATCAGATTATCATAACCACCTATACATCTTTCAGTGTTCCTTGTTTTCCTTGAATCAACTCCAGCTATTTGACATGGCTTTAGAAGGTTCTTATTATTTGGCCATTGCTTACCCCTCTTCCTTCATTTCTCACCAACCCCTTTTCCTGAATAGGTTGAATTTTAAAAAATTGTTTAAATATGACATTTTTCTCTTGCTTTTCTTCATTCTTTTCCTGCTTTCAGAAATATTTTGTTCTTCTCACCCTGCACCCTTCTCCCATCTTTCATCAACTCTTTTTATTGCTAACTAAAATCTTACTGTTTGAGGAAGGCTTCTGTGTTTTTTCTTCTCTAGATTTAGGCTTTCCTTCAGTGCCAATAGCAACATGAACAACATGAATATCACATTGTACGATAATTGCTTGTTTGATTAGCTAGCTTTCCTATTTTGGACCCTACTCAGCCACTGATAATATCTTTTTTCTACATCATGGCATTCAATCCTCAGTAATTATCCATGGAAAGAATGGAGTACATAATGACATCTTTTGTGTTCCAATTCTGCTGTCTTTAAAAGTTTAAGATATTGACATCATATTCAATGGCAAAAAGCTGAGAGCTTTACCCTTAAGATTAGAATCAAGAATGCAAACTCTTGCTACTGAACTTCAGCATAGTATTTAAAATTCTAGCCAGAACAATTAGACAAGAAAAATAAATGAAAGGCATTTAATTGGAAAGGAAGACATAAAACTATCACTAGTTACAGATGCCGTGATTTTATATGTAGAAAACCATAAAGAGTCCACCAGGGCAGCCCAGGTGGCTCAGCAGTTTAGCACCACCTTCCACCCAGGGCGTGATCCTGGAGACCTGGGATCAAGTCCCACATTGGGCTCCCTGCATGGAGCCTGCTTCTCCCTCTGCCAGTGTCTCTGCTTCTCTCTCTCTCTCTCTCTCTCTCTTTCTCTCTCTCTCTCTGTGTCTCTCATAAATAAATTAATTAAATCTTAAAAAAAAAGAGTCCACCAAGACACTGAGAATAAATGGATTCAGTAAAGTTGCAAGGCACAAAAACAATATACAAAAATATGTTGCATCTTTATACACTAACAATGAACTATCATACAGAAGTTAAAAAAATAGTCACCTTTGCAGTTGCATCAAAATGAATAAAATACCAAAAAAAAAAAAAAAGAATAAAACACCTAGGAATATATTTAATCACAGAAATGAAAGACTTATACACTGAAAACAGGAATAATTAATGTTGTTAAATGTCTATACCTCCCAGAGCAATATACTTACTTACTTACTTACTTACTTACTTATTTATTTATTTATTTTTATTTTTATTTTTATTTTTATTTTTTTAGATTTTATTTATTTATTCATGAGAGACACACAGAGAGAGGCAGAGACACAAGGCAGAGGGAGAAGCAGGCTCCATGCAGGGAGCCTGATGTGGGACTTGATCCCAGGTCTCCAGGATCATGCCCTGGGCTGAAGGCAGTGCTCTACCGCTGAGCCACCCGGGCTGCCCGCAATATACATATTTAATACAATTCTTATCAAAATTCTAATGGCATTTTTTTCAGAAATAGAACAACAAAAAAATAAAGTTTGTATGGGACCACAGAAGATCCTGACTAGTCAAAGATATCCTGAGAAGAAAGGAACGTAGCTGGAGGAATCACTTTCCCTGATTTCAGACTATACTATAAAACTATAGGAATCAAAATACTTTGATGCCAATAAAAGCAGACAAATAGATCAGTGGAACAGAATAAAGGGCCCAGAAATAAGCCTCCATGCATGTATGGTCAATTTATGACAAAGGGGGCAAGAAAGGACAGTCTCTTTAGTAAATAGTATTGGGAAGATTAAGCAACCACATACCAAAGAATGAAGTTAAAACACTATGCTACATTAAATACAAAACTTAATTCAAGATGGATTAAAGACTTGAATATAAGACCAGAAACTATGGAACTACTAGAATAAAACATAGATAGTAAGATCCTTCACTTTGTTCTTAGCAGCATCGTTTTGGAAATTACTTCCGAAGCAATAGTAACAAAAACAAAATAAACTACTGGGGCTACATCAAACTAAAAGGTTTCAGCCAGCAGAAAAAACAACAAATAAAATGAAAAGGTAACTTACATTTGCAAATCATACATCTGATAAGGGTTAATATCTAAAACATATAAAGATTCTACATAATATAATGTAAAAAATATAACCCAGATAAAATGTGGGCCGAGGATCTGAATAGACATTTTTCCCAAGAGGGCATGCAGATGGCCAACAGGCACCTGAAAAGGTGTTCAACATCACTTGTTACCAGGGAAATGCGAATCAAAATGAAAATGAGATATCACTTCATACTTGTCAGAAGGGTTAAAATCAAAAAGACAATAAAAAGCATTGGCAAGGATGTGGAAAAAGGGGAACCCTCATGCACTGTTGATGGGAGTGTAAATTGGTACAGCCACTGTGAAAGACAGTATGGAAATTTCTCAAAAATGAAAAAACTATATGATCCAGCAATTTCACTTCTGGGTATTTATAAACAAAAACAAAAACAAAAACAAAAGATACTAATTTGAAAATTAGTTGATTGCAACATTATTTACAATAGTCAAGATAGGCTAAATAGCCATTAATGGATGAATGGATAAAGATGTGTGGCATGTATGTGTACATATATACATACACACACAATTGTAATTAAACGCAGCTGAAATCTTGCCATTCGTGGCATCATGTATGACCTAGAGGTATTATGCTCAGTGAAATAAGTCAATAAAAGAAAGACAAATACTGTATGATTTCACTTAGAGCAGGAATCCAAAAAACAAAACAAATGAACAATCAAACCCAAACCAAACTCATACATATAGAGAATAGATTGGTAGTTGCCAGAAGGGAGGGGGACTTGAGGGAAGGCCAACTAAGTAAAGAAGATCAAGATGTACAAGCTTCCAGTTCCAGAGGCATCTGGGTGGCTCAGTTGGTTGACCATCTGACTCTTGGTTTGGTTCAGGTCCTGGTCTTGGGGTCATGATCTCAGGGTCTTGAGAATCAGGCCTTGAGTCCAGCCCTGCCTCTGACTCCACACTTAGCAGGGAGTCTGCTGGAGATTCTCTCTCCACCCACCTCTACACCCACCCCCCCACCACTCACTCATGTGCATGCTTTCTCTTTCTCTAAAATTAAATGGATAAATCTTAAACAACAAACAAAAAATAAGCTTCCAGTTATAAAAATAAGTCATGGGGATAGAATATACAGCACAGTGACAATAGTCAATAATATTGAATTGTAAATTTGAATAAGAAAATAAATCTAAAAGTTCTCATCACAAACAAAATGTAACTTTGTATGATGACAGATGTTAAATAGACTTAATGTGAACATTTTACAATGTATACAAATGTTGAATCATTACCTTGTACACCCAAAACTAATAAAAATGTATCTCAATTATACTTCAATAAATACAGTTGTTGGACATTTCCAGAATCAAGATGGAAAGGCAGGAAAAGATCAGCTTCTTTCAAATTGTAATCATGTCCTTTTGGTTGTCCTTAAGGATGGCCTTGGCACCACCTCTAGGTACTATAGCCTTTTGTCTTTCACCACAGGTTGTGAAGGTGGTAGCTTATGGATTAAAACAGCCTCAAAACACAGTTATTTTAGTTCATGTATTTCTTCATCTTTTTTTTCCTTTTTCTTCCTACTCCAGGCTTGTACTCTTTGATGGCAGAAGGGCTTTCCTGGGCAGCAGCTGCCTTCCTCTTGCTTCTCTAGTTTACCATGCCACTTCATTTGCTACCTATTTGGCCCTGACATGCCCTTGAGTTCAGTAACCTCAGCTGCACAAAGACTTCTGGATTGATGGAATGTGGAAGCTTAGCTCAGCTTTTGAAAGTCTGTCTCTGGTGAACCAAAGATCCTAGGTCCAGCGGCTGAATGGGCCATTTAGTTGTTCCTGTCATATATCTATCAACAAAGTGAAAATAATTTTGGCTTTGTGCTCAGAACCCTGTGCTTTAAATTCTTACTTTAATGTTGGAGCAGGTAAACTAGACTTCTCTGAGACTCCTTTTTCCGGTCAGCAAAATGGAAACTGTAATATTCTTCAAGGACTTACAGCATGTAAATTGGTTTTGTTAACACCACAACAGTCTAATGAACACACAGACAATGGAAGAAAATAATTAAATTCTTTTTCTCTATATTGGCATAAGTAATTTTCATCTTTTGTGAGATATTAGTCAATTAAAAATAAATTAGGAAAATTAAGTACTGATACATGCTACAACATGGAAAGATTGTGAAAATACTATAAGAAGCCAGACACAAAAGTCCACATATATGATTTCATTTATATGAAATGTCCAGAATAGGCAAAACTATAGAGATAGAAAGTGTAATAGTTGTTTCCAGGGACTAAGGACAGAGAAGAACATGGGGGTACTGCTAATGAGCATAGAGTTACTTTTTTGAAATGATATATTATCAAATTAAATAGTGGTGATAGCTGCACAACCTTGTGAATATACTAAAAACCACTGAATTGTACAGTGAATGGTGAATTTTATACATGAAGTAATATATAGTATATAATATATAGTAATAGATTATGAAATGCATTTTTCCTAAAAAGATAGAATTTCTCCCTCAGATACAGTTACTAAGCAGACTTCAGATACAATATAAGCAGACTCCTTAGGTTGTCATTCAAATCAATATGTACCATCTTTCTAAAAGTCCTGACACATCCTCCAAGGCCAAAGACGAAGTCAGGTTTCTAATTCTAAAGATTCATGGTTTAATACAAAGGTTATGAGTGATGGAGGCAAACAGAATTGGGTAAACATTTAAAATTTTTCAATTTTTATCTCTGTAAGCCTCAGATTCCTCAAACTACAAAGTAAGGGCACTAATAGTCATTTTGTTGGGCAATTGCAAGAGTCACGAAGAACAAATGTCGAGTACTGATCATAGTGTCAGTTATAAAACAGGCCCTCTATAATTTATACTTTTTAAATGAATGTAACTTGGCTATAAATTTTAGGCTACAACATTATATTATTGGCAGCCCAGCTGTCCCAAGGTTGGTTTTTCTTGTGCTAGTGTCTTGACCAGAAAGAGAAGAATGGTTAGAATATCTGCTAGCACTTAATGAATTTAATCAGCCCTCAGGGACTTTTGATAAGCAGGGAAATATTTAGCAGAGAAACATGATTTTTATTCCTGCTATGTTTCTCTTGATAGTCCACAAAGCCTTCCCTAGCAAAAGTAACATTACCTGCGCTGAGAGAAATGTATTAACATACCATGAGGGTAATGTTAGAATGAAAAGAACACATCCCTATGGCCTTACATTAAAATGTTTCTGTGTGCGTATGGTTCTGAATACAATTTAAATTGCTACCAAGAAAATAAATCACTGCTTGAAAATGTAAAATTCGATTGTCTTTCAATTTCTATTATTTATGATTTTTTTCCTTTCGAACATGGAGTGTTCTTTTTTTAACTTTGGCTTTCTCTTTGGAAATTGAAATTAAAATCATAGTCTAGGAATATAGAAGATGATTGAGTTATTCAGTGTAGCATATTATAGATTATAACACTAAGCAGGAACTTCTCATCTTTTTTTAAAAGATTTTTAAAAATTTATTTGAGAGAGAAACAGAGAGCACGAGCTGGGGAAGAGGCAGAGGAAGGAGTAGTAGCAGACTCCCTGCTGATCAGGGGGCTGATCCAGGACCCTGGGATTATGGCCTGAGCCAAACGCAGATGCTTAACTGACTGAGCCATCCAGGTACCCCAGAAACTTTTTACTATGAAAAATGTGGCTGTATGAATTGCTCCATTTGATACAATTGCTGTTGTATCCTTTCTTTATGGATAACAGGAAGGGTTATGCTATGGGGAATGATCAAAATAACAGGAGAATTTGGGGCCATTTGTTTTTTTTTTTTCAACAAGGATATATATAGGGACCTAATTATATGTCAGAAACTATATTAAGTTCTGATGATAGGGTGGCAAATAAAATATATGTGTACCTTCAGCTTTTGAGTTTGATAGGTCATAGGTATGGCAGATGCTAAACAAGTAATGAAAAATACTGACTGTGTTAGGTGTTGTGAGGAAAATGAAGAGAATGCAATGATAAATAGGTTATTGAATAAATGAAAGGATGTTCATGAAAGAAATTGAAGATGCTGACACAAATGGAAAGATATTCCATGCTCATAGGTGGAAAAATTGATATTGTTAAAATGCCTACATTATCCAAAGCAGTCTACAGATTTAATGCAACCCCTATCAAAATTCCTATAGCATTTTTCACAGAGCTAGAACAAACAACTCTAAAATTTGTATGGAACCACAAAAGACCCCAAATAGCCAAAGCAATCTTGAAAAATAAAAGCAAAGCTGGAGGCATCACAATTTTGGACTTCAAGGTATATTACAAAGCAGTAGTAATCAAAACAGTATGGTACTGGCACAAAAATAGAAACATAGATCAATGGAATAGAATAGAAAACCTAGAAATAAACCCGCATTTATATGCTCAATTGATCTTCAACAAAGCAGGAAAGAATAGCCACTGGGAAAAAAGTAGTGTCTTCAACAAATGATGTTGGGAAAACTGACAGCTACATTCAAAAGAATGAAACTGGACCATTTTCAGACACTGTTCACAAAAACTCAAAATGTATTAAAGGCCTAAATGTGAGACCTGAAGCCATAAAACTCCTAGAAGAAAACACAGGCAGTAATTTCTTTGACATTTAGCAGCATTGCTCTCCATATGTCTCCTCAGACGAGGGAAACAAAAACAAAAATAAACTATTGCTATTACACCAAATAAAAAAGCTTTTGCACAGTGAAGGAAACCATCAACTAAACCCAAAGACAACCTACTTAATGGGAGAAGATATGTGCAATTGTTATACCTGATAAGGAGTTAATTTCCAAAATATACAAAGTATTCATGCAACTCAACACTAAAACAACAAATAATACAATTAAAAATGAGCAGAGGATACAAATAGACATTTTTCCCTCTGGAAAAAAAAGGGCATACAGCTGGCCAACAGGCACATGAAAAAGATACTCTGTATCACTAATCATTAGACAAGCGCAAATCAAAATCATAAGATATCACCTGACACATGTCAGAATGGTTAGAATAAAAAATACAAGAAATAACAAGTGTTGGTGAGGATATGAAGAAAAAGGAAACTTCATACACCATTGGTAAGAATGTGAAGTCCTGCAGCCACTACAAAAAAGAGTATGAGGTTTCCTCAAAACATTAAAAATAGAAATAACATAGGATCTAGTTATTCCACTGCTGAGTATTTACCAAAAGAAAACAAAAACACTAATTTGAATATATATATGCACCCCCCCTGCTTATTGCAGCATTATTTACAGTAGCCAAGATATGGAAGCAACCCAGTTATCCATCAATAGATAAAGAAGATGTACACACACACATACACACACACACACACACACACACATGTGCTGGAATATTATTCAGCCAGAGAAAAGAATGGTGTCTTGACATTTACAACATCAAGAGTGGACTTGGTATACTAAGTGAAGTAAGTCTGAGAAAGACAAATACCATATAATTTATCTTATATGTGCTATCTATAACAAAACAAGTGAAGAAAGAAGTAAGGTAGAATCAAACCAATAAATTCAGAGAATAAACTAATGGTTGCCAGAAGGGAAACCAGTAGAGGAGATGGACAAATGATTGTGGGGTACTGGGAGACATGGGCTTCTAGTAATGGGCTGAATAAGCCCTTCTATAAAAGGTGCAGCATTGGGAATATAGTCAATGGTATTGTAATAACGTTGTATTGCTACGGAGGGTAGCTACATTTGTGGTGAGTATAACGTAATGTAGAGGCTTGTCCAGTCACTATTTTGTACTCCTCAAACTAATGTAACATTGTGTGCCAACTGCACTTCAATAGAAATAAATAAAGTGAGAAAAAAACATGCACAGATTATAGTTCTGCATCACTACTAATGTTTCGTGTGAACATGGGGAAGCTAATTTGATGATTGAATATCAGATTTTTCTGTTTTCTTTTTTGGGTTTTTGTTTTGCTTTGTTTGGTGAGTTGACTTTGTGATCATTATGTACTTTTCTCTTTTCCTGTTGTTCTCAGTAATACTTTTGGGTATAATATTTATTTTATATGATTTTAACATTACCATACCTCCTATAGCTGCTTTATTTAAATTACCATTTGCCTGGGATTTCTCTTCTACTTTGTTTTTTAACCCTTACGTGTCATTTTAGGTGCGTCTCCTGTTAATAACATACAGCTGTATTTTTCTGTTTGATTTTTTTTCTACTTTTATCAAGGGAGTTGAATTTTTGTATTTATTTTTAATATCAAAGTATTTTAATATTTTTCTACCATTTTATATTTCTACCATTTCTTTTTGTTTTTGCCTGTTTCTTCTTTCTCACCTTTTCATGGACTGTTTTTCATAATTCCACTATTCCTTCCTATTTTTTATAATTTTTCACTCTATTTCTGTTTTTTTTCTTTTTTTCTTTTTTTAAGGATATTTATTTACATTTTTTAAATTTAAGTTCAATTTCCCAACATATAGAAAACACTCACTGCTCATCCCAAAAAGTGCCCTCCTCAGTGCCCATCACTCAGTTATCCCATCCCAACACCCTCCTCCTTCCACAACCCTTTGTTTCACAGAGTAAGGAGTCTCTCATGGTTTGTCTCCCTCTCTAATTTTTCCCACTCAGTTCCCCTCCTTTCCCCTATAATTCCTTTCACTATTTCTTATATTCCATGTATGAGTGAAACCATATGATGATTGTCCTTCTCCAATTGACTTATTTCACTCAGCATAACATACTCTGGTTCCAACCATGTCAGAGTAAACAGTGGGTATTCGTCTCTTCTGATGGCTCAATAATCCATTGTGTGTGTGAATATATATATATTCACACACACCACATCTTATTTATCCATTCATCTGTCAAAGTACATTATGGCTCCTTATGCAGTTTGTCTGTTGAGGACATTGCTGCTATGAATATTGGGGTGCATATGTCTTGGTGTTTCACTACATCTGTATCTTTGGGGTAAATCCCCAGCAGTGCAATTGCTGGGTTGTAGAGCAGTTCTCTTTTTAACTCTTTGAGGAACCTCCACACAGTTTTCCACAGTGGCTGTACCAGGTCGCATTCCCTCCAACAGTGCAAGAGGGTTCCCCTTTCTTCACATCCTCTCCAACATTTGTTATTTCCTGTCTTGTTAATTTTCACTTTTCTCACTGGTGAGAGATGGTAACTCTCATTGTGGTTTTGATTTGTACATCCCTGATGACAAGTGATGTGGAGCATTTTCTCATGTGCTTATTGGTCTCTTTGTGAAACCTTGTTCATCCTGGCATTCACCAGAAACAGAGAGGAACACAAGAGAAAGGAGAGGAACGCACAAATATACCTTTCCTCGTTTTCTTTCCCTCAGAAATAAGGAAAAATGTAATAAACTGGCTTTCATAAAATGAAGTTGCCATATTAATCTCAGGAAGTAGAGATCAGAGAATACCAAAGCTGTGAAAACATTGTAAAGATTAGAAAAATTATTAAAGGAAAACTCATAAAACAAAAACAAAACAAAACTTCTTTGAGAAGTTTCTGTTTATGTCTTCTGCCTATTTCACGATTAGATTTTTTTGTTTCTTGGGTGTTGAGTTTGATAAGTTCTTTATAGATCTTGGATACTAGACCTTTATTTGATATGTCATTTGCAAATATCTTCTCCCATTCTGTAGGTTGTCTTTTAGTTTTGTTGACTGTTTCTTTTGCTGTGAAGAAGCTGTTTATCTTGATTAAGTCCCAGTAGTTCATTTTTGCTTTTGTTTCCCTTGCCTTCATAGATGTATCTTGCAAGAAGTTACTGTGGCCAAGGTCAAAAAGCTTGTTGCCTGTGTTCTCTTCTAGAGATTTTGATGGATTCTTGTTTCACATTTAGATCATTCAACCATTTTGAGATTATATTTGTGTATGGTGTAAGAGAATGGTCTAGTTTCATTCTTCTGCACATGGCTGTCCAATTTTCCCAGTACCATTTGTTGAAAAGACTGTCTTTTTTCCAGTGGATAGTCTTTTCCTACTTTATTGAATATTAGCTGTCCACAGAGTTGAGGGCCCCCAATCTGGATTTTCTATTCTGTTCCATTGATCTATGTGTCTGTTTTTGTACCAGTACCATACCGTCTTGATAATCACAGCTTTGTAATACAGCTTAAGTCCGGCATTGTGATGTCCCCCACTTAGGTTTTCTTTTTCAAAATTCCTCCAGTTATCTGGGGTCTTTTCTGATTCCATACAAATCTTAAGATTATTGTCCAACTCTGTAAAGAAAGTCCATGATATTTTGATAGGGATTGCATTGAACATGTAAATTGCCCTGGGTAGCATAGAAATTTTGCTACCAAAATGCCATTGATTTCTGGGCATTGATTTTGTATCCTACCACATTGCTGAATTGTATGAGTTCTAGCAATCTTGGGGTGGAGTCTTTGGGTTTTCTGTATACAGTATCATGTCATCTGTGAAGAGGGAGAGTTTGACTTCTTTGCCAGTTTGAATGCCTTTTATTTCTTTTTGTTGTCTGATTGCTGAGGCTAGGACTTCTAGTACTATGTAGAATAATAGTGTTGAGAGTAGACATCCCTGTCGTGTTCATGATTTTAGGGGAAAGGCTCTCAGTTTCCCCCATTGAAAATGATATTTGCTGTGGGCTTTTCATAGATGGCTTTTAAGATGCTGAGGAATGTTCCCTCTCTCCCTACATTCTGAAGTATTTTGATCAGGATTGGATGCTGTATTTTGTCAGATGCTTTCTCTGCATCTATTGAGAGGATCATGATTCTTGTTTTTTGTCTTGTTGATGTGATCTTTCATGTTGTTTCAAGATTGTTGAACCAGCCTTGCATCCCAGGGATAAATCCCACTTGGTCATGGTGAATAATCTTAATGTACTGTTAGATCCTATTGGCCAGTATCTTGTTGAGAATTTTTGCATCTGTGTTCATCAGGGATATTGGTCTGTAATTCTCTCCTTTTTTGGTGGGGTCTTTGTCAGGTTTTGGAATCAGGGTAATGCTTGCTTTTTTTTTTTTTTTTAAGATTTTATTTATTGATTCATGAGAGACGCAGAGAGAGACAGGCAGAGACACAGGCAGAGGGGGAGAAGCAGGCTCCCTGCAGGGAGAGCCTGACGTGGGACTCAATCCAGAGACTCCAGGATCAGGCCTTGGGCTGAAGGCAGCGCTAAACCGCTGAGCCACCCGGGCTGCCCAATGCTGGCTTCATAAAATGAGTTTGGAAGTATTCTGTCCCTTTCTATCCTTCGGAACAGCTTTAGTAAAATAGGTCTTATTTCTTCTTCAAACATTTGGTAGAATTCCCCTAGGACAGCCGTCTGTCCCTGGACTTTTATGTCTTGGGAGGTTTTTGATGACTGCTTCAACTTCCAATAATCCACTGATTATTGGCCTATCAGGTTTTCTATTTCTTCCTGTTCCAGTTTTGGTAATGTGTGGTTTTCCAGAAATGCATCCGTTTCTTCTAGATTGCCTAATTTGGTGGCATATACCTGTTCATAATAATGTTTTTAAAATCATTCATATTTCCATATTTCATTCATATTCGTTGTGATCTCTCCTCTTTCATTTATCATTTTGTTAATTTGAGCCTTTTCTCTTTCTTCTTAATAAAGCTCACTAGGGGCTTCTCTATCTTATTAATTCTTTCAAAGAACCAGCTCCTGGATTTGTTGATCTGTTTTACAGTTATTCTATTCTCTGTTCCATTGAATTCTGCTGTAATCTTTATTATCTCTCTTCTTCTGCTTGGTGTAGGCTTTATTTGCTTTTCATTCTCCAATTCCTTTAGGTGGGAGGTTAGCTTGTGTATTTGAGTTTTTTCCAGTTTTCTGTGGGAGGCTTGTATTTGCAATGTATCTCCCTCTTAGGACCACTTTTGATGTATCCCAAAGATTTTGACCAGTTTTATTTTTCATTAGTTTCCATGAATTTTTAAAAATTCTTCTCTAATTTCCTGGTTGACCCATTCATCATTTAGTAGGATGCTCTTTAACCCATGTGTTTGAGTTTCCTCCAAAAACTTCTGGTTGAGTTCTAGTTTCAAAGTATTGTGGTCTGAAAATATGCAGAGGATAATACCAGTCTTTTGGTAATGGTTGAAACCTGATTTGTGACTCAGTTTGTGGTCTATTCTGGAGAAAGTTCCATGTGCACTTAAGAAGAATGTGTATTCAGTTGTGTTTGGATGGAATATTCTGTATGTATCTGTGAAATCCATTTGGTCCAGTGTATCATTCAAGGTCCTTGTTTCTTTGGTGATGGTCTCCCTAGAAGATCTGTTATTTGCTGAAAGTACCATCTTGAAGTCTCCTTTTATTAGTGTATTATTATCTAAGTATCTCTTTACTTTTGTTTTTGATTGATATACTTGGTGGCTCCCGTATTAGGGCAATAAATATTCACGATTGTTAGTTCAATTCTTTTTTAATAGACCCTTTAACTATGGTATAGTGTCTCTCTTCATCTCTTACTACGTCTTTAGTATAAACTCTACTTTATCTGATATGAGGATTGCTACCCCAAGCTTTCTTTTGAGGACCATTTGAATGGTAAACGGTTTCCCACCCCTTCATTTTCAGGCTGGAAGTCTGAAAATTTTAGGTCTAAAATTAGTCTCTTATAGATAGCATATAAATGGGTCTTGCTTTCTTATCCAGTCTGATATGTGCGTCTTTTGATGTGGTCATTTAGCCCATTCATGTACAGAGTTACTATTGAAAGATATGAATTTAGTGTCATTTTGTTACCTATTCAGTCCCTATTTTTGTAGCTTACTCCATCTTTCTTTTACAGGGTCCCCCTTAATATTTCTTGCAGAGCTGGTTTGGTGGTCACATATTCTTTCAATTTCTGCCTATCCTGGAAACTCTTTATCTCTCCTATTCTGAGTGACAGCCTTGCTGGATAAAGTATTTTTGGCTGCATGTTCTTCTCATTTAGTACCCTCTATATATCATGCCAGCCCCTTCTGGCCTTCCAGGTCTCTGTGGAAACGTCTGCTGTTAATCTGATATTTTTCTCCATATAAGTTTAGAATCTCTTGTCTCGAGCTGCTTTAAGAATTTTCTCTTTTTCTTTGAAATTTGCAAGTTTCACTATTAAATGTCAAGGTGTTGAATGTTTTTTTATTGATTTTTGGGGTGTCCTCTCTGTATTTTGGATCTGAATGCCTTCTTTCTTTCCGAACTTAGGGAATTTCTCAACTATGATTTGTTCAAATATACTTTGTGGTCCTCTCTCAGCCTCTTCTGGAATCCCAATTAGACGTATATTCTTCCTTTTCAAGCTATCATTTATTTCCCTTAGCCTTTCCTCTGGGCTCTTAATTGTTTTTCTCTTTTTTCCTCAGCTTCCATCTTTTCCCTTAACTTGTATTCTATGTTACTCACCCTTTCTTCCACCTAATTAACCCTAGCAGTTAGAGCATCCAGTTTGGATTGCATCTCCAACTTGGTCATTGTGAAAATATCCTCTTATTACTTTTAATTCCAGCCTGATTAGATATCAATTCTGTAGTAATGAAGTTTCTAGAGTCCTTTATGCTTTTTTCCAGAGCCACCAGTAGCATTATAATTGTACTTCTGAATTGAATTTCTTAAATCCAAACTCTGTAATTTTGTGGCAGAGAATATTGCTCTTGATTCTTCTTTTGTGGGGAATTCTTCCTTCTAGTTATCTTTTCTAGTGCAGAGTGGATATATGAGTGAGCTGAGTCAGAAATATTAACCATGACCTAAGTAAAATACACCCTTGGTAATTCCAAAGAGATCAGAGACCAGAAAATAAAAGAAAAAGAACAGAACAAAATAAAAGGACCACTAAAGTGAAAAATATTAAAACAGATTAGTAAAAAATAAATATACAACAACAAAAAAGAATAAAAAGAAAAGAGAAAAAAATGAGGGGAGGATGGTGGTGGTGAGAAAGTGGTAATAGAGAGAGAATGTAGTCTCCCTGAGGGGTCTGAAGGGGTAATCCTTTTGGTTCTGAGTGTATTTTGTTCTGTATGTTAGAAGATGCTCAATCCCAAATTTATATAAACCAGCAATACTTATATAAAGACCCAGCATTGACCACAAAAACATAAACAAGATAAAAGAGGGGGGCAGAATGGGAAGGAGGGGAAAATAGAATCTCACAGAATGGACCAACATGGTGTTCCACTTGGTTTTGGGTGTATTTAGGTCGTGTGTTAGAAGGTACTAAATTCCACAATTGTAAAACAAAACAAGACCAGAAAAACAAAAATCAAATACCCATATCTTTTATATCTACCAAGATTAAATTGAAGACGTTGAAGGGAATCCAGAAGTGAAAAATATATCTAAGCCATAATTGTAGAAATATGAAATTCAAAAAGGAAAAAACTTAAGAACAAAGGTTAGTAAAATATTGTAGTTAAGGTGGGAAAAGAGAAAAAAATATTGGAAATTTTTAGTCTGGTATAAAAATGAGTTGTAATAATAATAATAATAAAAAAGGACCCTCTAGTTCTATATACTATTTTCTCTCAGTCCTGGAGCTTTCCAGTGCTGCTTGTTCAGTAAACTTGCTCTTTCCTTGTTCTTCCAGCAGTTCTTCTGGAGGAGGGTTCTGCTGCCCTGATTCTCAGGTGTCCTTGCCTGAGTGGAGATGCCCCACCCCTTCCCATGTGCTGGGCTCAATATGAGCTGTTTATTCTGTTTGGCCTTTGTTCCCTAGAGGCACTGACTGTGCAATGGTGCCCAGGTTCAAGGTGAAAGAAAGAGGAAAAAAACATGGTGCCAGCCAGATTTCTAGCTCTGGAGTCGAGCTCCCTGTGAGTAACTAACTGCAGTCTCCCATTTTATACTCTTCTCAATTCTCTTGGGGGCAGGTGCGGGTACACTGATCTTCATAGCTTGCCGGGCACCCACTGGCAGAAAGTTCTTGTTTTCCTGTGCCCTCCCCTCTTCTGCCTCTCCCAGGGGGAACGGAAGATAGCCAGCTTTGTCTGCTTTGGCGCCCTCAGATCCAGGGCCCTGCACCCACCATCTAGGGGACCACTTCTCCTAAAGGGAACAAAGAACAGTCACCCCTGTCTCTTACCAGGCTGTAGTGAAAAAGCAGCTCTGGAGCCAACCCGTGTAACCTTTGGGCTTCTCCCAAATGCTCCAAGGGCTGTGGGGCTCCAGCCCTTTACGGAGATCTGACTGCAGCTTGCAGTGAGCTTTCCCCCACATGCCCCTCCTCTTATAGTGACTCCAGGAATCTTGATGTTTCACTGCCCCTCCTGCTAAGCACTGTTCTGTCAGGAAAAACTGAGGCATGGATTTTTAAAGTTCCTGCTTCTCCAGTCCTGGGCTTTCATACCCCAGAGTCTTTAGCTGCTCCACTGTAGCCCTGCTAGTCGTGGTTCTCCTCCCTCACTTTATTTCTTTTTTATTTTGTTTGCCTTCCTACCTTGTTAGAAAAGAAGACTTTTCTCATTGTAACATTCCAGCTGTTCTCTCTTTACATCTCAGTTCGAATTTGTAGGTGTTCAGTGTGTTTTGAAAGTTATCTAGGTAAGTTTGTGGGGCCAGGTGAGTTGAGGACCCCTACTCTTCCGCTATCTTGTCCTAGTCTCTATTTCTGTTTCTCATAAGTTTCGTAGAATTTATAAAGTTATCAATGTTGAATTTAACATTATTAAACAAAACCAAAATTGTTCAATTGTAATTGTACCACCCAAAGTTGCAAATTATGGTTATATACATAAATGTAGTATTTAATTCAACTTTATCTTCTTCCAATTGTTAATAATTATTATTGTTATATTTAATATAGTCACAACCTAACTTATGCATATTTTCCTACATATTGTATCAGTTTATTGTTCATCATTGCTTACAGCAGCCCACTTCCTTTGAATTCAAGTTACTTTTAAGATATCCATGAAATAATTCTTTTAGCTAGTTCTCATAATGGTAAATTCTATAATTTTATCTTGAAATATTATTCTTTATCATTAATTTTGAATAATGTTTAAGAAGCTTTGTAATTTGTAGTTGACAATTTTTTACTCTCAATACTTTGAAGATATTTTCATTGTTTTCAATTCTTCATTACATAGATAATTTTCTATTAGTCAAATGGATCTTTTGTGATCTGTTTTTTTTGTGTCTACTTTTAAGACTTTGTGAGTGGAATTTTGCATTTTCATTACAATATGCCCAATTATGCATTCATTTTTAGTTTTTCTTATGTAATACTCCACTTTCATTCTGAAGACACATTTTTTTTAGTCTTGTAAAACTCTTATTTACCATTTTTTGAATGTTGACATTCAACATTTTTGTCTGTTATCCTTTATAAATATCTACTCACACATATTTTGCACCATTTATGTATCCTATCCAGAATTCCTTTCATATTTCATATTTCTTTACATTTCCATTTTGTATTCTGGGGAAATTTTTTAGATTCCTCCTTCAATTTTTAAATTCTTTCTTCATCAGTGTCTACCCTGCCATTTAATTTTTTTAAAGCAATGAAGATAACTAGTCTATGCTGCATTAGCAAATGACCCCAAATCTCATGAGCTAAAACAACAGCAGTTTATTTTATTATGTTACATGACCAGTGCAAGTTAATAGGCAAAATCTGTTTGTTATATTTTTTCAGGGAGTCATATTGATGGAGTTGCCATTGATTAGTGAAGCAAAATAAGAAAACCTGTTGTATTATGAGAGGTTCTTCCCAGTATCTATATATCATTTTTACTCACATTTCATTGAAAAAAGAATTCACCTGGCTGTGAGTGACTATCAAGAGGGTGGGAAATATAATCTCAACATATGCCTAGACATAAAGAAGAGCCAGAATATTTGTGAAAGGCACTTAAGTTCAACCCTAAATGTTTGTTGGGTTTTTAAAACTTCAATTATTGTAATTTTTAAAATTTCTACAAGTTTCATTTGGTTCATCTTTCTGGTTTTGTTTTTAATCACAGCATTCTGTTGTTTTATTATGGGCTCAATTCCTTTTTATCTGTAATCATTTTAATGACTTCTGTATTCTATTCAAGTTCATAATTTTGTATTATTAGTGCTTCTGTGTCATATTCTTTTTAATGTGTCACCTGATTCTTTTTTGTGATAGTTTCTTTTTTTTCTCTTTAGTTAATAATTTTCTATTGTGAGTTCAAATCAAATCTTTTATTCCCTATGAGAATGCTGTGTACCCTATGTTGTGAAAGCATGCTCCAAGAAGTGGCTTTGTTTTTGCTTTTAGCAATTGGGAACTTTAAAAATCTGTGCCTGAATTTAAAGAGTTCTAGACCATTTTTTGTGTTAAGGTGCTACATTTCATGAGTATTATACATTTAGATCATATATTCAAGCTTGACAAACACTTGTAATCTCAGTTTCTTATCGGAGATACATTGACTCCAGGAAGGATAACAAGATTTCTTACTTGTTTTTTAAGTCATTTTACATAGTTTTTTATTTTGTGTTCATTGACCTGGGAGATCTGTATTTTATATAAGAATTGCAGATCTGTCTCCCTGTGGCCCACTGTCTAATGTGGCATTAGTTCCCTGGTTTACTACTCCTTGAACCCAGAGCACTGGACCAGTGGAGGCTCTGAATTACCACCATAGTAACTGAAACTTAATGTTTATTTAGTCTTTGATTCCTCTTCTCTTTTATGATATCTTCAGAATTTCCTTTCATTTGTTTAAACTTGGCAGAATTTTTAAATACATTGTTTTGGTTATATTTTATTCATTTCTTATCTGTGTTTACAGGTGAGCATTGATCTATCTTAGTCAAGTCTACCATGTTATTAAAACTGGCAGTTTCTAGAACCAGGTTTCTACTCTGAAAGAAAAGGTGCTTAAATTACATTTCCACAATGATCCTATGACCTAGTGAGACATATATGTAAATGTGAACTAATGGGAAGAAAAAAACAGATTGAATATCAGGTCTCCTGTCTTGTTTTCTACTTTAATATTAACCATATGTATGATATTACAGAGATCCATAAACTTTGTTGTTTTCCTATCTATAAAGTAAAAGGCTGGGATAAAGTCATTTATCAGTGACTTAAATAAATGGATTCTCTTCTCACTAAGCATGTTTAGAACAGACATGTTTTTAGGAAAGCCCCTACTTCATTCCCACTATTCTAATATTTATATGATTATTTCTAGCTAAACTTTTTAACATATGTTACTGAAAAACTATGTCTTGACTCAATTTAGTTTGTGGGATTTTATAAGTAACCATGTTTAAAGGACCATCAATCCATAGATTAAATCTATGGATTGAATGAAATTAGTTTAGAATTATAAGGCTCTCAAAAGATAACTTTAATATAAAGCATCCGTGGATTGCTGTAATGTACTTTTTGAAGACCTTCCAGAGTTAGCCTGGGTTATTTCTCTCATTATAGGAAAGAAAGAAAATGGGGTACATTTTTATCTTGCCATGTTTAAACTAAGACATACAGTAGCTTGTCAAAATTGCAAAACAAAAGCTTTAGAATATTTAGTACAGGATCCCCCCGGTTAATTACACATGGAGTGAAGGTATGTAAACTTCAGAGATCATACAAAACACTCTTTGGAGTCTCCTCTTTGAAAGTGGTTCCAAAACCATATAGACTCCAGGTTTTGAGCATTATAAAGATGTGGTAATAGATATTAACCAAAGGTCAATTAGTTGCTGTCCGTTTCCTTTTAGCCACATAAATTTTAAAGAAAAAATAAGAACGATCTATCTATCTGAAGATTGTATAGAAAATTTACTAAAAATCCAGGCTTGATTGGGCAGTTGGGTGGATCAGTCAGTTAAGCATCTGCCTTTGACTCAGGTCATGATCCCATGGTCCATGTTTAAAGAACCATGGTCCTGTGATCCAGCCCTGTGCAGGGCTCCCTACTTGGTGGAGAGTCTGCTTCTCTATCGGCCCCTCCCTTCTGCTCATGTGCTTTCTCTCTCTCTCTCTCTCTCTCTCTCTCTGAAATAAATAAATAAATTCTTAAATAAAATCCAGGCTTGCAAGGACTGATAGACTGTCTGCAAACTGTCAGCATAGCTCTGTTTTCACAAACACATGGACTGGGATAATATTACCCAGTGGAGACATTCAAATACAAAGTGGAATAAGATTTCAGATGTAGTGCTGATGGTCCAATATAAAGCACCCGAGTACATTGAAACAAATAACCAGAAACAAGCTAGAGAAATTTGAGAAGCTTAAACTTGGGGAACTGTGAAGAGAAATTGAAAGGAAACAACAGTTCATTTTATCTGCAAAGGATGAACTATCACACAACAAGAGGATGTTAACATATCTCTGGTGAGGCTGTTAGGGGCAGGGCATGGAAGAATTAGAGACATCTATGCTTTCCATTAAGATGTGTTTTGAAGTGAGACACTTGTCTCAAAGGTCAAGGACTGAATGTGCCTTAGAGAAGTGGTCATGGTTATTTTACCTTTTAATCCACCTTTGAAATAAAAGATTAGAGGTAAGATAAAAGCCAACTGGATCCTTGCTGGAAGAATGAAGCTTTTAAAGGAGAGCCATAATTACAGCTATCTTCAAAGTAGGTGGATGCCAAGTCTTAGGGAAGTGCAGGATTAACCTTGTTGATAATGACAGAACCTAAGATATCCACAGCGGTGTTCTTAAGGGCTAGAAAACCAAGGATTTGGAGAGCAGGTGGTTGGACACAGCTGCTGAATAATCCTCTTAACCTCATCTGTACTTCACAGGGAGAAAAATAGCAGGAAAATAAAAATCTTCACCAACTGGTTGATAGCAATCAAATAAAAGGAACATCATAAGTATACAAGGGCAAATTTGTCCTAATGCTAATAATTTTGAACAAAAGAAGTAGTTGCTTTAGAGAGGTAGGTACTATTATAAAATAAAGACATAATAAGTATGCCTAAAGGATAAAATAGAATAGGATTTTGTGGGTGGTGATTTCTTCAAGGCACTTTTTTTTTTTTTACATTTTTAAAAAAATTTATTTATGATAGTCATATAGAGGGAGAGAGAGAGGCAGAGACATAGGCAGAGGGAGAAGCAGGCTCCATGCACCTGGAGCCTGATGTGGGATTCGATCCCAGGTCTCCAGGATCACGCCCTGGGCCAAAGGCAGGCACCAAACCGCTGCGCCACCCAGGGATCCCACTTCAAGGCACTTTTAAAGCTATTATTCACTAAAGGCATAAAGCCCTCTTAATATTTCATCATTAATTTTTTTCATAAAATAACTAGAAATGAATAACTTTCAGTCAATATTTAATTAGTAGTTATATATTGATTTAATCAGAAACCATATGTCTCTTCAAAAAAAAAAAAAAAAAAACTATATGTCTCACTCTCCAACAAAAATATAAGCAAGGCAAATGTAACAGAGAAAAATGGGAAGCAAACCAGGCAAATGGCACCAGACTTTATGGAAGAGAAAGAAAACCTTAATCCATTAAGCCATTGACATTCCTTGAATATTGTAGGAGAGCCTAACTAGTCCTGATTAATATCTTCTTTCCCCCAAAGCATGATGTAGCCTAAAAAGAAATGACCTAACATACACTTGCATTTCTGTGCAGTATAATGATTCTATGTCTTTATTGTTATTCTGTTTTTAAAAGGTCCTATATTGAGTTTACCTCAAATGTGTTGACTGCTGAAGCTCAAGTTCTCTTTATTACATAGAGAACCATAGAGTATAACTCCTACCATAAATGTGAGATCATTTAGTGATCCTACTGGAAGAGTAAACTCATAGAACACAATGAGTGGAAAACACCCTAGGTAACATCCAGGTCAGGTCTCTCATTTTATGGTTGAGGAAATTTAGGCTCAGAAATGCCCAGAAGCACATGCTCACACAAAACAGAATTCTTGATGTTCATAGTTGTGTTTTTTTCCCCCACAATGTTGGAAAGTCTTCCTCATATGGATGGTGAGAATTTACTTTCTCAAGGTTTTTTTTTTTTTTTTTTTTTTTTTCCCCTCCCTCAAGGACAGAAGGAAGATGATCTTCCCTTAACCAAATGACATTGAGTTTTATTCAGCAGAAATAGGAGTTTTCATGTGCAGCAGCTTACATATTTTGAGTACCTTATGGTATGCCAGGCAGTTCTTAATTCTTACAAACACATATTTGTCTTTGATACTTTCAATCTTACCTATAGGTGTGTTCTAACATTTTATTTATTTGATTAAAAAAATCGAGGTTCAGAGTGATTAAGTTTCCCAGTATCTCTCAGTATATCTTTGGTAGAGTTGGGATTCAGTCTCAGTTCCATCTTGATTCTGGGGCCAGGATTCAAAATCACTGTTCGTATTCTTATAGGTGGGCAGAAACTGAATGTTGTTAAACCCTAAGTACCACTTAAGGGATTATGCACATAGGATTCAAGAAATGCCCCCACGAGGGTGATGTAGGAGCAGCTAGTTGCACCCCAAACTCTTATCTTTTACAAGGTGGTAAAGGTACTAATGGGGATTTTGTGTATGAAAATCAGATGTTAGCAGGAGACAGTTGTGCTGAGCTGCTTTCGGCTGGCGCTGCAGAAAAATCACACTTGGCTGTAAAGAAGCTGTTGATTGCTTACACAGGTTTCTGTGGCATGCCAGCTCTTCTTGCCAGCCTGCTCATCCTTATCAAAGAGCCAGTAGTTCCAAGTAAGGTGAGAATCCCACTTGACAAGCAGACATAAGCCATTTGGGGAAAATACAAATTAAAAGGCTCCAAGATAGAAATAGAAGCATTAGCAGCAGGAAGTATCTTGGGGATACATTGTGTCAGATTACATAGGGGAGTTGGGAGAATAAGTGAGTCACAGCCTCCCAGTAGATAAACCCTGCTGTGTCAGTAGTTGGGCAGCCTTAGAAGCTATATTTGCTATTTAAAGGTGCCAGCACTGCTCAGAATGCCCCCAAGCTAGCATCTGCTTAGTAACATCATTGAATTATGCACAGTTTGCCTGTTTTTCAAGTAGCTTTAGTATTTGTCCTAACTTCTGACCTGTGAGTCAAAGCATTGTGATGGAAATTTAAGCATGTTTAAGGGCAGGAATACAGAAGTGTAGAATTATAAATGTTTTGCCTTAGTATCACCCATTGATTCAGTCAATGAGCTAAAAGTAAAATGTTGATTTCAAAGAGTTTTAGTCTTTAAAAATAGCATAAATATGGTATCATGGGGCATATTTGATCAGTGTCTTGGCCAAGAAATCTCAGTTGTGATATGCAGAATCTAGACCAAACAAAAGCGTACTGGATGAATGCAGGGAATCTCACAGTACCTCTAATTAGGATGTACAGCTGTGCTGACATCAGGATTGATAGGTCAGGTGGTAAGTTTCTGTGTTTCTGGGACCAGGAGGTTACTCTGTGTATGTGTTCTCCCCCTACCCTCCTCTCTCTCTCTCTCTCTCTCTCTCTCTCTCTGTCATGCTATTTTCTTGTCTCTTTGCAGATACTTCTTTCTGTGTCAGTATGTAGTCAGGTAAAATTGGTCATCCTAGCTCTGAAGGAATATTACCCACTGGCTCACTTATTTAGATCTAGTTTAATCGCTGTCTCCTAATCAAAAATTCCACAAAAAGACATCCCCCTGTTCAGTCACTTTGTCATGCAAGGAGACATCAACACTTCTTTTTAGGCTGGTCTGTGGGAATTGTATACTTCTGAGAGAAAGGACCCTAGGCTTCGTAGAGTCCACTCAAAGCTTCTTTTATTCAGCAAATTGTTGGGAATGCTCCATTCTGACCTAGTTTAAATTATAGTAAGAGCAGGGCTTATCCCTGATTAATGTATGATATCAACAGATAACCAAAGAAGCCACTTCTTCCTTGCTTTCTGGAACTACCCTCAGTGATTGCCAGGGTGCTTTTTACCTTGTTTCATTAACTATTTCTTGACTGTTAATCCTGAATCAAAGAAAATTTAACATGGCTTAGGTTTTCCATTTCTTATTAATTATACTATTTCTGCTATTGGAGAGAGGAGGGGATAAGGTGGTTTACCAGCTCTGGCCAAAATGTTGTTATAAGGCAAAGTGTTTCACAGTTAACAAAAAAATAGAGAAGGATGTAGATGCTGCACTTTGGCTGTGGTTTTGTATATGTATGTGTGTGATCTATAGCTCTTAGCTAAATCAGTGGAATATTTTTTTTACAAGAGATATTTAAATACAGTTGAAGACTTGGCATATTTTTACTGGAAATTCCAACACTGTCAACATAATCAAATTTATGCATACTATATGGCATGATGCCTATTTATTATTGCAACTTGTTATCTAGACAAATATTTTTCAAACTTGAATGTGCCCATAGATCACTTAAGAATCATGTTAAAAATGCAACTTGTGCTCCAGTAAGCCTGGATAGGGCCTGTGAATTTGCTTTTCTTTTTCTTTTTCTTTTTCTTCTTTTTCTTTTTTATTTTATTTTATTTTTTTTTTAGAATTTGCTTTTCTGACAAGGTTTCACATGAGCCTGGTGCTCTGGTCTGTAGACCTCGTTTAAGTAGCAATGACATTAAGATATTGTTTTCCATGAAGAATTACTGGATTTTTCATAACAAAACAGAATATGCTAACTTATTATAGACCTGAACAAAATGAACTTAAGTGTAGTGAGGTAACTTGCTTAAGGACATCCTGGTTTGTAGCACTGCTAGAATTAAACACTGAATTCTGTTGATTCTACCAATTCAGGGACTTACATATTTATTATGTTGATTCCTTGCTCTTTTGTTCACTTGAGTAAAAATGACTGCATACATCGCCTTAATTCACTACCACTGTCCTGTTTTCAACTCAAGCACGTACTTTAAACACAAACATACACACAAAAAGGCAGATTTATTTATTTATCAGCCAAAATTTTAAAAGCAAAGCCCAGGATGCAGATAGATTGTTGATTGATACTAAAATTCTGACAACTGGAAGTATCTATTCAGAAGCCAGATGAGTAACTAAGGGCTAAAGGGAACCCATGAGAATAAAACTCAGGTTTATTAAGAACCGTTACAGTGAGTGGGCTGTGTCCTTCCTCAATGCAAAAATAGTTTATAATTTCAGTTATATGGTCTTGTAATGTGTAGGTTAGCTTTGAATAACAACTTTAAATAGCCATCATCTTCTTAATCCTTTATGTATCCAGTATCCTGCTTTAACATCTGTAAATTTAAAATACTGTTATACTGAAAGAATATAGACTTTTTCATGTTTTACTTATGGCTTTTTAAAATAACTCCAACTACTGTCTTTTATGTAATAAAATGCATGATTTCTACACATACCATTTGATCTATGGACCTACTCTGTAACACGATCACTTTTTGGGAATGTCTGTTTATACCCTATGCAACATTCTTATTTAGTACGGATGAAGGAAAGTCTGCTGTGGCAAAATAATTTCTTTGGGTTTCTAGTAATTTTATCTTTAGGATACTTGTCAAAAAGAATACAATATTTTTATCTATTGAAGATGGATGTCATAGTTCACTTAATAATCTCAGGAACATTATGTCTTTTTAGCTCTATGACCTTGAGCAAGCCTACCATTTGAGCCTTTGTCTTTGTACTTAAGAGATGGAGATGGTAACATCTAGCTTACAGGGTAATGTGGATGAAATCACAGCATATTTAAAAGTTTGTAACCAGTGCTTAGCATATTAAGCACTCAACAAATATTCTTTTCTTCTCATTCCCTGAAGCATTTAATATCTCTAGGAACAAGCTATCGCAGAATAATTCTCTTTATTTACTTCTGGCACCTAGAATGCTCTTGGGTAACTGAAGTAAGTTTTAATTGTAACCAAACTGAACAATTAATAATGTAATAGGAAAAATAAACATGCCTTCTAGAACCAGTTAAAAATGATTTTCAGTGATATGCTGTTTCAGATTCCCCACACCACTGCTTCCCCTATTAGCAGGTATGAGTGAGAGCTAATGGTAAATAATGGTAACACAAATCAGAACTAAAGTGCATAGTCATTTTTCATCAAGCAGCTATCATGCTCTAATTAGTGTCAATTTATTGGTTATATTAATGAACTAATGTATTGGAGTTTTGTTTTTGTTTTGTAGAAATCATATTTTTTTTTTTTATTCCAGTATAGTTACTGGAGAGTAAGTCCCATTTGTAAAATACCAGAGCCTATGAAGAATGAAAACATATGGCTGGTCCAAACATAGATCATATGTGCCGAACAATGCATTTTTCTCTTTCTAATTACTCAAGATCTAAGGAGAGGTACTCCTCTCTTTCATTTTCAGTTGGATGTCACTGGTGGGTTTATGAATATATCATATTTGCATCAACTCATTTAATCATTCTGGGCTTTTTCACCCCATCCAAGTCAAGTAATCATCTTCTCTGAATAAATTATGGTAAATATTTATTTGTAAGGTTTTAATCAACCAACGACAGCCCTCATATGTAATGAAATTGTCACTTTATAAGGTTTGATGCCAAATATATGTGTCAGGTCTGCACCATTTAATTAGCTGGACTTAGTTTACAGGTAGAGTCAACTCAGATGTAATATCAGGGTTTTTTTTGTCTGGTTGGAGAGAACTACATACAATTGTGTAATTGTTACAATTTATAATGTACAATGGAGTTCATATGTGTAGTGTACCTTGTAATGCATCAAAATGTATGACACTTCCATGTTTGCTTAGAATCTTCTGTCTGAGGAATTGTAGGTACGTCTAGCAGCTTAGGTGTGACATTTTCTGATGGAAGCTACACAAACATCAATGAGTTTTATTACTGTGACAAATTGTGTATAGCAATTATCATTTTCTACCTTAAGGCTGAAGTGAATCCAGACAGCATGTACTTAAATCATGTACATTTGATTGTTCATGTGCTCATTCATTGCCTTGTTAAACAGATACTTTGAAGTTCCTCCCATATTTTAGGTATTGTATAATATACTGTTAAACACATAACCTGCCTTACAGGAATGAATAGAGCAGAGTAAAAACCAAGTGAACAGATAATCTCTGTATGTTGTGACTTAGACCTTTCCTCTGTGATCCAAAGCACAGAGATTATGGAAACCTTTACAGAATGGGTAATGTTGCAACAGGATGGTGAAGACCAAGTAGAAGATTTTAAGGTACAGGGCACTTCAAACAGAAGGTCAATATGAACAGGACTTAATGATTAATTTGTACTGCCTTGTTCTTAGGAATAAAATATATTTTACTCTTAAGTTAAATAATATTTTTGGAATCTTTACAGTTTTCTTTTTCCTTTCCTCTCCTTCTAAACAATTCTATTTCATCTTTCACTGAACTGAAAGTACTGAAAAATATATATAATTTCCCAGTATTTTAGTCTTCTGTGTTTGCCCAATGAAATGTGAACACAGTCTTGCATAATGCTGAAAATTGACTTAAATTTTTTCTACATGCTCGACATTTACTTTTCCTGAAAGTGGAGTTCAGTTTTTTCTTCTGGAAGGCTCAGTTACCATGTTGATAGTTATGAATGTTTACTGGGGCTCTGTGGTAGGGGTTGCATGAGGTCTTGTTGCTTTTATTAACCAGTTTGTGATGTTGTTAAAGAATTGACTTTACTATGGCTGTGGTATAATTCGTGTGAGACACAATGCATGATGAAATGTTAAATCTTTGAAAAAGGAGAGATTCTTGTTTGAACTCAATAGCATTTTGTGTCTTTTTTATTGTTGTGTACCTCTATTAATCCCACCCACCTAGATTTGTAACTCAAGGAGAGCAAAGATTGTTTTGTTATACATATACTGTATCTCTGGTATTCAATCAGGGATCGTTTCATCACCCAGGAAACATTTGGCAATGTCTGGACATATTTTTAGTTATCACAACTAGGGAGTGGATGCTATTAGTATCTAATGGCTGGAGGCCAGAGATATTGGCCTACATTGTACAAGATACCCTCTACCACAAAGAATTATCTAGCCCCAAAAGTCAGTTTTGTCAAGATAGGGAAACCCTGCTCTACATAGTATTCTTTACTCATTCTGTAACTTTGACGTTGTTAGCTCATACATTTTTGCCTCATTATAAAAGGGAAATTAATTAACTAGTGTTTATACAATCATATTTAGTATAAGAGCTGAGTAGTTAGGATAGAAATAACATGCTCCGCTATAAAAGAAAACTAAATCTTTACACAATAAAATATTTTCACAAAAAATAGCTGAAGCAATAGCTTCTCAGTATTCTGTGACTATAGCATTAGTGACTTCTTTGAGTATATTATTAAGCACTGACCTTATTGATAGGAACTGGAGATCTGTCAGCAAGCAGTATAGTCACAGATAGTGCTGTCATTATGCCTATAATTTTATAGGATCTGAGATGTTGAAAAATAATTGCATAAATGCACATTAAATTTATAATTTAGATAATTGTTTTAAGATAAGCAGACACACAGGGTGATCTGAGAACTGTAGGAGTACCTGGGAAAAAGTCTATTAAAAATTCCAATATAAATACATAAAAGGAGAAAGAGGGGATCCCTGGATGGCTCAGTGGTTTAGTGCGTGCCTGGCCTAGGGCGTGATCCTGGAGTCCCAGGATCGAGTCCCACACGGGCTCCCTGCATGGAGCCTGCTTCTCCCTTTGCCTGTGTCTCTGCCTCTCTCTCTCTCTGTCTCTCTCTCTCTCTCTGTCTCTCATGAATAAAGAAATAAAATCTTTAAAAGAAAAAAAAAAGAAGAAAGAGTAAGAGTTGACCCAGCTAAGGATGAATTCCAGGCAAAGTGAGGAGCATAGTCCAGGATGTGAAGGTAGGAAAGAAATTGGTGCATTCAAAAAAGAGTAAGGTGTTAAATATGATTGAATGTGGCAATTAAGGAGAGTAGCTTAAGCATTAGGCAAGGCCCAGATATACCTAGGGCCTATAAGCAATGTAAAAATTTATACCTTTATTCTAAAAATAAAATTAGACCTTAGGGACTCTAAACAGGGGAGTGACTATGGTAAGAGTCACACTTAAAGCCTAAGTAAGACAACTATGTATACAATATTCCAAGTTTGTACATGAGCGTATCTGTAATACTTTAATGGTGGAAGCGCTCTGGGTGTCTGTATCTCAACCAACCAAGGCCTGGCTGAGTCTTTCATATGTAAATTGCCCGAATATCTCCATTCCACACCCCTGCCTTAATGAACAGGTTTTTGATCAACTTGTGATAAGAAATCACTTTCCTGTTACTGGAGGAAGCAAGTCAAAATATTTCAAATGTCTTCTCTCTAATAGGCAAGGGGTGAGGTTTACTTACATTTATGGTTATTTACCAAATGCTAGTATGAGGCTAAGCATGTCACATCTATCCTTCCTCTAAGGCAAATGCCATTTTCCTCATCAGAAAACTGTATCTTGGGCCAACAGGCTAGCTCAGTCAGGAGAGCATGAGACTCTTCATCTCAGGGTTGTAAGTTTGAGTCCCACATTGGATGTAGAGATTACTTAAAAAAATAAAACCATAAAAGTAAAAAAGAAGAGAAAACTACTCTAGGAAATGCTAATGAATACAACTAGTTTATGACACCACAGGTAAACACGTGATGAAAACTAATTTATCTCCCAAACCTGTACTTTTTTTTCCTACAACGTACAGGAGATAAGTAATTTATATGTTCCTATTTTAAGCTTTACAATAACCATGTGAGGTGGCTGTTATTTTGCCCTTATTATGTATATGTGGAAACTATCCAGGGTGTCTTGGTTAATAAATCCTGGGAAATGGCAGTTTAGATCAAAATCTATCTGACTCCAAACTGTATTTTCTTTTTGCTGAGCCTTGATGCTGTCTCCAAAAATCACCAAAGTCTAACATCTTTCCTCTTTTTATAGACCTCTGTAGAGTTGGAGAATAACTGGTCAGCATCCTCTTCAGAAAGGCTTTGTTATAATTTAAAGTCATTTTCAAGATGGTATTGATAGCAAGCTTCATAAAGCACAGAATGTAATAATTCTGCCAGCGACTGAAACAATAAATATTAAGGTAACACATAATCTATAGCCTTAATGTAGGTGATTTCCTACGAATAGAAAATAAATAAAGTGTATTGCATATTTCCAGTTATATGATCGCTTCTTAATGATCACTGATGAATGGAATATTTATAACAGACTAGGCAACTTTACGTTCTAGCCATCTAAGAGCCGGAGCTTTGCTTAGATGTGATGCTATAATATTTCAGTGTTACTCCTTAACCTTGTGTTGTGTGGAGAACATTGCAGAATTCAACTAAATTAAGTTTGGAAATCAGACAGTCCTGGATTTGAACTCCAGTGCTGTAACCCCACCTAGCATTATAACTTGAGCTTTTTGATCTGCTGAACCATCTTCTATAAAATGGAAATAATTCTCTCTGGTGGTTGTCAAGATATTTATAAAGAGCCTAGTACAGTGTCCAATAAATAGCAGGCCAATACATTGGAAAGTTCCATGATAATATCATCATAGTTACTGCACTTGTTCTCTTTATTCTATTTTGTTTCTCTTCTTTCTATTTTCAGGGACCACTAAGTGCTGGCATGTCAGATGGGGAAGGGCTGTTACTGGAATCTTTGAGTGATGATGATAGAATTTCCATTTTCAAAACTCTTAAATGTTAGCCTGAGTTAGATTATTTCAAAAGAACCGTCTAGCACTTTTTGACAACATAGCCACTCTTGGATCTCTCTTAATCTGGCTGAATCCTTGGAGAACGGTTAAGTAGTTATAATTCAGGCCTTGCTTAAGAACTAAACCAAATCAATAGATAGTGTATTACATTTTGTTTTGGAAGCTGCAGATAAAAAGAAAAATTATGCAAAATCTGATCCTATGAATCTTGGTTTCCTGGTAATTGAAGGGACCTATTAGTTATTTCAACAAAGTTAAAGAAGAAAATTCTATTGTTACTATTTTTAAGAGAGACAATTCCGTAGTGAATCTAGGCCATTGCCATGACAATAACAAGTCTTGTAACTTCTCTGTGTGTGTATTTTTGTGAGTGTGTTGATCTTCCTCAAATACATTATTTTCATAGCCCACAAAATACTCTATGAATAATGGTGCAATTTAACTTTGTACTGTAGACATTTTTCAAACCATTTATCCTTTGGGGATAAGGAAGTTATAATACAATGTTTAGTATATTGTATGTTTTTCACCTTGTGACTTAAGCACATTTCTAAATACTCAATTTGGAGAGATGCTACAGTAGTTATTTAGTTTAATATTATTATTTTATGATGGAGAAAAGACTTCTGGGGATTTAAAACAGTTGTTTTAAGTATAGGTAACAATATATCCATCATGTCTTTTTTCCTCCTCAATGTCAAGCTTGGTTCAGTCTGGCATTTTCTTTCATCTATACTTCCTCATTTGATTCTAAAGATTCACCGTACTGAAACACAGCTCTGTTTAGTCTCTCATGTGGATAAAAATATTCCCCATTATCTATAAAATAGAGTCCAATCTTGATATTCAGTGTTTATGATCTGTCCCCAATTTACCTTTCTCATATCTATTCTTACTGTGTTTTCCACTACCTCGCAGACCCAATAAAAGTAACCTTAATGATGTGCATTAAATTCAAATTTATCTTTTCAAATTTACTCTCTCCAGTTAATAAAGGAACAAGGAAAGAAAGAGATGGAGAGAAAAGGTAAAGAATAAAGAACAGAGAGTCATTTCTACCTTCCAGTTCTTTAGTGATCTTATTTGCTAAAGTCAGGCTGAGATGAGGAGTGAGATTCTGTTCTACTAAATCCCCTGTGCTTCTTTCATGTGAACATCTTGCCATGCCCAGTGTGATTCTAAAGTTTACATATAAGTAATTTTATACACTGTGCCCCTTAAATGCACATCAAAAGTTACCTAGATATAGTACTCTGTGAAGAAACAGTGATCTATTCCAGTCCTAAGGAAAATAAAACAAATGGAGAAATCTGTCTCTATTGGGACTGTTGAAAGAAGGTAAAGTATGTCTGTCCCCAACATAGTACCTCGTCATGAATAAAAGTAGTTTTGATTGAATGATATTTTTAACTTATTCTTTGAGCCTTAACCCTCAATTCAAATCTACCCACTACTTTCTCTCCTGGAACTCTGTATGTTTGGAAAGCCTTTTCCTTTGTTGGCTTTATCCTTTCAGGAGAAGTAAATTTAAACAGGTGAAAAAAATCACATTGTGTAATTAAGTTAGAGCTAAAAAAACAAATTCAATAAATTGTGATTCAAAAGAGATTAAACATTAGGATCTAAATTTGGGGATTTTTGACCTGAAATCTATACTTTTTTTTTCATTCAACACATTTTCCTTTGTTATAATGGTCATCTTTGTTAGAAAATAAAAGATGGAGGACAAAATCTACCTTGACACAGTCCATGTCTCTTCTTAAAACTTGTGTTGTCACCACTATCCTGTTGATTATGGTTATGTGATTTTAGTAGCTAAAGAATGCCATATTTAATAAGTTGCATACAAAGATTTTAAGTTGAAAATATTCATGCTTAGCTATAGTTTGTAGAAACCCCAAATAATAACGATATATACACTTTGCATGATGTTCCTTCAAATTTAGTATATATGGCCATCTAGCTATGTTTGTCTTTGATTTTCTAATATTTATGAAGCATCTGTGTACATAGGGATATCCTGACAGACTGAATGCCATATAACAAAAGAGTAGTTTCTAGCATAAAAATAAAACAAAACCTAAAAATATTATACAAAATACATAGATTTATAGAAGAAAAGTTACTGGAATTTCTCAGTGTCACACTTTATTATTTTGGGGGAAAACTTGGATGTGACATGCAAAATATTTGTTGCTTCCAGTTTTTCATTTTTAAAAAAAATTTTTTTTTATTTATGATAGTCACAGAGAGAGAGAGAGAGAGAGAGGGGCAGAGACACAGGCAGAGGGAGAAGCAGGCTCCATGCACCGGGAGCCCGATGTGGGATTTGATCCCGGGTCTCTGGGATTGCGCCCTGGGCCAAAGGCAGGCACCAAACCTCTGCGCCACCCAGGGATCCCAGTTTTTCATTTTAAATACACAATGGCAAATTACAAAGACATATTTGAAAGCTTAAATTATCCCCCCAACATATTTTTAGATTATTTTCAGGAATGTAAAAACACAAACTACCCTTGAAAATATGACAAGCTTAAATATACTTATGATATGTACTGGATAACTAGGGTAGATTATCTTTCTGTTGGTGTAAAAATCTTACTTGTCTGTGGGCTGAGTTATTCCTCTTTTTAGCATAGAGAACCAATTGAAACTTTTTTGTCTAGAGCGCTTAAAAATACTCAGAATATTTGAGCCTTTAGCCCCCTTGGCCCTACTCTTATTAAATCATTAAATTCACTTTAGAATCCATAGTAGTATTTTTCTATAGAACTTCTATAGAGCTTACAGATAGATTTAAGCAAGAACCAATTTAATGATTTACTATGGTTTTATAATTCAGCATTTAAAAATATGCTAAGATAACCACATCACCTCTTTTCCCTTCTTCCTATATTGAGACTTCTTTTTCATTTATGGTTTTAGTCTGAATTTTATATATGGATGTACATACAGGAGTACCTGAGTAAACTCAAAACCATTCCTTTATTTGAATCACCCCTCTGAAACCTTCTTGATCTCCAGGTTTTCCTGCCATTTATTTTTTATAAGAGCTAAATTATAAATTTATAAATATAATTTATAAGAGCTAATGGATAAGTTGTCATTATTGCCAAAGCATCTCCAACCCTGTATATTATGAAGCCGATTCTCTAATAACTATGAATTTTATGTATTGTGGATGATTACTTAAGATACAAAACATGAATGGACTGAGTTCTTCACATTTTCTTAAATAATAACAGAAAAAATTGTTTGTAGCGCAAGACTATAAAGTCTTTGTATTAGGAAGTCGTTTTTGCAATATTGAAGTATAAGGTTGTGACTTTAAAACAAGAAAACAAAATCTCTGATTAACATAGTCACACTTCAAGCAGTATAAAGAAGAGGAAATGCTAATGTAAAGTTGGAAGGCAAATTAAGCTTTTCTCTCTGTGTTAAACTAATCTTAAATCTAAAGTAGAGAAAGATGCCAATAAAAAATAGTGATTTGCTGATTTTCAAAACATAGACATTGTTCTCATTTCTTTTGAGCTGTGGAGAGCCAGCATTTTAAACTCTTATTCAGAAAGCAGATAAGAATAATTTGATTGCCCCTCTAAGTATTCTCATTATACTGTTACTATTGTTCTTTTGTTAATTAAAGAAAAATCAGAGTCATTATTATTTAGCAACCTGTAATATTCCCTCTAAGTATCAGGTGACAAATGCCTAAATGAAGAGCAAGAGGTTCTCCAAGGAAGCCTCAGCTGTGCAACAATTGGCAAGAGGGTGCAGCAATTAGAAACGTTAACAGAATTCAGAAATGTTCCTAATTCCACAGACTATCATGGCCCCCATTATACACACTGGCATTATCCTCTGAATGTGAGCCCATGCAGCAGAATGTCCAGGCCATGTTAGAAGCCTGATGTTTCCTACCTTTTACTAGAAAATTAAAAGTATATTTACATTTTCAAGAAAGCACAAGGTCCTCTGAGTTAGAGCTTTGGCTAGCATTCTAATGTTAGAAATTACAATACTTGTCACAAATGAAAAAAAAAATCATAATTATACTTGTTTGGAACCAGCTTTCTTTCTTTTATCCAACCTAATAGAATGGTGGTTTAATCATTTCTCCTAAGTAAAATGCTGTTTCCCTCTTGAGAAGTTTGAGTCTACGTATAGTATTATCATTATTTTGGTATAGGGTGTAGTTGTCCATATTGGTAGTTTTTTTCCACTCTTAATTTTCTATAGAGACTGTTATAACATTGATACTGCAGCTACACAGTACCAGTTTAGAGTCTTACTGATCAAGTGCCCAGCCATAATTGACTGCTAATACCACTTTCAATTCTAGAACATGAGAATAGTTGTTATTTTTGTTCCCTCCTCCTCTTCTTGCTGCTGCTGCTGCTGCTGCTGCTGCTGCTGCTCCTCCTCCTCCTCCTCCTCCTCCTCCTCCTCCTCCTCCTCCTTCTTCTTCTTCTTCTTCTTCTTCTTCTTCTTCTTCTTCTTCTTCTTCTTTTCTCTTTTTGCCTATACATCCTCTCTGTTCTCTTTAATACACACTGGATTCACAGCCTGAGGATAGTACTGAGGTTAATTACCCACATCTAATGACTTATGTCATAAAGTACATTTTTGGTATTTGATAACTTTAAAAGTACTTAATACAGGACCAATGCCTAAATCCATTAAAATAAAATAAAAACCTCACTAAGAATATTATGTTGGAGAGAACTATTTCATAACTGATGCTTTGGTATGCTTGAAATCATAAAATGGTCATGAAAATGACTGGCAAAAAAACTAAGGTTAGAATGTACCAGAGTCAAGTTTAATGACATTTCAAAAGAATGAAATGAGTACAGAATAAAGGAGGGTGAGATGACAGAGCAATGAAATGCCCCCTGCTGCTACTGTTCCTGTTTGATCTGACAACATTGGAAGGATAACTGCTTAATGAGACTATTTGATTCAGAGCCATTTGCATATTTTTCATCAGAGAAAGTGATTCTGTAGATTATGGAGTGATTCTCTTAATCTGAATATGGTGGCAATCTCAAAGACAGCAATTCTTTGACTTTTTTTAAATAAAAGAATGGATTATCTGATTAATTGCTCACCAGTGACAATGTGGTTTTTTTTTTTTTTTCTTTTTTTGACAATGTGTTTTTATCATGGATTCAAAGAGTCATAGAATTCTGGAGGTTTATCCCACTGTTTCTCAATCAGGAGATGGCTATATTACCCTAGTTTTTCAAATTATTTGCTGGATAACACATTTGCTTCTTTCTGTGAAGAAGAGGCAGGCATTTGTGAGACCCAGCTTTCCTAGCAAAAGTGAGGTCAGTCTGCACCTGAAAAACCTTATTTAAAAGCAACAAGCTAAGGCCTAGGGAAAGTTATTGCATTACTTGGTGATTTCATGATTTACATTTGTATCCAGTAAGATTTCAAATCCATCTTCTGCGGGTGTAATTTAGGGGCAGATATGAGAGAATGTGTGGAGTAGTTTCTGATCTCTTCCATATCTTGGATACCACATTTGGGAAAAATGGTTAGATACCTGAGTTTCTTCCTTCTAGTCCTTTCTACTCCTTCCTAATGTAACAAAATATCTCACCATTAATCTTATCAAGTCTGCTATTGCCCTTGGCATAAAGACCAGCATCCTCTTCATGGCTTGCAAGCCTTTGTTTTGTAATGTTTACCCAAGGAATTTATTACTTTGTAAGTCAACTCACATGTCACCTTTTAATAAAACTTGTCTTTGACATCCTTTAAAAAATTTCAAACCCCCAAATCCAATGCTTTCTATCCCTTTTGTCTTTCTCCATTTTGTCTTTTTTCCTCCTTTTCTCCAGTACTTAACATTGGGTGGGTCTCTGCATCCTAGAATATAAATACAAAGAGGAGGATGATTTTGCCTGGTGACCAATATAACTCAAATGTCTGGAATAGTGCTTTGTACATAGTAGGCTCTAAATAAATATTTGATACAGAATAAATATTGAATGAATGAATATGTTTGTGTTTATTTCATTATTATCTAATATTTGCTCTCCCATTAGACTAAAATGCATGAAGATAGGGAACCTGGTATGTTGTTTGCTTTTTATGCTTAGATTGTATCCCCAGTATGTTGCTTGTAATAGTAATGTAATATGTATTTTTGAATGAATAAATTGACCAAGAAAAAAGCTTGGAAGGATTTTGATATTCACATAGCTGTTAAAAATTTCCCTTTAATTCTCACAGAAGCTCAAAACTCATGTGATGCTGATTTCTATTAAATAATTTCCTTTGGAAGGTGGTGATTGGGAAATAAGCTAAATAATCAACTGCATGCAATTTTAACATTGATAATACAGCAGTTGGCCGAGTCCTGGAAGCATACAAATACCTGTATTTTCAATGGAGGGTTTAAAACCAGATCTGATTATGTTTGTGCAATTTGGCTTAGATAAGAATTTCATCTCATTTAAATAAACAGTTGTCATGTTTTTTGTAGAAGTGGTGAAGCAGGCTCTGATAATACGGGTTTATGTTTCTCACTAAGTGTTAGTAAAGGTGCATAAATGTTATCCTTCCCAAAATAATCTTTTGGGAACCCTGGTTGGGGGTTGGAGAGGTGACAAGCACTTGTAGTAGCCTTATCTATTTATTAATTTTGTTGAGAACATATGCTTTAGAGGCTTAACATGTAAAAAACTAAAGCCATAATGTGAAGGGGATATAAATGGTTTTCAGTGTTCGCTGAATGCATAGAAATTTGATAATTTTGTGAAGTGTTTTGAAAATAGTGGTTTTATGTGATTGATCAACTAAAAGTCCAATGAACATTGTGGCTGGAAATATGTGATAGATTACTGGATCCAAAGGGCAACAAACTATATGGCTAATTTGTACATTCTTCCTTGGTCAGCAGAGGATGTGACACATGCAATGCTAAAAGGTCCATGGAGGAAGTGTACCCATTCTTCAAAAACTCTAAATCCAGGGGCATTGCTGTTATTTGACACCAGGTTCCAAGCCTTAGTGTTTTCTGAAAAACATGAATTTAAAAAGGCAAACATTTCTGAAGACACTTTCATTATCTTTCAGGGCTGGCTAGCTGGCTTTCAGAGCTTGACTTGAAATGTTTTTATCTCTGTCTAGTTCTGGAAAAGGAGAAACAGGAAGGAGATGATAGTGCAATTGAACAGGAGTTAGAAGATGTAGGGTCACATGTTAGGTGGGCTCTAGTAAATTGTTTGACCTTGGAAAAAATCACTTCAGTTTTAGTCTTCTTCCACCCCACCCTCCAATTTTATAAGGTAAGGAGGAGCACTGAGGTTTTAGAGGAATTAATCTCAAAGGTTCATTTAGTAATGACAAATGTAGGAAGCAATGTTGTTCCTATTGAATGTCAGAAAAGCTGTGACTTAGACCCAACATGGCTTGAGGAGAATCTTACTCTCTGAGAGTAGTAGCTCGTTAAAGACCTAGAGAGGAATGACATGATTACTCTGTCTGAAACTATTTCTTCATCTCTTAAATAGAAAACTGTTCTGTACTTCCCAGGAATATTGCAATTTTCCAATGGAATAAAATACATAGAAGTGTTTTTTAAACACTGAAAGTCAAGGTAAGAATTAGACAAATATGGGTATCATGATTATAAGCCAAGCACTCTTCAAAGTGGATACATTACTTAGATATTGCTTGATTTCTTGAAACAATGTTTCATTTTTTGGTTTTATCCACATCCCTGGCCCGCTACCCCCAGCCAAAAAAAAAAGTTTTTAATATTTGGCAAATACTCATCTGGTACAAGTGTGTATTAAAATTTTTAAGTCTGTTAATAGCTTCAAAATGGGACTTTGATGTTTGGCAGAAGAAATGACAAAAATAATATTTGGTGTCTAAAACAAATACTAAGTTGTGATTTTAAAGCTTTTATAATTATATTTGGACAGATAGATTGCTTGTGAATATAGTATGCGGAAGCATTTTAAAGAATTTCAGTTCTAGAAAAGCTCTTGAAAGGTCAGCCTAATTAAGGCAGTGTTTTTGAACCAAAATAAAGTAGATACTATTATTGGAAATTCATTGCAACAGCATAGAATGGCATTTCACTTACAGTTTAAACTTTTTATGGTTAATTTGGGAAGCAAAAATGATCTTTTTTGGGGTTCCTGATCTCTGACTGAAATGACATTTCAATCAATAATAATGATTTCTCTGCTATGATTAGGAGAACTTTATTCTGTAGGATGTGTGGCACGAATAATTAAGCAGCTCTTTTTTAGGACCCTTAAAGGAAAGTTTTTTTCTTTTTTTGTAAGTGCATGCCTTCTAATTCAGCAACGGAAAATGGGCTTCTCAGGTGGAAGGTGGACATTGACATTTATTTACAACCTCCTGCCCATAAATCATGGAATAAATTGGCCTATGAGGGAAGTCCAGGATAACCCAATCCTAGCCCCAAGACAGAGCTTCAGTTAATGCAGGCAGCTGTGCATCTCAATTCTCATATCTAGAAAGAAGGGTTGTTCATTTCCTGTGATGTCCCACAGCTATATATATAAAGAGCTTGACTTTAAAACGTTGCCTGTTTCATACTGTTGTTCGTAAACAATCTGTATCTATGCAGTCGTATTCAGAGTAGGTACTTACGAATCTGTTGTAATATCACGTAACTAGGAATCTCCAGAACTGTTGCTCACTTGTCTCGTATCTATGTGTAAAGTAGAACATCATATGTTCTTGATGGACAATTCTAAAGTGGCAAGACTTATCTGAAAAAACAAGACTATGATTCTATTAAGAAATAATTATTAGAAGCAATGAAATATTTATGTTAGTCATTATACATGATTGACCATGAGGAAATTAAAAAGTCTTAAATGCCAAAACTATCATAAATACTATCAGAAAATATAAATGCATGTTTAAATTTTTATTTAATGATTAAATGAAAGAAAGATCACATTTATCATGCCCTGAGATACTAATCCAGTATCACTGGTTGAAATATTGGTAAAATAAATGAGAAAAAGATTAATGACTTTTCCAAAATGCTCTGTCTATATTTAGATATAATTTAGCATTTTATACCATAATTTGTTACTTATTTTAGCTAATTCAATGATTTGATATTGTTACATTGAGTGATATATTTTAAAAATTGGAAAGTTCATCTGACAATATACATATAATGTGATGTCTTAAAAGGTTATTGTGCAAATCTGCTTTAGTCCAAAGAGGTTTTATGAAATTGAGTAATGATTTTGAAATTAATCAACAAGTTGGTGACAATAGATGGTTTCTAGTGTTTCTAAATATATTCCATGTCTTTTCCATTAAATACAAATTGCTACCCACAGGTATTTTCTGAAGCATTATTTTGTGTTGCAGAGGGATATCATTTAGAGAAGTGATTTATAAACAAACTTCAGCTTTGCCAGTATGCCATGATGTTTCTATTTTGGTTCGTATGTCACAGTCATCTTACCTTTTCCCTTCATTTCTTTTCTTTTACAGCCTTCTTTTTATGCCCACCCCCTGCCCCCGTTCCTCCCTCCCTAGTGCAGAAGGAGATGGGTCATTTGAAGACAGAAAATATATTATGATGGTCTTATTATCTCCAGGGCCTTTCAATACTCAATAATATGACTGCCTCAGCTTTTCTAGCAAAAAAAGCCACACAGGTACATCAGTTAAGTTACAGATCCTATTCTGCTTTTTCTAGAGATAGAGGAGGCCAGGGATTGCCTAAACATAGAGTTCCTTCAATTGCTAGAGGCACTGCCGCTAGAGCAAAATTCAACTCATCTTCCCAGGAGCCTGCCCTGTTCTGAACATCTCCAAACCAAAATGATTCTTCTTTTCTTTCTTATCAGTCTTCAATCACTGTTTTTATGTCATGAAGTGTCACCAGGTTTATGTTCCTGCCCACATTTCATAAAGTGAGAGGACACATGATAAAAATCTAAGAATAGCATCATAAATCATCTGTGCCTCTGAATTGCTTGGAAATGTTAAATGCTTTGGTTTGGGTCCAGATGTTCAACTCGCCCCTTTTATACTGGCCTGACATACATCAGTTGAAAAGAAGAAAAAATAAAAAAGAAAAAAGAAAAAAAAAAAACAGCTGGTTTTACAAACCCTCCTCTGTTCACTTCCAGTGTAATATTTGGTTTATTTTCCTTTCTTTTCTTAGTTGGCCTATACTTCAAGGGTCTTTTCCTTACACGATAGCTACTCTCTACTACTCATGAAAAATAAAAACATGAGATAAACATCTGTTATTCTGTTACTAAATGACAATAGAGTGCTAACTGTTGAATAAGATATTGTAGTCACAGGACTATGTTGTGAGTTTCAACTATAAATTTAAAGACATAAGTAATCCATGAACCAGGTAGAAAACAATATACGGTGTGGCACTATTCTTTTGTTTCTATTGAACTATTTGATTATAATACAATAATTCTTATTATTTGTTTCCTAATCCAAAATTAGAATATTGATCTCTGTGATGTTTCTAGAAAGTGCCAGATAAATATGAGTGCTGGTGGTGGTGATGATGATGATGGTGATGATATGTTTAATGGTAAAAACCAAGAGTTATGGGAACACACAAAAGGTAGATACCTTTCCCTTTTGGACAGGGGCAGCTATGATCAAGTCAGGAAAGGCTTCAAAGAAGTGATATTTGAAGTTGGACTTTGAAGTAAAAGTACTTGTATATCACCAGGAGATCTTTGAGATAAAGTATTTTGGATGGAATAAGTGCTTTCCACAGTTGTCTTTGTTTTTTTGTCTTTTTACTTTGAGAATTCCTTTCTCTAAATTTTTGCAATTTCTTAGTTTCTGTATAATTTTGGGTAAGAGGGTATTTGACAGTAAAAAAAAAATTGTATGATTAACATTTAATATGAGGTAATATTTCCAATTTTAATGTTTGCTATGTCCTTTCACCTTAGTTGTGTGCTGACCATGGATTGCTTCATTATTCACCAGCGTACAGTTCTGAGACAGTGCTAAAGCATCAGCTATATTAACATACCAAAAAAATGAGAGCTCTTACCAGTTTCTAGATGCTGTATCCAGTGATTTTTTAAAAAAATAGAAGGCAGTATTAGTATTGCTAGTGGTACCCCTCTCTGATAGGAAGCATAGCCACATAGCTTGCATAGCACACTGTCTTTAATATAAATGCCATCTTGAACTGTGCTTCATTATACAGCGTATTAATAGAGTGATTGGTCGTACCTGCAAGACATAGTCTTTTTCTCTCTCTCCTTCACCTACACACAGGTTGTTAAGTCACTGAGGAATGCATTGTCCCTGCACACTATTAAAGGTTTCCTTTCTGGAGATGTGATATCTTCACAGGAAAGGTCAGGCAGTTTTCATTGTCTTTGCACACTAACACACTAATTTTAGATTTGAGTGTCTTTTAAAAAAAGCTACTTAAGAAAGAGCCTCAGAAGACAGTAAAATGAAGCTTCCCAGAATATTTATGATATAATAAATTTGCATAAAAGTGCAAAACTTGGGGACATTGGGTGGCCCAGTGGTTGAGCATCTGCCTTTGGCTCAGGGTGTGATCCTGGGATCGAGTCCCACACCGGGCTCCCTGCAGGGAGCCTGCTTCTCCCTTTGCCTATGTCTCTGCCTCTCTCTTTGTGTCTCTCATGAATTAATAAATAAAATCTTTTTTTAAAAAAGCAAAGCTCAGTGCTAGTACAGAAGTTTCTTTTTCCAAAAGAACAGATTCTTAGAAGGATGAGCTCCCACCAGCTGTTGTGGTCATGTGATGATTTCTTACATTGTTTGTATAAAATAGAATAGTTGCTAGTACTTTCATTATTTGAAATATATATAGTGTAAAGCCTACATGCCACAATATGATTTGGGGCTTAAATTCTATGATTACCCATTGCATTAATTTAGGATAAGATAAACAGATGTAATAAATGGACCCAAAATGCATTGACTTAATAAAATAGAATTTTATTTCTCAAGTTCATAAAAATCCAGGATAGGATCCCTGGGTGGCGCAGCGGTTTGGCGCCTGCCTTTGGCCCAGGGCGCGATCCTGGAGACCCTGGATCGAATCCCACATCAGGCTCCCGGTGCATGGAGCCTGCTTCTCCCTCTGCCTGTGTCTCTGCCTCTCTCTCTCTCTCTCTCTCTGTGACTATCATAAATAAATAAAAATTAAAAAAAAATCCAGGATAGTTCTATGTCTAGGAGTATGAGAAGGAGTTGGTCATGTTATCTACATTGTTCTCCAGCGATCAAGGCAGAAAAGGATTTTGCCTCTTCAGCATATGTTTTACAAAATGATCTGGGCATCAGCATTCCAGTCAGTGTGAGGGAAAGAACTTGAAGTAGCTTGTGAGAGGTTTTATGGCACAGGCTTTACTTCCATTCACATTGGTTGGACTTCAGTCACATGGCCTTTTTTGGCTGCATGACAAGCTGGGAAATATCATCTAGATAAAGCCCTGGAAAAAGGGAAAAACGTATCTTGGTGAACAGGCAGAAATCTTTGCTACACGCACTCATTTTTTTCATGTAATATGTTTTAGGACAACCCATTTGTTAGGCATTGTGCTAGGTGCTATGTTTATCATTTCATTGACCTCATGGTGCATCAGAGAAATAGCTAGATAATTTATGTCTTACATGAGGAGAAATGAGTTTAAAGACAAAACTTGGGAACTTGAAACTTCTAGCTTTAGATTTTTTTTTTCTTTTTTCTTTCTTTTTTTTTTTTTTAGAAAGGAAGAGGCACAAATAATCCTGGTAATAGAATTATTTTTTTCTTTTTCTGCCCTTTGAATCTTAGTAGGAGGAGAATTTGCATTGTTGTTATTGGTGTTTTGTAAGAGTGCATCCCTTTATTATTGGATTTAGAGGAATGGAAAATTAATACTACAGTTTCATAAGCTTTCAAATATAAGGTGCTTTATTCAGTCACTGACCATATACTAACAAATTGTCTTTTTGTTGTCATGTAGGTTAAATGAGGGCAGATGCTTGTGCTTCATGTACTTCTCATTAATCATCTAGCACATTTTCTTATACAATAGAGGTATGATATTTGAGCCTTTAAATGGAATCTGGACTAACAATCAAAGCAGCATAAAAGATTGAGACAGTTTTTCTAGTAATTAGATCATATAGTCCATTTTCTTTCTTTTACTTTATTTCTCTTTATTCCTACCACTTTCTTTTACCTCTCCCTTCCTTCTCCTCCTCCTTATTCCATTCTCCTTCCTCTTCTGTTTCCCATCTCCCGTCCCCCCTCCTCTTTTCTCTCCCTTCCTTCCTTCCTTCCTTTCTTCCTTCCTTCCTTCCTTCCTTCCTTCCTTCCTTCCTTCCTTCCTTCCTTCCTTCCTTCCTTCCTTCCTTTCTCTTCCTTCTTTTCCTTCTCTTCTTTCTTATCTCTTCTTCTCTTCCTTCTCTTTCTTTCAACCAAATGGTTGTCAATATGGGTAAAATTCTCTAAGAAGAATGTAGCTCTTTCTGTTGAAGAGGAAAAAATCCTAAGGCTATAAGTTGTATATTCTCTTCTCACTCTGGAGAATAACTTCTGATAGTACCTTGGACAGTTAATTTTATTAATGTTGTTGACCTCAGCATCTTAATCAAAAAAGTTAGGGTGGTGTTTCCAGAGTTTCACAGGTCCCTTTGAGCCTTGTTACAGTAAGGGTTCAGGACAAAATCCCTGTGTCTAATGAGCCACTTTAGCACGTGGATTATTTTGAGCTATAGGCACTTGAGACTGTGTATGCTTAAGAGAAATTTTGTCCCCCCTTAACCACACTTAAGAATCTAAATTCTTTCCCAGAATAAGAGTTATTAGCATAGATGAGTTTTATCTGAATGACCCATCTGTATGACAGGGTTAACACCTAATTACCAAATACCTGCTCTTCTTATCATCCTGTGAAGCACATTCATTTCTCTGAAGTTACAGACCCCTGCCCTCTTCTCTTTGGTTCAGAATGACATATATACCTCATTTTGCCTGATTGTCTTTGGAATTTCTATGTCTGTATGTATTCCCTGTATGTAGGCCTATTAAATTTGATTTTCTCCTATGAATCTGTCTCTTGTCGATTTGATTTTTAATCAAACTAGAAGGACCTGTGAGGGGACAGTTCCTGCTCCCCGACATTACCTAATTGCTACTAAGTATTAATTATTGGTTAGGGGCATAAGATGATGATTATAAAATAAAATATTCAGCTAAAGGGGGTATTATTTATTGTTAAAATCTTATTTTTGAAATCTGACTGCTGGGATTTGCATCTCTCGTCATTACTAGATTAAACTACATGACCTTGGGAAAAATATATAACCTCTCCAAGGTACAATTTCCTCATTAGCTTAAAAATTTGTAGGTTATAAATTTATCAGCATCATAGGGTCATAGTGAGAATTTAATTAGGTACTATCAGTCACATAGTGTAAGTTGTCAAAAAAAAAAAAAAAAGTTGGTCATTTGAAGTAAAAAATGCCATTCCCTTTCCTTATTCCATTGTGTTTTTACTAAAGTTAGGGAAAATGGTATGGGATTTTTCCAAAGTAACTCTTCATTTTTTTAAAGTAAAATTTGGATATTCTCAGTGTATCTCAATGCCCTGGTCATGGCATTAGGGTTTGAATCACTATCATTTCAAGGGTTCTGTTTTTGTCTTATGATTCTTTTTTTTTTTTTTTTTTTTTTAGATTTTAGTTATTCATGAAAGACACAGAGAGAGAGGGAGAGAGGCAGAGACATAGGCAGAGGGAGAAGCAGGCTTCCCACAAGGAGCCTGATGGGGGACTCAAGCTAGATGTGGGACTAGATCCTGGATTCTGGGATCTGGACCTGAGCTGAAGGCAGATGCTTAACTGCTTTAGCCATCTAGGCGTCCCTCTCTTATGATTCTTTAGGTCGTTTGGGTATAATATTAAAGAGCCCTAAGATCAGATGTTGAAGATTGGAGGCAGGAAGAAAATGAAATGAATCTATTTTACATTTATATAGCTCTGTGGAACAGGTGAGATTTGGTATTAATTTGAATAGTAATGATGCTTACCACTCTTGCTGCACCCTATATTTTCAGAACAGTTTTCAAACTTTAATTAGTTTACCTGAACATCACTTTGGTGGGCCAAGCAAATATTCTCACCTTATAACTGTGGACATGTAGCAAAATAGCCAATTTACCTGAGTCACTTAGTACAATGTCTATTACCAAATTAAGGACCAGGATTTGACTTGCTAATCCTGCTTGCTTTGTGGTTTTTATTTATTTTTCTGTTCTTACCTTAATTGACATTAGACCAAATAACTTGCTCTTTAGATTTTAGTAATCCCATCTACAAAATGGGAGATCTGAAAAGAGAATAGGGAAACTAGACATTTCTTTCTAACTTCAAAGATTTCTAGCAATTTTGTGATTTCTGGATTTCTCATTTAAAATTTCTGATTTAAAATTGTGTTTCTGCTCTATTGAATTCATTGCTGTTGTATTCTGGAATCCTGAGTACTATTTTAGAATTTTTTTTAACCTTGCCTTTGCTTTCTTTTCTGGAGAGAGACAAGCCCCAATATTTTCTCTTTCATAATTTGTTTCTTGGCTAGACATGGGAAATGACCTTCCTCATTTAGGTCTCTTAGATCTTACTGTTGAGAGGTCTTGGGAACACAATTTAAACTCTTGGAACTATACTTTTCTGTAATATGGGATTAGTAAATCTGAAATACATGGTTATTCTGAGAATTACATGACAAAAATATGTTAAAATGCTTAGGAGAGTGTGTGGCACATAATACATAATAGTCACTTTTTTCTTCGTCTGTAGATTAGAATGGACATTTGAAGACAAATTTATTTTATACCAGTTAAAATACATGTTTTTAAATTATTTGAGAATCATCTCCATCCTTTAACAGAGGCTTAACTATAGTACATTTTGATTATGTAACTCAAGACATTATGCTCTCCTTATAAAATACTGTGTATTTTGAAAAAGATACTTATTTTGGAAATTGGAAATATTCAGAAAACATATAGTATGGTATTTTTTGCCAAGACTTTGAAATTTTCCTAGCAAAGGAGCTTATTTTGAGATCAAATGGTCTCTTTAGAGTTGCATAAAAAATTTAAAAATATATAATTTCAAACTGGCAAGAAAGTTTATTGTTTTTTGTACATCTTATGGCAAAGATATTGGAAATCAGGGCACAAAGCCAATTTCTCTCACATACACAAAATAATTTGGGTTGCCCATGGAGATAATATATATGTGACTCTGTGATTTCCCCTAGAGGCATGTTAAACCTGGACCACTCCATAGCTTTCTATATGAAACCCAATATATCCTCATTATCAATGGCTTAACTTTCTTTTCTTTTTGTGTTATGTTGATTTGTTAATCTGAGTTTAGATTTCTTACTCTCGGTATTTTTCAGGCTTCACTGTAATCAGTAGAACAGGAATACTTACTAAGATATACTTCCTCCTGTCTAAAAGTCTTATATTGAATCTCTGTTCTGTGCATTTAAGTGATTGTTATCTAAATTAGAATCACTGGTGCATTAGAACCAAAAGTAAGGATGCTTTTCCTTGCTTCTAGATTAGGCACTTTCTAAAATGTGTTGATATAACACTAATGTTGAGTTATACTCAAGTGTACAGTGCAAGAACCATAGCATCATGTGACAGAGCTAAAGAATTCTAGGTTGAAAGCTAGATAAATTGCTTCATTGACAATTGAAACTCTTACTAGACTTGACATTAATTTTGAAAGTCCAAGAAGGAAATTATTACATAGTATTTTCCAGATTTATATGATCACAGACCTGAACTCACAAGATAATGATAATCTTATCAAATTATGGAGCATGTGAATCCTCTTTATAATATCCTTGCTGTGTACTTGTCCAACTTCTGTTTAAATGTCTGCAGTAATGAGTAACCACTTACTATTATAATGATGATGTTAATGAACATGATAATGACAGTAGCTAAATACTGCTTTCTTCATGCTTTCTATGCACAATTTATTAACTTTTTTAAACCTCCCACAACTCTTTACATAGATACTATTTATTTTCCCCATTCCACGTTTGAAGAAACTGAGTCTTGAGTAAGTAAACTGTCCCAGCCAACATAGCAGAGATGGAGCTAAATCTGTATTTTGATTCTATAGTATCTTGTCCCAAGCTCATGAATTTAATCACAACACTATATTTTCTTTCTATATGTATGCATGCATTATAGCCATTTGATAACTCTGATTTACTGTGATGGCTTAATAATTAAAAATATATTCACATCCTTAATTCATCAATTGGAAAAATTGTTGATGGTTCCTGAAGTCTGGTTTGAGAATGAGAATAAGATCAGGGCTTGAGGGCAGATCCAGTAAGATAATACATTGATTTTAGAGCCCAGAGCTCTGTCACATATAAAGGCTCAGTAAACATTAGCCAAAATCATTATTGTTAGCATTGTTATTAATAAAATATTTAAAAAGGCGATACTAAACATATGCCCTGGTGTACTGAGTGACGTACACAAGTTTGGTAATTCTTAGCACCTGGAGGGTGAGGACTGAGAACCTTCTGTAGTCCAATAGTGGTGTGCTTCCATTCAGGTTTTCCTCTTGCCTCTTCCAAAGTAACATAATTACTTGGAGCACTTAAATTTTTTCATTAGATTAAATTAAATTAGGTGGGGGGAGAGAGAGAGGGAAAACGAATAATCTTACTGTTTAGATTTTATGTCAGAGAATGCCAAGCACAGACATATTTATTATGCTTATTAAAAATTTTTTTTAATACAGTGGGTTGGGAAATCATGAGTTGGTCATAAACAAATCTAAAGTCAGAATAAAGTGGGGGATCCCTGGGTGGCTCAGTGGTTTAGCGCCTGCCTTTGGCCCAGGGCGTGATCCTGGAGTCCCGGGCTCGAGTCCCACAACAGGCTCCCGGCATGGAGCCTGCTTCTCCCTCCTCCTGTGTCTCTGCCTCTCTCTCTCTCTCTCTTTCTCTCTCTCTATCATAAATAAATAAATCTTTAAAAAAAAAGAATAAAGAGCAAATTCCCAGCTGAATCAAATCTGAATCAAAGATAGTCCCTTTGTGGAAGTCTCTTGATGCTTCTGAGAGTCAAATAGGACTCATATCTGCCTTACTGTTAGGCGTGGCCTTTCAGGCAGCTCTCACATACAGTTATTTTTTATGGCTCTCACACCAGGAACAACTCAACATATTTTTGTATGTGTACATGCATGCAGTCTATGTTATATGCGTGGTTTCCCAAGTGGAAGGACTAAAGTTTTCCTTTTTCCAAGTTTTTGAGGGTTTGTCTTTCTTTTTTTGCTTGCTTTCCTGCTTTCTTCTTTTCTAGGGCAATTGCCTTAAATCATACTCTTTTTAAAAATATTAGTTCTACATAGCCCCTTTTACCCTGCTCTGAGTTTGAGATCATTTGGCTCCAAAGTAATTGTTGCTTGCTCCACCTCTACTCAGATCCTGATTTCATCTCATGTTTGGCTTATTACTATAGCTTCCAAACTGGTGTCTCTCCTTCTGCTATTGCCTAGAACGAATTGATTATCTTGCTGCAGTCAGAGTAACCTATGGAACGTATAAGGATATGATCATTTCTCTAGCTTAAACCGTAAACTATGCCATTGTCAACAGGATTAACCCCATACTCTTTATGATGTAGAAGAAGTTTGATGATTTAGTGCCTGCCTTATTCCCTAGCCTCATTAACCTACTTTTTAAAATAGTAATATCAAATCATGTACAACTCTGCCAACAACCAATACTGATTAATAATTCTGTGTTTTATTTGTATTAGTCTTTTTTAAAAAATATATTTTATTCATTTATTCATTCATGAGAGACACAGAGACAGAGAGAGGCAGAGACGGGCAGAGGGAGAAGCAGGCTCCATGCAGGGAGCCTGATGTGGGACTCGATCCCCGGTCTCCAGGATCACGCCCTGGGCCAAAGGCAGTGCTAAACCACTGGGCCCTATTTGTATTAGTCTTATTGCCTAGAACAGTCTGTTAGCATATTTAGGGCACAGTCTTTGTTCTTTTCAGCAAAATTTCCTCAATGAGTTTCATGATGTGTTGTCCTGGTAGATGCTTAATTAGTGTTCTAGGGCTGCTATAACAAAGTACCACACACTGAGTGGCTTAAACAACAGAGATCTATTCTGACAGTTCTGGAGGCTAGAATTCCAAAATCAAAGTGTAGACGGGACCATGTATATTTGAAGCCTCTATGTGAGGATCCTCTTCCAGCTTCTGGTAACTGCAGACATACTGTGACTTTTGGGAGAAGAACTTCAGTCTTTGCCTCTGTTTTTTCTTGGCTATATTAAATCTGTGTCTGTGTGTATATCCAGATTTTCCTCTTCTTATAAAGACGCTGTTTATATTACTTTATGGCTCACCCTAATGGCCTCATTTTAACTTGATTACAGCTGCAAAGACCCTATTTCTGATAACAATTACAGATCCTAGAGTCTTAGACTTCAGTATCTCTTTTTTAGGGTTCACAGTTCAAAACATAACAATGCTGAATAAATGTATGTGTGCTCAACTATCACTTCTGAGAAATCATCTTCTATGTTCAAAAGAGAGTTGATCACCCCCACCTCCAATAACTGTAATTACGTATTACTATACCTTGCACATACTATTTATTAATTGTCCTGTCACGATATATTCATATATTTGTGTCAGTGTAGTTAGACCAGGAGTTCCTCAGAAAGGGCTTGTGTAATACTAATCTTCGTATCTCACTGCTTTGCATGGTCCTTGGAAGGGTAAAGCAAATGCTTATTTAACTAAGTCTCTATTTTCATTCTGAGTGAATTATTTTCCTTTTTCCCCTTCAAAATTGCATTGCTGTCTCATCGACCTTTTGCAGTGGCATCAGACTGATCAGGTCCTAACGCTGTAATATGGAGATGTAGGATTTATAGGCTTTTTCTGTGGGCCTATTGTACTATAACCACATTAGACGATAAAGAATGCTTTTACCGTTGGGCCAGTTCATCTAATTAGCAGTATCTCATAACATTCTAATAGTTTGTGGGGATTTTTGAAATTAGTTTAAATAATTGTTTGCAAAGTATGTTTATGTTGCATTTAAAATATTTTTTGGAGGGACGCCTGGGTGGCTCAATGGTTGAATATCTGCCTTTAGCTCAGGTTGTGATCCTAGGGTCCTGGTTTTGAGTCCTGCATCAGGCTCTCTGCAGGGAGCCTGTTTCTCCCTCTACCTATGTCTCTGCCTCTCTCTGTGTATCTCTCCTGGACAAATAAATAAAATCTTTATTTTTTTAAATAAAATCTTTAAAAAATAAACTATTTTTTTGGAAAATGTTTACATTTTTAGCAATGATTTTTGGAAAAATTTATAAAAGGGGGATAACCTGACAGTAAACATTCCACATGCTTGAAGCTAGAAAATTTCTAAGAAGATGTATGAAAATTGCAAAGCTCTTGCTGTTTTTTGCTTTCCCTAAAAAAGCTGAGGGCTAAGGACATATTTTCCTTTTTAGAAACAAAAAGAAAATTTATCTCAATAAATAATTCATTAAATAATATGTATCCCTTTTAAACATTGTTTGGGGTGGGTTATAACTAAAACCCATAAATAGGATAGTAAAACATAAACTGAGAATTCAAAGATTACATTGAGTATAGGATATAATTAATATAAGTATTTGAAATAAGAAGTAATGACAACTGAGCATTTACTTTAAAGATTACTGGTGGTTGGTATAGGAGAAAGCTAAGATTTAGAGGAATCATTTAGGTAGCAAATCCATGAGTAGTTCCCTTTGTCTTTCTCCCCATCTGCATCTTTATTTCATCTTTATTCCGATTTTGATACAATCCATTTTTTGTTATATGTCTTTTAAAAATGCTTTTGGTAATCTAAGAACTGTGGTTCTACTAGTCTGTGGCAGTAATAGCTTGACAAAGAGTTTACAAATCACTTTTAAAATGTTAACCTGACAAATTATTTCCATTTTTCTCAAGGCAAATCTTTATTAAAAGTGAAAAGAAAATCATTTAAAAATAAAGTTGGCATATCGGGTGCCTGGGTAGCTCAGTCCATGAAACATGTGACTTCAGCTCAGGTCATGATCTCAGGGGCCTGGGAATCCCTGAATAGCAGGGAATCTGCTTTTCCTTCGCTCTTTGTCCCTCCGCTCTGCTTATGCTGGTGCTTGCTTGCCATCTCTCTCTCTCTCTTTCTCAAATAAAGAAATAAAAATCTTTATTAAAAGAATAAGAAAAATAAAATTGCCATAGAAGATTGCTGCTACTGTGAATTTATTTTTTATCAAAGGAAAAGTGATTTCTGCTTTTCACTTTGACTATGATGTCTAAATAATAATAATAATAATAATAATAATAATAATGGTATCTTCTTCCATTTTAAGTATTTGATTTTTACTGAATAAGAAACTTGGCTAAGTTATTATTTGATAGATAGGTAGAAGATATATGTAATAATGGCAAATATGTAAAACATTATAAAAATTATGAAGAATTTAATTATAAAGGTAAAGGTAGATAGCTGGAAAAATTTTACTTTTATTTTTATTTCTAAGCTCATATCCAAAAGCCATTTTTCAAAAATGATTCTCTTGTTTTGTTTTGCTATTTGTCCTGTGAGAGTTGTGATACTAGTTTTAAGGAATACACTCCATTATTCTTCATTATTTCTTATGTTCCACCCATTATATCTGAACTATGTGTATCATCAGAAGGCAGAAAACAAAGAGCTGGTCTTCTCAAGAACAAAGTGTGAACCAAATCGATTTTAAAATAACACTGTGCCATGCAAGCTGTGCGGTTCTAGAAGAGTACAATCAGCTTCTCTGAAAACATGGTTAAAATAATACTTAGGATCCATCATTTTTGGTTTCTATGTAATGAAAATGTGGTGTCACTAAGTGTGTTATTATGATTTTGAAAAAGTCTTTTATTGTAAATGTAATAACCAGTAGAGTTAATTTTTAAAAAATGAAGTTTAACAAATGATATCTTAGAAAACAATTATTTATATTTTCTCTGCAAAAGGTACTTACAATGGAGAGTTAAATGCTGTAAATATTTTTGATGACTCTGATTAAGGTTGGGTTAAAAATTTCTAGGTATTATTATTACCATAATATCCTACATACATATGGTTAATCTGTCTCTCATAATGGAATGTTCTAGATACAAAAAAAGTGCTTAAAAAGTAGGTGCACCAGAACTGTTTTTTATTGCAACCAATGCATTGATATTCTCAATGGATGAAAAGTTGAGGTTTGGATCCTAGGATTACAAACAGATGAGCCCACCTGTCATCTCTACTTAAGCTCTTGCTACACTCAACAATTCATTATCCAAGGAGAAACTACACTATTTCACTTTTTGACTTGCTTTCAAAATAAATTCCAAACTCTACAGTGTGGCCTCTGTAGTCTTAACATTATTGGAAAACTGCCTAACCAATCTGATTTTAACTCTTGCCTCTCATTTTTGCCTATTGAACTTCCTGTTCTCAGTGAAAAATACTCTTCCTCTTTAATATATATTCACTTGACTGGAGTCTCTATTTTGTTTTCAGAGTAAACATTTACCTCCTCTATTTGCCCTATCTGTCTGTATTGTAAACCCAAAAGTCTCACTGTGTTTTTCTGATAGCACTACTGAAATTTATATATTTATTCTTGGTTTGTTCATTTTTCCCCCTCCTTGACTATCTTTCTCTTTCCTCTCTCGCTCTCCCTTTCCCCCCCTTTTATTGTGATCTACCTTCCTTTACTAAATGGGCATTCCAAGAGAGAATGGCCCTAAACTGTCTCCTTCATTGACGTATCTCCATGGCCTAGAAAGGGAAAAATACAAACTTTATAGTGAACAAACATGATGGTTACCACCTTAATCAAGTGATCAAAGTTATTTTGATCAGTAATGTAACAAGTCAACATTATGTGTCTTTGAGAGGTCCCACTGAGAAGGAGACAAAAAAAGTTCACTAAAGAATCTAATTATGAGGAAATAGCAGACAAATCCAGATTTTACAAAATAATTATCCATAATACTCAGACTTCAATGCAATAAGCAAGAGATTTAGAAATTGTTCCAGATTAAATGAGACTAAAGAGACCTGTCAGATACATGGAATATATGGTTTGAGATTTGCTTTTGTTCTCAAGGACATAAGTGGTATGTTTAGAGAAATCTGAATAAGAGCTTTAGGTTAGATAGCAGTACTATATAAATGGTTATTTCTGTATTTTGAAGTACAAATGTGATTATGTAAGAATATCTTTGCTTTTAAGAAAAACAAAATTATTTAGAGTTAAATGTTATGTCTACAGCTTATTGTCAGTGAGTTCATAAAAATGTGTGTGTGTGTGTTTATAGAGAGACAGAACAGAATTTATGGGAAAAATGTAGTAAAATTTGGGCAATCTCAGGGAATTTGAGGATACACTGCTTCTTTATACTATTATGGCAACATTTTTGTAAATGTGGAATTATCAAAATTTTAAGTACAGAAAAATGCATCTAGTTAAAGCTTCTATCTATATAATCAGAGAACAAAAGAGACACAAAGAAGGAATTTCCGATACTGACACACCTTAAATAAAAATCTTAAGTATGCTTAAGAGAACACATGATATAACATTAATGTTCTATTTATTTATAAACTAGATTGATGTGACAACCAGAGACTTCTATTTTTTCCTGTTGAAATTATTGTAGGTTGTCTGTTGAGCTTATGGGCTCTATTCAAGAGTAACATACACATTAAATATTTTCCATGCAGTTTGTGATTAATAAATAACCTAAACAGGATTCAGAGTTGTTGTTTCCACTCCCCTCCCACCTGCTTCCCTTGATATAAAATAATGTTTGGGGAATAGTTTTATAAAGGAACAAAATAATGCTGGACATATAACTGAGACTCCATCAACCGGCTTCAATTTCTAAATAATCATATTTTATGTATTTCTTGGACTGGAATATTTTGCTCAGAGAGTTACTGAACTTCTAAATAGCATGAACTCCAAAAAGGCATTTATTTCTTCCAGAAGATATATTATTCTTTAAGTACATTTTTTAGGTTATAAAATAAAAGACGCTAAACAGAATTCATAATGGTTATTATCTGGCTTAAAATTCTAATAACAGGTGTTTCTTACAGATTTTGAATAACTGAACTGTAATATGGGAGCCAGATTTCATTTATAATGGGCTCAATATTGACCTTCCCTGCCACACTACTTGTGGGTATCATGCTAACATGATAAAATAGCTAGCACTGGAGGAATACCTTTGTTTATAGGGTTGGATACCTGCCATATCTTCAAATATAACAGCCAACATCCCATCTAAAATTACTGAAGCATAGACATGAAACAGAGTGTGTAATAAGAGTATGTTAGAATCATTTAGTGTGTGCTTATTTTATGCTCATTCAACTCCTTGTTTCCTGATTATATCCATGGTATCTCCCTTTATGACCATTTTTACAATTGCATTATCTCAGCCTTACCTGGGTGAAAGACATCATCAAGTGCAGTTTACAAATGGTGAGCCCTAGGAAAAATGTGAAAACTTTGGTGTTATATGAAGAATACAGCAAAGTAACTGTCAAGGTCATAGAGCTAGAAGAGCACAAAATGAAGTACAACCTCAAGCTTCCTAACCCATGTTCCTGTTCCACATCTCATACATGATCCTCAAAGGACATATATATCAGAGGCAATTGAACCTCATTTGGTGGATGGTCTAGAATGTGGTATGATAAAGGACAAGGGATCTTCACATGTGATACTTTAGTAGATTGAGAAAGATAACTGGTTGCAAAAGCATCATATGGGACTTCTTTGCATGATTCCCACAAGGCTTTTGAGCTTGGGACTGCTTCTTTCAGGAACTAATTGATGAGAATGAAAGATCACTTCTGATCATAAAACCTTTAGTAGCTAGTCTTTTCATTGATCTTGTGACCCATGAGAGCTTAATCTTAATGTAAAGATTTGATCCACCAGTTCTGAAAAAGTGGGTGTAAAGCCCCTTACATAGGTTTTCAGTCTGCTCATTAGGTGGATCAGGCATGGTTTATAGCATCAAGTAGTTGGAGTAAGTTTTCTTTCAGCTTGTTTAAACCAATATGTGAATGTCATTATGTCTGCTTTTATGGCGCTCAGAATAGAACTGAGTGTTCTCCAAATTGTACCCTGCTAGCAATACCCAGCTAAGAAAAATGTTGCTTCATTACCACAAATCAAATTCTACCAGTTGTTTTTCAGCCTTCCCAGATCTATTTGGCTATTTTACCTAAGGACAGGTTGATGTAAAGAAGTAGAAACACATCACTTTATTCCCATGTGGGGATTTCTCTTCAGGAAATCTATAATCAGCTCTTCCCTCCTAGAGATTTGACAGTTTGATACATACATAGCTGCTTCTTTTTCCCCTTTATGACCTCCAACACCTCCTTTGGAAACTCTTCGCAGCACCTTCATATTCATCAAATCCTGCTCATCAAATATCACTTGTTGGTTTACTACTTATTAGATGTATTAGTGTCTGATTATAAATATAGACTTTCTTCATCACCTAGGAGACATGAAGTTGATTCCCTGTAGCCTCTCTTTCTGGACCTTCTAACTTATCCACTGTGTAAATTTGCGAGGGCTGCTGTAATAAAATACTACAAAGTAGGTGGCTTAAAACACAGAAACTTGTTTTTTCAGTTTTGGAGTCTAGAAAACCTAGATTAAGGTGTCAGCAGGTTAGTTCCTTCTGAGAGCTGTGAGTGAATCTTTTTTATTTCATTCTTCTATCTTCTGGTAGACAACTTGTAATCTTCAGAAGTCCTGAGCTTGTAGATCTCTGTCTTCATTTTCATATTGATATCTTCCCTTTGTACCTGTGTCTGTCTCTAAATTTACCCTTTTATAAGGACAGTAGTCCTAGGATTAAGTCACAACCTAATGATTATCTTAACTACTTTTATCTGAAACACCAATTTTCAAATAAGGTCACAATCTGAGATACTGGGAGTTAAGACTTCAACATATGGATTTTTCGGGTGACACAATTCAATCCATAGCATCTATTGTCTTTATACAAACTCTCGAGGCTCTTTCAACCTGCTAATCATGTATGACAGATACTAATCAGTCACTCTTTTTGACACATTTTTATTTTTTCATAGACTTATATGAATTATATTTATTTTTGTGTTTATTCTACCATACTTAGGTAGATAAATGGAAGTATCTTTATCAGCAGATAAACAATTAATAAAATAATCTACACTACACTGTGTGTGCTAATGGGTCTGCCTTACTCTGAGATTATATAAAGTGAAATGATATGGAACATTTCAAATCACATTGCCTTTTTGTCTATTATTATCTTTATATAAAGATAATACAGATAGTTATTAAGTGTTATCTTCATCATCATTGAAACTCACAGGTGATAAATGATATACCTGAACAGATCAGGTGAAAGATAGGAAAGAATCACCGTAAGTCCATTAAATCACTCAAAGAAAATAATTATTGTAAACCAACATCATTTTTAGATTGAGTAGTATGGTCACAAGTTTTACTATCTTCTCACCATCACTGCTCTCAATTAGTTCAGATAAGTTCCATAACAATTGTGTATTTTAATCCTTATAACAACCCTGAAAGAATCCTCCTATACTAATTTTACAAATAAGAAAAGCAAGACTCAAGACTTGAATTTACAGGTTTATATTTGGATATTTATATTCCAGTCTATCTTAATCCAACACCTAGCAATGAAAGCTAAATTCTTAGGTATGCTAAAGAGCATGAGTTTGCAAAGAAAGTATCACTTCGTATGCAGAGGAAGTAATATTTTAATATTGAGAATGAAAAAAAAGCCCTAAAGGCAGAGTATCATCAAACCCAAATAAAGGGGGCCTCTAGAGGATAAGTTAGCATCATTTGGGTTTTCGTGTTAACAGGAGCAATATTTGATAATAGAGGCAGTGGCTAGACCTAGCTGAATGAAAAGATAGTGTTTTGTAGGTGCTTTTTGTAGATGCATTATTTCAAAGACCATTAAGGCTTAGTCTTATGTGGAAAGTCTTTTTCTTTACTTTTCTCCCCAAGTCAGACTACTTTATTAATTATTAATGAATATTGAGCCTTAAGCCAATAAGCAAATTAAACAAGTGCTCAACATCATGTTATAAGAGAAATGAAAGTTAAAACTATGACATACCATCAGATACCCATTAAATAGTCAAAATGAAGGAGATTGACAGCAACAAGTATTGGCAAGGATATGGAGCAAGGATAAATCTCTTGTATTATAGGTGGGAATCTGAAATGTTACTGTTACTTTGGAAAATAGTTCTACAGTTTCATTAAAAGTTAAAATGAATCCTACCCTATGACCTAATAATTGTGTTTACATACAAGGGAATTTATCCAAGAAAAATAAAAACATGTCCACCTAGGGCTTTGTATTACTCAGTTTATAGCAGCTTGATTTATAATCACAAAAAACTGGCAACAGCCTAGGTTGTCTCTCAATAGAATAGGTAAGTAAATAATGGCATGTTCACAGAGTGGAATACCATTCAAAAACAAAAAAAGCAGCAACATGAATGAATCTCAAAACATGTTAAGTGAAAAAAGCCAAACAAAAAAAAAAATGCATTGTGTGTGATTCCACTGAAGTAGAACATTGGAATAAGCAACATAATCCACAATGTAAGGAATCACTTCCTTTGAGGATGTTGACTAAGGAATACAAGGGATTTTTTTGGCATCATGAAAATATTCTGTGAATGTCCTTGATAGGATAGTGGACTGAAATCTAGGTTTCAGATCTGTGCAGTTTGGTAAGTAAATTCTTCCTCAGTAAAAATGGCCTTCAAAATGATTAAACCTTACAGATCATGGGTAACTTACTCATAGAAGAAATTGGTCTGTGTGAGTTATTGTATATGTCTAAGTACTCATGTGCGAATGAACACATAAACATATTGCCACACACAGCACATGTACAGCGACTGGCCCAAACTGATCTGTTACCATGTATGAAGAGTACTGAGATACAGGGTAGATGTAAATTGAAATATTTTCTCAGAAATCCTGTTAAAGGCCACTTTTTAGAAACAGTGAGGTGAAATCCTCCCTCTTTGTTGTCCAAAGTGCCCCTCAAATTGAGTTTGCTACCTACTCCCCCAAACTTCTGCATCCTGTACTTTTTTCCCTGGTCATCCTCACTAGCCAGATGCTCATTCAAAATGATAATGTTATCCCTTTGTATGAACTGTGCTCAACGAGAGAGAAACTCCCATGATGCCATGACAAACCCAGCTTGTGCAAAGGCAGTACTAATTTTAAAACTTCAAGTGTTATGTCTGGGATTTTTTTTTTTTTTTATTAACCTCTCCTAGAACTCTTCTGTGCTGTCATACATAAATCAGAGAATTATGAAAGAACTAGTCAAAGTGGCTGTTTCCTTCTAAGGCTGTAATTTGGCTCCATGAATTATTAATTATCAGACTGGTATGGCATCAGATCCTCAGAATTCAATATAAATGTAAAAGGCACACCTTATCAGTTAGAATCTAAGGAGCTTAAGTAATATAATTCTTACCATTTATTGCTCTGTGGTATGTTAAAGGGATTTGGAATATTCAACCCACGGAACTTTCTGAAATAAAATACCAAGTAAAGAAGGTTTCTTTTCTCTTTTCTTTTTTTTTTTTTTTTTTGGTTAGTAGATTTGAAATTCAGTATAAGGAAGCAGATGTGGATTACTTCAAGGGTTTTGATTGTTCTGAAGGTTGGAGTTGTTTCCTAGATGCTGAAGCAAATAACAGGACATGTAAAAGACTGTGGTTGAAGAAAACTGTCTGAATGTAAAGCTTTGGAACATCTTGCATCTTTGCTGCTGTTAAGGAGGAAATAAATAATGCACCAAGGATTGAAGTTATGCTAAATATAAGTTCAGTGTTTGTTGAAAGCAGACATCTGATATAGTAAGTATGTTATTTTTCATATACAAATTACAGCTCTTCAAAGAAACAAGAACTAAGAATATATGGTCCTTTTTGTTTTTTGCTGAGATACTTAGCTTTAATACTTGATGAAGACTTCCAGTCTTCATTGGTTCTGTCTTTAATATATAATGCCATTTATTTTAAAACCTTCTGCAGAAAAATATAGGACCTTAAATTCTGTTCTTTTTTGCAAACACAAGATTAGTCTCATCCATGTGTAGGACTTTGTTGTTTTTTTTTTAGCAATTTCTAAATATTTTAGAAGTGTGATACACACACACACATATACACACATATCTGCCTCTATAAAATTTAGACAACACTTAACTAATATTACAAATGCCATACTGCTCAACATTGCAATTTAAAGAAGAAAATTACACTAAAGCTCTGATCTAATGATTTTGAATTGGTGGTTTACAATATAATTCTAATATAGTAGAAATATATGTTGTGGTTAGCTATGCTAAAATAAATGTATTATGCTTCACTAGCTTAGCCATTCAAGAGATTATTTTAGAAATAATTATTTGCTAAATCTCTGCAAACTTACTATTAATAGAAATTTCAGTAGCTTTATTACTTTGTCTTCTCTTCAGTGATCTGTTTGACTTAAATTGAAATAGACTACTTTAAAAAAATAATTCTATTCTGTAGGGTTGCATTTGGTATAGGAAAATAGATAGTAAATTCATTCTGTAAAAATGACTAAATGTGAAAATTACCTGGGAGGTAAAAATACCTTGATTATGCTCTGTTGCTTCTCTGTAGCAGTTTTAACAAATTGACAAGTTAAAAATTTGCTTGAATCCTATTTTGACATTCAAGTATTAAAAATAGAGATGGTTTTCTTTTTAGGCCAGAGAGGCCATGCTATCACCCATAGCACTTCAAAGGTAAATGACAGTGCATCATAAATCATGAGAACTCTTATAATTAAATGTGCTTGAATGATACCATATGTATCTAAAGAGTTTCCTGAAGAGGCCATACCACACAATTGTATGGTAGATTAAAATAACAAAAACAAAATGATGTTTCTCCTTCAGGGTGAAGTAATTCATTTTCTATTTTATTTGATTTTATTTTGTTTTATTTTATTTTATTTTATTTTTTTTTTTTCATTTTCTATTTTAAATAAATTATTTTATGTATGTAAAATTAGGAGCGGAAATGCATCAGAATGACAATTACATGAATTGCTTCATTGTTTAATAGGCTACTTTTTTTTTTTTTTTTAAGATTTTATTTATTCATGAGAGACAGAGAAAGAGAGGGAGGCAGAGACAGGCAGAGGGAGAAGCAGGCTCCATGCAGAGTGCCCAACAGGACTAGATCCCTGGAGTCCAGGATCAGGCCCTGGCTGAAGGCGGTGCTAAACTGCTGAGCCTGGGCAGCCCAGGTGGCTCAGTGATTTAGCACCGCCTCAGTCCAGGGCCTGATCCTGGAGATTTGGGATTGAGTCCCACATTGGGCTCCCTGCATAGAGTCTGCTTCTCCCTCTGCCTGTGTCTTTGTCTGTCTGTCTGTCTCTCTCTCTCTCTCTCTCTCTCTCTCTCTTTCTCTCTCTGTCTCTATGAATACATAAATAAAATGTTAAAAAAAAAAAGCTGCTGAGCCAACCACTGAGCTGCCCCAATAAGCTACTATTTTAGACTAATTTATGCTACTGGCCATCAACTATCATTAAAAAATTGATTTTTTTCCTGACTTTATCTTCAGTATGAGAAGTTGACCCTTTATATTGTCAGGAAAGGGTGGAAACTGTATAGAAATAGTTTTATGGTAATATGTTGTCTATAATATATAAGATTGTGGTATATAAAGTTTGCTTTGGTTCAATAATAAAACAAAACTTTCTTCATAACTAATGTATTTCCAAGATACAGGTTTTGTACCATGTTTCTTGGGCAGCATATTTCTAGAACTCAAGAGTGACCTGAAACTCTTAGAAATAAAATTGGGTCTGGATTTGATCACACGTGATAGGCTGGCTCATGCTCCTTTTAACTTTGTTAACCAAATCTGACCCCCTACCTTCAGTTTTACCAGTAGTTTGATTATATATTTGGATTTTCAATGAAACTATAGAATATAGGGGTCAGGCTTTTTCATGGGTCAGTTTTTTAGGTGAATCTTAAGTTTTCAGTTATCCAATGAAAAATGGTAAGTTTAAAGTCTCTAACAACTTAGGAGCAGGACAGCCTTTTGGAGAAAAGCAGTATGCACAGAGCATCCTTTGGCCAACCCAGACATTATTCTATTAAAGAGCTATTGAACTAGGGAAGAAAAAAGTATCCTTTTGGTTGGAGTCCCTGCTGTTCCTGCCCCTTATTTGTGTCAGTTTTTCTGGGATCACTTTCTGTTCTTATTTGCCCTTGCGCTGGGTTAGTCTATAGGGTTGGTCTCTAGATTTCATATATCTGGCCCTATTAAGCCATGATAAGCATTTTAAGCTTGCTCACTTGCTATACCTTGTGTGATGCCTTCTTTAAGTCTTGTTTTATTTGTATAAGGCTTGAGCCTTATAACCATTGAGCCATTGTAACTTTTGTGACCACAGTTTCAAGACAGTTCTTCTGTAGTAGATGATTTTTTTAAAAAAGAAGAGATATCTTAGGATCCATTTGTAATTTCAGCCTGTTGTGAGATAAAGCTGATTTTGAAAATAAGTGATTGCTACTTTCTAGCAGTTACTAGTTCCCTAAGTTCTCTTAGACTTTGTCTTTCCCTATTTGTAAATGAAGATTTTAATACTACTTACCTAATTTGATTATTGAGAAAATTGAAGGAAATAATGCATGTAAAATACTTAGTGCTTGGTTTGCGTGTAGCAAATGCTCAATAAATTTATTACTGCCTTTACCTAAAGTTCCATCAGCATGGTATATACTTTTCTAAAAATCACTGCAATTAATTCTAGTTTGGGTTAGTAAGGGATTTGGTCAATTATATGGATTCCAAGTAGGGCAACCATGAATCTTATTTAAATGTATATTTATTTTTAATGAAGAGTAAAAATCAAATGGTTTCTGACATTACCAACTCACCACATAATCATGCTGTGGTAGAAATCCACTTGTAAAGAGTAGCCTCCCATTTTTCTTCAAATAGAATCAATAAATGTGAGTGATTTCATTAGTTGTGAAATATATTAAGGAGAAATGTAACAGCATGCTTCAGATAATATAATTTAATGTAGGCAGACAAACTGAGACTAATTATGGGGTTAGGTTTTCCCAGGAAATATTTATTTAATTAATTTCCACAATTTAAAAATTAGTCCTGCGAGGATTTCCTGATTCTCTGCCTTCAGTAAAGCAGGACCTTCTCTTTTTTCAAGCCATAACTTTTTTATAGAACTTTATTGTTAATTACACCATGAAGTATTTTTTCTTACTCTCAATATTTCTGTGGTAACCAAACGAGAAACTTGTTTCTATATTATTTTGAATTTTTCTCCATTTTTTCATGGTATCCTTGTTTTCCCTTGGACTTCATTACAAGGTTTTAGACTCCCATGTTTATTGCTGGACCCCTCCTTGCCACCTGATGTATATTTGTGTGTCTGTAGATAACCAGGTAATAAGTAATGTTGTTCAACTTCTGAATGATAGTTCAGTGAGTCAAATAGATATCTACATCTACATCTGTAAGAACATGATATTTCCAAAATAATAATAAAATATTAATGTTTTCTATATGGCTGTGTATATGTGATGGTAAAAAGTCATGCCTATTATAATTTCAAAAATTAAATATTTGATGGCATTTTGTGCCTGGAAGCAAAGAAACTAACTTCATAATGGCTTTTATTACATGTTTTCCAGTGACTACTTTGATATCATTTGAATTAAGATGTATGTAATAGAAACACTGCCTTACTCGCCAACTTTGCATTTCTAAGTGAAGATATATTCCCCTCTCTTCTCTTCCTCCCTCAGCTTAAAATTAACCCCATTTGGGGGATCATTATTAAAGTTCTCTTGTAGGATTCTTACATGTAGATGTGAGTATATCAAGAAACTAGCATAGAACATAGCACATGATAAGTAATCATTAGTTTTAATTTTTGTTCCACATTCCACCTTTAAAGTTTATATACCAAGCTTTGAGATGAAATTATTTGGCTAGTACCACTTTAATCAGCTTGTATTTGGAGTTAGTTTATTCTCCATATTCTACAAAATCAAAATTAAGATTTGCTTTTTATTAGACTTTGGAGATCCTGTTACATTTGGATCTCATGGATTTTAGATGAAAAATAGACCTACGGATCATGTAGTTCATTACACAGATGGGGAGTTGTTACCAATGGGCATCTTGAAGTGACATCATACAGCCTGGTAGCTGGGGAGACAGATACAGAAATCAGGTCTTCTAACTTCTTGTTTAATGTCCTTTTTAGTGCAACATACTTCCCCTGAGTTGGATTGATAAACGGTTCCTTGCTGATGTTCAGAAATCTCTAACATATTTGTGGATAATGTTATAGTAGCTATTTTGAGTATCACCCCAGAAGTTAAGATAACAAAAGACAGATTTAATTTGCATATGCTTTTTATGTGTAAATTACTTCACTATTTACAACTTTTTTTTCCTCTAATAATAGGTCTCTGTTATTTTGGTTTTTGTAGTTTTTTCAAGTGGGATGAGGGATGGAGACAATCCTAATAATTCAAGAAGTGGGAAACAAATAAGGAAAAGAAAGAATGTTTCATCCTTACTCACCTACCTACTTTGATATTTTCTTCAGGGATTATAAATCCATTATTTCTACAGTTAATAATAGTTTGCTCTTCAGATAAGCTACAAACTCTGTAGAGGTTAAAACTTTCAATATACAACTGTGGCTGTTTGTTCACCACAGTGCATCGCCAGGTAAACTTTAACCAAAAGCCCAAGAGACTGAATATTTTAATCCTACAGAAGCAGTTTTGTTCGCTGGCAAAACAGTACCTGGATTTTGAGTATTTCTCAAAGGAGCTAGGCTGGGAATTTAAAATATGTTAGAGCTCCTCAAGGGGCATAGAACATCTGCTGGACTGTAATCTAATAAAACAGAATTGGACAAAGATGAGGTCTCTGACATATGCTGGTGCTGGACTTATACTTGAACAGCTCAAGCAGTTTTGCTTTGATAAACTGATCAAGACAATGGACTTGTGGAAGCTGCCTCGCCAGGACAGCTGGACGCTACCTTCTGGGTTCTGCTCCCTGGTCCCCTTGCAGTTGAATTTCATGGAATTTTATCATGTCCCAAACATACAGTCTAAGAGCTGAGCTCCCTTACCATTTGTATTTGATAGATTCTTCCATCTGAGTCTGGGGATAAATATGAGGAATTTAACCAAGTGGAAATTGAATAGCATAGCAAAGGGAAATGTGGATTCAAACTTTGAAAAGTTTCATGTTCAAGGTTTTCCACCTCCATCTTTTTTATTTTAAGCAAACCTTTCAAGCTATCTTATGTCCATGATTTTCTTGTAAAATACAGCAATAACAATTCCCACTGTTTTTTAAATCCAAAGTATTTGAAAGTTCATACCCTCTGCAGGATAATGGAAATCATAGTAGTTCCTTGTGATCTTCTTTTTTGAATGGAGGAGGGCATTAGGTTGTTTGGGCTACTGTAACAAAATAACACCAAAAGGGTGGTATAAACAACAGTACTTTATTATCTCACAGATCTGAATGCCAGACATCCCAGATCAAGGTGCCGGGTTGGGTCCTTCTGAGAGATGTGAAAGATAGTCTGCTCTAGGCCTTTCTCTTGGCTTCTGGTAGTTTGCTATCATTGTTTTTTGCTCTTTGGTGTATAGAAGCATCACCCTCATCTTTACCTCCCTCTTTACACGTGTATTCCCTGTGTGTATGTCCAAATTGCCGTTTTTAGAAAAGACGTGACGTCACATTGGATCAGGAGTCTAGAGCATTCTACTGCATTATGAGCACATCTTAACTCTTTAGGTCACACCTTGAGGTACTGGAAATGAACTTCAACATATGAATTTGACAGAGGGGAGAAACATTTCAACCTACAATGGAGGATCATGGGAATTTTTTAAAAACTTCCTTTACTTAGTGTCCTTTTCAGTGATTGGGAAATTTGGGATTACCGTATTATTCTGTATCCTTCTGTTCCTTCATTCCTACTCTCTGTATAAACCCCAAACCACCTCCTAATGCATTCAATTTATAATATCAAAGTAGGAGACTATGTAGAGAGATCAGCATTAGAATGAAAGATTGTAAATCAGACTTAGAATATTAATGGCCTATGCTAATCTGACCGCCAAAACTATTTAGGTCAGTTTCTGAAAATCACTAAGTAATGTACCAAAACCTGATAACCGTTTTTGTATTTTTTGTTAAGTTTTTTTAGTAACTAGACGGAAATGAGACCGCCAAGGCAAGCGAGGGTCCAAGAACAGATTTTATTGCAGGCACCCTCGGGCGAGGTTCCCCGACTCACGGGGGAAAGAGAGTGAGTCGAGGAAGTCGCCCCAAGACAAGGTGGTAGGGGGTTTACATAACGTTGTAAGGCAGAACGGTTTCCTATTGGTTGGCTCATATGCAAAGGAAGGATTGCAATCCAACCAGTCAGAGTGACCCTCACTATGCAAAGGAAGGATTGCAATTCGACCAGTCAAAGGTGACTTCCTCCTCTGGGGTTTGAAGGGCATTGGGTTCGGTTGAGGAAGTCCAAAGGAGAGGTGTAAGGGTCTGCTCAAGCTGTCATCCCAAGTGGAGGTGGTGACAGGAACTTCAGCCATTTTGGCGTATCCGCCATCTTGAGGAGTTTCCCTTCCCGCCTGGCCCCAACATTTTTCATTTGCGAAAACTTCCATTTATGTCATCTCACTTAAACCAACATAGTTCCTATTTAAAGATGTAGAAATTGAAGTTCAGAGGTGATATAATGCCAAAGGTCATTTGTGTAGTTACCTGGGTTACATACAACCTGGGTTACATTTTATGAGAGATTATAAATCCATGTCTTGAGTTCTTTATGCTCTCATGTCATGTTCTCTTTAGAAAATGTAGGTAGGTAGGTTTGTGACTCATACAGGTCTCAAATAAAGACCAGTGAAATTGAAGAGTGGACCCTGTAAGTGCAGATTGTTTGTATCATACTTTCAATTTCTTCACTTTTCCACATCAAATGTTTCTGATTCTTATTATCTATCACTAGTGCTATGGTTCACATAGATTATGAGAAGAAATATTTCATTTTTTAAATCATTTTTCTTCTGCAGAAACCTCATGTATTTTTTTAATTGGTGCTTTAACAAATCATCACAAATAGAGTAACTTAAAACCGTACCCATGTATTAACTCACAGTTTTCATCGGTCAGGAATATGAGCATAGCATGGATCTCTGCTATCATTCTACAAGGCTGAAAGCAAGGGATCAGCAAGCTTGTTTCCTCTCTTCTTTCCCTCAGTTTCTTCCTTCCTTCCTTTCTGCAGCTGTAAGGGAAAATCTGTTTCCAGGATGATTTAAGCTGTTGGCAGAATTCAGTTTCATGTGATTGTAGGACTGGGATCTGTTTCCTTGCTGACTGTTCCTGCAGCCATTCTCAGCTCTTAAAATCCACATATATACCCTGCCTCATTATCCTTTTCAAAGGCAGAAATAATAGGTCAGGTTTTTCTCACATCTCTCTCTGCCCTCCCCTTCTGCCTCATTTCTGTGGCCTCATCTTTTTATTCACATGCATCTGACGGACTCTCCCACTTTCCTCTTTTCCTTTTAAGGACTCATGTTTTACATTGGGCCCAGTAATTATCCAGAATAATTTCCCTATTTTAAAGCCATCTGATAATCTTAATTCCATCTGCAAAGTACCTTCATGGCAGTACCTAGATACTTGTGTGATGGAATAATCAGGGAATGGGAATCTTGGAGGGACATAGTTAGAATTTTGCCTGTCATATCCTGGTAAATATTTTTCCTATTAAGTATTTTTCATGTTGAACAGCAATTTGCCCTTAAAATCATGGATTTCAGAGTTTACAAAGTACCTATACATTTATTACGTTACATTGTTTTCATGATATCTTTAGGGGATGCAGGTAATCATCCCCATTGCATAGATAAGGAAACAAAGACTCTGAGCTTAGAAGTTTTTCTCAGACATAGTAGATTTATAACTTAAAGCATATTAGAGTTCTGTCAGTGTAAAGAACATCTGCTAGTCCTTAGCCTAATAAAAGAGAATGGCCTTTATTTTAATCTTCCTGTTTTAATTATTTATATAATTGACTTATTATTTCTTTATTCTTTCCTAACTTGTGAATCCTCACAGTTTATAAACCAGATGCAGGATAGGTGAGGGGATTATTGGATTAGTAAAATATGCCTGGATTAAATGCCTGGCTCTTTTGACACTATCATGCATATATTTCCAAGCTTTGTTTACTGAGAGGACTTTGAAGCAGGAACACTCCTGTAGCAATGAGCATGTCTAGCCTAAATCTCGGTATTTAAATACCATTGTGTAAGGAATCTTTGGAGAAGTGGCTGATTCCAGGGCTGTGGAAGGAAAAGTACAAGATGAACTTGGAGTATCTTTGTCATCAAAGAAGCAAGGAAGTACTTAAAAGGTTGGGATCATGTCAAAGGACACAGGCACAAACATGGAAGAGCTCCCAGTGGCCAAAGCTAGAAAACTAGAGCAACCCAATAAGTGAGTAGAAGAGTGAATTTTAACCCATAGAATAAAAGAAATATCCATGAGCCAAAACTGAGGTAGATAAATAAATAGGTAGGAGAGAATATACAGCTCTTTCTTACGGAGGAATTCCAATGTAATAAAGAGGATGGAACACCATCATTAAACCATGGTAATAATTGTAGGCAAGGCCACCTGATGAATTCTGAAACTAGTGACTAGGAATTTGAGAAAGAACAAACTTTTCTTACTCTCAAATCAATCCCCTGCCCCAGTCTTTATTTATTACAAAGGAGGAAGTTACAAATTTATAATGGAAAAACCTTGGAGATACTGTCTGAACGAGGTGATCATGTTTAACATCGCTAGTAATGAGACATGGGATGTTTTGTACCCTGACATGATACCCTGAAGGGCACAACACTTCTGTTGTATTCTTGAGAAAAACGTATAACCACAATGTAATTGTAAGAAGGTATCAGCCAATGTACAAAATTACTCAAGGGACAATGTACAAAATTGTTTACTAGAACTTTTTATTATATTGTATAATAGAACAGAAAAAGGATAATAGGGAAAACACTGGTAAAATCTGAATAAAGTTTGTAGTTTGTTTCTTATTTTGATCAAAATACTACATTTATGTAGTTAACATGGAAAGGCTGGATGAAGAGTACATGGAAATTCTCTGTACTATTTTTGCCATTTTTTAGTCTAAAATAATTTTTTGTAGATTCTGATTCTTGTGTTAACTAGCTTTATAATAACAATGGGCAACTCATGTAACTTCCTTAGGTTTTAATTGACATATCTCCATAGTAGGCCTAATACAGAGCCTATTACAGACACTACATGTGAAATATAATTTATATAACATAATAATTGAAAGCAATGCCTTCAGAGCTATACAAATGTGGTATAAATCTTGGTTCTGCCATTAATGCTATGTGATTACATAAAACTTGTTTCTTAAGCTTTAGTTTCCTTATTTTTAGTACTTATAAGTTTACTGTGAGTTTTAAATATGGTACAGTAGGTAAGCACTTATTCAGAGCATCTGACATATTGTTATTATTATATATTATTTTAATATACTATCCTCTAAGAAATATTGATATAATAGTCCATATATTATATATTATTTTTAAATGATTTTTTTAATTTTTAAATTTCTTATCTAATTTCAGTTTGCCAACATACAACACCCAGTGCTCATCCCATCAAGTGCCCTCCTTAGTGCCTGTCACCCAGTTACCCTATCCCCCCCCCCCACCCCGCAACCTCCCCTTACGCAACCCTTTGCTTATTTCCCAGAGTTAGGAGTCTCTCATGGTTTGTTTCCCTCTCTAATTTTAAAAAAGATGTTAGAGTGAGAAAGAGAATGAGCAGAGGGAGGGGCAGAGGGAAAGGTAGAAAGGGAATGTCAAGTAGACTCTGCTGAGTGCAGAGTCAGACATGGGGCTCAATCTCAAGACCCTAAGATCATGGACCTGAGCCAAAATCAAGATTTGGTTGCTTAACTGAGTCATTCAGGTACCCTAATAATACTGCTTTTATTCTCATTGAACTACTAGGTTTTAATTATTATGTATTATCATGAACTTTTAAAAAATGTTTAAAATATAGATAACATATCATTTGCCATTTTAATGATTTTTAAGTATGCAATTGAGTGGCATTAATTATATTCTCATTGTTGTACCACCATCACCACTATTTCCAAAAGTTTTTCTTCATCTCCATAGGGAAAATCTGTAATCATTAAGCAACAACTTCCCATTCCTTTCCACCCCCAGCTCCTGATAAAGTCTGATCTATTTTCTATCTTATTGAATCAGCCTATTCTGTGTATTTCGTATAAGTAGAGTTATATAATATTTGTCCTTCTGCTTCTATTCAATGTCACTTTTTACTTGAGTCCAAGTTCAGTATCTATTGCTCTAAACATTATTTTCTATGCTTGTATGATTTGGATGATCAGGAAAGTGTTTTGTTAATATGTCATTTGGCAGATTTTTGTTCATTTATTTTTAAACCTAATTTAATAAACAAAGATTCTGCCAAGAAATTATATGTGAAAGGGTTCATTGTAATGTTACTAAATGTAACAAAATGATAACCTAAGTGTCCAATAGTAGGTGAGTGAATAAATTCAAACCAGAAGTGTTTGCAAGAAAATGGTGACTAATGATTTCTTGATAGTAAGATAACAGGTAAATTTTACTTTTCTGTTTTATTTTACATATTTGTTGTTTTAACATGTATTATTTTCCCTAGAGAAATACCTAGATACGAGAACAAATTTATATTTAGTCAACTGATCAGAACCTTTTTTTTTTTGAAGATTTTATTTATTTATTCATGAGAGACACAGAGAGGCAAAGACATAGTCAGAGGGAGAAGCAGGCTCCCTGTGGGGAGCCTGATGTAGGACATGATCCCAGGATTGTGACCTGAGCTAAAGGCAGATGCTCAAGTACTAGCCACCCAGGTGCTTCAGAACTTTATATATATACTATTTATATAGCCACTATTTGAGCTAAAATGTTCAAACTACTAATTAGAGTGTTATTAGTCCACGTATTATTTGTGAATCAGCACATAAATTTGTATATGCTTATACCAGAAGGTGAACCAAGAATGAAGAAAAACAAATTTGAATCCAGTGTTCTGGATTCCAGGACATCACATTAGTTCTTTGGTTTTTGTTTTGTTTTTGCATAAAGCAGATACTAAAAAATTAAGCATCTGAAGTATTTAGTTCATGTGTTAGTAGTATTTGAACCTGGCACTTACAGATAGGCTTGATTAATCATGTAATAAGTACATTTGCATCTGGAGAGAAGGCCCATAAAAAGGAAGTTATTTTTACTTATAACATGTTAGCTCAAAACAAAGAGGAATAAATATTGAGATTAATTAGTTTCCAGGTAGCTTCTGAGAAATGCATATATTTCTAAAGAATCATGCTGATATTTGACATACTTTCAGTGTTTTCTTTGCAAGTCCATTTTATACCCAACTTGATCTATGGATCAACCAGGATCTGCTAACTCTGGGAACATAAGTGCTGTAAATGTATCTCACTATATGGAAGAATGTCTTAAAACACAGAAATGTTAAAAAATACACAAAACACTGGAGTGAGATTTTGGTCATATGTGTATATTTTAGTAATCTGAGCCTCATGCCTCATTTGGCCACATCTGTTGCACTTGTGTCTTCGTCTGTCATTTGATATGATACCCCCCCTTTGGATCATGAGAAGTAAAAATAGTATGATATGTTAAAAATCAGTCAAAATGTCAAATTTTGATGTTTGATGAGTAGCAAATGCAACCATCAAAAGTTTACTTATTGCTACAAGCAGTTATCTTATTCTAAAAAGAGCAAGTATTTATTTTTTAAAGATTTTATTTATTCATGAAAGACAGAGAGAGGCAGAGACATAGGCAGAGGGAGAAGCAGGCTCCCCGCGGGGAGCCCAATGGGGGACTACATCCCAGGATCAGGACCTGAGCCAAAGGCACATGTCAAAGGCTGAGCCACCCAGGCATCCTCAAGAATAAGTATTTTTAAAAACAGTGAATTAAAAGTTTAATCACTGTATATGATAAATCTTCATATGTGATAATCCATATGTGATATATCTAAATTATCGACTACCACACTACTAATAATGTATGTGTATATTATATATGTAATGTATGTATATATGAATACACTTGTACATACATAAGAAACATTTCTGACACATTCACTTAAAATTTCACTTCTCAGCAGCATGGTAGTTGAAAATTATTAGAATGGCCAATCTATAAAAAAATACTGTTTTAGGAGTAAAATATCCGAAATCAAGTAGCACTAATTTTTTGTCTGTTTTCATTCTGGTTAGAAATAACTGTCTTATTCAAATAGTATATCACCAAATAAATATTTTCTGTACAATCTAAGAAGGAGTTTGGACTAGGCCATTGCTATATTGATATCCTTAGAGTTACATATCCCTTGAGACCAATTACAAGGGTTCACAAGGTTGTTTTTATTTTTGCTTTCTCTTGATGCCTTTTTAATGAGGCCTCCCAGTAAACAGCAAGCATGATACTTTCTTGTTGGAGACCTGTCTGCCGCCTTCAACCATTTATTACTAATACATCTGGGAAATGATTTATAAATTAAATATTAGGAAAATGTACTTGAGGAAAAAAAGTAGTAGGGGTATAATTTATAATTCTCATTTAGGGAAAGACATGCCAGCAATTTGCTAATGGAAGGACACCGAGAGTCACTCTTGGAACATAGTTATGTTTTATGTAATAAATAGACATAGTGGATGAAGGGAGTCTTCACTGTGTATGTATATTTGGGCATGTGGTTCATTTCAATAAATTGTGAAGATAGAAGTTCCCAGTTTTCCCTCAGAGTGACCCATTAGAAGAGTGAGAAATAATAAAGAACAAAACTGTTCTATCAGTTTATGTGCTTATACTTCCTCATGTGACAAAAATACTATATTGATCAATAGTAAATGAAAACAGCTTCCTCACAGTATAGAATGTGACAATAGTTGATATCACTGTCCTCCTGGTTTGAGTCAGAAGAGGTTTTAGAAGCTATTTTAGGACATTCCTATCATTGTACAGATGGGGAAACTGAAATCATGCCTGTTTATGACTTACTGAAGATCTTATAACTTACAATAATAAGCTTTGAAGGTTATTTTCAAGGCTTACTTTGTAATTTATTTTTGTACATATGTAGTAGATTTAGTATGATACAAATCTGCTCTTCAGCTAATCAGTCAGATTAGGTCTTTGCATTATGAGAGTATCTTTCACATCTGTATCATTAAAAGCAAATGAACCGTAGCTGTGTTTATGCACCGGAATTTAAGGGGAGCAAAATTATAGCTTTGGGATCATCTTCTAAAATTTTATGAATTCCAGGGAATTAGGTCACATTCAGCTGTAGATTATTTTAATAAAAATATTTGTTCCTCTTTTTAAAGTTCTGAAAATTTCCAGGTATCTTTTCAGTACTGCTATAAAGGTTGCATATAATAAATTTAAATATATAAGAAATGAATTCATAACCTTGGGCTCATAACCTTGTGGTCAACATTTATTTTCAGATCCCACTTCAATCTCTTTTATTTCATTTCTGGAAGAAATTTAGGTTGCATTTCAATATGAATTTCAAAGATATAAACATGTATCATATTTGAAAGAAGCATGCACATATATTATCTATATATTATACAATTATGAAAAACTGCATGTTTAAAATATGTATTTACTATTTCTGTATTTGTGTGTATTTACAAAAATATGTAATTTTATCTAATTTTAAAATATTTGTATACATACATTACTATAGGGACAGGACTTCTTGTGCTTTTGACCTCTGAACTGATAGTTGCTGAACTACAGTTTCTATAGTTCACTGGAATGGCTTTGTCAGTATCCATTTGTAACCATATCATGATAGGATTCTGTTGGATCACCGACAAATTTTGAGTATTAGGGACACCTGGATGGCTCAGTTGGCTAAGCGTCTTCCTTCAGCTCAGGTCATGATCTCAGGGTCCTGGGATCGAGCCCTGCTCAGTGGGGAGCTTGCTTTTCCCTCTCCTCCCCACTTGTGCTCTCTGTTTCTATCTCTGTCTCTCTCTAATTAATAAATGAAATCTTTTAAAAAAAATTTGAGTGTTGGAGAAGGGTTAAACTAAGTAACTTCACAGCTTTGCCATTTAGTAGTTTTATTTACAGACTTTAATCCACTGTTGGCTTACGAGTAGAAACATCAGAAATCAGTACATTTAAACATTTATCTTTATCTGATTTAAATCAAGTTATTTTTGATAAAATGCTGTCTTGGCAAGGGTAAGATGACAAAAGACCCTCAAATGAACTTTGTGGGACAGACATTGAAAATCTGTGTTGACAGCATGTCTCTGATTCATCCTTCTGACAACATTTGCAGTTAGAAGAAAAGAGTATTCTCTAAGAGTCATAGTTTCTAGATAAAGATTGTTACAGAGGCATAATAATTCCAAAAGATTTCCATCTTCTAACAATCTCTTGAAATTAATGAATAAAGACAATGGCCTTCTATTCATCTAATTTTACCATATCAGACAGTAGAAATAGAAAATGATTTAAAATTAATCCTTTCTCTTGACAGTTGTGAATTGGTGATTTTTATCCTCTCAGAGAATATTTGAAGATACATTTTTTATTCTCCTCTTTTCATATTCTGTCACACAACCTCATGAATTATATAGCCAGTTTCATTGCTGGTGGCCAAAATAAAACTGCTGTAGAAAGCTAGGGCGAGGTTACTAGGGTTCTGAAGAATGCACCAATGCTGGAAATCAATTTCAGATGTATTTTCAATGTCATTGCTTTAGAATACATGTCCCTTACTGAGATACCAAAAATCAAAGACTAGATCAGCTCATTCATGTGAATAAGCTTAGGGATAAATTAACTCGCTCTACTTTCATATTTAAAAAGCCCTAGTACAGCCAGAGACATCTTGGTCAAGCAAAACTAAGTGATATTTTTGCTAATGTGTGGTATTAAAGTGTCAGAACTATTCCTTAAGACCTTATTAGTTTAACTGTGCTTTTGGAATCTTCAGTGTTCAGAATAAGCTCCAGGTACAATAGCTGTATTTCAAAAAGTAAAATGACGGTGTTAATGTGATCAGTCTCTACCTTGGTTATTATTTAGTTAACTTGCAAACTGACAGGTAAGACACTTATTTTTTAGAAGTATTTACCTATTTGTTTAATATAATTCCTAAAAGTGAAGTCTAACTAACAAAATCCTAATTAAGTACATTTGTTCTGGAGAAGGTAAACTATTGAAATAAAAAATGTGAAAGTTGCAGCCTTCGAAGATTACTCTGTTTAGTTTTATAGAATGCTTTTTCTTTTTCTTTTTCTTTTCCTTTTTCTTTTTTCTTTTTCTTTTTCTTTTCTTTTCTTTTCTTTTTCTTTTTTTTTTAAAGATTTTATTTATTTATTCATGAAAGACACAGAAGGAGAGAGAGGCAGAGACACAGGCAGAGGGGGAAGCAGGCTCCATGCAGGGAGCCCCACATGAGACTGGATCCTGTGACTCCAGGATTACGCCCTGGGCTGAAGGCAGCGCTAAAAGGCTAAGCCACCAGGGCTGCCTTGGAATGCTTTTTCAAAAGGGAATTTTATTTTAGAAACTGGGAGTTCCACAATTATCCTATTCTATTATTCACTAGACTAATTGCTTCTTTTCTTTCTTTCTTTCTTTTTTTTTTTTAAATTCTATCTCCCTTCCTCCCTTTCCCTCTACGTCTCTTTGTGTCTTCTATTATGGAAAAGTAAGTCACTGGGAAAAGATACTGGATTCTTTTATTCTGTATATGTCCTATAAATTTCATTGTTTTGTGCTTTTCCTTTGATTCTTGGTAGTTGCATTTTTTTAAGATTTTATTTATTTATTCATGAGAAACAGAGAGAGAGGCAGAGACACAGGCAGAACGAGAAGCAGGCTCCTTGCAGGGAGCCCGATATGGGGCTCCATCCCTGGTCTCCAGGATCACGCCCTGGGCCCAAGGCAGGTGCTAAACCACTGAGCTACCCAGGGATCCCCAGGTAGTTGCATTTTGAGGCATATTTTCCCCCTTTCAATTTAAATACAGTTTACAACCTATAAAAAAATAAATCTGAAGTGTATAGCTCAAAATATGTACTCATTTAACTATCACCCAAATCAAGATAAATCCTGGTTTGATTAACTGAGAAAAGTTATCTTTACCACTTCCCAGTCAGTACCTTCCTATCCTGAGGCATGTGCTCTAGAGAGTAATTTTGCCTGTTCTTAAACTTCATATACAAAGAATCAGAAAAGTATGCACTTTTTTGCATCTAGCTTGTTTTGCTCAATGTAGTATTTTTTTTAAGATTCGTCCATGTTGTTAAATGTGTCAGGTGTGTGCTCTTTTCATTGCTGTATGTTGCTGCATTGTATGAAAATACTATTACTAATTTCCTTATTTACTTGCCTACTGATGGACATATCTGAAATATATTTCCACATACATTTTTCCTCCATTTTCTTGTCAGTTGTATATACCAATATGTGGTAGTGGTTTACTTTTCTATTTCTCATGCTATGAAAATTATTTTTAAAAAACTCAAAATACTTTAAATGTTCTTGAGATCTCAGAAATTATCTAGCAAGCTCAGGTTTTAAGACAAATGATTTAATTATCTTCTTTATATCTGGATGGCATAGTTGTACCACCTGCCAATCCCCTCCCCTGGTGACCATTCATCTTCCTTTTATTATTACTTTTTATGCCCTACCCTGCCTGCTTTCCAAAATAGAAGCCCTTTCACTGATTTTTTTTCTGATTTCTGAGAATCTTACATATTTTGGCACCTAGTACACACTAAGTAATATTTGATGAATTGATAACATTTCACTAGAGATTTGGGATATTTCATACAAATGTGTTCTCATTAAAAAAACAGCAAATGCTTCATTTTGTTTTAGCATTATATTAGAAATGGTGATATAATTAGACCTTTATAATGAGTACTAAGAGGAAGAGGTTAAATACAAAGGATTCCTTTTTTAATTGTCAGAATTGTTTAAAAGTACTTTGTCTTGAAAAACCTCTAAAATTGGTGATATCTGGGTGGTGCATTTGATTAAGCATAGAACTCTCGGTTTCTGGCCATGTTTTGATCTTCGTTGAGATCAAGCCACACATCTGGCTCTGTGCCCAGTATGGAGTCTGTTTAATACTATCTCACCTTCTCCCTCTACCCCTCACCCTCCACCCCATGCACTTGGACTCAGTCTTTCTCAAATAAATATTTTTAAAAAATGAAAAAAATCCTAAAATAAACTATACACTTAGATATCTTCCCAACCATGTGATAATCTTTATGATACAATTGGAAACTGAATATTGCATTGTGCTGTTTTAATTTTTATAGTTTTTTGATGCCTTTCTCTCACACTTCAATCATATCTCAATATATTAACTCTTTACACCCTTGCTATCACTCAAACCTCTTGATTTTCTGCTTTTGAGATTTTTTTTTTTGCTCTTGATAATCTTTTGCTGCATCCAGCAAATAACCATGTTAGAATCAGCATAAAAGCTTAACTCTGTAGGCTGTGAAAGAATCAAGTCCATGGGATTTAGTTCATGGAGTATGTAAGATGTATTTAGAGAACATTCTGAGTGAACTGAGGTCACGTGTTGGCAAGAAGTACTTCTCTAGCATTTAATTTGAACTTTGAGCTCAGAATAATCAACCTGTTCAATATGAACAACATCTTATAGTTTTTCCTATACTAAGTTTAGAAAGAGCATTAACATTTACTAAATATTCACTCAGAACAGTTAATCAGAGACCTTTGGTAAACTGTCAGTGCTTCTGTTGTAACATCCATGTTCTTCGTCTGGAAATCTCTCCTCTTTTCCATACCCTGATATTTTCATTAATAACATACATTTGGTTTCTTTCTTTTTTATTTTTTATGTCTTTTTTTTAAATTTAATTTATTTATGATAGTCACACACACAGAGAGAGAAAGAGAGAGAGAGAGAGAGAAAGAGAGAGAGAGAGGCAGAGACACAGGCAGAGGGAGAAGCAGGCTCCATGCACCGGGAGCCTGATGTGGGATTCGATCCCGGGTCTCCAGGATCGCGCCCTGGGCCAAAGGCAGGCGCTAAACCAATGCGCCACCCAGGGATCCCCATTTGGTTTCAACTGTAGATCCTTCTGTTCTTATTTTTCTCTTCAATTTTATTTAATACATTTATCATTATTTTGAATTTTTCACATTATTTCCATATATATACATACACACATATATATACACATATATATACACACACACATATATCTAATATCTATCTATCTATATATATATGTATATATATTAGATTTTATTTTTAGGTAATCTCTCGACACCCAACCTAGAAATCAAGTCACATGCTCCACTGACTGAGCCAGGCAGGCCCACCTCCCCCACTACTTCTTATATTTTTATTCATTTTTAAAAATATTTTATTTGTTTATTTATTTATTTTTAATTTTTTAAAATTTTTATTTATTTATGATAGTCACAGAGAGAGAAAGAGAGAGAGGCAGAGACATAGGCAAAGGGAGAAGCAGGCTCCATGCACCGGGAGCCCGATGTGGGATTCGATCCTGGGTCTCCAGGATCGTGCCCTCGGCCAAAGGCAGGCGCCAAACCGCTGCGCCACCCAGGGATCCCAATATTTTATTTATTTAGTCATGAGAGACACGGAGAGAGAAAGAGAGACAGAGACACAGGCAGAAGGAGAAGCCTGCTCCATGCAGGGAGCCTGATGTGGGATTCGATCCCAGGACTCCAGGATCACACCCTGGGCCGAAGGAAGGCACTCAACTGCTGAGCCACCCAGGCATCCCACTTCTTATATTTTTAATATCATATATTTTATTAATTTTCAAATTTTACTATAGATTGCTACAATATAGACATACATGACTCTGTGTGTGTATGTGTGCATACGTATAGTTTTGTTTTAGTTTCATTAATGTCAAGAAATGAGACTCCTCAAATGTCCAGGTCCTAGGCCTTTTGTGTTAAAATGGGAGCATTGCACTTTCTTATTACTGTATGCAATATTTGTTATAGTTTAACTGAGTTACTAAATGTGACATTTTGGTAACAAATTTTTTTCTGTATTTATGCATTATATTTACCTTGTAACTTAAAGCCAAAATGCTTAGTAGTTAAGGAAAACTCTAGAATCAGACTGTCTGAATTTGAATAATAGATACTGTACATGCTACTGTGTGACTTGAAGCAATTTAAATTCACTGAATCTTACTTTATTCATTTGTAAAAAATGATATTGGAACCTACCTATAAAGTTGTTATGGCAAATAAAATAGGCTATACCCTCAGAGAGATAAATAATAAATGTTAGCTATGATTAGTACTGTTCCAAGCACACAAGTCATTTTTATTCAAAATATGTACAAGATTCCATATGATTTTTTATACATATATGTAATAAAAATGTAGTATGTGAGTGAAATTAACTTACTATTTTCTGTAACTGAAATTGCCAAAGTGCTAAATCTTTTCACTGTTTGGTTCTTGTACCTATATTTTAGCGAAACCAAAATGAAATGATAATAGCAGCCATAGAAAAATTGTTTCTTGACTACAAATAATGAGATACTACAGTTTAAATTACTTCAACAATGGTCTTGATTGAATCTTTCTCGACTGCTTACTTTCAGAATCCAGATATTATTTCTAAGAATAACAAAAGAAAAAACTCAAACCTCCCTTTTTTAAAACACGAAGGCTTTGATATGGAGAGAATGCTTTAGGTGTATGTGAAAGAAAGATAAACATGGAATTTGTGGGGCATATAGGTGTGTCTTCCTAAATTCTTTCACTTTGAAAAATAAATTTTTCCTAATATGTTTCTCATTCTTTGATGATTTCTGCATAAAGCTCTGCATATAAAAATCTCTAAATGATATTTCTTTATTTGAGGACCTAGTAATGGTGCCTACAGTTGCAGTTTTTTTTTTTTTTTTTTTTTTTTTTTAGTTAAACATTTTATATTTGTGATGCTAACAATTCAGTGTTTGGCCTAATCCATACACTGGCATCCAGAATCTATATTGGTATTGTTAACTGGGTATCAAGGATGTCAGAGACTTAAATCTTCTTAACATAATCACTAGGAATGGTGCCTCCAGCATACTATTAATAAATGATATAGAGACATGGCTGGCAGACGGTGGGTGCAAGACTTTCCCAACTTGTGGAATTTCAGGATTTTCTAATAGAGTACAATGGCTGGTGGGTGCCTTTGACATAGCAGAGAAGTCACTTGAATTATTATTTAGATGTTTCATCCCGTCTATTAGAATGGAGCACATTTTAGGTGTCAGTTTGTTTCTTCTACATAACTTAGAATTGGGCCTTGCACTTATGTCCCACATAAATATTTCTCAAAAAATAGAATAAGCATATTAGATTTAAGAAGTACACTGAGATTAAAGGCTGCTTTAAAAATATGACAACAAAAATGGCATGTAGGCACTAAAGTATTAAGTAAAATGATTCTCACTAAAATATTAATAGACAGTTATGTTTGGGAATTCAAATGATTAAAATGTTTCTTTGTATCATTTTATTGTGATTATGTATTATTTACATACTCATAAATAAAAGAGTATACTCATAGTAAACTCAAAAGAAAACCTAAGAAACATTAACTGTAGAAGAAATTTTTTAAAAGTTTAAATGTGAAAAAATTGTCACACCTACATTTTCAGTGAACCTTTTTATATATTTAATTTTTGCTGGAATATGGAAAAAAGAAGGAAATCTTAAATTGTTTTTAAGGACTATTTATTTATTTATTTATTTGAGAGAGAGAGAGTGATTGAAAGTACAATGACTGGGGGCGGGGGGGGCGGGTAGAAAGAGAGGAGAAACAGACTCCCTACTGAACAGAGACTTGCTCCTAGGACCCTAAAATCATGATCTGAGCCTAAGACAGATGCTTAATTGCCTGTGCCACCCAGGAGCCCCTTAAATTATTTTTAATAAAGCCATCATTGCATTAATACAAAAACCTGCCAAAAGCAGCTCCCCAAAAAACACTTCAGATCAGTTATTTAAGAGTATAGTGTTGAGAATCCTATTTAGAACCAGCAATAATAAAATAATAAATGTTGAGTGAATTTTGTTGGAAAACTCAAATAGTATTTCAAAGTTAGGAAGCAGTTTCCTCTTTGTCTAAAGCTTTATTTCCAACATGTTAAGTATGACACAAGTGTCGTTTTAATCACTTATATTTTGGTAAGTGATTGAAAGAGCACACCCATATTTATCCTGTGGATGAGGTACTCTGACTTCTCAGGTTACTTAAAAGACTGCCACCTAATCAAACATTATAGTGTTAAACGTACTCTTCCATCTTTCATTCATGCTGAGAGCCTACTGTCTGTTATGTTGCTCCTACCCTTTGCCTTCTCAGCATGAGTGGCCATTCCAGGATAAACCATATTTTGTAAAAGTATTGATTATGTTGGCTTGTAAAGGCCCCATAATGTTATACCCACATCAAACCTGTGCTCTCTGAGTGAGAGAACTATAATAGCTGAAGCCTCCTGGTAATCTATATGAATTTTATAGAATTGGAGTTTATGGATCAGCTTTGTCATAGTGCAGAGTTTCATTGGGCTTAACCAGGTGTGGGAAATTTGTCAGGTGCTTTTATAAAGTCATAACATTTTCAATGAAGGAATGTGATGGCTCATTTTATAAGAATGAAGAAAATGGATTGAACATATCACATTATTTTTAGTCTAATAATACATATAAGGGAAGTAGTTTTGCATGGTTACTTTTCTGTCTAGCCATTGCTTTGACAGTCTGCTAGACTAGTTTCCCTTGCTTTTACTTTTTTCTTTGTTTTTTTCCTTTTGTATCTCAGTAACATAGTTTCTCTGGGTTTCATAAACTTGTAAACACTATGAAACTCCATTTATATATTGTAGTTGTTGTTACTGTTGTCCTTGCTTAATTTTACCTCTTTGAAATTTTGTTTGTAACTTACATTGGCATTGGCTAATTAGAGTTTTGGATTTCACCACATTTTCCTTCTTCAGTACCAACTCTGAAAGCTTAATAACCAAAGTTATGGGGATCCCTGGGTGCCTCAGCGGTTTAGCAACTGCCTTTGGCTCGGAGCGTGATCCTGGAGTCCCGGGATCGAGTCCCATTTCAGGCTCGGCATGGAGCCTGCTTCTCCCTCCTCCTGTGTCTCTGTCTCTGTCTCTGTCTATCTCTGTGTCTATCATAAATAAATAAATATTTTTAAAAAATAACCAAAGTTATACCCTATTTATTACTGTACTCAATATTTTTAAGTACTTGTGTGGATTTCAATAAAAGGTACATTGAGTACAAGAATTATGTAGGTATTCAGCAGCTATTTAATAAGCATTAAATTACATGCTTTGGGGATTTTAAGAGACATACGATACCATGATCTCATCTTTATACAGCCAATAATCTAGCGGAGAGAGAAATTAAAAATATATTAAGCAGATAATTATTTTACATAACAAAAGAGAACTTTTTTTGTAAGTGAATAACTAATTCTCTCATAAGGTCATTATTATGGGTCACCTAAACCCTCCATAAAGAATAACATCATTAAATGTGAGACTTTATAGATTATGTCACTTTATATTCTGACTCTACCATGTGTTGACTTTATGACCTGGGGAAAATTAATTTGGCTGTGCCATCACAGTTTGTGTCTTTAAAATGGGGACAATAGAAATATCTGCCTAATGTGACATACCTGAAGTCTAGCTTGAATGTTCATAAATTTACATAAATGATAGTAGGTAGGTAATGCAACAACCCTGTATTACAAGTGAGAATGTTGATATGTCAGAGTTAGGAGGCTGCTCATAGCTGGACTGGCTTTCTCCCTTAGTGGACATGATATTTGTTGACTCTTTGGTGCCTCCTCATTTGAATTCCCAAGTTTGCCACTGTTGATTCTGAAAAACCTGTGTAATTTCTGATATAAAATTTGTTCCCTGACTTAGTCCTGCATTGGTTTTGCTGCTTTTACTAGAAGTTTCATAGTTTGGTAACTAACCTTTTCAACTGAGGGGTGGTAGATAGGTTATAAATAATGGCTTTAGCCATCTAGTATGTGACATGTTGCCCCCACTCTCTTGATATTTATCTGTCCTAGACCAGACAGAGGCACATTTGGTTTCCATTTCTCCTCTTCCCTTCCCTTCCCTTTTCAGTGTTAAAGCAAATGTGTTTGTGGATATGTGAGACTAAGCCCATCAGGAGTGGAAAGTGTGTGTAGTGTCCCATCTGGCAATTATTTGTTAGATAAATGGTGGCAAATCAGGAGTAGAATCCAGTCCCTTAAATCCAGTACACTATCTATTGTATCATGAGCCAACCTAGAACATTAACAATCACATTTTGAGTTGGTTTCAAAGACTACAAACTCAATCACATGATCTCAATCAAGGTTTGAGTTCAGAAATACTGAGTTTGCACGAAGCTCTTTTCATGCTTTGCTCTGGGGTCTTGAACAAGGTAGTGAACACCTTCTGCCTTGTCATCTGCTAATATTAACAACTTGCCAACAGATCTCTTAGAGAGTGACTGTAAAAAAACTAACAAAATGAGATTTGAGCAACCTCTTGAAAATAGTATTTAGGGAGTAGTTACAAATGCTAACTAAGACACATGGTTCACAACATCAGACTGCTTACAGCTCAGGTACTGAAATTACTACTAAGTCATCAGCAACAAAGAAATTTCCTCCAGTAGCAAATGTTGACTTCCTGCCATGTAATATGCTACTTACCATTGTCCAGTGTCAGCAGAAAGCTGTCTTGAGCAAGTAGTTTGGCAGTTGCATTTGTGTATTTAATAACTGTTGATAAAGCTGAAATAAAGAATCAGTAAAGAGATTCCACTTTTGTAAAGCACATCCACAGTTTAAGCAAAAGGAAATCATTCAACACATCTGATTTAGAGAAAACAGGAGGTACTATATTAAGAAGAAATAACACATAAAATGATACTTAGGACATTGAGTTGAGGAAAGTAATCACTATCATTTTTAATCAGTGTTGGCTTGCATTTTGAAGGAAGGGAATAATTTAAACTGCATGATGTTCGTATCCATATTTAGAGAATCCCAGGAGATGAAAGAATCTTTAGACCCATGGGATGAAAGAAGCTATGAATCCTGGACACTGAAGCCCAAAGAGATAAAGGACTTAATTCCTTTAGATCTTGTGGAAAAGTAGATTTGTTTAGGTTTGCTTCAGGAGTTAGGAATAGGATTAATAGGTAGGAGTTAAATGGCAACATGGTTCAAGTTTTATGAAGGATTTTTAGAAATTGGATATTCCCAACAATGGGGAGGAAAAAGCTGCTTTGAATAATATCGAATGTTCTATTATTGCAAGTAATCAGTCATGTAACAGATAGCCTCCTGACATGAATTATGTACCAAAAATTCCATTGGATAAAAAACTTGGTTATCATCTACACTGTACTTTATTTAGATTTCTATATCTTAAAATATTCAACTTCAGTAAGATTTTATAAATTTAAAATAAATAAAGGTAATAAGATCTTGAAAAATCCTACAAAGGAGTAAAATGTGGGCAGGGAAATGATTTCTGGAGATTCTCATGTATTCAGGATATAGCCAGCATTTATTTGTTCCTAGGCATGGGATGGAATAAACTGATCTCCTTAAGTCCCTTCCAGCTCAATGATTCAAAAAAAAAAGCTGGCATTTTAGTGAAATGTAATATGGATGACATAATATAACCTAGGAAATAGAAAAGTCTGCAACTAAAAGATAAAGCCCTTATATGTCAAATAGCATTGTGTGAATAAATCTAAAACGTAATTTTGAACCAATTTTAAAAACTTATACTAACAATCATAACGTGGTGTCATGCAGAAGATGAGGAGGAGCAAAGGATATGTTGAGGGAAACCTGCAGATAATCAAATGTCTTCTTGTATTAAATAAATTCACCAAATCTTTAAAAGAGTAATCGCATGTATCCAAATGTGAGTGGTTTCCAGGATCTTTCTCTCCGTCACCCACATACACAAACATAAGCACACAATCAGCTCAGATATTTGTTTCCCTTATGGTTTCAGAACATTGAATATTTATAATTACTATATTGATTATCATAACTCTGAGTTGCAGGTTGAGTAATTCTTAGATGTTGATTCTGTCAAAAGTCATAATCACTGGGTAGCGTGGTGTCTGGAAGGCAGTTTGGCATGTAGTTTTAGAGAATTTGTTGAAACACTGCCATGATACAAGTAGACATTGTAACCCCCTATAGCTCATGCCATCAGTAAGTACCTTGCCCAAATGCATCAGACCCTTAATTGTGTTCCTAAGGACTTCAACCCACTAGTATCTATAGCCATGTTCCTAAGGTCTCTTTTTTCCTGGAACGTGTGAAATTGTGCTGCCTTTGTATATAACTGAGCTTTAAATGCTAAGAATTAATATCCTCTGTGAGGAGCCCTCAACCAGTGACTCTAAGTGGTGCTATGTTAGTACCCTAAGACTCCTACTATTCAGGTGGGATAATTCTTGAAGATATGTTTTTACAGGACTTCCCAGAGTTTCTCTGTAACATTTTTCAGTGCATTCACTGATTTAATACAATATTCTTTATTGGATATTCTCACTGCCTTATGTGTCATTCCTTTCTTTCTTTCTGGCATTGTCAGCACTTCTTAAATAAACTAGTTATATTCTAGTACTTGTCTTAGAGTCAGCTTCTGGAAGAATCCAACCAATCTAAAACATCACATACACCCAGCTAGCAAGAGCAAGCCCTCCTGAAAGGGTTTATAGAACCAGTGCTTACTTCAAGGTACATTCCATTCCATTCCCAGTTTAGGCATTTTATGTCACCCTAACAGTCAACATCCCACAATAATCAACACCTTGTTATCAAGAGGTAGCAGAGAGGGAGCTTTAGGGTATCTTTAAAAGGGTTTTATATGTTAATTTTCTTTTTCTGCTTACTCTAATATGCAGCACTAGACAGCCCTTAAAGCCCTTTTTCGTATCTTCACTGGGCATTCTGTTGAGCAACACTTGTGTCCTCACCAAAGTCTTAACATCAAAGAAAGAGCAAACATAAAGGAAACAGGGAGAGCAATGCTTAAATTTTTAGATCAATTTGTGTTATCTAGTGAATCCCCACTGCCCTTTGCTCTGAGTGCCAAACCATTTCCATTCAATCAGATCTTTTTTCATCTTTCTGCAATGTAGAAACAGTAATAATCCAAGCTTTGGTTTCAGTTCTGTTAACTTTGTTTTTATAAAATGGAAAGTGTGAATTTGACAGTGCCTATGGTTCCTTCCAGTCCCAAAAAGATGTCTTCTTGGGATCCCTGGGTGGCGCAGTGGTTTGGCGCCTGCCTTTGGCCCAGGGCGCGATCCTGGTGACCCGGGATCGAGTCCCACATCGGGCTCCCAGTGCATGGAGCCTACTTCTCCCTCTGCCTGTGTCTCTGCCTCTCTCTCTCTCTCTCTGTGACTATCATAAGTAAATAAAAATTAAAAAAAAAATTTTTAAAAATATGTCTTCTTTACTATTTGTAGAAAACATGGACGTATTTTCAATTATAAATTTTAAATGCATTGTAATAGTGGGCTCTATTTGGATTCCTACCAACAGGTTTCAGGAAAACAAAGATTTTGATTATTTTCTTAAATTGAAAGCCATTAAAAAATAATAATAAATAAAAATAAAAATAAAAAAAAGAAAGCCATTGTTCGCCCAACTGGTTTCCACTGCTAATGTCGCCTTCCCTATAGATTGTTGGTATTGGGATCCAGTAACTTATTTTAGCATTTCATGAACCTCTATATATACTCAAAATGATTCACAATTTTAGAGGCTGACTTTAGCTCTTTGTCACAAAGTATAGAGTTTTTTGACATGAAGGAAGGGCCATTAATCTTCTGTTGTTCCTAGCGTCTATAAATGATGTAGTTTCAAAGGGATACTAATCACGTGAAATGGTAAAAGGCTTATCGGTAATGAGATAGATTTCCTGAAAATTAGTGAGTACCTTGTTGTCCAGGAACTAAATTTCTTTTATCCTTATCCTTTTGACACTTGTCCTAGATTTCTAGTGCTGAATTTGAATTTCCACACCAAACTGGAAAAGCAGCATTGCCCTCTTTTTTGCATTGACTTTGGATTTTAGCATGTAAGTTGATGCCATTGTTTGTAGTGAGATGAACTTTGAATGAACTCCAACAGTTATGAACTGATAACCAATAAAATAAATAATTGATACATCTAAAAACAATCTAACTCCTAGAAGCGGCGTGCCTAAGAAGCTTCTGTTTAACTGCCCTCTAGAAAGCCTCTCAAGTTTTTGCCTTTCTTTTTTTTTTTTTCCAAATGGATGATTTTTGACAAACAGACTCCTAAGGGCAGTCAAGTGTCAAATACAAAGTTATGGCTGGTGTAGCTGCCTTTGGGATCACATGCTCCATTTATTCATTATAGAAAGCTCAGATGCACAAACATGTGGTGCCATTTTATGTACCTGTCAGTTTAGTGCACTTAATGAACATTGATCATGCTCATTCAGACACATTACTTCATGCTGCAAAGAAGTTAGTCATTTCTGAAAGATGTGATAGAAACTTTCCTTTTCTACAAACTGCCTCTGTGAAATACTTTTTACTAAAAATAAATAGACTTGACTAAAACAAATCTTTAATTTCACTACAAAAAAGTGTTAATTAAAAATTTATTCTAGTTTTGTTAATATAAGTCCAGTAGCTTCTACTTAAAGTTTCAATGACTTTGAAAGTCATTAGATGGCTATATGGATATTTCATGTTTTATAGCTTTGTTCCAAAAGTCATTTTGTGTCCTTTTAAAAAATATTCTTTCAATTATAAAACTTCCTACTGGTTCATTTTACCATTTAAATATTGTGTTGAGTACACTGATCAATTGGTGCCAGATTTATTATCCCACATTATAGTGAGAAAAATACTTATTATTACCATTTGATTTTTGCATCCTGTCAAAAATCTCATAAAAGGAATAGTGCAGGGTCTTATAATTGGAAGATGCCATTTTTTGAGTGATATGTTTTTATATTCAATTATTATTGAGAACAAATTTTTTAAAATGTTCACTTTGCCCCAATTAGAGATGCACTTTACTTAGAAATGATTTGCTCATAACTGTTGGGAAAATATCTTAATCAGTTTTGAAAAGGCCTAAATACACTTACATTATTCTGTGTTTTTATTTCAATATTTATGTTTATTTGTTTGAGGTTCCCCCTCCCCCACCTTGAAAGACACTATAGTGGAAGAAGACAGATATGCTCAAATTATACTGCAGACTCACCTTAACATCTTGTGTTTTTCCAGGTTGCTGATGAAAATTAGAATTAAATCATGATGCCAAGAGTCCCAAACATCCAACTTTTAGATGTTGATAATATCATAACATAAATTGAGCATTCCAATCAGAATGTTGTACATCATTAGAAAAAAATCTAAAAAAAAAAAACTAAAAATAAAATAAAATTAAAAAGAAAAAAATCTAGCATTTGTTTTTGTTTCTCTAAACCAATTTAAAAACATTGAACGTATATATAATGACATATATTAAGGATTATTCATTATAGCTTTCTTTGTCATGCAGGAAAATGGCAAATAGTCTAAGTATCTATAAATGGAGGAGGAAAGTGGAATATTATAAACCCATTAAAATTATAAGGCAGGTTAATAAGTTTTGATATGAAACAATGCACATGTCCACAGAAAAGCAGCATGTATAATACTATGTGCATTATGATGCTATTTATGTAATGAGTAAAAAATGTATGTATATCTTTATATATGTATGTAGATGCACAAAATAAGTTTTGAAAGCAAATTCTTTTCCTCTGGAAGAGAATGGGATGTAGAGCACTGAAATGAGGATTTTGATCTGTAACACCTGCTTTTCTTTACTAAACTAAAGCATGAAACTGAATTTTGTGTAATTGGTAATAATTGAATTTTTTTTTAAAGAAGAAAACCTGTGGAACAGATAAGAGGAGTCATAATCTGATCCACAAATACTTATGATGCATATTTTGTGCATCAGTCTTTATACATAAGTTTTTGTGTATTGCCATTGGCAATACAATGGAGAGCAAAGAGACACACTGGTTCTGAGCCAAAAGATAAAATAAATTGATAAAACTGTTATAAACATATATATTAGTATATAGGAAAAGTACAGAGATTTAGAAAAGTTTATAATTATCTGGTCAGTGAAGCTTTTCTGAGAAAGGAATTCTTATACCAATATGTGAAACCTTAGGTCTAAATAAGCAAGAATGCTATTTGTGAAGTTAAAATAATGCAAACATTAAAGAAAGAGGTAAATAAAAATGAAATGTATAAAGTATTTCTTAAGAAATAGGCCAGATTATCCAGTTTATCCAACTGGCTACAGTTAATTTGTAATGCTTTGCCAATGGCAAACCATCCAAGGAAATCAGTGTAACTTTCACTGGACAAGCAATGAGCCAAGCATTATTGAAGTTAGTATATCTTCCCTTGTTCATTTCTGATACATTACGAGTCCTAGCCCATTTGAACTTCAGTTGACTGTTATTGGCATTATTTGGATAAATGAACAACTCTAATTGCCCAAGACATACCAAACATTACCTAAACTGACTCTCCTGTCTTTCCTTCCTTTCCTTCCCTCCTTCCATCCATGTGTTCCTTCATTCTTGCATCCAGTAAAAAATATATATGGAACAACTTGTATACTCCAGATACTGGGAAAAGCAAACATGATCCTTATGCTACAAGTTCGTATTAAATTGTAAGAAACAGATGAAGAATTAATATTAAGTCACAAATAGAGATTAATTTTGTGAGTAATAGCGAAGCCTACTTCATTTGGTATATTCAAGGAAGGTCTTTATGAGGAGGTGACCCTAAGCTGAGACTCTTGCATTAAAAAGAGCCAAGTATGGAAAGAGGAAAGGAAGAGCCATGTGTAAAACTCTTTAGCTAGTAGGGTCTCTGGGTTAAGCATCCCACTCTTAATTTAGGCTCAGGTCATCATAACAGGTTCCTGAGATCAAGTCCTGTGTCAGGTTCTGCACTTAGTGCAGAATCTGCTTGTCCCTCTCCCTCTGCTCTCCTTCCCCCAACTCATATTCTTTTTCTGAAAATAGTCTTAAAGACACACACAATAGCAACAACGTAGGAGCTAGGGAAGAACTTGGGAGTATTGGAGCAATGAAACCGAGTGAACGTGAATGAAAGAACAGTTTCAGTTAAGGAAGGATCGATGGGATGAGCACTGGGTGTTATTCTGTATGTTGGCAAATTGAAACCAATAAAAAATAAATTTATTATTAAAAAAAGGAAGGATCCAGCCCCAGAGTGGTGCAGTGCTTGGGGGAAAAAATACTACTCAGGCATTCTGAAAGCACAGCTCTTACTGAGACAATGAAAGATCAGTCTGTTTTGTAACTTCCAAGGTGATACTCTATCTTGGAAGGAATCATTGAGACTTAGATGTAGAAGAAACTATAAAGATAGGGAATCAAATCATTTCCCTTTTGAATACACTTTGTGGGTGGAAGTCTGAATACTCAGACTGAAGTTCTCCATCACCATGCAGGGTTTTTTTGTTTTTATTTTTATTTGTTTGTTTATTTTTTAATTGGAGTCCAATTTGCCAACATATAGCATAACACCCAGTGTTTTTAGCCTTTCATCCAATTTTCTGATTAACTCAAAGACCTAACATTCTTCCTTCCACAGAGGAGACCCTCAATACTTTGGAACACTGTTTGGAACACCATGCACATTTACCCTATGTGCTTTTAGATTATGCCTCCAATTTTCTATTAGAAAGTCCTTTTTACACTCAAAGTATCTTAAGAGTTGGGAACATTTATAGCAGTTGTTATTTTATGTGGCTCTCTTAAGCCCCGAGACAAAGGAGAGCAACCCTGTCTTAAACCATCTCAAGGAAGGGGCTTTTCTAACAGTTTCTCCTGAAATTTGTATTAGTGATTGTCCAAGATGTGTAGTATGGAGAGGTAAGCCAATCATCTATATAATTCAGATCAAAGAGCTTTATAGTGAAGTGAAACTCCTGAATTATCGTCATGGATGTGTATACTGCTCACCACTCTTAATTTCATCAAGTAACTACCAATTCAATGAGGTCAGTTATGAAAAACTTATGCATAAATATATAGCCACTTGCATTCTGAAATAAAGACACTAGATGTTTGTCTTAATTGGGGTTCTTCCCCTGAACCAGTAATCACAGGAAATTATTTTGGTGACTATTTTCTCAATTTTCCTATTAGTACTTTTGCTATTCTAGTGCTATTCTAGATGCATAGGAGAGAACATAGTTCCTTACATGCAATAGGTGTTTCTTTCAAGAAAGCCCACTGAAGAAAGCCTACTAGCTATTCAGAAAGACCTATACATAAATATATGCCTATGTAATAATCTCTACAAACTTTTAAAGAAAACATTTTATACATATTCTTGTTTCCCTCCCACAAAACGTGGGGCGCTACTATGATTTTAACCCCCTTGTAATTAATTTCTGGTTGTCAACCTAAACTGTGCGTTTACTGGTAAAGTAAAAGTGTTAAGGGAATTGAAGAGGTAATGCAGATTTTTTTTAAAAAGCCTTTATATCTCTATTATACACAAAGACTAAACCTTTAGTGAATTTCTGTTGAGTGAAGTTGAATTGAATTAGTTGAATTGAATTGCTTTGAGGTTGCTGTAGCTGGAACCAATTAATACTTCATCCTTTGGTCTGTGTTTTCAGCTAAATTTTTCAACAATTATTCATTCAACCAACATTTTCTTGAGTGCATATCTATTAATAGCCAAGCAGAAACTCAGTTCAGGGCTGTGGGTTCACAGATTAAATACAGACCTTCGTTTATAAGTGCTCACAGTGTACAGAGGGAAGGCAAAGTGCCAATAGTTGTGTAAGTAGAGAGCTCTAGGGAGTTCCTACAGGGATCAGTAAAAAAAGATGGGAAAGATGGTGGGTGCAGTGGGAGGATAGAATCCTGGAGGGAGTGACACTGAATTAAAGTACTCAGGTATGACTTTCCTAATCAGATGAGGCAGTGAATGGCATTTTTATTTAGGGGGCAAGAGGTCATTTTAGTATTTACTCTGAAGTGTTTTCTAAGCTTTTTATTATCTCATTGAATTTTTCTAGAATCACTTCCTATTGGTCTCTGGCATTGTGAATTGGACATAGAGTGTTGAAAAGGCATTCTTCTGGGCCTCAGAGCTTGGGGAAGATGTTAACTGCAAAATATAAGTGCCTTCAACTATTGTAGCTATTATACATGCACACGTACACACACACACAAACATATGTATAACCTCTGTGTGTGTTCATTCTCTGTAGTTTAATGTCTCATATTTTGTTTTAAGCAACCTCCTTTATTTTTCCAGTTACATAAATTGATATGCCCATAAGTTCACAGTTTATAAGTAAAAAAATCTATATATTAAACTGACTTTCCCCTTGGAATTGGTTAAAGAATTTTTAAGATAGTTTTTAAAAAAAAATATAAAATAGTAAGCTTGGAGTTTATAGGTCCTGATGTTAAATTCCCTTTTATCAGGTAGTAGAACAAAGTGTTAAGATTAATTTTGCCTACTTTAAACCTTAAACGGTGAACCTTCAAGATTTAGTTAGTAAACATTGAAATGTTTACTTCATTTGTAGTTTTATGTTAAATACTTCTTCATCTTTAACCTTTTCTCTGCTTTCTACCTGTTTTCATACAAACGGAACCTGTTAATTACCAAAGGGCTCAGACACATTAATAATTGTGCATTCCTCAGTCTCAATGCTAGTAAGGAATAGGGGGCCTCTGATAATTAAATCCGTTCAATTCATACTTTCATGGTTTTTCCCCTCCTCTTGGAAATCTCTTTAGTATAAGAAAAACTAGATACAAATAAATAACTGCTATACATTTTAGAAGAAAAATTTCCATTAAGAAATGTATTCCATTAATGTTCCTTAAAATAAAACACTATAAAATAAAATGTCTGTTAAAAGACCCAATTACTTGAATTCTTTTTTTTACACTATGATGGATGACAGTTTTTCACTACCATAAAGGTGCATTTTATGTAAAGTCCTTTATATTGTGAAATTTAAAACACATCATTGTTAATAATCAAACCCCAAATTTCTGAATCCATGTATTTTGTTCTGCAGGGCCACCTACTTAAAAGCTACACAAAGAAAAACAAAATCTTACTAGAGGTTCTAAAAATTTTATTTTTAAAATTCGTGCATAAATATCACCTCTATATTGGTTAAAATATACATATCCAGGCTCACTTTTAGACATTCTGATTGTAGAAACCTGCGTAGGGTCTGAAACATTTTATAAAATGAAAATCCTAGGGCAGCCCCGGTGGCGCAGCGGTTTGGCGCCGCCTGCAGCCCAGGGCGTGATCCTGGAGACCCTGGATCCGGTCCCGCATGGGGTCCCTGCATGGAGCCTGCTTCTCCCCCTGCCTGTGTCTCTGCCTCTCTCTCTCTATCTCTATGAATAAATAAATAAAATCTTTAAAAAAAAATGAAAATCCTAAATGATTATGATGCAGGTGGCTTCTAGTATACTCTCTGAGAAACTTTGGAGCATGAAGCTTAATCACTATCTTTGAAGATTCATGAAATTGATATTGGCAGTGGAAGAGATAGGGTGAATTAGGGTGGAGCCAGTGTAAATGTCTGGAGGTAATGAGTTGGTTAATTTACTGATGGGGACATGTACCTTGGAATCAAATTAACATTCAATGAGATCTTTAAAGTCTTTAGTCTGTAAGTATTAATAGATCCATTCCCAGCATCAAAATTGGTATTTGGGTTATATTTAAAGTCTGTGAGATGATGATATGCTTCTAGCCATAGTTTGTTTTGCATACCTAACATTCCCTTTTTTCTCCTTTTTTGCAGTTATCTCTATACTGACTTTCACTAGCTCAAAAGCTTTTTCACCTTTTTCTTAACTGCTTGCTTACCTTCACCCTAATACCTCTTTCACTAGTTCTTTAAAGATGTCCAGAGCTGTAAAATTTTCAAGATATTCTTCCTGTTTTAGTTTTAAAATTTGGTGGGGGTTTTTTTTGTGTGTGTGTTGTGTGTGTGGCATGTCCGAACTATGTCTCTTATTCACATTTCCTATTTGAAATTGTTTGCCAAAATAAGAAATAAAAGGCAGGAAGCAAGGTGTTACTGCAGTAATAACATGTATTTCCAAAGACATTTAGCTCAGAATATGGTAGTAGACCACTGGCTGGCTGAGCATTTTTTGTAGTAATGGCAGGTAATGGCAGGCTAATGAATATAGCAATGGAAAATGCAGTAATGGCAGGCTCAGGGATTTAGAATGCTGTCTGCAATTTTGGTTCTCGTTGGGTGAACAAGTGTTTTGAAAGGAGTGCGAATGGCGATTTACTGAATTGCTATACCTCTGCATCGTAGTTCCTTAGGTTTTGGTTCACAGATAGGATAAGCATATAGTGAATCTTCAGTTCCATTTTTTCCCAGAAAGTAATTAGGTAGACACTGATTCAACAAGTGTAAACCAGGATAGTTTAGAGTAGACTATGGCAATGCCCTATTCCTAAAGCACCATTCCTAAAATTACAGGAGATATTTGATAAAGTAGAACATCCTTAAGACTTATTTAAAAATTCCTGGGTGTAGGATACATGTCTGCAGTGTCTACTGTTCCTGGGAAGTTAACACAAAACAAGATAATTACTGCACTAAAGCGTATTAGAACTTCACAGCAGTGGTTCTCAAAGTGTGACCCCCAGGCCAGCAACATTCCCATCTCCTGATAACCTATTAGAAGTGCAACTTCCTAGACCCACTGACCCAGAAACTGGGGATGGGACCAGGCAATCCATTTTAATGGGCTCTCTAGATTATTCTGGTGCACACTGAAATGTGAGAAACACTATTCTATTGAATCTAGCAAACCATTACCTTTCTGGTTTACGTTTTCATGATTTAGTGGTATAATAATGTGGTTAAAAAAAAATCCGAGTGCTCCTCCCACTTATATTCCCTCACGTGAATGATGTTACAGTGTTATGCATTGTTGAAAACTATAGAAGAGATATTAATGTCTTGCCTTAATTTCGAATGTAGTCATCTCTTCTTTATAGTAAGTGTTGGAGGGAGAGAGAGAGAGAGTGTGTGTGTGTATTTGTGTGATTCTCAAGTGGAAAAAGATGACCAGTCTAAATTGGATCACTAATAAAAAGGAGTAGTTGGGGTGGTGGAGAAAACAATAAAACAGGGACAAGTACTGACCCAGTTGCTTTCTCAGAGGGCTTGGTTAAGATTCTCATTTCCATTGCCTGAGGCATTCAGCACTGAGGTGAGTACAGACAGCTTCAAGTCCACTTGCTCTTTAATACAACAGCCTATTTTAAAAGTACTTCCTTTTGAAAAAAAAATCTTTAGAAGTAAATTTCTTAGTTTTACCCTTCAGTAGTGCCAAAACTAGTGCCAGCAAAAGCCTCTGGCAATAAGTAAGTGAGATTAACAAACCAAAGCTAAGAGAAATCCACAGAAGTTTTAGAAATCTGAAAAGCAGTTTTCTTTTCTCTCCATAAATATTATATTTGTGGAGATATACTTGGCATTCAGTCACATTTGTCTATTTTCCAGCTTTTTTTGCTTGTCTGTTGGCAAAAGTGCTTGCTGAAGAATTAGCAGGCCTCAGATCCGTTAACTGATAGTACTTGAAAAACACTCATGTAGATCTTCAATACTAAAGTACGAGATTTCATGCCATGATGTGCCACTGTTTAATTAGATACAACTTAAGTAAATGTTGTGAGTAGATAATTTGTGAATTACCTGTAATACTCAGGAACTGCAGTTCCTTAGTTCACTTTTAACATGTCCAAGTAAGTCAGAACAGGTTATGTTAAAGGAACCAAGTGATGCATGTATATGAGTGTGTTTTGAGAATAGTGTGTTTCTCTTTGAATATTTGGATGTCTTGGCATTACACAAACATCCTGAAATCTTTATTATTATTATTATTATTATTATTATTATTATTATTCATTCATTCATTCATCCATTCAGCAGATAAATAAGATCATCAAGTGACTAGTTCAGGGCCCTTTTCTTGATTAATAGTTGATTCAGAATTGCAACTGGTGCTTGATGATACAGTGTACCTACTATGTATTCCAGGCAACATTCACTTGCATGGTCTTCAATTCATTTATAAAATATTACTATTGAAGTCGAAATGAGTTACTATATTTTACATTTAATGATTACTAAATAAATGAGTGAGACATTTGAATAAATTCAAGGGAGCCCCAAAGAAGCCTATTATTGAGATAAGTAGAATATGACTTGAATTAAACATATTAGTGCATAGGATTCAAAAAGTAATGTTTTCAGAGAAGGAAAGGCATCTTATTTAAGCCATCCCAAGTCTGTGTGATCTGATTGAATCAGCATTGCTTACAATAGGGTCCAAGGGAAATATGTTTCCCAATATTATCTGCTCCTAAAAGAGATTCCTCTTCATGGGGAAATAGTCTAACAAACTGAAGATAAAATATAACCTCTGGGGGCCTCTTCTTCCACATATTTTATTTTGTGGAGTTAGCAGGTAATAAATAAGGTATTAGGCTAGATTTCAGTTCAAATTTAATTTTGATTCCTGCAGTGGATTCAGCTGTAGCATTCAAACATAGTTTTGCAGGTGCAGAGAGAGTTATTTAGCCCTCCAGGGTGACTAATTGCTAGTAATTGCCTATAGGAAGGAGGTTGGGAAGGCCTGTCTCCATATCTTCCCCATCAGGTTTTGTGCAGGATCCTTAGCAACCTCGGACGGCAGCAGGGAGCAGTATAGCTATTGAGAAATCATCAGCAAGTATGCAATATTACAAAACAGGTGGATCTCAGTTCAAAAAACAGCCTTATGTGAAGTGGATTTTTACATAAATAGAAAACTATGAAAACATGCCCTTCTAAATAATGTGTTATTTTCATATCTGATTTATCTTCCATTCATAATTGGCTCTTACCAATATGGTAATTTCCCATTTCATCTCTTGCTTTCTTTCCCTTTCCAGTAACTAATGTACTATAGACTAGTATTCAATATGCCATTTAAAGAAATATGGGGGAATTTACTGATGTATGAAAAGAGTAATGTATTTATAATGAAAATACATATTGAAGCAAGTTCTTTAAAATAGTATATCTTTAAGTCAGACCTTTGTAACCTTGTGAAAGTATATGCTTCCTATGTCCTTCATGATTATGATTATTATTTTTGCCTCTTATCTCTATCATACTTTTGTAAATGTAACTCAAGATACAGAAATTTATCAAGTGGTAACATTTTTACATTGTCTGGAATTGCAAAACCCAAACAACAACAAAATACACAGTTTATGAACCATAAGAATTTAAGAAGATGTAATCCAAGAGATAAAATGGATTGCTCCTCAGCATGAAATGAAGAAAATCCAGGTCTTAGCTAATACTGAGAATTATTTTGTTATCTACTAAGCATCCTGCCAAGTTTCAGGACACTTTTTGAATGAAAGCAGCATTATAAAACATTCTTATTTATTTTCTCCAATCCTTTGTTTTTTTTTAAAGATTTACTTAGAGTGCAAAAGGGAAAGAGAGAGAGAGAGAGAGAGAGAGTCTCAAGTTGACTCCCCACTGAGCATGGAGTTGATTCCTGGATCAATTTCATGAGCCCGAGATCATGACTCCAGCTGAAACCAAGTCTGACACCTAACCGACTGAGCCACCCAGGCACCCATTTCCTTTAGTTCTTTTGTGTCACATTCCTTAAATATTGAATGCCTATAAACTTGTCATTTATCTTTCTCCTATGCCCCCACCCCAGCTCAGTACACATGTAAAATTTATTTCAGGAGCTTTTTTAGTGTAAAAAAATGCACTATGATTCAGAGCCTTGGTAATATTCATCTTGGTTAGTTTTATTCTATTACATGGATCTTAAACTTCTTTGGTAGTTTAGATAGTGTCATCTAAATAGTGATATATTCATTACTACTATTTGCATGATATACAAGATTCAGAAGTTTACTTCTATGTGTGTGTGTGTTGGAGGAGAGAGAGAGAGGGCAGGGGGAGAGAGGAAGAGAGAGGGAAAAAGGAGAAAGAGAGCTATTTATTGAGGATTTGGCATAAATGGAGGCTGAGAAGTCCCATAATCTGCCATGTGCAGACTGTAGGCCCAGGGAAAACCAGTGGTTTAATTCAAGTCTGAAGACCTGAGAAATAAGTGGGAGCAGTGTAATGAATCACAGTCCAAGGGCCGAAGAAGATTAAATGACCCTACTCAAGCTACCAGGGAGGAATGAATGGGAGTAAATTACTCTTCCTTGGTCTTTTCTATTCAGGTCCTCAGTGGATTGAATGAGGCCAACCTACATGGTGGCTGGTCTTCTTTATTCAGTCCATTGATTTCATATGCTCATCTCTTCCAGGGATGCCCTTCAGATACACCCAGAAAAAATATTTTACCAGCTATTGGGACATTCCTTATACTAATCAAATTGGTGCATAAAATTAACCAGCATTATGTGACTGGACACAAATCGTGAATTACAAAACATTTTGAAATGGTTAAAGAGAGTGCACCTATTTCTTTTTTCCAAATCAGTTCCCAAATGAGTATCCACACTTTGAAGAAATATATTCTAGAGGGAAGAAAATATTTTTAACTCTTTTTAGTATTTTACTTAGAATATCATTTGCATAATAGTAGAAGCTTACTTATGAAAGGTAATTTACTTAGAATCGTATAAGAGAGGGATGGTTTTAAAGGACAGCACTGCAGGAAGGAGTTTCTTCTGACAAAACTATCTCTTCAGTATAATTGATGAGTTGGTTCCATTCTGGTTCCTGGTGACCCATCCAGCACTGAGAAGGAAATGATGCAGGAAATGAATGTTGTGGTCTCATTTGTCAGGACCACCAGTTTCTTGTAGGACAACGGACTTTTCTCATGCTTACCCACCAGTGCTTTTCTCTTTCATTAAACTAGAGTGTCCTTTTGATAGCATCTTAGCATTAGTTCTTAAGGATCTGAATTTGTATTGCAAAGAAGAAAAATGATTAAAAATCACAAGAGTTCAATAAGAAAGAATCTTTTTAATATCATTACAGGTATTTTCAGACATACATCACTTGGCTCAATTTTAAATATGTATTTAAGGGACACCTGAGTGGCCCAGTGGTTAAATGTCTGCCATTGGCCCAGGTTGTGATCCTGGAGTCCCGGGATCGAGTTCCACAGCAGGCTCCCTGCATGGAGCCTGCTTCTTCTCCCTCTGCCTGTGTCTCTGCCTCTCTCTGTGTGTGTCTCTCATGAATAAATAAATAAGTAAAATCTTTTAAAAATATGTATTCAAGTGTTTACCTGATCATTTCCCTGAGTCTGGGTCTATGATATACTGGAAAACCAATATCCTAGACCAGTTCCTCTGTAGTGGTAACCACTCAAACCGGGGTAGGTTCCATTTGTTTTTCCTCTTCATTTACATAAGCAGTAAGTTTTAATTTCACTAACCAGTTTATAAGTTGATTCATTTGTAGTATATTTTTTTTTTTTAGGTTTTAAGTAATGAAGGACTAAATTGGTTTACATAGTTTATATGATAAACAAATGTGTGATTAAGATTGAATATTATTTCCTTAGGAATCTCTAGCCTCTTCCAGGATAGCTCCAATCACCTTATTTTATACTTCTATAGGAACATTTATCTTTCCTTCATGGCAGTGTAATTTTATTTATACCGGTATGTTTTTGTTGTTGTTTAATCAAGTATTTTTCAAACAACTACTTTACACGGATTACTTTTACCATAGTGAATATTCTGCGTGAATAAAGTAGATAAAAAACACTGCTTTGTGAAGTTTATATCCTAGTAATCAAGGCAAAAAGCTGGCAATGTGTATTTATAATGTCAGGTAATAAAAAGTGTTTTGCAGATTAAATTAAGCAGAGTAAAAATGGAGAATGACCTAGGAGGGGCTGCCATACAAGATTAAATATGCTAGTTAGGAAAGACCTCTCTGAGGAGGTAATGTGGAATCAAGAACTGAATTGATAACAACTGCCCATCCTGTGAAGATCAGAGGGACTGGCTCTTTAGGCAAAAGGAGAAACCCTGAGGGGGACCCAATTATAGCGTAAGGCCAGTGATACCAGGTGTGCTACATGAGAGAAAGTGGTAGAAGTCGGCATTACAGAGGCTGACAGATCACACAAGGCCTTGTTGGTTGACGTAAGTTCATGTCTTTTTTAAAGTTCAGTGGAAAGTCATGGTAGGATTTTAACTGGTATTTTATCAGTTAGACCATCCCTGTCATACGAGGACAGGGTCTGCAGTTATCCATTATAGCCCCAAAGCTAACAATAAATATTGGATGGATGAGTGGAGGTCAGATAAAGGAATTAATGACCCTCTGACCCTGTTGCTCTTTTATGCTGTGATTCTTTAAGAAAAGCAAAGCTTTTTGGTCATTTGTAACCAATAAAACAAATGTTTTATTTTTCTAACATCAGAGTTATATATATAACTATTCGGTGTTGCATTTGTATTCCTTCACAAATATACGTTTAAAACTTACTACATCTAGATAAACAGAATTTCTGAATGAATGTTACATACTTTTCTTTCCTTATTCTAGGGTTAAAAAAATGTGATTGGCTTGACAGCTTGAACATGATTGACTGTCCACTTAAGCTTACTTGTATTAACATTGATAACTAATCCTAAAGGGTAATGCTAAATCAGATTCCTAGCTCAGAGGTCAGTGGATCAGACATCAACTCTAAAACAATGAGATAGGATAGACAAATGATCAAAATCTAGTTAATCCCCATCAGGAGGCCTGTGAAACAAGTATGTGTTTTTATGGGCTTGGTAGCTACCTCCTTATTGGGTAGAGATGACCTAAGCATCTTTGTCATCTCTCTCTAACGGAGGGTTCCATCAAATCCAGGAGCTACTATCTCAAAGTTTAAAAATGTCAGCCATTTGCAGTTCTTGATCAATTTGGAGAATAAAAGTGAAATCAAGGATATTATGGGAGTAACATTGAAAAAAATCTTTGCCATGGTTGTCTATATAAGGGAAACAGGTTTTTTAAAAAGGTGAAAATTAGAGCTTACTTCTCATATATAAGAAATGTTTAACTAGTACCATTCAAGTATGATTGAAATTCGTGTGATCTAAAGAGACTAAATTTAGATTTGAAAAAAAAGCAATGTGGCTACTTTCCAAGACAGATCCATATAATATATAAAATTATGAAATAATATGGTTGTGGAACATAACAAAATGTTACTTAAATAGCTCTCTTTTCAAAATAATATTTAAACTTAGAGATTATTTTTGTCAGAAGAAATCAACATTTTAAATCTTTATTTTTTTTTAATTTTTATTTATTTATGATAGTCACAGAGAGAGAGAGGGGCAGAGACACAGGCAGAGGGAGAAGCAGGCTCCATGCACCGGGAGCCTGATGTGGGATTCGATTCCGGGTCTCCAGGATCGCGCCCTGGGCCAAAGGCAGGCGCCAAACCGCTGCGCCACCCAGGGATCCCAAGAAATCAACATTTTAATGCCTGAAATTATAAGTAATAAAAAATGCTTTGCAGATTAAGCAAAAAGCAAAGACTTTGCAGAAGTAGAAGACATTTTCTTAGGATCTTAGAATTCTCTTTATTTTTCTTGAATTAACTTAAAAAAGTCGGGACGCCTGGGTGGCTCAGCGGTTGAATGTCTGCCTTTGGCTCAGGGTGTGATCCCAGGGTTTGGGATCGAGTCCCACATTGGGCTCCATGTGAGAAGCCTGCTTTTCACTCCTCTGCCTATGTCTCTGCTTCTCTCTGTGTCTTTCCTGGATAAATAAATAAATTTATTTATTTGCGAGAGACACAGAGAAAAAGAGGCAGAGACACAGGCAGAGGAAGAAGTAGGCTCCAGGCAGGGAGCCCAGTGTGGATCCAGATCATGCCCTGAGCCAAAAGGCTTTCGCTCAACCACTGAACCACCCAGGCATCTCTACTGACATTTAACTTTTGTTCCTTGATCCTGTTCATTCTAAAGTTAGCACTTTTTTCTTGTTATATATTTGCCAGGCAGCATATTTGGGTAGAACTCCCAAAGATACCCCTCTCCATCACTTTCTCCTCTGTTCATACTCAGGAATGCTCCAAACATCCATCTATCTATGTATCTATGTATCTATGTATCTATGTATGTATGTATGTATCTATCTATCTATCTATCTATCTATCTATCTATCTATCTATCTATCTATTTTTATTTATTTATTTCCAAACATCAAATTAAAGCTTTGCACACAAATTGAGGTAACCCATGTTGTTTGCATGTCTCTTCCTCATCTGGCTTGTGTGATCTTTAAGTGCTGTGAGTTATCCTGCTCTTTTTGCTGTCTCTTGTAACACCCAACAGAGACTTTTCTGTGTAGGAGATACTTAGATGTTCATTGACCAGATAGATAAATGAATGAAAATTTTATTCCTATTTTGATTCTTAGTTCTTAAATCCATAATTCCTTGATTTGTCAACTCTGCTTGGTCATTTGAATCTCAGCATTTCCTGTGATACGGAAGGGAGCATTAACCAGGGAAGGAGAAGACTATTTGGTTGTTGAAGCTCTTTTTTTCCTGTACGCTTTCATATTTTTAGAAAGAATAGGCCCTTTTTTCCTGCTGTAACACAGTCCTGTTTTTTTTTTCTTTTCTTTTTCTTCTTCTTTTTTTTTTTTTTAGCTGTACCAAACTAGACTACTGAATATATGTTACAATGAGCCATGTCACACTGGTACGAAGATAAACAAATGTGATGTTAATGTGACTTGAATGCAGAATCTGTTTTTCTCCTCTATAGCCTCCAGAGCTTTAGAGAATTTTGTCGCTGTCCCACTTAACTGGCATCTTTCTTAAAGGGCTGATTTTATTCACACCAATTACTTTCTCATTCTCTTCTTGATTTCTTTCACTCAAATTCAGTAAATTCTCATATTCTAGTACAATATCCTACTGATCATTCATACCTTTAGCCTCATTCCTTGAACAGAATTCAGAATCTGATTTGGAGCTTGCTTCTCTGAGTGTGAAACATATCCTGTTATAAATAAACTCATGGAGTTTATTTATGTTTGATACTAGATGAGTCACATCAGCATATGTTTTGCTTCATGCTATCAGCATCTCATGGGTTGAGCTCTCATCATTTTTTACCCTAAAAGTGACAGTGCCAAATATGTTTTGAGAGACTAAAGTCAGTTTCAAGAAACTCTCCTCTCCACAATGGTTGGAGAGAGCCAAATTTAATCTAGCCCAGTAGTTTAATGAAAGAAGTATACACTTTTTCCTTCTACTTCTCTTAATTTTTGAGTGTCATAGGTTAATAAACTGGTGTGTAGTAGTTAAGTGAGGAAGAACACCACCACCAACAAAGTAGTTTCATCCTGTTTTATGAATGACTACCTAAACCTCAGAAAAGTAAATGACTTGTTCCAAAGCAAAGAAATGACAGAATAGGGATTTGAATTCAGGCTTTCAGGCTCTGAAACTATCACTTCACTAAGGTGTGAGGTAAGCTTCCCTTTACCCATTGTTTGGGCATGTGTAGGACTGTGAATACACAGAGAACTGATAGCTCTTCATAAGGAAATACACATAAAAAAACCCCATTTTAGCAATTTTGCTTATAGTAACAGAACCTTTTTGGTGTTTTCCCATTTGCAAGTCATTCAAGGAAGATCTAGCACCAAGATTTAGAATGTAGGGATTTATTTTTCCTGTTGACTTAATTTGGGACTACTTATCAAAATTGTAGGTCATGAAGAATTCATCTTGATATCAATGACTAACATGTGTTAGTTATTGTATAGTATACAATATGCTGATTACAACTTTGTCTTTATATCAGCTCATTCAAACATCATCAGTAATAGTAATAATGACAACAAAATAGTAATAATTATTTAGTGCTTAAAATGTAAGGGAATGTTCTAGGGAGATTTATATATGTATATTTTCTGTGTGTATGTGTATATATATAATAGTGTACAGTATAAAATTATCATGTATATTATATACACTTATTTCGTTTGAAAAAAGAAATTTTAGATAAGGAATTTCAGTAACTTGCCTGAGATTACTTAACTCAATAGGAGATGGAACCAGGATTTAAGGTTATATGGTCTGGCTCCAGAGCCTGCCTTTAATCATTAAAAAGGATCTAGTGTGCTTTTTACTACATGGACACTTAAACATAATTACAATGTGATCAAGTCACTGCTAGAGTTGCATTTATAAAGAGATGCATAAAACACTAAAAATACTAGCAGATACAATTAAATGATGGCATGTTAATCATGCCCAGCTTCTATATCAGAAATCATATTTTACTTGGAGGGGCCAGCAACAGTTAAAGAACACATTACAGCTTTATTAAAATACATGTGAGAATCTGGCATTCCATAGAAAGTCCAGCCACTGAAGGAATATTACTGTCTCTGTTTATATATTATGTGTCTCTTAATCAGGAAACAGAAAATTATTGCTGTGAAAGCTGTATATCTATGACAGGGCAATAATGTTTGCAAAGCATTGGTGATTATAAATTTTTTTAAAGATTTTATTTATTTATTCATGAGAGGGAGAGAGAGAGAGAGAGAGGCAGAGACACAGGGAGAGGGAGAAGCAGGCTCCATGCAAGGAGCCTGATATGGGACTTGATCTGGCGTCTCCAGGATCAGGCCCTGGGCTGAAGGCAGCGCTAAACCACTGAGCCACTGGGGCTGCCCAGCATTGGTGATTATAATGTAGATTTTTTCAGTATATAGGAATATTTGTGTGTATCTGTGACTGTGTGTCTATCTTTTCTGCATTCTACATTAAATGTAGAATGCATGTGAGGAAGGTATGTACTTATGCCTCTCAAAATAATTATTTCTTGCTCTTTGGTATTTCAAAATTATTATAGCAGTGGTGTAGTTTTAAAAGTAAAAGTATTTATAAATTGTTTATTTTCTGACAACTTGAAAACCCCTTAAATAAGTTTAGGGAAAAGTTTGAAGAAACACTGTCCCTTTATTTTATTTTTCTGTACTAGTACTGCCACTGTCTGAATTTCAGATCCCATAATTTATCTCCTGGATTATTGCAGTCATCTCCTAATTAATCTCTCTCTGTCTTCAGTCTCTCACTCCTAAAGTTCATTTTCCTTATCAAGGCCTTTCCATAACCACAGGCTGAATTTTGTTCATAGGTTTTCATTGGTACAGAATGAAGCACAAATTTTGTATTTTTTTATGCAGTATAAAACATGTCATAATTTAATCTTGCCATTTAAGAAGATATTATTGAGGTTTTATATGCCTGACACTGTTATCTTTCCTTCTGTAATAATGAATCTTACTACCCACCCCCACCCCTGTCCCCAGTCAACATATTACATGTGGCTCCTTTTAACATTTTTTGTATTATCAGTTGTTCTTAGGTGTAATTTGCCTTAATATACTTATCTCCCCATATATACTATCTCTGAAAGATCTCATGAATATACTAGATTCTAAGTACATGCCTAGTATGTTGAAACATTGCTTACCACTCATAAATGTTGGCATATTCTAATTATCTAGTGTCTTTAAGAGTTAATATGGTAATAAGGATATAATAATTATTTTTCTATAACTCATGTAGTCTATATCAGTGTAGCAGAAGTAGTAACTCCTCAAATACCCCCCAAAATCAGTGTTTGTAATTAACTTCTCATATTTAAAAATATTACATTTATATATTTATATTATACATTACTTTATGTGTTTGTTTCCTGTCTCTACGATTATAGTCAATATCCACGAGAACATTACATTTTTATTCTATTTATGTGTATCTCAAGACCTAGTAAATTATAGAAGGGATGCTTTCACCATTATATAACAAGATATATATCCACATATATGATTATCATATATATAATATCTATACTCAGTAAATATATTTGAATGAATTTATAGAGTCCTATTTGTGTCTTGAGTTTTATCACATGTATTTCAACTGTGTTATCCTTTCCAATTCCTCAATATCCAAAATAATAGTAAATACTATTACTTTCCTAATTTTAAGAATGAGGAGATGTAGGCTTGGTATAAGTAAATGACTTACTGAAGGATACTCAACTCATAAAAGGTAGTATAGCACGACTTACATCCAGGCCTATTTGAAGGAAACAAATGCCCTTAGTCACTATTATATACTTCCCCTAAAATAATTTCCTGAAGGAAATTCTACCTGAAAATGTGGGAAGAATTATGCTTTGTGGAATCATGGGCAGGAAGAGAGTTAAATCAAATGTCCCTATGGTTCCCAACTGTGGGGCCAGCATAGTCAAACTCACATTGGGCAGTGAAGCCTAGTGGTGCATTATAAGCTCAGGAATAAGTAAAAAGATTTAGTATGGAGCAGATAATGTGGTAAATAGGAAGTATCATTAATCAGAATCTAAGAAACCAGAGAACCATGAACCAGTGTGTTGAGTTAAAGCAGGCTAACATACTTAACTCTCAGGAAGGGGAATGCAAATGAATATATAGATGGATGGGTGGGAAAATAACCCACATCATTCAGACACTATTTTTGACTTCCTGGAGTGATAGGCAGATGTATGTAACAATAGGACTTCTCAGTTGCAAGAAAAGAAACACAACTCAGGTAAATCTGAGAATTACCCTCCTTCTCTAAAGCATCCAAATTAAATACCAAAAAGATCTCTGAAGTTTTGACCAATGCATGAGGTACAGACTATAACTGGGTCATGAATCAGGGTTGCTGTGCTGCTGCTGCTACTGCTGCTACTGCTGCTGCTTCTTCGATTTTATTTATTTATTTTTTGAGAGAGAGAATATGAGCTCAAGCAAGGGAAGGGAGAGACAGCAAGAGATTCTTCAGCAGACTCCAAGCTGAGCATGGAGCCCAATTGGGGTCTCAATCTCATGATCTTGAGATCATAACCTCAGCCAAAACCAAGAGTCAGATGCTTAACCAGCTGAGCCACCCAAGCACATCTGTGTCATGGCTTCTAATTTGACAACCCCAGAGTTCCACAGAGATGAAAGAGATGATTCTTTGAATGGATATTAAGCAAATAACATGAATGATTCTCCATGTAACATTGTCATAGAAGCTGTATCACGATTACCCATCTAACAAATGTTACTGAGTACAAACTCTGACGTGATTTAGAAAATATCACTTCCTCTGTTATGCCCTCTCTGGTTGTCCAGCAGCCCAGATGTCCTCATCTGTTAACTGAGAATGATCAAATCTAATTTGTGTTTGGTATGTAGATTAAATGAGAATGTATAGGAGAACGTTATTTGAATGATGAAGTATCATGTAAATATGAGGTGCTATTTTATCATCAGTATCAAGTCATGCAAGCTGCCTTTCTATCTCCAGATGTCTTTACTTTAAATTTCCAATTTATCTCATATTACATTTTTTTTTTCAGTTATAAGTCCATTTTCACTTTCAAACACAAATCACAGTTTAAAGAGAGCACATATATAACTCTCTGGGCAAAGAATGATACTGAGACATAAGGAAAACCTGGAACTTTTATATGTTTTCCTATGTGAGGATGATGTTTCAGACATGTAAGATTTCCTTTTTTTTTTTTTTTTTAAGAGAGCACACATAAGCAAAGGTTGGGGTTGGGGGAGGGGCAGAGGGCCAGAGGGAATCCTAAGCTGGCCCCACACACACATGGAGCCCAATGCAGGGGTTGATCTCCTGACCCTGAGTTCATGACCTGAGCCAAAAATAAAAAATCAGATGCTCAACTGACTGAGCCACCCAGGTTCCCCTCAGACATGTCAGATTTCTAAGAGGGAAAAAATAATAGATAAAGGCATTGCCATTTTCAGGAGCAGTATTTAATGATTGTTTTATTGATTGGGAATAGGTAGATAAGTCTATAGGGAAAAGCGAATAAGGAATGAAACTACAGGTATGGGCTCAGAGATCCTATCAACAGGCCAAAGACCAAGCAGATGGAGAAAAACTAGGATCTAAGATCTGAGATAAAGGATAAAATGTAAAACCATGATATATAGTCAAACATAGGAGAAAATGAAGAAAATTCCTGAGTTTATAGAGTTGGAGTTAGAAAAAACTGACTTGTTTTCCAGACATTCCTACTATAATTCATTTTAAATATTGTATATTTTCTTGATATGTCAAGATATCACTCAGGTGTGTGTATGAAAGGTGGAGAGAAGAAATGTGTTTGATTTCTCTAGAGTTTTGGGGGCTTTGCTAATTCTTGGTATTGTACATTAAAATGGTAATTTGCTGACAGATTTAATACAGTAATTTGGCAGTAGGATTCTTTGAAGGCATGAAGGTCTTGTCAGTTATACCCTGCCTCTTGTCAAGGGTTCTTACCACTTAAAAAGGGAACTAAGCAGTCAAATAACTCTTAAGGTTTTATTAATGAAGACTGGGTAGCTCCCAAAGTACAGTAGCAAAGTACTGCTAAAATGAAATTACTGAATTTGGCTTGACCCAAAGCCCTTCACCCTTAACTTAGAATTAAAGATAACCTGTCCCAGGAGGAGTCTAGGCTGACTTAACCAAAACAGTTGCAGGGATTGATATTGGCACAAAGAGAGAAAAGACCAAGCTGGTCCCATATTGGCTCAGGTCATGATCTCAGGGTAATGGAATAGACCCTTGTGTAGGGCTCTGTGCTTAGTGGGGAGTCTTCCTCTCTCTCTCTCTCTCTCTCTCTCTCTTTCTCTAAAATCAATCAATCAATCAATCAATCTGAAAAAAAAAAAGCCACTTCCTTTTCTCATCCATAAGAAGCAGCTTTTTATCCATTCATGTTTGATCATGAGATTGCAGCAATTCACTCACATCTTCAGACTTCACTTCTAGTTCTAGTTCTCTTGTTGTTTCTACCACATCTGCAGTTCCTTCTTCCATGGAAGTGTGAAACCCTCAAAGTCATCCATGAGGGTTGAAATCAGCTTCTTCCAAACTCCTGCTCGTATTGATATTTTGACCTCTTCCCGTGAATCACACATGTTCTTAATGGCATCTAGAATGGTGAATCCTTTCCAGAAGATTTTCAATTTACTTTGCCCAGATCCATCAGTGGAGTTACTATCAATGGCAAGTATATAGCCTTATGAGATGTATTTCTTAAGTAATAGTTAAAAGTTGAAATTACTCCTTGACCCATTGGCTGCTGAATAGATGTTATGTTAGCAGGCCTGAAAACAATCTTGATCTCATCATGCATCTTCATTGCAGCTCTTGGGTAACCAGCTGCATTGTCAATGAACAGTAATATTATAAAAGGAATCTTTTTTTTCTGAGCAACAGGTCGCAACAGTGGACCTAAAATATTTGATAAATTGCATTATAAACAGATGTGGTGTCATTCAGGCTTTGTTATTCCATATATAGAGCACAGGGAGAGGAGATTTAGCTTAATTCTTAAGGGTTGTAGGATTCTTAGAATGCTAAAATGAGTGCTGGCTTCAATATAAAGTCATCAGCTACATTTGTCCCTAACAACAAAGTCAGCTTGTCCTTTGAAGCTTTGAAGCCAGGCACTGACTTCTCCTCTCTAGCTATGAAGATCCCAGATGGCATCTTCTTCCAAAAGAAGGGTGTTTTATCTACATTGAAGATACGTTGTTTAGTGTAGTGACCTTCATTATATTACCATAGCTAGATATTCTGGATAACTTGCTGCAGCTGCTCTATCTGGACTTGATGCCTCATCTTGCACTTTTATGTAATGGAGAAGGCTTCTTTTCTTAACCCTCATGAACCACCTCTGCTAGCTTCAGAGTTTTCTTCTATAGCTTCCTTACCTGTCTCTCTTTCACAGAATTGAAGGGAGTTAGGGCCTTCCTCTGGATTGGGCTTTGGCCTAAGGAAATGTTGTGGCTGGTTTGATTTCTATATAGACCACTAAAACTCTCCATATCAGCAATAAGGCTGTTTCCCTTTCTTATGTTGTGTGTGTTTGCTGGAGTAGCACTTTGAATTTCCTTCAAAAACCTGTCCTTTGGATTCACAGTTTGTCTAACTGTTAGTACAAGAGGTCTAGCTTTCAGCCTATCTAGGTTCTTGACATGCCTTTCTCACTAAGCTGAATCATTGCTAGCTTTTGATTTAAAGTGAGAGATGCATGACTCTCCTTTCAGCTGACCACTTAGAGGCCACTGTAGTATTTTTTTTTAAAGATTTTATTTATTTATTCATGTTCATGAGAGACACAGAGAGCGAGAGAGAGGCAGGGACACAGGCAGAGGGAGAAGCAGGCTCCATGTAGGGAGGGAGCCTGACGTGGGACTCCATCCCAGGACTCCAGGATCACTCCCTGAGCCAACGGCTTGAGCCACCTGGGCTGCCCCCATTGTAGTATTCTTAATTGGCCTGGTTTCAGTATTATCGGTCTCGAAGAGGGAGGCCTGAGGAGAGAGAAAGGGATGGCAGAAAAGGCTGCTTGGTGGAACAGTCAGAACACACAAAACATTTATCAGTTAGGTTCGCCATTCTTAGGTGGACATGGTCCTTGTGCCCTATAACAATTTCCATAGTAACATCAAAGATCACCATAAAAATTATAATGATGAAAACATTTGAAATAGTACAAGAACTATCAGAATGTGACACAGAGACCTGCAGTGAGCAAAAACTTAGAAAAATGGCACCAGTATATTTGCTTGATGCAAGGTTGCCACAAACCTTCAATTTGAAAAGCAACAACAACAATAATCTGCAAAGCACAGTAAAACGAAGTATGCCTATACAGAAACCATCCTTTCTATTGAGGAGTGAAAGTGGAGAGGTACCAGTGTATTCATTCTATCCCCCTAAATGAGAAGGTTTTTAATCTGTTTTATATATATGGCCTAAAGAAGAATGGGGTGATAGAGAGGGTTTGGTTTTCCCCTTCAGAATGAATCAATTTTTATTTATGAGAATAGAGAAGAAATATCCTTAAGTAAGGAAATAAGAATGACCTTGAAACTAAGTATATTATTATCCAGATATGGATATAGTCTGAATTTAATTTTTATTAATGTAGATAATAGCTTACATGGGCCTTATGGCGACATTACTAGCACTCTAAAATTTAATTAGATTTTTAGAGCTTCTGTTAATGTCTTTTGTAGGATTATACAATCTGGGGCATCACCAGCAAGCTTCATACATTTTATTTTCATTATGATATGAAATACACAGGAATGAGGTATTTTGCATAGTGAAACAGTTTTGAATTTAGGATATTTACCTAAAATTAACCCCAGAGGGTTGAAATCAGTATTCTTGTTGTATCATAATATAGATGCATGCTATTTATATATATTTCTATATCTATCTTAAAAATATTTGTTGCATGCTAATATTACTATTATATATTAATATCAGTTCCTCTTCTTATCAATATTGATATTTTCATAATTATTAGATTACAACAATTTAAATATATATACTCACAGTGATTTTAAAATAGCTAATTTTGATGCAACCTATTTTCTTTAATGTCTATATTTCCCTGAGCTTTTTGTCATAATGAAATGTTTCATTTTTTGTCACTTAATTAATGTACCCTTATTATTTATGTAATATGTCTTCCCAATTCCAACAAATCATTTAAATTAATAGAAAAGTGTCTTCAACATTTTTAAGTCACCACAACAATATGCTAGATTCTTTTGTAAATTTTAAACCATTTATCTTCCCTTAGAAGCCAAAAAACCCCCAGGAATTTGGGGCAAGAATTAAATCTCTATTTTATATAAGATGCTTATAGAGGGAAAGAGAAGGTATTGGTTTTAGCAGAGAGAGAGTTGTCTTAGTTATTATCAGCCAAATTCCCAATTTTATGTTGCTGGTAAAAAGGTAAATCATTAGGGGATGTTCTGTGAAAGTCTGGGGTAAATAAAACCCTATCCAGCATTGATAAGAAGAGGCAGCATTGTATAGAGGGCCAGCAAAATGGGAACCAGAGCCAGAAATTTATGTACAGGATTTGCTATTTATTAGCTGTTTGATCTGGAAAAGTCAGTATTGCCCTGGCCCAAGTAGAGTTCTCTGTAAAATGAGGTGGTCGAACTGGATGTTCCCAGGATTCTTTAGAGCTCTAGCAGTATACAAAGTTAATTATTGCAGGAACACCAAGTGTTACTTGCTTTGTGTATGCATCATGCATATTCACTGAGGCTTTGTGCAGCCATCTTCTGCTGTAATAATCCTGTCCTTATATGCCTTCTGGTAGCTTTAGAGAAAGATTCTGTTGGGATGGGACTCAGTCTGGCATGATTGCAACCTAGTAATTACAAAGTACCAATTGATCCTCATCTATAATTACAGTATGAGCCTGTTATTCATTTTTCCCTAGTACATTACATTGGGGGTGGGGAGGCTCCGGCAGAGGTTTCTAAAACTTAAATACATCCATATTTTTAGTCTTATACTCTTCACCGAATTGGTATTTATCTTTCATGATTGTCAGGCTTCTATCCCTTTAGAATCAGTCATGTCTATTTATGCCCTTGATGGACTTGGAAGGGGAAAGGGATTAGAATATAATGGAGTATATAAGAAACAATCTTTAATCAAACAGCTTATCTCTTCATCCTCCTATGAAGATAAGATCACAACAAATATGAAACAATGGCAGGAAAAGGTCATATAAAGTCTCAGCTTATGAAAAAGGCAATCCCAAATAAGCCTGTTCCCCTCTTCTCTAGACAAACATTCTCTTTTTGTGTTGATGTTTTACTGCACATGATCATTGTAGATATTCATGGTTGTGCTTTACAATGAATTTTTAATTTTTTTTCTGATTAGATCTTTGCAATTATTCATAATGTTCATTTGAGGAAAATAAAATGATATACACTGAGATGGGTGTTAACAGATCGTAAGATTTGATATGTTTTGAGAAGAAATGGTAATGATAAATGACAGTGACCTAATTTGTGGCACAATCTTCTTACATAAAATAATCTACTAGTTTGTAATTATGTGATTAATTTACCAAGAAAAAAAGTCAATCAAGTCAGAATCAAGTTATAGAATCAAAAAAGTGTCTGGAACTTTTCAAATTAATCTATTAATAATATAAATATTATTCAAAAATATTTTTAGGAGAAAGATGTTCATTTATTTGCTACTAAATTCAAAAGAATGATCAAGAAATAGCAAAAATCTCAAAAAATAAAGATAAGTTTTTTCTTTTAATGTTTATAAAGCATATCTGCGTACATAAAACCCCATCTTACAAGAAATAAATGAAGTAGTGAGGCAAAGTGTAATCAAGTATATTCTAAAGATGAGAAACTGAGGTTTAAAGGGTTTAAATACCACATCCATGATCACAAAGCTTTTCAGAGGTAAAGCTAAGAAATATATTTCACACTTCATGTTCTTTTCTCTCTGTCATTAAGAATACAAAATGAAAAATCCAAGGGATGTGAGTTCAGAAAGGTTTTTATTTTAGTACACTTATTTGCTTATGAAATAAATATGGATTTACTCATAATGCATGAGAGACATAGACAAGTATGTCTAACTTGAAGGTTGCCATTATAAAATAAACAAAACTATAATAAGTATATAGGTGAATTATAGTTTGATTAAGATCAAAAATCATTAGGATGATTTGACTTGAAACATAAATTGTATGAAAATATATTTATAAATGCTAGTTAAAGTTTGAAGTTATTTGGTAAAGAAAAAACACACTTTCATAGAGTGAATATGAAAAAAGTATGGAAAATATTTAAGTGTTTTATGCACATGTGTTTCTGTATCTCATAACATTCTGAGCAAGTAAATATAATTAGCTCATATTGTAAACAAGAAACTTGGGAATGAAGGAAGTTAATTTCTTCTTACATGGCAAGAAATGGCAGAGCCAGAATTCAAGTCTAGGTCTTTCTAATTTAAAAATCTTTATGCTTGTTTTTTACTTTATTAATGATCTTATCTCTATGCTATATTATATCATTTTGATACTCAGTAAATATTTCATGACTGATTGGCTGAATGTGTAAACATTTAAAAAACCTTTTGGATTTATACTGAAGTGAGATTAACATAGAGCTATTCCACTCAGGAGTATGAGCAGTGGGCAAATAAGAGATGTAGTAAGCCTGCTGGAAGTAGAGGAGAAAAGAGAGCCTTGAGTGTATTTGGTGATAAAAGACTAAAAACTAAAAGCATTCACTAACTTACTCAATATCAAGCACATGTCATCTTAAAGACAACAATAAAATCTGTTAATATGATGTGGAAGCAACTAATCATTGCAGGATTGCTCAAAGGATATGTATGAGACTCACACGAAGGTAGGGGTGGACTTGTAAGTCCTGCCAGGAAGGGGCTGCTGCTGAACGCAACAAGGCAGTAGCAGACAAATATGCAGGAAGCAGTAGAAAAATTTAATATCAATAAGGAAGGATCATCAACCTTTGTTTGGCTTTATAATGACCATTACTCTTCATTTGGGGTTATTGATTGTTCTAAAGGCGAGGACAAGTGTAATGACTTGTTACAGCCACTCTGGTTGAATGTCGGGCCTCCAAGATGATCATTATCAAGAGTGGATTACAGAAATAGTTGAGGTGTTGAAACTACAGTACAAAGAAGAAAGACAGAACAGGGAGAGAGTAGGTCCTTGCCTACTTCCTTAGTCTTTTTCTGAGGGGAAATGCCCTTGGAAAGTTGTATGCTTTCCAAATTGGAAATCTCTTCAGTAATCTTTTTAAAAAATTTTTAAAAAGTAAGCTCTATACCCAATGTGGGGCTCAAATTTAGGACCCTGAAATCAAGAGTCACATGCTCTACTGACTGATCTAGCCAGGTGCCGCTCTTCAGTAATCTTCTCACCTCTGGTAGTAGGTGAGAAGAGGAGGACATTTTTGTAGTAAAGTTTTAGATTTTTGTCAGTAAAGGAGTAGGGCACCTCCAAAAAGTGTGAAAAATTAAATTTTGTGTTTTTGCTTTTTATTAAATACTAACACTGATCTTTGCACCAGACCTGCCTGGACATGGAATGGGTTGCCTTATGTAAGGGAATGAGTTCCTCATCCACAAAGGTGGAGAAGAAGGAAAAATATGTCAACAGCTTACCTTTGTCCTTCATTATTATGACTATTATCTAATTTTTTTATTTACCAAGGTAAAATTCACATAATGTAGAATTAACCATCTTTACATGAACAATTCACTTGGGTTTACCACACTCACAATATTATGCAAAGACTACTTCTGTTTCTTTCCAAAATATTTTCATCACCTTAAAATAAAATCCAGCATCCATTAAGTGGTTGGTTGCTCCCCATTCCTTCTTCTCACCCCAGCAATCACCAGTCTTCTTTCTGTCTTATTGGATTTACCTATGCTAGATATTTTGTACAAATAAACAGAATCTTACAGCACCTTTTGTGTCCAGTTTCTTTCACTTAGCATCATGTTTTTAAGATTCATCCATACTGTAGCATTTATCAGCATTTCATTCCTTATTATGACTGAAAACATTCTATACGTATTCATCTGTTGATGGACATTTGAGTTGTTTCTACCTTTTGGCTATTGTAAATAGTACTACTATGACCATTCATGTACAAGAGTTTGAATAACTGCTTTCAATTCTCTGGGAGCTACATTTTTTGGATCATTTACTTTGTGCTAGTCACTGAACTGAGTGCTTTATATATATATAGGAACTCTGAGTTCTCAGGACCCTAAGAGGTGAGTATTATTATTATCACTGTTTTGCAAATGAAGAAACTAAATTACAGAGAGATTAACATACATTGTATTTGATCACACACTGATGTTGCTAGGAATTAAAGACAATCAGCCACATTCTGGCGTCTGTACACTATATATTCTTTCTGTTTCATGTCTTAAGTTTCATACTTAACACCTATAACTGCTTCAGCTGAGTCATTTCTGATACCATCTTTGCCTATTCCCCCTAGGCACATTATGATTTGTTATTTCCTGTTAAGATGCAGAATCCGGTATTGGATTTAAGATTTCGGGAGTAATTGTTTCTATTACAATCATTGCCATTTTTGTCATTTTGGTTATGTTTGAATGGTACTTAGGTGTTATTTTTGTAAGAAACAGTTTAAGTTTTTTTCCTCAAATAATAAAAATCATATAATTAAAAAAACTATTAAAAAGCCACAAATTTCACAGCCCAGAGTATTTCATTAAGAGTAAAAGAAAATCAAAAAAAAGTAAAAATCACAGAACATATGCAAAATTAGAAATCCAAGTAGTAAAGAAATATATAAAATTTTTATTATGACTTTTGTCTGAAAAAAGGCATTACGTTTCTAAATATTTTCAGTTATGTTCTGTGTGACACTGGTACTTTTCAGAGTCTTATTAATTTCATTGAGAGTTTGCTGTAGCTTATTTTTAGGCATATATCAAACCAGAAGCTAATAGTGAGCTGGCGGTAGATTAAAACTCCCAGATACTATTCTTAAGATCTATTGTCACACCATGAACACCATTCTGTCACAGTGGCTTATGCAGTTTATTTTCTTAATATAAATGCTGAACTTTCCACATCCCAGTGTAATTAATCGGGCATGTGTTAGCCTCATGCCATTTTTTCAAGGTAGGTATATATCCCAAGTCTGATATTCATTTTGTTAGTGATCACTTTCAGTTGGAAAAGTACAAAGACCATCCTGGGAATTTTTCATTTATTTCAGGGTATTTAACACTATCAGCTGAGAGGAGATTTTGACTGCCTTAAGCTACACTTAGAAGCATGTCTCCTTTGCATTTTTTCCTGAGATACTCCTGCGCAGACCAAGCATCACCAACCATGGAGTTACACAGAGAAACAAGATTCCAATTGTAGAACCAGACTGTCATTTGTAGTGAGGATTTGGTGTGGGGGAATGAAGAGATGTTCATCAAATTTAACTATAGCATTTAAAACCAGAGGTTCTATGCAATTCTCAGTTTGAGTATTGAATTATGCAATCTTTTGCTCAGTATAATTTATTATCTGAGAGATGTGCCTACATTAATACCATTTGACCACGTTTTAATCTCACTAAGCTGCTATGAATTAAACCAAATGGTAAAGTTATAATGTATGACTCCAGTTCATACCAATATAAGTTAATGTTAACCAATAAAATGAAATATGTTTTTTAAAAACGAAATGTGTTTTGCCTGACCCTGAGATCCGTATCTTTTTTGCATATAATAATCCTGTAATGAAAGTCAAGGTAAGCTTTTTCTTATATCTTTTTCAATAAACTATTTGTATTAGAATAGAAATCCTTAATTATTAGGTGTATATACTTGTTGATATCTTCACTGAGTTTGAAGATATTAATTAGGTATTATTTATGTATTCTCACTTATAAGATGTTAATATTGATCATTTAGGGGTGGACATGCTTTTTAAAGTTATGCAATTTACTAATGAGCTTTTCAAGAATTTTTTTTTTCACCCAATCAGTGCTCATACACGTCTGTGTGGTTTCTTTACATAGAGATAAAGGCAAGCCAGAAGGTAGTCTTGTTTTTACTAAGATTATTTTATATAGGCAGAGATTCTTCTTTCCTTGCTTTTTAAATGGATTTTATCATAAGAAGAAAATGCAAATGAAGTAATAGGAGTGCTCATAAATTTCTCACCTGGTGACTCTAATGCAGGGTTATTGGCTATGCTATCAAACCTTGTCAAGCACACTTTTTTTGTGTTAGTGACTTCTGTAATATTGGATTTTTCATCTGTACATTAGACTGTATAATTCTTACTCTCCACCTAGTGTGCTGTGTATACCACCCTCCCTCTCTCTCACACATGCAGACTCACACAACATTCTTTTCTAGCTGAAGCTAAGAAGTGTCAGTGTCAGATTTCCCTTATACATTTCAAATCTAGTTAATGGATACCCTGTGGTTATGAAAATTACATACACTTAATACCTAAGGCAAGTGACTTGCGGTCTTAGCAAATGCCTAAATGATCTGCCTTCTTGGTGCTACAGAAGTGATGTTAACACTTTCCTAGCAGCAATCATAAATGAGGATTGATCCTTTGTAGATTCGAATGCATTGTTATACTTTTGTTTCTTTTCCATCTATTTTATGAGTCATATCCATCTTTAAAAGGAAACAGTCCTTTGGGATTATCCAGATATGGACACATTCCATAAAGCTTCTGAAGACAGTCAAAAGAATTTGAGAACTGGAAAATGAACAGGTGATATGAGAATTGCTCAGAGATGCCCCTACCCATCATACTGCATTTGCAGTCACATCATTATTCTATCTGCAGTGCATCTCTAATGCTAAATATATTTTGAACAAGCTATCTATGGCATTTTAAATTAAATAATGAAATTTTCTAGATGCAGAGCTTCTCTCATGGTATGGCAAATCAAGCTTTTCATCTTGGTGTTATCTTTTAGGATTATTTTGTAATGGTGGTGGCAGGATGGTAAGCAGAGAGAAAAAGAGACATCTTTGAGAGATGGTATTAAAAACATCTTAGAGCTCTAAGAGTCTGTCCCTTCTCAGAAATGTTTGGCTGCTACAAATGGCTAGCTGGGTTCCTGTCCTTTCTGGTTGAGTAATAACCCCAGTCATGGGGGTCTATAGGGCAAGAAATGAGTATAAGGCAATGATTTGATGTTTATAAATTTAACTTCAGTTTCTGAATCAAACATAGCAAATATATAGTCTAATTGTTATCACTCCTCTTGTATTTATGGCAGTTATCAGTAATTTGTTGTTGCTAGTAATCTTTTGCTGATTTTTTCCTGTTAAAACCAGATATGGTTTCATAATATTTTTCAGTATAACCTTTGAGAAATTCACTGTTGCTGGATCAGAGTTGTCACATGAGATGCAGATGGTCTGGGCTTCCAGCTCCATGTTGAGTTATAGCCGACCACATTACTCTCTAACAGTCTCTGATTTGTCAAATGTGTAGAGTTAAAGATCTCTCATTTTTCTGGTAAGTCACTCTGACAATAGACATACCTTGGATTTCTTATCCTGTGGATAATTTATCACCACAGTCATTCACTATGATCTTTTTTGGTATTCCTAGGTCAAAACTAACTTTATCATTGTTTCTCAATTTCACAATCATCTTCTAAGTGATACTATTCCAAAAATTATTCCCTGAGCTATTCTGACAATTTGCACTTTGAAAATCTCCTGCCAGAGATCAGCAGAGTCAATAGAGATTAACATATGTATTCTGGAACCTCGTGACATTCATATCATGGTTCCAACATATGCTTTGTGCCATTATCAGTAGAATGAAATCCAAAACTTTGCTATGAATATCACCCTTGTATAGCTCAGATATTAAGGAGGGAAGAACAGATCCTTGCAGCCTATAACCACTAAATCAAATCAGGTCTTCTTTTTTTTTTTTTTTTTAAGATTTTATTTCTTTATTTGAGAGAGAGAGAGAGAGAGAGAGAGCGCACATGAGCAGAGGGGAAGGACAGAGGGAGAAGGACAAACAGATGCCCTGCTGAGCAGGGAGCCAATGTGGGTTCAAACCCAGGATACTAGGATCAGGACCTGACCTGAAGGCAGATGCTTAACCAACTGAGCCATGTAGGTGCTCCTCATCTCTCCTTTCTTTATATTCCTTGGAGTTGTCATTGATGAAGATGATGGTTTTTTCTATCTCAAGTGAAAAATGGCCTATGATTAGTTCTGGCCTCTAATGAGTGGAATTAACCGACCTTGTAAGGATTACAGTTATGGATGGTCCTCCAAAAAAGAACTTCAGATAATGCTTTTCCCTGTAGATTAGGCTACTGCATGTATTTGGCAATAGATGTGAGGGTGAGAGCTCTTCATGTAGCTTTCATTTGTAGAGAAAGACAGAACTCTTTCATATGTCCCTGACCAAGGAATATCCTTGTCAAATCAAACCTGGTGAGCCCATTCCTTTCAGAGTGCTGAGTAAAATCTAGCTACACAGTCTTGTGATTATCCAAAATTGATAGTAGCCCACTTTGGTCATATTCTGAGGACTCTCAAAGGCCTATTCAGATGGTCCTTATCCTTTGCCTTTTGAGATATCCAGCTAAATGAGCTACTGTATTTCCCCTAGGGCAGTCTAGACCTAATGGGGACAAAAGCTATGTAAATGCAAATGAACTGGCCTCATTTTTTCCTTTTCTACACATTCCACTGAGGCTACTCTTAAGTGACTTATTTCTCTTCACTTTTAAAGTTATGTGTATTTTAAAAGCTAGAAAGAGTAATAGTAATAATAGCAACCATATATTGAGGATTTTACAGTGTTATTGAATATTGTAAGATTTTATCTATGTCACTTCAGTTAATTCTTCCAATAACACTCCTGAGGTGAACGTTTTATTATCTGGGTTTTATAGAATCAGAACACAAAGTTTCTGGCACATTCAGCAATCTGTCCAAGGCTTAAACAGCTAGTGGTTTATGATTCCAAGAGTCCCACATCATCAGTCAGATTCTATAATCTGAACTCTTAGCCATAATACTGTACTGTATCACTAGTAAATGTTTGGTCAAACATCTACTTTATTTATAAGAAAACTCAGACCGAAGTTGGTAGACTACCTAGGTGGGCATACTATTTCTCTATAGACTTAAGGCTAAATCATGTTTTCATTTAAAAATAATAATAACACGAGCAGCCCGGATAGCTCAGTGGTTTAGAACCACCTTTGGCCCAGGGTGTGATCCTGGAGACCTGGGATCGAGTCCCACATCAGGCTCCCTGCATGGAGCCTGCTTCTCCCTCTGCCTGCGTCTCTGCCTGCCTCTCTCTCTCTCTCTCTCTCTCTCTCTCTCTCTCTGTGTGTCTCTCAAAAATAAATAAATAAAATCTTTTAAAAAATAAAATAAAATAATAAAAATAATAATAACAGCAACAGTAACAATAGCTCAACCTTTTATAGTGCTTGCTACATGCCAGGTACTCTCATAATACTTTATATAGGTTCATTGACTCAATCACCTCAACTACCCTCGAGGAAAGTAAGCATTCTGAGACTAACTCAGTTGTGTAAGGTCACACAGCTGCCACATTAAGAAGCTGAGATTTTAATCCAGTGCCAGAGTTTGTGTTCTAACCCAGTGGTTTGAAAGGAGGAGAGGTTTGCCTCCTTCTCCAGACATGTTTGCAGTGTCTGGAGACAACTTTGGTTGCCATAACTTGGAGAGGGTACTACTGGAATCCAGTAGTTAGAAGCCAGGAAAGCCACTAAACATACTGCAGTGCATAAGACAACCCTCTCACAACAAAGAATTACTTGCTCCAAAATGTCAATAATATTTAAACTACTGTTCTAGCCACTATGCTGTGCAATCTATCTTTGCCACCAGTATGATCTGGGAAGAGACATAAAGCAGAATACACCTTTCCAAATCAGGAAAATGGAGAGTAGCCTCCAGTGTACATTCTCAGTTTAGTATCTTTTATCATGACTGCCATTCTGGGTTGAACTATTACATTTTTTCAGGTACCTCAGAAGGATAAAAACTAGTATTGTGCCCAGCAAGAAATTATGGGGGCTCATCAATTATTACAATGAAAGCACAAATTGGTGTGCTTAGCTTTTGGATGAAAGAATGGCAACCCAGTTGGAGCAGATGATAAAAGTAGCACCCTGATGACTAGTGGTGATTTTGGCTTCACTGAAGCAAAGTAACCACATTGTTATTCAAAAACATGTTATTTTGGAGAGGAAGAAAGCTGGTGTTGTAGGCATTTTCTTTTCATTAAAACAAACCTATTTTGCAGATTTAGTATGCCTTTTATCAGTAGTGCAGCTCAGTTACAGTTGAGGCAGGAAGTTTGGGCAAAATTAAAAAGAGAAATAAAAATATTTTTATACCTATATTGTGTATTTCTCACAGGAGTTTCCAAGAGTAATTACCTGTGAATTTCATCCAGAAATCTCGAACTGTGGAAATTTGCTCTTTAGTTACTGGCTAATCAGGATTGGGTGTAAGTCCAGTGTATATGTTACTTACAGAGGCAGAGTCATAACTTACAAGCCAAAGGAAATTTTATTACTACTACCAAGGATTTATGTTGTTTATTATAATACAGGTAATCAAACGTAGGACTATCTGCCTACCCAGCTGCCCTCCTTCACTGTGTTTTCATTTAATAACTATTCAGGTTTATTTGCTGGGTGCTAGCTTTGTTGGAGACCACAAAAGAAATGAGATACATTCTCTGCCTTCATGAAATTGAGAAGTCAGATGGAATTAACAAACCTGACTCATGAAAATCTGTGACCCTTATGCTGGTCATACTGATTATAGCAATTTCGAAGAATGGCATAGTTAAGAACCATAGCTACATCCTGAAAGATGAGGTGGATATGTGTAGACAAATGGGCATGAGGAATTGGATGGTAGGTGGAAAGAATAGTATGATAGAACATAGGGGCATTCAGCAAAAGGCAGGCTGGCTTTATTTATTTAAGTAATAGGCTTTATTGAGTGAGATATTCTTTTATGAATAAGAACCCAGAGTCTACATACAGTCACATAGAATTACACATGAATCGTGATTCTGCCACATAAGCTCTGTTACTTTCAGAATATTATTTCAATTCTCAGCTTTCTCATCTGTAAAACATACACAATAGAATTGGTCTGATTATAAAATAGGCACACTCAAGTAAATCATTTGGCACATTCACATATCCGCTATTAGTACTGCTGTTGACTCCTCACACTTTCAGGTTGATACAGTTTACTTATAAATGTACTCACTTGAATCTGCATGGTTATCTATACATAACCATGCCCTGTTTTCTCTCACATGTCTTCCAGACTATTTATAGCAGTACCTATAACAGTGCTGTCCAACAGAAATATAATGCCAGGCATTTAAGCAATTTTAAATGTTTTAGTAACCACCTTGGAAAAAGGAAAACTAAGCAATTGAAGTTAATTCTAATAATCTCTTTCATTTAACCCATTTATCTAAGATAGTACCATTTTAACATGGAATCAATATAAAAATTATTGAGATCTTTCATATATTTTTCCCATACTAAATCTCTGAAATTTGGTGTGCATTTAACACTGAAGTACATCTCAGCTTGTATTAGTCACATCACTGTTTGTAGGATGGAACTATATTTGGGGAACATTCTCTTCCTCTTTGCTTTTAAGAAATGAAATTGCTAGCCGCGCATGTCTTTGTAACTTTGTTTGTAGTCATAGATGATGACAAATAAGGTGTCTTGTCTGAATGCAAACATCAAAAGGGAAAAGACAAAGATAAAACTAAAGAAATAGAAGGCAATATCTATTAAACAGGCTGACAGTTTTGTTTTTTGTTTTTTTAATGCTTTACTTTAAGGATACTGATAAATCCTTAAAGTGAGAGTATGCTGGTGAAATAAAAACACATCGTACAAAATAAACCCAATTTTCATCTCCTTTGTGCCTCAACTGAGATAAAAGTTTCTGTGAGGATCTGGCAATTTATACAATAAAAGTTAAATGAACGCAAGCCATCCTTAGGGTACAGGAGAAACTTTCAGTGCATGAACAGTTTCCTTTATATAAAAATAGTGTTTGTTTTTTGTGAAAGATATTTTTAAAATAGGAATGGATTGCCTTTTTTTTTAACTCTGCTTCTGGGTGTTCATTTCTATAGTACTGTGGTAGAAAAGCGTGTTGTCTTTATGTGTGAAGCTGATTTTTATGACATAGAACCAGGAGAACTCCTGTGTTAGTCTTCCATTCCAAGGAATACCTTGAACTGTTACTTTTCCTGTCCAATTTTCTTTGAAGCTACATTTGCAACCCTGACTGTAGTTAGCATTTTTGTTGTGTGTGCGTTTTTTTCTCAGACCATTACGTTTTAATTGCTACATGAAGTTAACTGTCTCTAACTTATACTGAACCACTTAGGACAACTTCGTTATTGCTCTTCCCTAACCATTCTAGGTAGGCAAGTAGCATTCTAGATATGTCAGTTTAATTTTATCTTTTAGATTGTAAATTCAACATTATAATTAACTGTCCCACCATATAGCTATTTTTAAAAGAAATGCCCTATTATACTATTAGAACTCAAAGTTCGGGACGTCTGGGTGGCTCAGCAGTTGAGCGTCTGCTTTTGGCCTAGGGCGTGATCCTGGGGTCCAGGATCGAGTCCCATATCAGGCTCCCTGCATGGAGCCTGCTTCTCCCTCTGCCTGTGTCTCTGTCTCTCTGTCTTTCTCTCTCTGTCTCTCTCTCTCTGTCTCTCATGAGTGAATAAATAAATCTTTAAAAAAAAAAAAAACACCTCAAAGTTCAGTTGGGGAACAAAGTTTCTGCTTGTATACTTAATGTAAATTTCTAAATGGCAAACTGGATTTAGGACTTGGATGACCTGTGTTCTATAGTTGGATAAGACACACATATTATTGGCATTTAATAAATACTAGGTGCTACTGAATAGTCATAAAAGGAATGAATCCCATCATTTTTGGAGGGGGGGCTACCCAAAAGGCTAACTATCCAAGAAATAATACATTCAAGTTATAACCTTCTACAGATGACCACATAAACTACTTGGCTGCTTCTGAAAGGGGAGTTTTTAATTATTCTTGAAATAGCTTCTATAATTAAGTAACTTGTCTAAGGCGAGAAAGAAAATGAAAGATCTACAGTGAAGGTCAAAACTACAGGGACTCATTATGCTGTATATTTTGTTTTGTTGTATTTCAAGTTTTTTAGTACATAATGGTCTTTTGTAACTGGAGCTTTGATATATGTTTTTTGGAATGTATTGAAATATATATATGAGTTAATTTTGCACACTTTTTATTTATTCTTCTCCTTCTGAAAGGCATTAGTATACCTTTTAACACTATCCTTCAGCCTTTAGTGAAATCACCTTAGAAATAAAGCTATCAAAAATAAAAGTAAAATATGTATCTGCTTGTATTAAAAACGAAAACCAAAACAAAAAATCAGTCGAGTAAACATGGTATCTTACACATTTGGGGAAATAAGAAGGTTTAAAATCAAGCATGGCTACTACCAGTAGTTTTATTGTAGTTTCTGTCTCATTTTGTCTTGTGACTGAGTTGGTTAAAGTGAGGTTCAAGGTATGGGTTTGAATATCATCTGAGAAAAGAGGTCTTCTTGTCCCAGACCTTAGTGTTTCTCTTTTTCCATCATTAAGTGTGTTTTGCCTGATGTTTATGAAAGGTACATAACACATAGACTTCCATTAGTTCATAGTCTAATAAGGGAAATGCAGCATAAATGTTGGCAAGGTCTTACATACTATTCTGTGGATCAGAGAAAGGAGATTGTGATTATGCATACAAAGCATCTATGGGATGTTTTAATATTCTGGACATATATTTTCTACCAAATACTCTACGATTTTCAACCCACAGATCATTGGGAAAATATTCTCATAAAGTTCTATACTTGGGTAATTTCAGAGTTTACTTGTGAGATATTCAGGAAGTCAAAAATTTTGCTTCTTTATGTACCTCAAGCAATTCATTATGTTTGAATTCTGCCAAACATAACTTGCCACTGGAGAAAACTATTTAATATACATGCCTTATTCTTTTTTGGTCAGAATTGTCAATATAGCAAGCAAGAGAATTCATAGTTAACTTCTTCCTAAAATCAATTATTTCTAAATGTTATTGTGGGAAATGTTGCATTAGAAACTAGTCTTTTGGGTTTGTATTAAGACTGAAACTTTTATTACTCCCTTTAATTGAACCATTGCCTTTCCTCAGCGTGTCTTAAAAGGAATGTTTAGGAATAAAGGGAAGGCATAAGGAGGTATTGTACATGGGTGAAGGGGTAGAGGATGTGTGGGAGGGTCAAGGGGAGGGGCAGAGATTGGAGAGGGAGAAGAGGGACAGGGAGGGGGAAGGGGACAGCTCTAGGCAGTCAAGCAGTGTTTACCAAATTTTGAGGTGGAATGCAGTCACCTGGAGACCAAATTCAATGACTGCCCTAGAGGAAAAGGAATTAATCTGTATTCTGTTTCCTTGTTCTTTCTAAAGACAGCAGAGAATCCCAGGACTGTTGGCTTTTTTGTGGCAACTGCATTTATTAAATCTCCTTCCCCCACATGTAAACCATCTAGACCAGGATATGGTCCTGGAGACTAGGAATCGAGTCCCATGTCGGGCTCCCTGCATGGAGCCTGCTTCTCCTTCTGCCTGTGTCTCTGCCTCTTTCTCTCTCTCTGTGTCTCTCATGAATAAATAAAAAAAATCTTCTTTTTAAAAAAAAAAGTAGTAAACCATCTAGAAACGACTTGCCTGTTAAGGCTTTAATCACTTTATAAACCCCACAATTTAGATTCTGGAACAGATTAAGATAAAAGGGAAACAAGTTTTTTCTTACTTGTATTCCTTAAAACAAAAAAAATAAAAACTATATAGGGCACAGAGTTTCTGTTAGGAATGATGAAAAAGTGACAGAGATAAATAGTGGTGATGGTTTTACAACGTGACTTAATGCCACTGAATTTTATACGTAAAAATGGTTAAAAGATAAATTATATACTCTACCACTGCATGTATTACAACAACAAAAGCTTTGTTTACACGTTAACTGCTACAAAGTCTTTGTTTACTTACTAGCTGCTACTTTTGAGATTATTTTAATAATTTGTGGGCTTGTTTCTCAATGAGGATTTCAAGAGACAAGCATCCATAATGATTAACTATTCATTAATTTAGAAAAAATAACTTGCAGTTTTTCATTTTAATTTCAGCAAAGATTTGAAACATGTCAATGGTACTGAATTTGGTTTCTTTAAAAAAAATAATAGGATAGCAATGCAGATGTTAAACTTGAAACATCATTATTACTGGAAATTTGGAAATTTTGCTTAGGGATTGGTCAGATAGTGTCTTGGTTCTTTTCTGATTGAAGTTAGTTGGGTCTTCAGTTTACTGTTGTAATTTTACAACATTTTGATCAGGAATATTTCACCTAAAATGAAGTATGCAATTCATAATTGGTAAGTTTTGGATGGAAAATTTCATTGTTGTTATTTGAAAGTGACTTGCCACATGTATTCACATTGTTATGAGCAAGGTCAAAAGTATCAAGTGTGCAAGTACTTTGTAATTGGTGGTCTGTCAAATATATCAGGGAATTCAATCTATTACATACACTTCAGTACACTAAACCAACACTACATGAAGCCATCAGAGCATAGGATGGCCTCACTAATCTCAGTGTGGTAATTACTGCAGGTGTATCTTGATCATTTAAAATGGGCATTCATATTAGGATGCATCATTTTGTTGAAATATTAAGGCCATCAGAGGGAATTATAAGAGAACTTCACTGTGAGTACTTGATACAAAAGGTAAAATGATTGTCAAACAAATATATTCTAACAATCCTCAAACACCTAAAACTGTTTTGTTGGGACAAAAGTTTGCATATGTGAAATAAAACTAAGTGTTCGCTATTGCTCTCAACTTTTATTTTTACTTTTCAACAAGATGTACAGGAATTATGGAAAGAATGCTTAAAGCACTAAGTAAAATTTGGAAATTCAATGAATGAAGACATTTTCATTGGAGGAAAGATTATATTAATTTTTTACAGTAGATTGTTTAAAGATCTGAAATGATTTCTTCTTTCAGTTTGTGATTGTGAGTTTGCTGCTGTAGCAGAAAGACTCTTGTTGCTATGGTATCTCTGAACATTGCTTCTGGCATTGCCTTTCACAGCTGTAACTGGTCATTTTAGAAGGGCATTATACACGCATTTTGACTATTGTTTCCTTGTGAAAGCTGGGTTGGTTTGACATGTGTTATGTTTCAAAATTAACTTATTTACTTAATGCAAGACTTTACCAAAAATGAGCATATTAAATGAGCTAAATAGTATTTATATGTTAATTATTTTAATAACAGGAAAGGTTAACTATTTTCATTCCAGCTGTTATGTTTATTATGGGAGAAAGTGTAGGTCCCTTTGTTCTTTTAACAAAGCCCTAAATCTATTTGTTTAAAAAAAATTTTTTTTTCATTTCCAGCTGCCAAAGCTCTCAGTCCTGATCTAATTTTAGTATTCACATATGGAATAGATGCCAGTCTTGCCTCATTTAAAAAGTCTTACAGTATCAATGATATGTATTTTTTCCATCAGATGAAAGATTAAAGTTATGCTATTTTTTGAGAAAAAAATTCCTGGTCAGGCCTTGGCTACCAGAAATATCAAGTGTATGAATATTGATAAGATTCCTAAATTGGCACAGTTTTGCTAATACATTTACTTGCTGAGTCCTAAATTTAGAGTCCAGCTAGCCTCATTATCTGCCCTCTCTGTTGTTTGGCCTCTAGGTTCAATACCTAGAAAACTATAAATGCTAATTATATTTGCCTTTGGACAGTTACAACTCCACTCTCCTACCATCTCCAACATATTTTTTTAGCTAGGTTATAGTGAAATTGAATACTATGTGTCAACTGCATTTTAACATAATATCAAGAGAAAGATTTCATTGTGGAATAGACTTGTGACCATGTTCTAGCCTCTCTACTTAAGTTTGTGTGACTTTTATGAGTTGGTTAATGTCTTTGAGCCACTGTCACCTTCAGTGTAGGTAATAGGATCTGGCTGGTGATGATAATATAAAATAGCATAGGTAAAGGTGGAATTCCTGATAATCAATAGTACTGTAGTAAATAATGACTTATTATTTATTACCAGTAATTACTTAATAAATATGTAAATCTTTTAGATAGAACAGAATTACCTTTTTTCTTTTATTTTTTTAAAGATTTTCTTCATTTATTCATGAGGGACACAGAGAGAGAGGCAGAGACATAGGCAGAGGGAGAAGCAGGCTCCCTGCAAGGGAGCCCAATCCAGAACTCTACCCTAGGACCCGGGATCATGCCCTTAGTTGAAGGCAGATGCTCAATCACTGAGCCACCCAAGCGCCCCTCTTTGTTTGTTTGTTTGTTTGTTTGTTTGTTTTTTGAGAGAGAGAGAGCTTGTGCAAGTGGGAGAGTGAGAAGAGAGAACCCAAGTAGTCTCCAATGCCCAGTGTAGAAATAGATGCAGGACTCATTCTCACATCCCTGAGATCATGACCTGAGCTGAAATCAAGAGTCAGATGCTTAACTGACTGAGCCACCCAGATGCCCCTAGAATCATCTTTTTTAACCAAAATCAGATAGAACAGAGACAGACCACAATTAGGTCTTGCAGTGTCCTGGTTTCTCCTTCATGTAGAGATTATGCCCGCTGGTGAAAATTCTACCTATAATTTGCTATTCAGACAGTACCCATATATTATCCCATTATAGCTTCAAAAAGGTTTCATGAATGGGTATCATATTTCCTACTTTACAGATGAGGGACCAGAAGCCCAGAATGTCAGTGGTCAGTCTGCACATAGAATCATGCCCAGACCCAATCTCTCCTGAGTCCTAGTCCAAAGATATTTCCCTTACTTTGCTGCTTGTTATCAAATGAGCCCCTTCCCTTTTTCAAAAAGATTTTTTTTATTAAAAAAAGATTATTCATTTGAGAGAGAGAGAGAGAGAGAGAGAGAGAACACAAGCCTGGGGAGCAGAAGAGGGAGAGGGAGAAGCAGACTACCTGCTGAGTAGGGATCCTGACATGGGGCTCTATCCCAGGGTCATGGGATCATGACCTGAGCTGAAGGCAGACACTTAACCAACTGAGCCACCCAGGTGCCTTTTTTTTCTTTAAGATTTTTTATTTATTTGAGGCCCTTCCTTAAGAAACTGGATCACAAAGAATTCTGTAAATAAGGCTGAAGCTGGTATTTTATTTTACTTATAAATGTTCTTCAGGTAGAACTGAAGTTTTAAAAATCTAAGAATAAAGAAATACCAAATCATCTGAATCCAGGATTCTTATAGTTGGAACTCTCTGAAGACCATACCAAGAATTCATGGATGGCTTTCAGAAAGCTCCCCAAGTCTCCATGAAACTATATATTTCATGTTGCATATTATCAATATATTTCTAGAGCAGAGGGCATATCAGATTTGGAGTCTGTGACTTCTTTTCTATGCATAGAAAAGGAAAAGGATATCACATGCATATGAGATAGCAGATTGTTAGAGCAGGCCACCAGGGTGTCACCTTAGGGATGGATTATATTACATTAAAGAATGCAGACTTTTATAAAAGGTGAGCTCTTCTGAATGGATTCTTCAGGGAGGACCATATCTATCATTTAGAAATGTGTTAGGCTGCAGAATATTTGCCTTAAACAGTATTTTATTCTCACTTTTTTGGGAGAATGTAGGTTAGGTGGATCTAATTTTAATTCAGAGGTTCATTACTGTCAGCAGTGACATAGGCTGGTTCTTTTTATCCTCTCTACTCTCCTTCGTGTCTTGGCCATTAGATGTCATACATCTCAATGGATGATCTCAACATGGCTGTCATTACTTTAAAATCATTTTGGTGTTAGAAGTAGGGGAAAAAGTGTGGCAGGGGATGAATCCTTAAGCTCTCTCCTGGTCCTGTCATTTTTATTAAAAAGGGAATGTTTTCTCAGAAACACCCTTCCCCTATAAGAACTTCTTCAGCTTTATATTTCTTTGGTTAAATTTGCTCATGTGACTATTTAAAATCTGGCAAAGAGAGCTAAGATTGCTATAATTGACCTACCCTAATCATAGTTCACTATTATGACTGAAATTCATTGCTACTCTGAAGAGAAACAGTTCTTTTGTCACAAAAAGGATAGGCTGGCAGTCAGCTAACCAACTACCCGTGTCTCTCTTTACTCTGATAATTTTCCACAAATCTTGATGAGTTAACCAAGTTTTACTTTTTTTATGAATTTGAGAAATGTCATCCCTAAAATATTCCAACATGTTAATAACTACTTACTTAGTTCTTTGCCTCTTAAATATGGCAATTATTTTTAATATTCTACTTTTAAAGTTGGAACTATTCAGACTAAGAAAACAGTGAATGATTTTATTAAGGAAGTGACAAAGTCAGGAAAATCCTTTGACTGATCTTTTGATTTTCTGGTAGGTGCTCATTCTAGCCATGTTAATTCTAACAGTGGTATAACTGAATATGATGCTTTATTTATTACTTAATCTGCTCCCAGTTTTGTGGACTTCACATCCTTTATGAAATTTTTAGAATACATTGTAACAGAAAGAGTGCACCAGATAATTCTCAATAGTCTTTTACTTTTTTTTATCTGTTATACAGTTGGAGGAATCTTCCAACACTGGTTCAGATTATAACTTTATTTTGGGATTTATCAGAATACACAATCCATGCCTTGGAGATAATGCCCATTTTTTAACCACTTTTTCAGTTTTTAGAAGCTGTATATACCTTTTGAATGAATAGAAAAATAGACCTTCCATTTTCTTGATCCATCATTTCATATCTGTTGGCTCATAGGCTTAGTAGAAAAATCAATGTTTGAATTTCTGACTCTTGTGAGAATCTACTTCCTAATGTCTTAGTGAAAAAATTAAATAAGTTTTCACTGTCTGTGTGTACTCATCTAAAATGTACCTATTCACCTAGTGAAAGGAAGTACAGGTGCTTTTTAGGATGAAATTTTTGACTGAAAATCTTTGAAAGAAATGTTCTTATACAATTATTCACTAGTGTAAGTATACATGTGGGAGTGGCATTTCTTTTCAAAGGAGTATAAAAGGTTTTTTATGATTAACTGTATGTTGCTTATTTTTAGAAAACATGATTATTGGGTAGTTATCTTTTCAACACTGTCTTTTCTTTATTGATAAAATTATACTGCTTATAACTTTTTTGATTCCATATTTCATCTCCAAACTCCTGTGGATTCTGAAGTAGGTTGTAAATGCTCCTCTTAGCTTCACATCTACTCTCATTTCTGATCCTGTCTTAATATTGTGACTTTTTTTTTAACACTCTTGTTCTGCTGCTGTGAGAGGCCAGCAGATACTGTAGCTCAATCTCTTTTTCTCTGTGTTATGTTCTTCTGAAGGACTCTATTATAAGAGCTTTGCCCGTAAGAAAAAAATGTTACTTCATGTCCACTTGAGCTTGTGATAAAAGCAGACTTGATCTTCTCTCTTTTTAGGAATATATACAACATTAGGACCATTCCTATTTGCAAAGCCTCTCAAGTAGAACTGAGGAAAGTTTACAGAGTTTATCAGCAAATTAATGGACAAGTATTTAGGAGGCACCTAACAAGTGTAGGGTTCCAGGCTGGATGCTTTGAGAAATACAAAGAAGGAAAAATTCAGTCTTTGCCCTCAAGGCACTGCCACTTTTGCAGGGGAAAGGATGGCACATATATATGAACGCTAATATGCATGTAAGACTCATTATACATTGTCGGTTGAAATCACTTTTGTTAAGTGAATATGACACTAGTAAGAAGAGTTCTAGGAATTCATAAGAGGTACTGACATTGTGAACGAAAGACTAAAAAGTTAGAGAATATTTGACCTTGAAGAAGGTATCTAGTTTTTTCATCTTACATATAAGTAAAGAGAAGTCTCAAAGTAAGTCCTAGTGGGCAGCCTGGGTAGCTCAGAGGTTTAGCGCCCCCTTCAGCCCAGGGCCTGATTCTGGAGACCGGGGATAGAGTCCCACTTCAGGCTCCCTACATGGAGTCTGCTTCTCCCTCTGCCTGTGTCTCTGCCTCGCTCTCTCTCTCTCTGTGTCTCTCATGAATAAATAAATAAAATCTTTTAAAAAAAAGAAAAAATAAAAAAATAAAAAAAAGAAAAAATAAGTCCTAGAGACTAATTGTAATTTTCACAGAGCTATACATTTGTTATTGACAGAAACAGGATTTGTTTTTAGAGACCAAGACACTGGATTTATTCAGGAAGACCTGGAAGAAAAAAACAAAACAAAACAAAAAAAAAACAAGTGGGAAGACTGGGGAAGCAGAATGAAGAGCATAAATGTTAATTTGCTAGATATATTCAAAGAAAAATAAACAAAAATCTCTCCTTTATGAGGAGAGAAGGAAGATTAGTAGAGAGCTAGCTTTCTGCTTCCCATTCTCTTACTTTGTGCTCCCTAAATGATACATTCTCTAGAGCTAGAGGAGTAACTTTTTTTTTCTTATAAGTGAATGACATCTGTGTTTTCTCTTTTTAATCAGGAAAAATTAGCATTTCCCTTCTGAAATAGCTAGTTCTAGGAATAATGATTGTTTAATCTTGTGATTGTCCTCCATAAATGTTAAACTTGTAAATCATCAGACTTTGTTCAGTTGAAGGCCATCTGTCTCTCCAGAGGTGTAATGGTTCATAATATTCCAAAACCAGGTGATTGTGCCTTGTGCCAACATGGCGAATTAAGAAATCTCTTATCTAAGTGTTCTAAGCATTAGAGGCCATGGCGTCAAAATCATTTGCCAATGAACTTTTCATTAACGTTACATGGATCTTGTATAAAAATCTTGGATTTTACCTTCTGAGAACATTTATATAATGACTCATTTTAGGCAAAACCACAACACACATTTGGAGACCTAGTTAAAAAACTCAGATGTAGCATAAAATGTGTTTTGTGTAATGTTGATACCAAGTGTGAAGAATTTCTTTAGCTACTTAAAATTTGAATAAGGGAAAGAATATTAAGTTTAAAAGTTTCTCCTCAGCCATTCAACAAATAAATTAAGAGCGTGTTTTACTTAAATGATAAATGAAACTATTTTGGAAATGATAGAGTCAATAAAGGTGGTTATGTTATTAAAGTTAAATTTCTATTTGAGATAAAGTTGAAAAAGAAAGGAAGTCAGAAACCACATAGGGCTTTGACATGTGACATGAAAGCAACAAATAAAGTGGAAGTGAAGATTTAAACATGTCCCACTGAGGAAGAAATACAAGATTTCTCCCAGAAACAAATTTGACACTAGAATCCCCTAATTCTAATATAAGGAAGATGATATAGAAAGAATGAGAAAATATTTTAGATGACATAGATTGCCTATTTTAATCCTTTCACATTCTTTCCATGTTCCTTGTAAGATAATTGTACTTGTTAATAGTACTTACATACAGGCAACTAAAATATATGTGATTGACAAGGGGTGGGGTGCAGACTGTAGGTCCTCAGGAATTGATTAGATTAATTGTACTGAAAGAACCCCATAGTCAGGTTCATGAGGAAGTAATTCTTATACAATGACAAATAATAATCGATGACTCCTATTGAATAGTTGTTAAGTGCTATTTAATTGACTTATATCTAAAGAATGTTTGTTGAGCACTAGTATATATCAGTGAACAAGGCAAATGTATATTCCTTTCTTTTAGAAAATGTACAAAAGAAACCACATTGCTTACCATGCCAGAACACCAGGAAGCTGCTGTTAAAGACAAACAGGGTAAGGACAGGACACAGAGCCAACTTACAGGGCTCCCCATTAACCTAAAATGGGGCAATATGAACATTAATAAGAATAATGGCAGCAATTGATTGAAGTCACAAAAATATGTAACAAAGTCTATTAGTTCATAAATAATATGATAAAGAGAGAATGATAATGTTCCCAACAATGTAATCAGATGGATTCTACCTATTATTCCTATTGACAGATGAAGTGGATGAGATTCCATAAGGCTAGGCAATTGTCCCAAGACTGACCATTAATAAGTAGTAGAGTTGAAAATTCAAACTGAGTGAGCTTGCACTGACAGGGCTATTGACAGATGTATTCTATATCCTTGTGTTTAATTACTTATCTGGCTTGTTCTTCTTGTGATGGGGAAAAAAAGTCACAAATTCCTTCATTATATTTTCTGTTTCTGGAGGGCTCATTCTGAGCATCTTCAGTCCAGAATTTTAAGTTAAGCCTGAAAGTTTCCAAAAAAAAAAAAAAAAAAATTAGCATCACCCAATAGTCATTTAACCAGCTTTTAGGAGCAGGTCCACACATTTGTTCATGTACATGTATGTTTCCTGCTTCTATAATTTCATTTCTAAAACTTGTTCTCTTGAGATAAGTGACAAAGGATGTTGTTCAGATGGGATCCAAAAGTGGCAGTCTTCTGAAAACTTTGAACTAATAATTTTGAAAATTGATTTGGAACAGTTTTACTTGATTCGAAACATGTTTTAATCAAAGTAGGCACTATTATCTGTACTTAAGGAAAAATAAGGAGGAATAAATGCAGAATTTCAAAAACATTGCTAATAAGGGAGGATGTTGACAATAAATATGCTTTGTCATTTCTTGTTTCTGACATGTCTGTGATTTATTATAAAGCATAATGTTATGTACTGTCACACTTAAGAATGTACTCCAGGACTTGTGTGTATGTCTGTAGCTTAGCTATATAATTCAGCAGATCAGATTACCAAAAAATGGAATCATTGAGTCCCATCCACAGTCAAAATTGAGATCAAGTAAAGAGACATGACACATACTATTATTTTTCAATGATAAATAGTTTTGAGAAACAAGTCCTCTTTGATACAAGTGTTTGATAATAAGAGTAAGTGTGTTTGGAAGAGTACTCCTAAAATCAGGTGGAACAAATCTCGCTAGTCATCTCCAGCCTTCTTGTTTGACAGATGAGGATAAAACTCTAAGAAGCTGAGTTGACTAGAGTCACTCATCTAATAAGTAACATCAAGACCCAATGATGGTGGAATTATCTCCTTTTAGTCTACTATGTTTTCTTATTTATCCATCTCTACCAGTTGTACCACCATCAACTCTAGCCAAATTAGAACAAGAGTATCACTTTTGACCACTCTACCAGTTCTCTATGCACATTCAATCTATTCTCCTGTCCCATCTATTACATCTAGCAAATACTTGACTGTAGCTGCTTGATTTATCCCCAATACAGCACCATTTTATGATAGATAGCATCCTGACTAGTTTTCTTACCTCGAGTCTGGCTTCCTCAATTTCATTTAATAGAAATTTTTTCTGCAGTGCAGACTTGATCATGAAATCAGATTTTCTTGGTTATATGTTGCCGTTACATAACAGGAATGAGCCAGGAGACCAGAAGCTCAAAATCAGTGCATTATTTTTTGTTTTGGACATCATTATAAGAGAAATGAAAATTTCTAACTGCATGGAATCTCCGAAATGCATAGACAAGAAACACAAAATACCCTTTCCTTTCCTCCCTTCCACACCCCACATGACTCCTCATATTTCACTGTATTAAGTAGGCAAGCTTGACTTCGTTTCAGTCTACAAAATCCAACATATCATTTAAAGGTGGACAGGGGAGGTAGGTTTCTTGGTTTGTAAGTGCCTTGCTGACTGGCTTCTGTGGATGACTGCTCATACTCCTGTGTATAGTGTCTGCTTACACCACAGTTGTGGTGGCATATGCCACATAACACAGTACACACATCCATGCATCATCTGGACTCTACCTGCCTTACCTCTTGCCACTTTGCTCCCTCTCTACTGCCCCACACTTGGCTCTTGCCATAATGAACTTACTTAATTACAACAAAGCTGTATTCTCCAATAATGTCATCACTAGCCACTTGTAACTACTTAAACTGGGTAGAATCAAATGAAATTAAAATTTCAGTTCCAAAATCACACTGATTTTATGTCAGATCCTTAATGGCCACTAGAGGCTAGTGGCTACCCTATTGGATGGCACAGATTTTAAAACACTTTCATTACCTTATAAAGTTAATTTGGGGAGCAGTGCTTTGAAGATTAATGTCCTCCCTTATCTTTGGTCCCTATCACAAGCCAGTAAGTTACCAGGTAACTGAGTAATCTTACTTTACTAACCACTACTTACTTAATTCCAATTCCCAATCTAGTTCATATACTGGCATTCCTTCCTCTGGGACTGTATACCAGGGTATCTTCTCCTTTCCCTTCCCAACTTGATTTGTTTGGTTCATTTTCTATTCCATTCTTTAAACATAGGGCTTCCCTTGGCATAGCATTTTATCAGATATATTCTAAGGATATATTTATTTGTCTCTATCTTGCAGACTCTATACTTGTGTTTCTTGCTCAGTCTCCTATTGGGGGCATGTAGCTTGGTGCCTGGAACTTTGCAAGGAATCTATAAATTTTGGATTAATAAATGGATTAATTAAAATGTTTATTTTATTTGAAATAGACAGGCACCCCCAACAGAATAAATGTATTTATAATTTTCCATGAATCAAAGCTTTTTTAATTGAGTTACATTATAAAATTAGGAATTAATCTTCTTAGAAATTGGCCATAAGAAAATTACTCATAAGGATTTATATTAAAAATATTTAACCTTGGGGTCTCTGGGTGGCTCAGTCAGTTAATGGTCACTTAAGACTATTGATTTTGGCTCAAGTCCTGATCTCAGGGTTGTGATCTCAGGATCATGGAATTGTGCCCTGTATAGTACTGTGGGCTGGGTGTCGAGTCTGCTTAAGATTCGTCTCCCTCTGCCCCTCCTCTTCCCCACCCCCTACTCTCACATACATACTGTCTCTCTCAAAAACAAACAAAAACAAAAACAAAAACAAAAACAAACAAAACAAAACAAAATCTGAAACAAAAAAACTTAACCCTGCACCATACAATGATGATGATGGTGATGATAATAATCATCATCATAACAGGAAATCTAAAGCAAAATAACCATCGGCCTCACACCCAATTAAGGAGGAGACTGTGTTTAGCACAGTCTGCTTTAGGACAAGACACATAAGAAGCCCATTATTTAATATAATCAGAACAAATCAACTGTTCTCATTTTTCTATGTTGCCTTCTAACCCTTAACCACATGAATACATAATTTTACAATTGTCTCCATAGCTAGGATAGTTTCTGTTTTTGGTTTTAACATTAATATTTCACTGTAAGTTTACAACATGGGCAGTGTAATTACTTTTAGTGGCTACACAATATTCTATCCAGTAATGACAATGGAATTTGCTTCAAAATGCCTTTATTACTTTTTGGACCGTTAGATTATTTTCAGTGTTTTCTGTTTTAAATAGTATAACGCATTTAATATTTTCATGTAAGTAGTTTTTCTTTTTGAGAGATAAATATTTTACTTTAGACTAAATTGTTTAAAAAATAAAAACCTGTGACATTTATGGTATTTGAAACATTTTACCAAATATTTCCCCATGAGCTGAGGTCTTGTCATAATTTTAAATTCTTTTTTTTTTAATTTAACAGATACAAAATGGACAGAAAAAGTTTTAAAGTTGAATGTATAGTGGAAAATACAATTTTTTATTGGAACACTATGGTGTTCTTTTAGATAACTACTATCATTTTGAGAAAGGAGTGAGTTCAAAGAAGAAAAAGATGCCATTTATTTTACTGAGTTCTTTAAATGAAATCACTAACCTCTCATGCACCAAAGTTAATATCCCTTTTATAAACTGGAGTTCTTAGGTGTCCCGACTCTAGAGGGTAAAGGTGTGGCTTCAGTGTCACATCACTATGTGGAAGAGGATCTGGTGAGCTCAGGAACACAAATGAAACATGGATTCACAGTTTAGCTTTGATGGAAACAGTAGACTTTTATTTTTATTCTAGGGGCATTTTTACATTGTTTTATTTTAAAATACGACAAATGGTAATGCACAGATATTGAAATCTTCCCACATACATTCCCTTCTCTCTTTCCCATGCCAGTTCTTTTTTATTGTTATCTATTTTTGTTTGGTTGTTTAATTGCCACTCTTAACCTGTTTGTGGTTCAGGATGTTACTTCTCTGCCTGTAGTAGTAATGATAATGTAAAAATAGCAATAATGATACCTAATTTAAAAAAATGAAGATTTTATTTATTTATTTAAGATAGAGAGCATGAGCTAGGGGAGGTATTGAGGGAGAAGCCCCCTCCCCGCTAAGCAGGGAGCTTGAGGCAGGGCTCAGTACTGAGACCCTGGGATCATGACTTAAGCCTAAGGCCGATGTTTACCTGACTGAGGCAACTAGGTGCCCCAATATCTAATTTTAAGTGCTTTGCTGGTGTTAACTTACTTACTCCTCCAAACAACACTGTCATATAAGTACTATTTTTATTTCCATTTCAAAGAATGGAAAACTGAGTCATAGGGTGGTTAAATAACTTGTCTAAAATTGCACTACTGTTTAAATCTGAGCAATCTGATTATCTGACTTACTGCCCTAAACTTGAATGCTATGCAAAATGAATCAAGTGGATTGTTGTTGTTAATATTTCAAGTAGTTACAGGTGAAATTCACTTTTTTTAGTACAAAATGTATTAAAGGTATTCTTGAAGACCTATTTGTAATTGTACTTTTAGAGTCTTTTCCAAATCCCCACAAAATCTAAGTTTGTAAGACACAGGTATTAAATGGCTTGAGAATTGGTCTTGATTTATTCCAAGTAAATCACACAAAATCAATCTCCTTTTATGTTTGTAACTGGTACACTGGAGAATCTTTCTTTCTTTCTTTCTTTCTTTCTTTCTTTCTTTCTTTCTTTCTTTCTTAGAGAGAAAGAAAGAAAGGGAAAGGAGGGGCAGGGAGAAAATCTTCAAGGAGACTCCTTGCTGAATATGAAATCCTAAGCTGAGCTCTGACTCAGGACCCTAGGGGAAACAGAGAGTTGGATACTCAACTGACTGAGCCACCCAGGGGCCCCCAGAGTATTGCTTTTGGATAGTACAGCTGTCATTCAGCAAGGTGCAGGACAGAAATTTTAATGTCATCCTTTTGGAAAATATGGATAATAATGAGTGGTTTAGATGATTATTGTAGGCATGAGCTCTCTGAGATGCTTAAGCATTCTCCTGAAACTGAAGGTAGGATAGGTTAAATATACTGGAGTAGAATTAGACCATCTGGGCTCAGATTTTGGCTTTCCCACAGCAAACTTAATCTTTGAGTAAATTTCCTAGTTTCTCCAACCCTCAGATTCTTCATCTTTGCTATAGACATGCAGATGTGTTGCATCCACCAGGTACAATTGTTGTTAAGTGTTAAGATGGGGTAATATATGTATATTGTACCCATACAATGGTATAAAATTCATGGTATAAAATTCAGCAGTAAAAAGTAAGAGACTATTAATATACCCTACAACATATATGCACCTCACAAACACTATGCTAAATGAAAGGACTCAAACGTATTGAATGCTTCTATTTATATGATAGGGGAAGACAAGGCTAATATACACAGAAAGAAGATTAGTGGTTGCCTGGGACCGGTGTTGGGCATGAGAACTGATTAAAAATGGGCACAAAAGATCTCTTTGAGATAATAGAAATAATCTAAAGTTAGATTGTGGGAATGATTGTGCAGTTCTTTAAATATATTAAAAACTATTGAATTGTGTAGTTAAAACAAGTAAATTTTATGCTATACAAATTAATACCTCAATAAACTGTTAAAAAAGAAACCTAAAAATAGAATTTAGCATAATCAATCATTATTAAGATCTTTTTATTATTTTTATTAGTTTTTAGTATCCACGGCTGAGTCTTTATCGTCTGCATTACTTAAAGTGAGAGATTATGGGGATATGCCATAGGACTCTGTACTTAGCTGGGCTTCATCAATATTTATCAACTTTTTGGATAGAGACACACTTTCAAGTTTATGAATGACACAGCTGAGAGGGATAACTAATAGAATAGAACCCAGAATCAAGATTTGGAATTTTTTTTGACAGCCTTAAAAGCTGAGCTTGTGCCAATAAGATGAAATTTAATTAAAAAAAATTGCAAAGTCTGGCACAAGCTGGCTTTCTTAGGCAGGCTAAAGAAGTATAAGCAACTGGCTTCTAAAATACTTATTACCTTTATAGTAATAAAATATAGGATGTGTTTACCTATAAGAAAAGAATTCCCAGAATATCTTGGAGGTAATTCAGGTCAAAATGGATATTCCACATATAAATAATACGTTATGTTTTAGTAGATATTGGAGGAGTACTCATCTGGATATTCCTTGCTTTATGTTCACATAATGATGATAGTAATAATTATTATTTATAATTATATTATGTGTAAGATAAAATTCGACACTTATAATGTTCTAAGATCTGTGATAAGTGCCTCATATATATTATTCCCATTTAATGCTTATAACGACCCTACTAAAGAGTTTTTTTTTTTTTTATTCCTAGTTGGCACATGCGCTGACCTGAGTCTTAGCCTTAGTTAAATAGTTAGTGAGTGGCAGATTATGTTAGGAAGCAGTCAGGATTCAGGACCCATATATTTTTTAAAGATTTTATTTATTTATTTATTCATGAGAGAAACAGAGAGGCGGAGACACAGGCAGAGGGAGAAGCAGGCTCCATGCAGGGAGCCTGACATGGGACTCGATCCCGGGTCTCCAAGATCACGCCCTGGGCTGAAGGTGGCGCTAAACCGCTGAGCCACCTGGGCTGCCCAGGACCCATATTTTTAACACTTAAGCTCTATGGTTTACCTTTAGAATTCCTTATAAATAAAATATAGTTTTTGAACCTCTAGTAAAGTAAAAATGCAAAAGCAAAGAGATACTCAGCACTTAGCCTTTTGGGGGAGGAATCATTGATGGTTAGACCAATATCAGGATTGGTTTATTTTAGTTCTAATCCTTTGGGAAGTACTAATTTCCATCACTGTGTTCTAAACTGTGCTACATCTAATGAGCTGTGTGAAAATGCTGAGGTATCAGGGGCTATGGCCATTCGAGCAAGAAGACAGTAAACGCAGTAGGAACAGCTGCTTAATAAAAGGCTATTAGTAGGCCAGAAAACAAACAGGAGATTTTGCTGAAACATATAATCTATTTTTAAATTACTCTGAAATAATCACTTGGGCATTGATATGGAAGAGAATTATCAACAGTCGGATGTTTTATAGAAAATACTCTACCTTGAAGTCTACTTTTGGATATTGTTTCCTGTCTTATGTTCAGTAATCTGAAAAGGAAGTCACCATGTGTTTATGAAAAACATAATAGATAATGTATTGACTTGAAATTCTTTTCATTTTAAAGAAGAAGGAAAATGCATTGGCACAAAGTCAGAAAAGTATGTAATTGATGTTTTCTTATCTTAGAGGGTCATACACACAGGAGACCTAAGATCTAAGTTAGTGTGAGGTGCAATGTAGATATGAGGATTTAGGTTAGAAGTCCACCTGCTAGCTTTTTTACACAGTGTTTACATGACATAGAAGTAGCTCTTATATTAATTTTTAAAAATAGTGAGTGAAAATTATAAGTTCCTTGATTGGTATCTTTTCTTATTTAGCTCTTAGTTTTATTTAAACATTAATTGTTATTAAACAAAATCCATGTTGCAGCTTTATCAGTAAGCATTATTTTTTTTCCCTCCATACCAATAAGGGAAGCTTATGTTCATTGTACATTCTCTCCTTCAGGAATTCCCCCCACAGGACTTAAGTTTTTGTGGATCCTTTCCATCTTCCTGTTAGTTTGATAACAATCTATGATTAGAAAGCCCCAACCGTTTTAGAAGCTTTCCTGCAGAATTATTTTGTCTCTTAAATATCCCAAAAGAACAAAGATTTCCTTTTCCCTCTGGAGAAGATTAAAATTAATACAATAGTCCCCACTTCTCAACAGTTACACTCTCTGTGGCTTCAAACACCTGTGGTCAGTTGATGTACTTGAGCATAAACTGGTGATCCTTTCTTGACTCTCATGAGAAGGTCAGTAGTGGCCTGACACTATGTCACAGTACCTGTGTCATTTACCTCACTTCATCTCATCATGTAGACATTTTATTATGTCACCTTATCTCAGAAAGAAGGGTGAGTTCAGTAAAATAAGATAATTTGAGAGAGATAGACCACATTCATAACTCTTATTATGGTATATTGTTATAATTCTAGTTTATTATTAGTTACTGCTATTAATCTCATGCTGTGTCTAATTAAGTTTTATCATTAGTTTATATGTATAGGGAATATCATAGTATACATAGAGTTCAGTGCTATCCATGGTTTCAGGTATGTTCTGGGGGTCTTGGGATACATCCCCTGTGGATGAGAGAGCAGGGTACTACTATATCCAATTTTTTACCCACTGTAGTCATTTCTTTTACCTTCTTATCTTTTTGACCCAGAAAAAACAAGTTACTTTTAAACTTTCCCCATTAAATTATGCAAGTGGATGTTTAAAAAAATCAATTTGGCTAGTTTCTATTAACAGCTGTTAATTCTAGGTAAAACCCAATGTATGCTTGCACACAGGATTTTAACTTGCATCATGTGTTTGCAGAAATCCTTTAGCGCCAGAGCAGTGTTTTCAGTTCTTATTGAGTAACAAAGAATTGCTAGCTTATCCTGAACAATCTGTCACATAATGGTTTTGGATAATTTGGATTTGGATCAAAGTTTTCTTTTTTTTTAATAATAAATTTATTTTTTATTGGTGTTCAATTTGCCAACATACAGAATAACATCCAGTGCTCATCCCATCAAGTGCCTCCCTCAGTGCCTGTCACCCATTCACTCCCACCCCCCGCCCTCCTCCCCTTCCACCACCCCTAGTTCGTTTCCCAGAGTTAGGAGTCTTCATGTTCTGTCTCCCTTTCTGATATTTCAAAGTTTTCTTAAAGTTTAATGGAATATAATAGAATGGGGAAATGGAATTTCTAAAATTCTGCCACCAGTTGCATAACAACTGATGATGGTAGTTATCAATGCTTAGATTATTGCCTCTAAATTATTAAGCTATAGAAGAATAACATATTTGAAGTGACTATTACCCAGATAGTTATCCAAGGGCAAAAATTTAACAAAATCCTTTTTCCTTGGACATTCAAATCCAACCTTTCATTGCTGTAGTTCTGTTAACCCCCTAAACTGATAAGACAGTAAGTACAATTCTATTGCTAGACAACATTGTTTTTGGTAAAAATAGCTCATTTATACATTGTATCTGCTGGAGATCCCTGGGTGGCTCAGCAGTTTAGCACCTGCCTTCGGCTCAGGGTGCAAACCTGGAGTCCTGAGATTGAATCCCATACAGGGCTCCTTGCATGGAGCCTGCTTCTCCCTCTGCCTGTGCCTCTGATTCTCTCCCTCTGTGTCTCTCATGAATAAATAAATAAAAATCTTTTTAAAAAAATTGTACCTGCATTAAGAGGAATATAAATGGCCTCTGAGTACTAGATGGGATTGTAATACTTTGGTCCCTGGAATGCAGTGACTCTTATAACTGTGTGTCCCTTGTGGAGACCCTGGAAGCTATTTCTATGCAGTTGTTAAAAGAGATGCTTGCTCTTTTGGGACATGAAGCTTTCAGACCAGGATTACTCCAACAGTTGCCCAATGTGACTCTTGCCTTCTTACACCTCACCAGGACTCCTTATACCTCCTTAGACCTCCTGGTGAGGGGGTGGATCTCCGTAGGCCCTTTGTGAACTACTACAAGGACATTGACAAAAAAATATCGCTACTGCCGTCTTGGCGAGCTATATTTCTGAAATGTATTCCTCTGTGTAGCCTAATGTCACATGTGGCGTATAAGACTGGAGTCTTGTAAGTCTAATGTCCATTTGACTTAAGAGGAACCTCTGGTATGTATTAAATATCTGAATAGAACATTAAGATCAAATGAAGGGAAAGTTTGGATTTTTGGATGATTTTATATGATGGTAGAAAACAATTGTGAAAAAAAAAACAAAAAAAAACAAACAAACAAAAAAAGAAAACAATTGTGCACCTTACTAATTGTACTAATCACTAGTACAATGAGCACAGAATCTAACTATCAATTTTTGTGGTTTTACACTCAGTATCAATTTGGATAGGTTAATTTATGAAGCACCAAAAACCCAATGTAAAAACTGAAAATTTATATTTAAAAATCATGTGCTTTGTCTGAGTACCAATTTGTCTTACTGTTTTGTCACTGTTTCCATAATAAATAACATTTTTTTTCTAAATAACATTTTCATTTGGGTGCAGTTGTAAAGGAATGGATTAGCCTTGATTTTTGGTCACTGGAGTACTTTTGACAGATTAACCATTCTACCATAATGGGTAAAAAATCATTTGGGCGGTTTTGCTGAACTCAAAGCTAGGGGCCTTTGTTTTTTCTGAGCTGTTTTTCGTGAAATCCCAAAATTACATAAAATGACATATTTAGATTGTTTTGTTTTTATTTTTAAAATTAAGGTGTGAGATCCTTTCTTCATATAAAACAGATATAAATGTATAGCCTAGTTGAACTCATGGGCACCAAATGCCTGCTATCTTCTTTTCTTTTTCTTCTCTGGCAGCTTTAGAGTGCTAGGGATCTACAGAACACAGTATTGTAAAAACACTGCTTTCTGCAATTATATAATTGTTGGGGTTCCAGAGGTGTATTTTTGTTGGTAAAACTTCTAACCTAAAAATAGTTGTAGTTGATAGAAGCATATCATTTCTGAACCTGATTCCTTTCTCAGCTTATTTGTGAGTAAGCTTATCTTTTTACTCCAGTGCAGTGACTTTTAAATCTATTGCCACTTCTTGGTGGGAGAGGAGGATATTATTTACACTTAATCTAAAAAATTGACAAGAAAGAAAGTTACATATTTGTATAGCAATTTACGTCGTCTTCTCTCCCTTCCTACTACCATCCACCCATCTATCCATCTATCCATCTAGTCTGCAACAATTATTTGTGCCAGGGGATTTAGAGGTAAAAATATATAATCCTCGTGTATAAAAAGCTCACAATCTTACTGTCCTAGGATAATATCAGTATTTTTGGCTACTCTTTACCATAGATGATTTCCTTCAAACTGAAGTGAAATGTGTGTGTGTATCAGTGTATATTCATAATGCAAATACCTATAAACACATAAAAATGTGTTAGCATTTGATGAACATTTCCCCCTTTTTTTCCCCATACAGGAGATTGTGTGACTTCAAGAAAGCTTTAAAGCCTTTGGCGGGATCTTGCATTGATATTGATCTCTCTTTTCCTATATCTTTGTAATTTTAGAAATATATGAGAAACTCTCTTTTATACTCTTCTTTCAGTTTCTAATCTACTTTAGATTTGCCACATGAAGAGTTGGAAAGAAACAATCATCATTTGGTAGCAAATTAATTTTTGCAAAAACAAGTGACATGTAGTAGTAGGTTTTATTTGTTCATGAAAGTAAATTTATAGTTAAATTATGACTTAGTGAATTTTAAGACTGCACATATGTAGAAAGTAGATTTAGCAAACCTCTGGGTTAGCCTCTGATGAAAACACTTCTATTTTCTCTACTTTGTACCTTGCCAGTTAACCTCCCCATAGCAATTAAACCATCTGTAATTATCCCTAATACAGATTTATTTCCTTGAGCATTAGCCACATGGCACGTTTTACAATTACTTACCCTTCAGGAACAACTATTGATAATTATCTAAGATATTTAGATGCAGACGTTTAACAGTTAACAATCTAAGTTCATATTTACTAGGAAAATGTATAAAACAAGTCAGAACTTTCAGAGCTTGTGTAGTAGCATTCAGTGACAATGCATCATTTTCTCTTTGCATTAGTGTATCACTATTCCGTTCAATTGAAATGAATGCTTACAAGTGAGAAGAGCAACTAGCATAATGTTATTTAAATTGAATGTAGGCTCCATTTTTAATAATAGATAGTCTGGAATCATGGATAAAAAGGAATGATAAATAATACAATAGAACCCAAATCATTCATCTTTGCATTATTCTACAGAGACATGCTGATTTCCATCAGATATATTCCCTGGCATCAAGCTTTGCTTTGTTTTTGCAATTTTTTTTTCTGTGAGTTTTTATGTTGAAATATTTTCCACATTAGCATGTATTGACTCATTTTATTTCTGGCGAAATATTGAAATAGCTCAGTTTAACGGATCATTTGGGAGCTTTTGCCAATCTTGAGAGGATAAGAAACTTGTTGAAAATTATTTTTGCCCTCTCAACAAAAGACATTAGATGTTTAAGCATTCTAGAATTATCATATTGAATCTAATAAAAGTCACCATAGTGATTAAGGCTCTTCCCAGATCCCACCAAGATTTGAGTACCAAGTGAAACAGAGAATTTCCATTATTCTCCTAATTTTCCATACCTGAATGAAATTGAGGAGGTGGTGTTAAAAAAAGGAAACCCACACTTTTGCAGCCACTGTTTATTTTTCCATCCCCTTGTACTAGACCTTGTCTTCCCTGCTGGGTGAAATTTCCCATTTGCTACATATTTCTTAGTTTCCAGCATAGCATGTGCTGAGGAATTTAGAAGTTTAAAGACTAACATCTATGTCCAGTGTAAGGAGCATTGTATACTAATTTTGAAACTTCCACACTCTAGAACAATGCCAGTTACATCAGTACCTTTTCTCCATGTTGCTAAGTTTTAAAGATAATGATGTAGGGCATAATGTTTCTGCCTAGAATAACCATATATTCAGCTGTTTAGGAGAATTACAGAATTTAATCTTTTTTTCCCCCTTCCAGCCTTCCACATTTATTTTCTTCATTTTCTCTAAGGAAAACTGGAAAATAATCTCTAAGAAACAAGGAATACTCTAAGGAATATTGTTTCCATCCATCTTGCTTATTTGACCTTTATTGTAAAAAGAATGTGTGTGTGTGTGTGTGTGTGTGTGTGTGTGTGTGTAAAATATAGTTTGTTCTTCTGTTAACGTGTGTCTGTAAACACCAGTAACCGCATAGGCAAATGATAAGTGGGAGAATGTGGAAGTCATAATTGATCATATAATATTTTCTTAAGCAAAGGTTGCTGAAATAGTAGGATTAAATTATGATCTTCATCAGGTAGGGAAAAAGCTCTCAGCTAACAGCTGCATAGACAAGAGCATTCTCAACTGTATTTACAGGAAAGACAAAAAAGAAAAAGGAAAAATAAAAGCCTAAACATCTGCATCAGGGAATTTTTCCCTAGAAAGGCACACTCCCATCCGGGGAACTTCCTTCTTGTTTCAGGCTGTACTTCTTCCTTCTGGGCCCACCTTAACAGCAGCCCTACACACCCGCTGCCTTCTGCTTTGTCTCAGTGAAAGAAACTCTCTTATCCTCTCTCATGTTTTTGTGTATTCTTAATTACCACCCAGGCAGTTTCCAACCGTGCTCAGCTTCCTGCCTAGGTTATCCAAAATAATTTCTGGATGAGACACCAATAATTGTTTGTGTCACTGTGTTAGTTATGAAGTTCCATGGGTTTTTAGTAGTGATACACTTCAAATTTGTTTTCCCTTAAGCCATATCTTTAATGCATAATTTTATAAAGTGTGAAGGTCTTTCACAAATATATATATCTTGGTATGGCAGAAATGCCAGCTTTACCTTTTTTATTCTAATAAAGAACCTTTTTACCATTTCATTTTTTGTGCTAAGCATCATTATTTATGAAAACATGGAAAATACCTTGGACCTGGTTATAATGGTGAATCATTTTATCTGATATGTATGTATTAGTAAGTGAAAATGGTATTTATTGCACTAAAACATGAACATAAAAGACAAAATCAACTTTCACATTACTGATCTATATATCAAGATATACTCCCTTTCTTAGTACATACAAATTTCCTATAAAGAAAAATTAGCAAGAAAAATTCAAGACTTCCAAGAAGGTAGGATCTTCTACTTGAAAGCATGAAATATGCCTTCTCAGAGCCTAACTAAATCAGTTTGAGGAATCAATTAAAAAAGACGTTTAAGGGTAGAGATTGTCTAATATTAACTATCTTACCCTACCGCGTAGTACATGGTCTTTACTCAGAAAATGTATGCAGTAAACAACTTACTGTGGTATGAACAAATCCATCCCACATGTATGAATTCACATATCAATATAAATAAAAGTAAAGTTAGCTTTAAAAATTAAAGAACCAAGTTAGTGAAGGGTAAGAGATTAAGAAATCTCTCTACAAGCATGTCCTCTTTACTCAACCACTGGGTCAACAAATGAAATATAAAAAAAATACAAATGCATACATGTATAGTAAAATGTGAACCATTGTTGAATGTAGATGAGTATAATGGTAATTATGATCCCTTTTCTAAAATTAAATTTTGTGAGTGTGTAAGCACTTTCTCCGTAAAAGACTAGGAGAAAACAAATGATGTTGCCCACATCTAATAAAAGCGATATCATTATGTAATATTTATAGACCCTCATAGGCTTTAGAAATCATTTTAAACTTTTTTCATTTAGTTTGAACTATGTTATCTAATGCATCTTTTCATATGTGTTTAAAATCTCTAACTACAGTTTTAGAATGTGTAGAGCCTGATACTCAGTATGATGGGAATGCCTCAAAAGATATCTGCACTCCTATAATCCAAATCCTTTTGATGGGAGTAGACCTTCACTCTGTCTTTAAGAATGAGGAGGTGAATCTTCTGTTATGAACCAGTTGCTGTCATGGTTTTATTGCACTCTGGTGCTTTATACCTGTACCCTCTCTGTGATTATTTTTGAAGCATTTCACAGGTTTGTATGTTGTCTCACAGATCTGTACTGTAGACTTCTCAGACAAGGTTTATTTTTTAGATCTTCCTTACCTTATTTGCTATCTGTGAATTAGAAAATGTGGCAATTTAGGCTGTATCATGCTGTTTTGATTTTCATTGTTTTTTAGAAAATCTCTAGACACCCTTCTAAATTTATTCAACAATCACTGGATTGAAAGTTCTGTGAAAGAAGGAAATATTACCTTCTGGGTTCTTAGCACAGTACTTCACCTATAATGGGTGCTTAATAAATACTATTGGAATTTGATGCAAGAGGTGGCTCATATGCTTTACAGATGTTTTACAGACTCTTTTACTGTAACACTTTTTATATGGTATTTGTGAATCCTGTCTTCTAAACAATGTCCCAAATTTCAGAAAGATTGTAGGTTAGGATAATGAGTCAGGTGGTTGGGCATTGATCTGCAGAGGCATTTTGAAGACACTGGAATGGAGATGTCATGACCATTTGAGAGTAGCTAGGGGAGATCTTGTTCAGTACTCCCAAGTTGGCAGAATGAGAGAGTGGTTCTGTTCCAAGTATGTTGTTTTAGAGATCCCAGAGCTGGGATCTGCCATTCCTTTCCCTGCTGCTTTTTTGTATTTTACAAATACATACAGGTGGCCATACTGATGTTAACGGTTATTTTTTCCTTTTTGGTGAAATAATTAAAAAGAAAAATTAGTCATTTGGTTCATTATTAAATTTTCTACTTAGTTTTCTGTTTAATTCCTTTTTATGACACTCTGGGTACTTCCATTTAAGAAATTGCAATAAATGAAAGAAAGGAACAATGAAACATAAACTTGGATTAGCTGTCTTCTTTGGTAATGCTCAGAAAGAACCACATGCTTGTACCCTAATTAACAAATTTGAAGTGTGGTGGCAGCTTATAGTTCAAACACTATTGTCTAAAGTCTTTTCATTCTATCAGGTTTTATAGGAAGATAGCACAAAGACTTGATGGTTATATTATTACACAGATTGAATTCTACAAACATAAAAAAAATTGATTACCCTCAGGGCATTAAGAACTGTTTTTACTGATTGAATATTTTACTTGCATAAATGATAGTTTTTATAAACAGCTGTGCATTTTAATATTAGAATCTAAAAGTTCGTAAGTTATAAGCATAGATGTTTCATTTTGATTGTGAATTCCCATTCCCACCTCAAATATCAAGAAGATCATGTACAGAGTATCTTTCTCTTGGTACCAAGATGATAAAGTTGCCATCTGTACTCAACTCCCAAGGAAAATTCTTTCGTATTCGTTTTCTCTATTTTTCTTTTAGTGACTATCTGTTCTAAAATAATTGAATCAATGGGGCTACTCTAATAATCTTACAGAGTTTAAGCTACACTATTTTTAGATGCGGGGATAGTTACATAGCAGAAAATATCATTGCTTAGAACATAAGGTGACATTTTAGCTCTCCTAAAACCTTAGTGGCTGGAGGATACCTGAGGGACACTCTAATCTCCAGTTTCCATTATTTTCCAAGTCAGGAGACCCAAACCATATACATCCAGTTGATGGTTTCTCATTAACCAGAAATCCCATCTTCAGAATTCTCATTTGTTGATTTCTACCATCACAGTTTTATTGTTACTTTGAGTATTTAGTGTTGGGTAGTGATTGTGGGAGGGGCTTCTTGTTGTCAACTATATACATTCTTCCTTTGTTCTTTAATAACAGAACCCTGGTATTATTTAGGGCATCTGGGTACCTAAGTTAAGTACTAATTGCTAGCAGCATGTTTACAACTAATATGACCATGTAACTAAGTTTTATTCCATGTAAGATAAGCAAAAATATTTGGAGGGACTTCTGAAAAATCTCTTCGAGGAGAGTTGAGTTAGTTAGAAATCGTGCTTTCCAGTATTCCACTCTACTTCCTTCTTTCCACTGCTGAAAATGCACTAGATAGCTGGAACTCTAGAAGCTACCATGGACCAAGAGGTGATCTTGATTAATGTAATGCTAGAATAGTGAGGGGGAAATGAGAAGAGAAACCTAGGTTCTTTTTTTTTTTTTTAATCATTTTTATTTATTTTATTTTTTTATGATAGTCACAGAGAGAGAGAGAGGCAGAGACATAGGCAGAGGGAGAAGCAGGCTCCATGCACCGGGAGCCTGACGTGGGATTCGATCCCGGGTCTCCAGGATCATGCCCTGGGCCAAAGGCAGGCGCCAAACCGCTGTGCCACCCAGGGATCCCGAAACCTAGGTTCTTAACTGATGACTGTGGAATTGCTATAGTAGCCCTAGATTTTGCTTATTCGGATTTTTTTTTTCTACTTTGTGAATGAGAAATGAACTTCTCTTTATTTTGAGCTATTATCATTTTGATTTTTCTCTCACATGTAGTTGAACCAATTTGATAGAAGTTTCAAATGAACAATAAAAATGTAGAATTTCAGCTGATTAAGGAGGCATTAAAATAATCCTGGCATAATCCCAGGAAATCCCAAAGAAAATCATAATATTGGAGGAGTTACTTGATTTCTATAGATCTCATCTTTTTATTGAAAAATGAGAGCAATGATAAAGCCCTTACTACTACTTCATATTGTGATAATGTAAAAGGTCTTGGAAAAATGCAAATTACTATTTATATGCACTATATTATTTACTAAAAATACCCCCTTGATCTAAAGCAGAATTTCTTAACTGAAAGTCTGTGAATTCCTTGATATTTTATGAAAAATTGTAATTGTGCATAAAAACTTTTTTCAGAGATAGTCCTTTAAATCCTCATTAAAATCTAGATGTCAGAGATGCTGTCTACAGTGGGAAGGTGATACTTATTTAGAGGGGGATTCTTCTATTGTGGAGCAGCCAAAATAGAAGGTTATCTTAAATCCTCTCTTCAACATCATAATCAACATTTAATAGCAATCTCTGAATGTCTAAAATTGACAGATATTTCAAGTTGATTTCAAATACCACTTCTTCCCCAGAGCATTTTTTAGTGTCAAGTAGGAAATAATCTTTTCCTTTTCTAAATTCCCAAAGGACTTTAATAAATACTCTCTTAAAATTCTTTTCTATATGATTATACTTCTTTATGGGTCCTCAAATTCCTAGAAAGCAAGTCTAGACCTGTATTAAATCCCCAGCCACTTACAAGTATGAGTTATTCAATAAATACTTAGTAAATGAATTAATCCCTGAAAACATTTCCTTATTTTAGTGTTGTGTACAGTACATTTTTTTACATAACCTTGGTCTAAAAAGTAGCAAACCTCAGCCTCTAAAAAGTAATTTGATAGGAAGGGCTTCAAATTGGATCCATAGTTCACCATTACAACATGGCACAGAGAGGAAGCAGATGGTGATCCACACTACATGGCTGAAATGCAGATCTTTTTACTTGTCTTCTGTCCCTAACCATCTAGATGACAGTGGGAGATAGATTTGTACATGGGCTTGTCCAAAAAGGTTAGATTTTAAAAGATATTAGCAATTTTCCATTTAGGAGAGCCATTGTTTACTATACTTTCTGTGAAGTGTTATAAAAGGAAGAAAAGTTAATTGAATGTTTCCTTTGGATATAAATTCATCTTTTTCATGTCATCCAAAAATATATTGGCACTGCAAAATTCTACCAGTAAGAAAGCCATTTAATCTTGATTACACTGTATATGCTTATGGAAAATTTTTATTTAATTAAACTTGCTTGCTTTTTAATCAGCTCATTTCATTTTTACTGGGATATTGTAAATTCTTAGATATTCCAGGAAAAACCTATCTGGGGATTTTAGAAGGCTTAAGAACAATGCCCTATTTCCCTGCAAAATTTAGAATCAATTAGGAGACATACTTAGCAATCACACAAATAGAGATAAAAATACGACACTTATTACTGATAAAGGGAAAATGCAGCATAGATTTGTTGAAAGAGTGGCAATAATTCACTCCTAAATTAAATAGATTTATATGCCCAGTTACTTGTACACATGTACAACTATGGTTGTTTACAAAGGACAGGCTCTGTACTGCATGGTCAGAAAGCAGAACAGAAGGCCCCCTTCAGGAAGGTATAAGTTTCTGAAGAAAGAATAGAAGGAAATGAGATGCCTCTGTCCCATTTCCTCTTCAAACTCCTGGGTAAAAGTCCAAGAGTACTATTCTACCATTATCCCTCTAAAGGGGAACATGTAGCATGGGTAATAAATGCTTCCATTTTTTACATATGTATTTCATTGTGTTTCTTTAATACAGTTTGCTGTTATCATTATTTTTATGAGCAGTGATCCAAAAACTTTAATGGAAAGTTACCTTCCCTTATGAGTCACATATAAAATCCTTAATTTGAAATCTAAGATCCCTCTGAACTGGTTCCAGAGTCCCTAAAATCTGCGCTCATGGTTGCATTCCCATGGCATTTGCACCTTTAAATGACTTAACTCATTATGTCTAGAAAATCCAGTTTGGTACATTTTCATATACACTGTCAGTGGTTCTCATATTGACACATATAGTGAACAATTTAGTGCCCTTTGTTCATGAGTGTATATGTATAGAGACCTAGCCCATATTGAAGGGATTTGGGAGTTAGAGTGGGTTCATCCTAATAAAATTATATATTATATCCCAATATAATATAATATGAATATTATATCCCAACACTATTGCATGTAAAAATTTAACATATTTTCTATTAATAATTTTTTAGTGGTAACTTCTTTAATACCATTTTTTCTGATCTTGCCAACTGTATTGAATCCTGAAGAGCCAAACTCTGTTATTCTCTATCTTATGGCTCTCTTTCTTTCTTATAGAGCTTAGGAACAATGCTCTATAAATCTATATTCACTGAATTTACTTGTTGATTACTTATCTGTTGTCTTTCTTTCTCCCCAGGATATAAACTCTATAATTGTTGTCTGGCTCACCAGCACTCAATAATAAATAATAAATATATGTTGAATGAATGAATCTCATTTACTTACTTTCCCACTTATTCTCTCTCCTCTCTGCCTTTCCATGTTACCAATAATCAGTTATTCTTTAAATTAGAAAAAGATGAAATAATTTAAAATGCTCCATTGGAATATATTAAGTCAATATTGATAAAAGGTTGTTTATATAATGAAATATGATTATGAAGCCAATTCATTAAGTATTACTATTTTACTTCCATTTTATCTTTTATTTTTTATTTTACTTATTGCAAATATGTATGAATGTTTACTACATGGAATTTGATAGATGCTTAGAAAATACTAATTGCATTTGTGGCAACATATTAGTTAATAATACGAGAGCGATTTTGGGGGGTTATGATAATTTTATTTTTGTTGTTTTAGAAATTATCAAAATGTTTTCCAGAGTGGCTGTATCATTTTATATCCCTGTCAGCAATGTGTGAGTCATTTAGTTTCTCTACATTCTTCCCAGCATTTAATGTTTCCTTTTTTCTAATTTTAGCTATTCTGACAGGTGTGTATTATATCTCATTATGATTTCAGTTTGCATTTTCCTAATAGCTAATGAACATCCATTCATATTCTTATCTGTTTATCCTCCAGTGAAATGCCTGTTCATGGGGAGGTTTCTTGCTCATTTTCTAACTGTATTTTTTCAATTGTTCAGTCTTACAGTTCTTCATAAATTGTAGATTCTAATCCTTTAATGAATATGTGGTTTGAAAATATTTTATCTCAGGATACAGTTTGTGTTTTCATCTTCTTACCAAAGCATTTCTCAGAGCAAATGTTTTCAATTTGATGTTTATATTAAAAACACTTGATAAATATTTTTAACTTATCAGTTTCTCCTTTTATTGACCATGCTTTTGGTATCAAATCAGAACTCTTTGCCCAAGCCTAAATTCTGAAGATTTACTCCTATGCTTTTTCTAAAAGATTTCTCGTTTTATATTTTATATTTAAGTTCTCTAAAACATTGAAAATATTTCCTGGTGAAGTTTGTAGGTGTAGGGAAGCATTGTAGGCAAAGGAGAGAATATATTTGCGTGGAGAGAAAAAAATAGCATGGGATTTTCAAGGAAGAGGGGAAAATCCTGATAAATGTATGTAATATAAAGCACAAATCATTGGGCAAAGGAGGGTATTAGAAAGGGAACTTTGTATGAATTGGTACCATTTGGGTTTTACCAGGTAATTGATAGGGATCCATTGAAAGACTTTAAACAGGAGAATAAATGTGTTTAGATTTCTATTTTGGAAAAGATACTCTGATATCAGTGTGGAGAATGGATTTGAACCAGGGCTTTTCATTTTTTATTCATTTCCAGGTGAAAAATGCTACAACAAAATAGAATGATTTAGAGATCAATAAATGGCACAATTTAAAATGTCTGAAAGGAAATCTTTGCCTCCTTAATATAGAGTGCATTCTGAAGAAGTTGAAAGTGATTCTACTCTGATAAGTGTAGCCTTAGTATATATGGAAAAGGATGTCTTATTTTTCAACTTAAGACATTGCTACAAAGAATGATATCCAGGTTTATCCTGACATATACCTTCTTTCCCTTAAAAAGAAGCACTTAATTCCATATTTTTCTGCCTATCTTCATGTTTTCTGGAAATAGAAGAAATTTTCATGACTAGCTTGGTGAGTTGTTACTGGCTTCAATTTCTGAGAAAACTTCAGAAACTTGTTTTTTGTTTTGTTCTGTTTTGTTTTTTGTTTTTTTAATGGCACCCATTACCACCACTCTAATGTTATGTGAGAGGGTTGAGTGAGTGGGATTGGATCCTTTAAAAAAAGAAATTGACTGATTATTAAGGTTTGTGAATCCAGATGTTTTGTAACCATCATTGCAAAAATTGATAAGTCAGGGTTCATCAGTATGGGCTAAAATGACCAAGTGGAAGGCTGTTGGAGAACATGATACTTATACATTCTTGAAGTATTCTTCAATTGTTACTTACTAGTTACAAAAGTAAAATAATTTATAGTTTACTTTATATAAAGTATAAGAGAGGAGTCTGGTGATTAAATTTAATACTCCCAATAACAGGACAAACTGACAATACCTATGCCTGATGCAGTACACCAAAAACACAATGTCATCTACATATAGAGAATATAGTAAATGATAGTTTTCTATCAGGGTTAGATTTCTTGGATCAGTTAATTTCTTTGTGGTTATGTAAGGGAAAATCTGGTTCTTTGGAAAAACATTATTTGGTGAATCATCGTGTTGTACACTTTAAATATCTTATGATTTTATTTGTCCATTATACAACAGTAAAACTGAAAAACCATTATTTGGTGAATTCTTTGGAGAATTATTTAAAGATAAAATGCCAAGATGTCTGTTACTTATTCTTAAATGATTCAGAGAAAAGAAAAAGTATAACAGTAACAAGGAAAGAGGGAAAAGGAGAGGAGAGGGAATAAAAAGAGAAAGCAAATATCAAAATGTTTACATTAGTTGTGAGTCATTATCATATGGGTACTCATTACACCATTAATTCAACTTTAATGTAAGTTTGGAATTTTTCAAAAAAAAAATTTGGCCAAAAGGGAATCCAGATAATCAAGTTTAAACTGAGTGTTCTATATAGTCTTGTCCAAAGTTATTACATTTATATATTATTCTAGGTCAACTCTTTCCAACAATTTTAAGGTTTAATACACTTGCTTTACTTTATACCAGCTTGTTTAAAGTTACAAACTTAGAACCACTGGTTTACTCAGGGAAAACATACTGAGGACCATTTTCGGTTGTAAACATGATTGAAAAAAAATTGTGAATAAAGAAAAATAAATATTATGCGTGATGAAGTTTTAGAAAACCCAAACCTGCCATATATTAGCTATGAGTCCTTGGACAACTCATTCAGCATCTTTGGTCTCAGTGCCTTTATGAAACGAGAGTAGTAAAGACATCTACTTCATAGGGTTGTGGTAAAAATTAAAGTAGGAGGATGCCTGGGTGGCTCAGCAGTTAAACGTCTGACTTTGGCTCAGGGGGTGATCCTGAAGACCTGGGATCGAGTCCCATGTCAGACTCCCTGAGTGGAGCCTGCTTCTCCCTCTGCCTGTGTATCTGCCTGTCTCTGTCTCTGTGTGTCTCATGAATAAATAAATAAAATCTTAAAAAAAAAAAAAAAAAAGAAACAAAAGTGAACTGAGTCCCCTCATGTAAAAGCCTGCACAATGCTTTTTGCAGTTGATGGAAGGGATGCCAACAAGTAAAATGAAAAGCCCCTGCAATCTACCCAGCAGCGCCTACACTCCCTAGAGCCAACAAAAGAGCTCAGCACCAGAGCTGAAGAGTCTATAGGGCACTACATTAGTGATAAAGCTGATTATAAATAATAATGACCTTAGTGGGTGATGAGAAATGTAGTAAACTTTTTCTGAGCCAGGCAAGATGATGTAGGGGATACTATATAAATGCATAAAGTTTGTAAGAAAAGCAGATGCTGAGAGATTTTATTTTTCTTCCTAATAATTTAAAATGGACAATGAATCTAGTAGGTACTCCATAAATTGTTGTTGAGTAAGTAAACAAAAGTTTTAAAATCTGAATTCCTAACTAAAGTCCATAAATTTAAGCATATTTACATTTAATCCCAACTCTCTATTTAAACTCTACCTGTTTCAAGAGTAAGATCAGATTCCTGACATGGAAACAGAATGATATCCATCTGTTTAGGAACAGAGAGATAGTAAAAAACAAAACAAAACAAAACAAAAATCCCCACCATATATATGGAGTTATATGGAGCTCAACTAGCTAAAGAGTTGCCTTCTATGGCTCCCATGTCAGGGTCTGCTGGGAGAGGGTAACATATACTGGTCTGAGATTCATTTTTATCTGTTCTATTTGGTTTTGTGAGAAGCAGAACAGGGAGGTAAAGGCCATATTGGGTACTTGTTAGGATTTGGTTTTTGTACCTACTGATCATGCCACTGATTATTTGTTCTAAGGCCCTGCTTATTTGCACTGACAGACTTGGAATTTTAGTACTGTCTTGGTTTTTCAACTAACTTATTGTATGGTGTACCCCGGTGGCTCAGCGGTTTAGCACCGCCTTCAGCCAAGGGCGTGATCCTGGAGGCAAGGGATCGAGTCCCACGTCGGGCTCCCTGCATGGAGCCTGCTTCTCCCTCTGCCTGTGTCTCTGCTTCTCTCTCTCTGTGTCTCACATGAATAAATAAATAAAATCTTTAAAAAAAAAACTTACTGTACTGAATATGGTAACTTTTGTGAAAGCATATTAAAAGTCTGAAGTTACTTCCAAGGCAAAACGGTGTTTAGCATTGCTACTGCAGCTATCCTTAGAATAATCTCATTTAAACCTGGTCATTTTTTAATCTCAGCCCTGAATTCTTCGAAATTCTAACTATGAGGATCCCACATGCTTCCCTTGGGTCAGGGTTTCTCAAATGTGCCATTATTCACTTACTGGGCCAGATAATTTTTTTTTTTCAGAGTCGGCTATATATCATAGGATGGTTGGCAGCATCCCTGGCCTTTACCCACTAGATGCCAGTAGCACCCACCTACACCCTCAGTTGTGACAGTTAAAAACTAGTCTTTCAAAGCTTTCTATCTTTGTTACAAGGAAAATCAGAATCTTCTGAGTAAAAGGATTTTTTCTCTTTAGATGATAAGAAAATTTGTATGTGTTCTCTAGCCATTATAATAAGGATAAATACTCCAGAAAGTAAATGAGATATACCACTTACAGAACAATTTTTCTATAATGTGTCCCTCCTCTTCTTGCTGTCTCCCTCTCTCTACATTCACACACATGTATGTACATGCATACCTTAAATTAATAGGCGTTTTTTTGCTAATGGTTACTCCACATGCTCCAACTGGCAGCAGATAAATATTGAGGCATTTTGCTTTTTTTTTTATTTTTACCTAGCTCATAGGACAATTTTATGTCATTGTGACATAATATTTTAAAATGGCTATTTTTTCCCATAGACTGTTTTGTGACCCTGGTCTCTGTGAGTCATTGTTACAGGAATCTGATTACTTCTTGGAAAAGAGATAAGGCCACAGACTTCTCATGTGGATCCATACTTTTGTCTTGCTTCTCGATTATTTTATTACTGGCTCCATTGCTTTTGATTGGAAAAGAAAGTCCAGTCAAGCTGCTTAGATTGTCATTCCAGTGGGTGCCCTGGGCAGTGATTTCTGAACCATTCATTCCTTTGAAATTTTGTTCTCAGCTGGAGAAATGTCACAGTTGTCTTAGCTTTTGACTCTGACTTTTAGTGAGTGAGGCAAGGAATAGGAAATAGGAACACTTTCTAGAAGAAACAATGAGCAGCTGTATGCATATCAGATGACTTACTGCTGAAGATTCCAAAACATTAAAAAATATTGATTAAGTTTCAACCTGTTGGGAAATTATTGCCATAACTTTCATTTTGCCCCTAGATTTGCTGAGGCTCAGAGCTGTATTTAACTTGCTGAATCTTGTGTTATGGCCAGAAAGAGACCTCAGGAGCCCCATTCCCCAGGTTCTTATTAGCCTTGACAAGAGTGTTGTTAAAATTGCAGACTCTTCAGAGTCCCAAAGAGATGCAGTTTCTTGCAATTTCTATGCAAAGTCTAAAACAATCTCTGTATATATTTTGGCTTCTGAAATACATTCTGAGGTAATATATCAGGCTATACTGTCTTTGTGAAGATAATTTCTTTTGTTTGTAGTTGCTAATCATTTTTCTTTTTCTCTTCCTCTTTGCTATATTTATTTTGACATTAATGTTGACTTTGACCTTAAAGGAAAGAAATATCAGACGTTTCCCAGATTTAGGCTTTTATTATAAACCACTTCATATTTTAAATGCTATGTCTCAGGGGAGAAATGTATGAAGAATTGATGGAAGTTAGAAATTTTTAGTTAGTAATTATCACCTACCATTAGAAACAAGTGAAAATCACATGATGTCAAAGTGAATCTATCACATATCATAATCAAAGATGAATCAAAGTAATTACCAGCCAAACAGGAATTGAATAGAACTTAAAACCAATTAAACTATTTATTTCGACTGTACCACTGAATAAACACTTTAGTGTTTTAATTTGCTCCTTTTTTCATTTACTGCAGCAATATGTTTGCTAATATGACTGAGATGCACAATTGCTATTTAATTAACCTATTTTTGTCAGCACCTCACATGAGCCGCGTGAAGTAGATGTGCTAAAGTCTCAATAATAATGAGCCAGATAAAAATAACAAACATGAAATTTATGCCAGTCATTTTACAATTTATGACAAATTGTAACAATACTTAAATAAGGAAATAGGTTATCTGAGAGAAACTTGATTGAAAATACTTCTAAAAGCATGTTGAACCAACAAAAAATTACTCAAAGTTAAGTAAAATTTTTTAAAAGTGCAATAATACTGTTTCATCATCCTCCACTTTGTTTTATTGCTATTAACTTTTGATAGTAAATTTGCTTGAGGCCTTGTATCTGGTTTGGAATAACTGAGTTTGTAATGGACGTGAAAAGGTCTGGCAGGATGCATTTTACACAAGAGCCTCTGTCCTTGGAGTGAGTTACTTTTCTGGGTATTGAGTAAAAGATCATAAAAATGTCAATTTTCCCTTTATTCCCTAAGGCCAGTACCAAAACCCTAAGACAATTTGTGTGATTTTGACCTTGTTGATACACATTTTTCCACATAAGAAAGGTAACTGATAATGTGAGGAGAAGCCCTAACTTTTCTTTACTTTTGAATAGTAGGAGCATAAGAAAGAATAATTTCATTAACTATAAAAAGACTCTCTCCCCACGAACTGTAGTATTCTGGCAATTGACTCATGAAGACCAGCATCTACCTGGACTTTTGGCTTTTCATCCAGTTTTACAGTCAGTAGATATAATTACTGAGGAATTAGATAAAATTATTTTCTGCTCAGCCTGTCTTTTTTTCTCTTACATATTTATAATTTACTCACACTTCATAATGGCTTCAGTTCTCTAAAATAGCTACTTATTAGCCAATTTATCCTGGTACCCACAAAGGTATCAGAGACTCCTACATTTGGGACAGTTTTGTTTTGTTTTGTTGAAGTATATCTTCATTTTATTCCCATTTTTCTGGTTGCTGTTAGAAGTGTAAGCTAGGGTTGCCTGGGTGAACATCTGCCTTTGGCTTAGGGTATGATCCCAGGTTTCCAGCTTTGAGTCCTACATCGGGCTCCCTGTGGGGAGCCCGCTTCTCCCTCTGCCTATGTCCCTGCCTCTTTCTCTGTGTCTCTCATGAATAAATAGATCAGATCTTTTTTTTTTTTTTTAAGTGTAAGCTAAAGGAGGTCTACTTTCTAATTCTTAGAACAATTAGAATGTTATATCTGTGAGAACCCTCAGAGGTCTGAACTAAACCCTGTTTGATAAGAAAACGAAGTCTCAGAAAGGCAAAGTGTCTTGTAGATCACCTGATTGTATAGCAAACTGAGAATTACAACTTAGGTTTCTGCCTAGATCTCCTAGCCCTTTTATCATATAGGGTCATTAACTAACTACTACGTGCTTTGTGGGTATAGAATTTGAAATCACTCCATGGGTGCCTTGATCACAGCCTCTTTCTCTCATGTAGAGTGCTTTACATCTCTAACTCAGATTTGCTTAACTAAGGTCAAATTTACATTTATAAAAGGTCTTCAGGGGTAGCAGGTAGCATATAGGGGCAAAAGTGTAGTGGCACTGTTTTGGTAAAATGATCTGTTTAAAAATGTTCACGTTCAAATACTAAAATCTCTACTTTGCAAACCAAGCCTGTCCGCATGCTAGTACCACTTTGCAACTCTTAACTGCATCACCATGAGGACAAGTAATGAAGAGCATTCATTTATGTAAGCACAATCAACATCAGAGTTCCTTTTAGAATACTTGTAGTTCCTTTTAGAATACTTTAGCAAGTACAATGCTAAACACTCTGTTTTGAATGAGCTGGACTGCCAGTACTTAAGAGGACGCATATCTTTGGGGATATAAAATGCCCCCATAGATACCACTTTTAGTCCAACTAGTGTCCCCGGGGTCTAGACCTGCAAAGAATATACAAATGCACGTCTCAAAAAATCCATAGGGGAAATGAGACTGCAGCCTGTAGCCTTCCTGGGAGCAGCAAAAAAAAACCCTAACAGACAAACCAAATCACAGGACAAATCCACCATATGCACCAAACAACCAGTGTAATTATGTTCTATAGTTGAGGAATTACATAAATTGCCCATTGGGAAGGAAACCTTAATCTCTACCCCTCCCTTGAAATCTATAAACAGCTGTGTGAGTCTCTCTATTTTTGAAAGGTTGAACACATTTGATCAGGGAACCAACTTGATTTCCTAATCAGGTTCGATGTGAGCAGAGCCAGTTAGAGATGTGTGTGATTCTCCTAGTGTGCGTCTTTGATTCATGCGCTAATTATGTCGATCCTTTGGGGAACACAGCCACGAAGCTGGGTCCTCCTTGATTAATGCTGGCTGAGAGCCATGCAGCACGCAGCGGAGAGCAGTTCAGCATATCTAGTCCCAGCTGAGAATATGGTCCCATTATCTCCCAGCTGCCTAAGCAATCCATAAGGGCCTGTTCTGCGTGGATGATCAGTGTAGTGGAAGCAGGGACTTGCTGAGAGCTGAAATCTCTGTTTGATTTGCTGTAACATGTAAAGCGAAACTGGGACATTTTACTTTACAGTCTGTAAGTATCAGGGTTTTTTCCCCCTTCTTTCTCCCTACAGCTCCATGTGAATGTGACTTTGCAAGCTGCATTTGATTTGCTGTTCCGTCGCTCTTTGTTGAATCAAGCTGGTGAGACAAAGTGTAATCTGTTTAGAGCTTGCTGTTTCTGTCAGATCTCTTTTATAATTTATTCATACAGGAAAATAAGAGATCTTTCAGAATGCTTTTATAGAAGTTAAGAATTATTGGTTTTATTTTTAATTTGGAAGCATGGGTGCATTTTCCGTGGTGCTCAGGATGGTTAGAGCATATGTTCATCTTCTTCTTTATCTCTGACCATTGCAAGAAAAATGTAAGTGAAAGTAATATATATGTGAAGACATCATTTTACATGCACTTATGTATAAAAGAAGCATGTGTCATTATTTCCAGAATTTGTTTAAGATAGTTTATTTTGCTTCTCTCTGCTGCCACTAAGAAAGGTAGAAACAGGAAAGTTTCTCTTGTTTTTCAGTTGCATGCTGTTTAGAAACTTTGCCGGGGTGAGGGGTGGAAATGATATATTAGGAATATTTGCAAATATAAACTGTATATCTCCTCCTTCATGCTGAGGGTCAGTGTTTCAAAATAAGAGGCTATTTTTTAGCTCAGTTTTGCTTTTGAATGTGCCACTTTTTATGAAGTGATGTTAATTAAAAAGCAAAAAAAATTAAAATCTGAGTTCATTTATCTTTCATGTGTCTCCAAGTGCAATCTGTCAAATTAATATTTGTTATCCTTGCAAGAAGAATTGATCATGAAAATGATATTAGAAATTAATATTGTTGATAATGTTTGCATAATGTCTCTCAAATGATCAATGGCTTAGTGAAATTAAAGATTGTTATCACTATGGAAAGGGCTATGTGGATTTTTTGTCTGGGTTTCCCTAACCTAAATATAAATTACACTTTTCTTCCTGGATTGAACATAGAACAATTGAGCTGTTGTAAGAATAGAATTTGAATAGAAGAGGCTTGAACTGCCTGAACCAATGGCCAGAGCTGATGTGGACCAAAATGAACTTGAAATCATTCATTCCTGAAAAGGGGAATGAATCAAAGTGCCCTCAATGAGCTTGAGACCATAGAGTCAGAGGATCCTGTAATTTCCAGAGTGGAAATACAATTTTCCTGAATAGGCAGTAAGTCTCAAAGCAGAGAAAAACCACAAGCTGTGAAGTATGAAAGTGTCTCACTGGTGGGGACAGAGTATGTTCTCATTAGATTTGGTTGATAGGAACGATACAAGAGAGAGAAGACTTAAAATAGATGGTTGTCTACCTGAGCATAGGCATTTTCAGGCCTTGAGGTTTGGAGGGAAAAGGTAACAAGCTAATAAAAAACATTTAACATCTGGCCAGATGGAGCAAAAGGGGAATGGTTGTGTTAACCTCTGGGTAGTGAGCAGTCCCAGGGCTGTCTGTGCAGAGAACTCTGTTTTTAGAAAAATACAAGTGTGTTTAAGGATGTGTATAACTGAAATCTGAAATGCAGGCAAGTGGTTTTGATGGTTACATTTCCCCTAAACAAAAGAATAGCCTCATGCCTTCAAAACGTAGCTGACTTTTTTAAGTGATCATTACTGATTGAGGAAGCCTCAGCTATTTAAAAAAAAAAAAAAAAAAAAAGTTGGTGTTTTTCTAACTAGTGCAAGTATATGATCTTGCAAAGATGTTACCTTGTTTAAAATTGTAAGAAGAGAAGGTAGTCCTATTTTTTTTATGTAGTAGGAATTTTTACCATTTGTAAAGAAGTATTGTTCTGAAGTAGTTAAGTTTGATTTTTATTTTCCATTAAACATTTAGAAATTTCATCTCATATGATGTTAATCATTTTTGTGGCTGGTCACCACAGTTATAAGAGGTTTTGCAAGATTTATAATGTGCTTCTGTTACTTTAGAAGTGTTTTGCCTATTTTCTAAGAATTGGAATGATCTCTCCCCAGTTGTACTTAATCTGTAAAAAAGGGGATTGGATGCTCCAGGAGTTAGTTTAGGGTCTAGCCACTTGACAGATGGGGAAGTCAGATGTGTGTTAAATATGCTTTGTAAGGGGGTGCTTTTAAAGCCCTAGTGTTTTAATTGGTCTTCAAAATAAATGTAAAATGTTATAAAAGATAATAAAGGAAAAGGCTTATATTTTATATGTAAAGATAGTGTGTCTCTGTATGTGTTTGTATGCATACAAATCTAGATAGTTTCTGTACTACTCTGAATACAGTATACCCCTCAGCATCAAGAAGATGCTGAGATTGAACAAAGTGGAGGAAATTCTGACTCATCAGAAGAGAGTAAAGCCCCTGGCAGTGTGTGCTTTGGGCCCTTTGCAAATGTTTTATCTGTCCCCAGAGGTGCTGGGATAAGCACAAAGAGGACTTCACAACATCCTCAGCAACAGTTTTAAGCAGGTCGTCCTTGCTCACAAACTGCACTCTAGCCCTCTGTGATAGGTTGGATTAGCAAACGTGAGGTACAGAATGAAACTGTAAACTGCCTCTACAATAACTTCAAAGTGAATATGGTAGAACAAAAAAAAAAAAAAAAGAATTTAATAACCCTGAACATTTTGGCAGATTTTAAATATTAGCAAGTCTTGACTACTATGCATTGTCAAAGTATCCACTAAATGAATGATCAATAATAACACTGGAAGCTTGAGTGAAGCTCTTTCAAATTGCTGTGCAAGCTCTAACAAGCCACTTTACCTCTCTCTGCCTCAGTATTCCCCCTGTAAAATGAGGAATGATTTCCAAGATACTGTCTTGGAAGTCTGTGATTTCATGACACATCATTCTAACTTCTCATTCACTCCCGGAAAGCCCTTCAGACTGCCGAGGGACTGAGTGAAATGTGATTTAATTGTCATGTAAAGCAAAATGTTACTAGGATTCTTTATTTTCTTCTCTTCTCTCTCTCTCTCTCTCTCTGTCTCTCTCTTCTAATTCTCTTCCTTTCTTCTGCTTTCTCTTTATCCCTACTCTCTCCCTTTCTACCCTGTCTCCTGTCCTCTCCCCCCTTTTTATTGTGAGTTGTTCTAAAATCAAACAGAAACAAAGTTGGGAATGTTCTTTGACCTGTTTGTTTGCCACCTTCTCTTATGAGACATCATCAAGATATAAAGTACATGATGATGTCCTGCTCTGTTGTGTATTACATTTACTTAATCCTAGACATGGGTGTGCAGAAAGGACCTGAAAGTTATGGATGTGTGTATATGTGTATATAATTGCTTATATTAATGTTCAAAGTAAGAGAATAATTTACCTTAAATTCTAAACTGTAGGTGATTAAATGGGTTTATCCAACTGTATTAAGCTAACAATAATTAATTTAAAATAAAACAAAAAATTTCACAAATGAGTGTACACTTCAATGTAGTAGGATACTAAAGAGCTTGATTTTTAAAAAAAGAAAAAAGAGTACCAAGGATTTTATTTTTCCCTTATTATTCCCTTATGTCTTATTTAATTGTATGGAAAAGAAAAACCATTGGTGATTTCAATAAGAAATAGACTTGACCCTTGAACAACCCAGGTGTAAGGGGCTCTGATTCCCTACACAGTCAAAAATCTATGTATAACTTTTGACACCCCAAAAACTTTACTAATAGTCTAATATTGATCAGAAGCCTTACAGATAACATAAACAGCTGATTAACATGTATTTTGTGAGTTATATGTCCCTGCACACTTGAAAATTACATAAACTTTTGACTCCCCAGAAACTTAACTCCTAATAGCCTACTGTTAACCAGAAGCCTTACTAATAACATACAGTTGATTAACACATTTTTTATGTTATATGATTATAAATTGTATTCTTACAATAAAGTCCGCTAGAGAAAAAAATGCTTTTAAGAAAATCACAAGGAAAAAAAAAAAAAAGAAAATCACAAGGAAGAGAAAATACATTTATAGGACGATACTCTATAAAACAAAAATAAAAACACTTCTAAGGGTACTCATGCAGTTCAAACCCATGTTGCTCAAGGATCAACTGTATATACCTGACACCATAAACAAGTGATCAACTTTGTGTAATTTAAATCAGATTAAAAAAATCATGGAAAATTTTCTTTATGGCACTTTTTCTGTGATCTCAGACTGTTTATTGCTATGAAGACTGTTAAAAATTACAAACTGTGAATTTACTAAATTCGCTACTGATGGTGCTTGGCTTCTTGATGTGTTCAGACCAAATTGTGAGTAAATTTCCTCTGTATGTCTTTACTGTGAGTACTAGAAGAAACTGAATTTATTTCAGAATTGATATTTGTAGTACAAGGATGGCAGTGTTTTTTGCTTCTTTCACTATTAAATGAAATAAATATACATTGGCTGGATAGCACAAAATAATTACCAAATAATATTATTCTTAATAGTGAACAATATTTATATATATTTTTAACAACTAATGTACTTGAAGATGGATGGTAAATGCCCTTTTGATGACAGTAATAGCTTGGATTGGCTCCACTTCCTATTCCAGAACAGAGTAGTGTTATGACTCTTTTAAATGGAAGTTGGAATATTAAATTTTCCCTCAAATTTTACCACTAGGAAATCCCTGTATATGTGGCTTACTATTCTTGAGTTTGAATTTTAATGTTATTTCTTATTGAACTTGTAGACTATATTTGATGTGATCCATGCAAAGTATAAAGTTAATTTTCCAAATCTCCTAATATTGGGTAGATATCCTTGCTTTTCAGGCAGCAGGCCCTGTTGTGAGTAAAATCAGTAATGTGAAACAATTCCTCTATTTTGTAGTCGTGTATCCTTCTATGACCAAAATGATTTGTACTTATGGACTATTTCTATGCAAAAAATATAATGGTGACAGGTATGTTTGATAATTTGTGCTTTCAAACCCTTGATTATAAAGTTACTAGGCAGCTCCAGGGGCACTGCTTTTGGTTTTAAACCAGTGCTTCTGATGACTTGAGATGTTCAATTCAATATCACATAGTTAATAGCTCCAGTGGTTTATCAGACTGTTTTATTGTGTAGTTAAAAAGGTAGAGTTGTAAATCAGATTTAGGCATGGCTCTGGATTCTGTACATGGTTTCACATGTCTTCACCTATTTTCCAAAGTAGAAATGAGAGTCCTTCTGCATATTAGCATGAAATTTCTCTGTTGTTTCAAGGAAGGAACAGGATGATTTAATACTGAGAGGAGCTATTCAGAAATAACTGCAAAGGAATAAAGTATTTCTATGGTTAGATATAAAATGCAGGACTACAGATTCTAAGGATATGACAATTTAGAGAAGCTGCCTGTGCCAGGCATTTGGCGAAGGGGACTAAAGGAGACAGATTTAAGTCTCACCAGAAGGAAACCCTATATCAAGGGGTAGATATGTGAGTATCCTGGAAAAAAATGTAAATAAGAAAATAGAGGAAGGAGTAGATTGCAGTTGAAAGAGATGTGGCTTTCCTACACAGGAAAATGGTTTGAAGGAGAAAGATCTTGAGTTTAAGGACACTGGAACTAATTTCAAAATAGTTGGCATAGGTATTGTTAAGTTACTGTGCAGATTTTTAAGAAATTTACATCAATAAAGAGATATACAGAAAAAGGAATACTCTTGGCTCTTTAATATGATGCCCTAACAAACTTTAAAAATGTAATTAGCTTAAATGAAGTGGTATTATGATACCAGAGGTAGACTGTCCTATTTTAATGAGGATTTTTGCAGTAGTGTACATAGATAATTCTGCTTAGGTAGATGATGATACATAAGCATATGTGCAAATTGTGTAGCTGTTTTTATAGTTGCTAGTGAATTGCCTTGATCCTTCTCACAATATCTGTGTTTATGATCTTCCTCTCCCAAGACATACCACATACCATTTACCTGTGTTATCTTAAATTATCTTGGGACATGGGTAGATGCCTAAGTCTCAGGAAGTCAATTTTATTAGATCCCTTTGACTATCCAAGGAATAAATTTAAAGTTCTTTTTGTAGGGTGTAATACTCCATAATACTGAATGACTTCTTGAAATCATTTCACTTCGCTTTTCTTCCACTAAGCATTATGTTGAAATTAATATATTTAGGTCTCTGAAACATTCAGATAAATACCCTTGTCTACTAGACATGACCCTCTAAATGAGTCATGTCACTAATTACACACAGCTATGTGCAAGAACTTTACTTCCAAGCTGCTTAGAATTCCATGCATTTGAGCGTCTTTCATATTGGTAGAGTTGCTCACACACAGGCATCATGCTTGACACCAGAGAGGGAAACAACCACCATCTCCCAGAAGAGAACAAATTATGTGTTCAAACATGGTCTCTGGCATCTTTATGATGTGCGTGCTAAGTGTGAATCTGGTAATTTAAGGTGTGTGACTCTTCCTCCCAGCCAGCTGTCTGGCTGTGTGCTCAGAAAGAAGAATAGCAGCATATTTAGACTGACACAATCCTTCCCTGGAGTTTCCCCACCACCACCACCACCACCACCACCCCCGCCCCATTTCTCCCTGCAGGAATCCACAAGGGTATTCAGTTGATTGCTGTTGTTAACCTCTCTTGTAGTATTATATTTCTTGTTGAAACTACCTTTCGTGGCATGTGAGTACATTTAAGAGATGTGAAACTTTAAAAATGACTTACTTTTAAACCGTCTTACCTAGATTATTAGGAGAAAAACAGTTTCTCAGGTATGTGTGTATGTGTTTGTGTATACATGTAAGCTAAAATCTTTGTGACTATTTTCATCAGGAGCCACAGATGAATGATAACATTGGTTTTAGTGTATTTTTTTCCAAATCATTTTCATATCATGTGAATAATATTCAAGATGTTTATAGAAAGTGATTGAGTAAAATATTTCACCTGAGAAACATTTTTGAGTTTGTATATGGCAGTTTTCAATCTCAAAGTAATCTGGAAGGTAGAGATAGGAAGGTGTTTGAAAGTTTGGCAAAGGCTCTGATAATATCTCTAAAGTAACTGTTTTAATAAACTTTGGACTTCACATGGGAGTTTTTCCCAAATTGTGAACCAAATACGTCTGGTGAAATATGTGATAATTTTAGGTAATATCTAGGTAGATATTTTTATGAACATGTTAATGGAAAAATATGTAACTGGTAAATAAAATACATTATTTTACAGATACAATTGCTTAGGACAAGGCTAAGATATTAAAAAAAATGTTTGGATAAACAGTTTTAGAACTCCTTCTCAAATATAGCAGACCTTGTCTCATACAAGTGACACTACCATAGGTTATTTCCTGTGTGTTCAAGCGTGGCCAGCCTAGCAAACAAGGAGATAGGGACATGAAATCACAGAATTTCCAGTCTGGAAGTTATTTACAGATTGTCTCGTCTGACTCCCTTCTAATGGGCTTGGACGCTTACCCAAGATAAAATGGCTGTCTAGTAGTATGACTAGGAATGGAGCCTAGTGTTTCCAGAGCCCCATATGGTGCTCTTTCCCTCACACAAAAACTCACTCTTGAGTTTCTCTTCAGATTTTATGCACATTTTATGATGTAGGAACTCTGAAAGCCAGAGAATCCAAAAGTAAAGGCCTGTAGAAGCCAGGCATGAATGAATGAAGCAGACCAGATGTCAGAAAATAAGGAAAGCACAGCGTGATGTCAGAATAGCACATAAGTGTTCCTCTTGCATGCTATCATTATATAGGATAGTCAGCCCAGTGTTGCCACATGTCACAAATTTTAAATATTACTATCTGTTTTTAAATGTTTGAAGCCAAAACAAATATATCAGATCCATACCCGTTCAGTTTACATACTCTATTATAAGCTATTTGAAAGAATACTCACTGGTAGGGGAGAAAACATGGGCTTTTACAGCATGACATGGCATGTAGTGTACCTAAAAGATGGAAAGGGCATTAGTAATGCATCCTGTGTACTTTTAGGGATGAATTTAAGGGGAGAGCAGAGCAAAGCATATTAGAATGCCTATAAAGCTTGTTTTAAGCTCTACCATGTCATATGAATTGTCACTTTGTAGGAGTCGAATTTGAGAACTCATATTTTACTGATAAAAAGATGAAGTAAATATCACAAAATTCAATCAATAAATATATTCTGCTATACCTGAGTAATTTAATATACTATAATTATAGTTATTGGTTTTACTAACATGTAGTATTTTTATTTGATTTTTATTTGGCACTAAAGTTGCCAAACGTAATTTACACTGCTTTAAAAGGAATAAGTTGATTATTTTTTTGTCTTTTCTTTTTTTAGTATAACTTTCTATAGACTCTCACTGAGCATATATCTAACCAGGCAAGTAAAGGAAATCTGCAGACATTTGCATCACATTTAAGGGACAAAATGATGGTCTCATTTCTGATTGTTTTGACTTCAAGACACAGCCCATATGCTATTTAGTTTTGCATAAGATATTTCAGAAGTTCTATCCGGTAAAAGAAAACAAGGAACACATGCTTTGATGTTTAGGCATAGGCATTTTCCTTGTGGACCTGTGCAGCTGACAGAATTAGCAGGACTGCTGGCCTACATCCATTCATTCATTTAAAAATTATTAATTAAATGTCAGCTATTTACCTCACCTTCTTCTAGGCTATAAGGATACAGCACTGAACAAGAGCTAAAAAATTATTGCCTTATCAACTAAATGCATTCTTTTTAAAAAATAAGATTTTACTTATTTATTTGAAAGAAAGAATGTGTGAGAGAGCATGCATAAGAGGGAGAAGGAGAAGCAGGTTCCCCTGCTGAGCAGGGAGCCTGATGCGGGGCTCAATCCCAGGACCATGGGGTCATGATATGAGCCAAAGGCAGATGCAGGGCTCAATTGCCCAAACTAAATGCATCCTGAATGGGCATGTATCTGTGAAGAAGAGGGAGGGACATGTTTTGTAGGTCACCCCGGGGAGCTATGGCTGCTTTTCTGTCTCTCAATATCCACTGCTTCCTTTAGCCCCTTTGGCTCTTGTCTCCAGCTAAAAGTCCTGTGCTCTTTAAGGACTTTTCTTTAAGTTGATCATATACAGGCCATGTGATATGGATGAGCAAAACAATTTTCCAGATATTTTTGTGGACCTAGAATTTGGTTGGCCAAAAATAGCTGAGGAATTGGGGCATACTTTTTGTTTGTTTGTTCGTTTATGACTAGGTTTTTGTGACTAAGCCACCAAGTTACCAAGGCAGCCCTCTCCCTCTTTTCGCCTCTAACAGAAAAGCTAGACCTTTACCTACCCTACAGGTCCCTCACAGGTGCTTTCCTTTCCACCTGCTTTAAAAGATTGAATTGAGCAAGCCGACTAATTTGAAACCTATTCATAACCCTGTTTATACCCTCGAAATGGGGTAGCCATCACTCCCTAGGATGTGTTCTTAAGTAGAGTTGAATTAATATGTGAGGAAACATTTTGAGCTTTTTGGAACAAGTTGTTTTATAACTGCAAAGTGCTGTTAGTATTAAAGATAATAATTTGTAAGTAAATATTATAGCAACTAAGTGCAAGGGGGTTCTTTGTACATTCTTTCATTTTAATGTGTAAAAACAAAATTGGTACTAAAATATATAGTGTCTGACTGCCTTGTAATTTCTTTCCCAAAGGCTATTGACTTTTCTTTTTTCTAACTTCCTTTTGGGTAATATAGGAGCTTACCTAAGTTTTGAAGTAGCCAGTTAGAGGCATTTACTGAGTAGATGACAGTTTTATGGGTTTTTTTCCCCTTGATTTCTAAGGTCTGAAAACTCTGGAGCAATTAATTGTGGGGATGTCTGATGTCATTTTTTTCAGAGGCATAAAAGTGGTAGTGCCTGTTACAAGAGAGTTGATTTTGAGCATCAGTAAAGTAGTCATGACCCCCTCCCAGGAAACAAGAGAGGGATGATTATTAATGTTCAGAGCCTTCAGGCTCAATGGCTTTCCAACTCACTCCCTCATTTAAACAGAGCAGTCAAGGGTTTATTTCAGTTTGAATGGGCAGGCTTATCATCTGTTGACATAACTGGATTTGGTAAGCATATGGTTTCCTAAGCAGCTGTTATATATACCGGTCAGTTCAAAGTGTATCACCTTACCCACCATCACAATACAGGCTCTTTGCCTTTTATAGTTTAGAAGACTGACCTTCCTTAGTTTTTGAAATGTTTACAAATTTAATTTTTTCTAGTTTTTAAAAAAGTTCCAGTATAGTTAACATACAGTGTGAAATTAGTTTCAGCTGTACAATATAGTGATTCAATAATTCTATACATTACTCAGTGCTCATCACTAAACCCCTTCACCTATTTCACCCATCCACCCCCAACTCTTCTGATCATCATGTTTGTAGAAACACTGCCTTCTTATGCAGAGTTACAGCATGACTTAGCATTAAATTGATATACTCTTTTAAGGTTAAAGATCTATACTCAGTTTTAACAAGGTTGTTGCATTTTCCACAGAGACTCTAACAGATGATGTAGTCTTAAATATCAATTGATTTAAAATATCTCTTAACCTGACATCAATATTAAGGCTTTAGCAAAGCTCTCACATGAGAGATCTGATGTGTTGAACTTTTAATTAATTTAGCATACAGTATGCATTGTGTTATATTACATTTATTTTCTCATGTTAATATTACTTGATAGCTATTAGTAATAAGTATGTCATTTCATTGGTCCAAGGGAAAATGGTCAACAGTACTCCTCAAACATTAATGTTTGAAAATACAGATTCTGATTTAGTGGAACTGCAATGAGCCTTGAGATTCTGAATTTATAATCAGGTCTAAGATGATATTCAGGATGAGGGTCTGCATCATACTGGAGAAATAGAGTAAAGACCAGTTTGAATGCCCTCTTCAGTACACGCTGAGTTTTATAACTAAGGAATTCTTTCTTGGACATCTTTTTTTCAACTATTTCTCACTGTGTTGTTATTTGAAATCTGAAAAATATACTAGATCAACAATTCTATCAGGCTGTCAGGTTAAAAGTTGGTGTCCCATTTTATAAGTCACTGCTTTGTGCCCTCAGTCTTTTGTCTTCTGTCCTAAATTGATTTGGTAGCTCTTTACCTGACAACCACATGTTATGGTTATTTAAAGACATGTAAAGTTAACAAAAATTAATGCTGTAACTAGGAGACATGCTTTGTCCAGAATCATAGAATTGAGATGTATACTAGAGATAGAACAGATGAGCTCCATATGAAATATTCTGAAGTAGTGTGAATGATACTACTGTTTGTTTGTTTCTCTTTTATCCTTCAGTTCATGAAAGTGAAATAATATATGCATGCTCTAGTTTCCTATACAGTGTTTATTTCCCCTTGGTAACATTGCATATTATGTTGCTGCTAGTCATGACAACTGTTGGGGACGTGAAAGTCCTTTCTTTTTTAAACTTTTCTCCATTCGTGACATGATGACAGCTGTCATGGGAATGGGGAAAGATAGAGCAATTTTTCAGAGTCCGTCAAATGAAAGTACATTTATTGCTGTAACTTAATGAAAGTTGCTTCACTATGACATGTGTCAGAGTCTTTGTGATGCAAGTGTGGAAGGATCTTTTCTGAAAGATTTATGCCTCGAGTCTGGATTTGAGCTGAAAGGACATGACCTTGGCTTTGAACTTACAGAAGGCTACCCCTGTAATAAAACTGAGAGTCAGTATAAAGAATCAGGAAGGTAACAAACAACAGCACAGAGATTCTTTCCAAAAGGTGCATTTATCATGAACACTATATGTCTCCTTAGTTTTACTTTACCCAGAACCCTCAGAAAATAGGTGGATGTTTAGATTGTCATCTGGTTACGTAGAAATCAGGATGAATGCCTACCTTATTTAATTTTCATCAAAACAGTGTTTATTTTATGAATACATATATTTTTTCATTTTGAAAAGATTTCTGTAGCAAAACCCACTGTAAATTTGTGGCATTGCTGAAAAGATTTTGAAAATTAAGAAAAGAAAAATTCTCAAGTGAATATTAAAGGGCTTTACAGAGTTACTCATTCATAGTCAATATAATTAACACACTTAAGAACTACTTAAGTATTTTAAGAGTATTCAGAGTTGTGCAACCATTACCACAATCAATTTTAGAATATAGTCATCATCTCCAAAAGAAACCTGCTACCTATTAGCAGTCCCTTCTATTTTCTCCTAAACCTTCCCTTAACCCTAAAAAAAGCACTCATCTATTTTTTGTCTCTATGGATTTACTTTTTTTGGATGTTTCATATTAATGGAATCACTATATATATTATCTCATATTTGAACTGACTTTTTTCACTTGTCATGTTTTCAAGTTTTATACATGTTGCAACATATAACAATACTTCATTATTTTTTATTGCCAAATAATATTCCATTTTATTATTCCATTTTATGGATATATCACATTTATTTATCCATTCCTCTGATAATGGACATTTGAGTTGTTTTAACATTTTTTGGCTGTTATAAATAATGCCCATATGAGCATTCATGTACAGTTTTTATATTATTTAAGAATGGCATTAACTGAACATTTTTAACCAATATATGTGTGTTTTTTACCAATGCCAAAAAGCAGATTTTTAAAGAAGATAATCTTTGAGAAGCTATAAAAGAAAATACTTCCCAGTGAATAATTTTACCCATCTAAATGATGTATTTTTTAAAATTTTTTAGTCTCTATAAAATAAATATTTTCTAAAGTTTAGTCCCTCCTTCCAAACTACGTAGTGCCATACCATACAAGGAGAAAAGATTTGAATACAAGACAGGAAGGTAAATTTCCTGTAAAAAGTAAAAACGAGGAATGTATCCCTTCTACTCACAAGGCACAAGATACATAAAATACGAGTAAATAATATTTACAAAGGAATGCCTGGCTGGCTCAGTTGGTGGAGCATGTAACTCTTCATTTCAGGGTTCTGAGTTCAACCCCCACTTTGGGTGTAGACATTACTTAAGGAAATAAAATCTTTTAAAAAAGTAGCTACAAAATATTTTAGTAAGAACTCAGGGAAAAAAAATCTAATTGAATCTCATCAACATTGGAGGCTTAAAATATTTGTATTATAGGATAGGCAACTGTGGATGAGCTTTGTCAACCATTCTATAAAATCTGAAGATGTAAAAAAGTATCAAGTTTGTATTTTCTCATCCCTGAAAGTGCCGATTGAAGTCAGAAAACATAGGGCATGCCCATATTGGAATTAGATCTGTACTGTGTATCACTGAATATAAGAACTCAGATCAGAACACCTATTAGAGAGGAGGCTGAATCAATGCACTGGGGATAGTGATGTTATTTATGCATTGTACACCTTGGAAAGCTGTTTGAATTGCATTTGATTACCACTCCTGTGTATTTGCTGTTTTGCACGTATTCTATGGGGACTGCTTTTTTCTTCTTCCAGTTGAAAATAGGTGAGAGGAAGGATATAAACATGTTATGCTCTGAAAAGAAAAAAATAAAGATAAGATATTTCCACAAAAATTATCATCCTTGACCTGAATGTTGAAAATAGTGGGAAAAAAGTAGTTGACTGAAAAATTAACATTTTAAAATTATATATAAATACTACATATGTATATATCTTATATGTTGTATATATTTTATATTATATATAAAATATGTACTGTATATATATATGAAATGGATGTAAGTTTTTAATATGCTCCAGAAATCAAACAAGCACATATTTTACTTAAAATATAAATTATTGTCATGTCTTTACTATTTTTAAGTTTTTATTTTTTTTAAATGATCTCTACACCCAATGTGGGGCTTGAACTCACAATTCCAAGATCAAGAGTTCATGCTCTTTTGACTGAGCCAGCTAGGCACTCCTACCTTGTCTTTACTGTAAATTCTATGTTATTTTAAAGTTGTTGAACACCAAGTAGAAAGATATATTAGTTTACATTTTGCAGAATCTTGTCACTAATATTTTGCTGTTTTGTTTGCTTTTCATTTTGGAGACACCAAGGTCTTCCTTTTAATAAATATTCTTACTAACAAATATATGATCTGTAACACAATTGATGTTGACTGCCAGTTTTCCGAAAGAATTGAAAATGTATAGTCAGAGCTGTATATGGCAGATAAACTGTGTAATGAAGGAAATGCTTGAGTAATATTATTTGATTCTCTTTTTTGTGGTGATGGATTGTATATACAGAATGTCAGTTGGTATTAGAAATTAAAAATATTGTATATTTGGGGCACCTGGGTGACTCAGTGACTGAGTGTTTGCCTTTGGCTCAGGTTGTGATTGCCCGGTCCTGGGATAGAGTCCTGTATCTCCCTCTGCCTTTGTCTCTGCCTCTCTGTGTCTCTCAGGAATAAATAAATAAAACCTTAAAAAAAAAAAAGCATATTTTAGTGAGCTTTTCACTTATACTCTCACCCATATGTTTAAAAAATTTTACCCATGTCTAGAACTATGGGTATTTTTCTCCAGCTACCCACCTCTCATACCCATCTCCTCTCCCCACACTCCTTTCTTTCAGCCTTCTCAGATCTGTCTCAAAATTTATTCTGAGAGACACTGAGAATACTCTATGCCAATAGTTCTTATAATGTCTAACGTTAGGAGAATTAAAAGAAGCTGGTATTTCTGCAGAATGTCAGATAGTTTCTCCTAGGTCTTATGGCAAGTATAAAGGACAAGTCCTTTAAATGGCTAAAATTTTCATACTTGGAATAGAATATCAAACTAGGAGTCATTCCTAGCAACTGTATTTTTTAAAAATCACAGTTCTCAAAGTAGAAATTGACAAATACAGGAAATGTAATTTTATAAAGTCAACTAATTTGAAAATTTCTCATGTTGTACATAGGTAACTAGGAGGAAAGGAATCTAAGCATAGATATGTATCATTTTCTAATAAACTTGATTTACAAGAACATAAGTGGAGATCAGAGTTATTATTCATCGCAAAACAAAACTTGTTCACCTTTTTAAAAGAGTAACTGCAGCAGTCTGCATATTCTTTTTTTTTTTAAGATTTTATTTATTCATAGAGACAGAGAGAGAGGCAGAGACATAGGTAGAGGGAGAAGCAGGCTCCATACAGGAAGCCTGACGTGGGACTCGATCCCGGGTCTCCAGGATCACACCCCAGGTTGCAGGCAGCGCTAAACTGCCGCACCACCGGGGCTGCCCTTGCATATTCCTTATTACATTCATCAGGTGCTTCTATTTTGATAGAAAAAAATATGTATCCTCCTGAACTTTATTTTCTTTACTATCCCCATAAATATGGATATGTGCATAGTAGGTGGGAAGAGGTCTGTGGGAAAGGAAGTCATATTGTTCTATTAAAAAAAAAGTGATATTCATAGTCTTAAAAATGTACTGAAGGTGATAACAGGACAAAAGACTACAAATCTTTTCATAGGTTTGTACAATGATTGTACAAAACTCCAGGTTTTGAGACTTGTTCCCACTGTCACTGTTGACTTTCTTTGTTGACCTTGGCCATGTGACTTTAACTGTTTTTGGACTTTGGTTTCTTTCTCAGAAAATGAAGAATTTAGAACTGCTTCATCTTAAGATTTGTTCCAGTCTGACATTCTTTTAGAATGAGTCTACTTCTAGCTGCAGTATGGGTACACAAGGAATTGGTGATTTCTCTGAGAAACTGTTGAACAGAGACATTTTAGCCGTGCATTGTTGATGTGAACTCTGATTTCCTTTTTGGTCATTACAGGTCCCTTGGCACTGTTGTATAGCTGAGAGCCCTGACCTAAGAGCCTTGGCCTTATATAAACTTTTATTTAAATGTCCTCTAAAGTTTTAATTGGTTATACTGTCCTATCACTTTAGAGATATCTGTTAAAAGCTGCCATTTTACTCTTTAGGACTGGTACTAAATAAGAAAAAAAAAAAAAAACCTTTCATTTCTTTCATTGTCTCCTTGTAGAAACATATTTGGAATTTGATAGGGGTAGGATTAGGTCATTGTGTGGACATGTACATAAAGATTTAGATATCTTAAATGAAAAACAGTGTTGTGGAGATACTCAGCTTTTTCTGTTTTAGTAAGCTAGTAAATTCTCCAAGCCTTGCCTAATTTGTTAAATACCTATACGATAACAAGTATTGGATCTTTGTTAGGTCCTCTCTGATTCTCTTCTTATGAATTGTTTCAAATAGGAGTAGCTGTCAAATTTGTAGGTAATTTCTTTATAGTGTTCCTTCCTAAGAACTTGTTGCCCAAAAATGCCTTTCAATCTTGAACTTCAAAAATGATAGCAATTTTATTAGTATTCCTGATGGCATATCTTCCCTCACATTTGTTTATGTAGTCTTCCCCTTTGAATTCTAACCTAAGTTCTTTCTGAAGCTCCTCCTTTCTCATTCAATAATTTCTGCTTTTCCTATTTCCCATTATATGTCTCTTCCTGGTACCTTTCCTCACTTTGAAATTTCAGTTTTGAATTCTCTTTTATTTGATCATAGGCTTTTTCTTTGCTCTCTCTCAAATAATCAGTGGATTTTCAGGTTTACATTCTGATTTTTCACCCACTGCTAGGAAGGCATTCAGAATTTTGTTAGGGAGGAAGAATTTCCTTTACCCTTTAAGTTCCTTCTAGCTAGACTAAGAATCAAATTGACATGAGACAGATTAACAAGAGGAAATCAAATTTAATAGGTTACCTATGGAGAATATACACAGATATGGAAATCCAATGACATTCAGGCAACATGAAGCTTATAAGAGCTAAGGAGAAGAGTAGGGGTCTAAGGATACCAGAGAGAAAGATGATTAACAGAAGGTGAGAAGAGATGTTTGAAAAAGATTTGCTTTGTTATGTGGATAATACAAGTAAGGAGGAATTTCTGTAGTATCTCTCTTCCTGGTACAAGCTGGTAGTTGAGGGGGAGGTAAAGAGCTTTTCCTTGAACCTGCTAAGTTTTGATTGCTTTTAACTAGAAATGATGTTCTGCCAAAGTGGCCCATTATGGGGCCCGTACATAAGAAACAGGTAATCTGGAAATATCTGACAGCCTGGTAGCATGAAGAAATCCTGCAGTTTACTTAGGCAGTATTTTTAAATACTTCAGTGAGCAAGCCCACAGTTTGTGCTGTCGACGCCAAAGAAGAACAAGGAGTAGATTTTTCTGTGTCATAAGAATAAGCAGTAGACAAAAGAGCTGAGTGCCAGCAGCCTGCACTTGAAACTTTATTGTCTTTAGCACTGTCCAGAATAGTCTCAGATAGACAAAGATTTAAGAGTGAAGCAGTACAGACCTACCTCCACTACCATATAACTCAAAGGCGACATTTATATATCAGGAAGCCTTTTAAAAACCATCTAGATCTATGGGTAAATTTCATATCTTCAAAGTTCAACTGGGTAGAACATTTACTCAAATGCATTTCTTCATCCCTGTTTTTAAGCCTAATCCTACTGCTTTTAGTCTGACTCAGACTCACAGAGCTAAAATCATTATTGTACTTCCCCAACGACTGTTAGTGAGATTTGATTTCATAAGCTGAGACCAATTTTTATTTAATTCACTGTTTTTAAAGAGCTTGACTTAAAAATCAATGTCCTATGCTGAAAGTATTAAATTATCTTTCCCAAGTACATATCATAAAAATGGTTGACCCCTTTGAGGTGAGGTCATATCAAAGTAGTACACTAAGTTTGAGCCCAGAAAATTTTTAAATGAATATATTTTTAAGATCTCAAAGCCTAGCAGTTTTTCTAGGTCAGTGAAAATAGCTCTCTTCTTTCTCTATCTCGGAAGTGCCATATTTGATATCATGCAAGTAGGTGTTATAGAACATAATGTTGAAGAGTCTGGCTCTAGAATCCTACTATGTAGTTCAGATCTTGGCTCCAGTATTTGGATAATATGACCTTGAGAGAGTTACTTAACATCTCTGCACCTTGGTTTTCTAATATGTAAAAAGAAGTATAAAACTTTATCTATCATGTGGTGTTATTCTGGATAGTAAGTGAATAGAAGAGAATTATATCCAAATGAAGCCTGTGCTGTATCCTACTATAGTGTACGGAAAGATGTGATGGATTTCTAATTTTGGGGAAAGAATTGTATATTATATATGTACATTCTATAGAGGAAATTTAGAAAACGGTGTCCTGTGAATTTCTGTACCCTACGTTGGTGTGGGTTCAGGGCCACATAGACCACTAGAATACTGTCTCAAAGATGTATAATTGCTTGAGTAACAGAGGTCTTTATGAATCCATTAGGACTGAAGATATGGACTAGAATTGGGAAATCAAAGCTAGTGCCTTTAGATTGGGAAATCTAAAGGGTAATGTTAGAATATAAATCTTAAGATTTAAGGATACTTAGAATCCTTGTATATAAGAGAGACCTGTGCCTGCCATTTCCCCATTGGTCACTAGGCTTTTTCTATTGTTTTGTTTGTTTCTCTTTTTTTAAGTCTTTATTTTAATTCCAATTACTTGACACACAGTGTTACATTAGTTTCGGGTGTACCTTATAGTAACTCAGTAAGTACTTCTGTCCTCATTAAGACAAGTGCACTCTTTAATCTTCATCACCTATTTTTCCCAAACCCCCATCCCTTACTGTTTATTTATTTGTTTTTGCTACTTTTTCAGTTGTAGTTATTCAGATCCATTTGTTCATCTCCTTCTTGCCTCCTATTTCTATCTGGACTCAAAAAACTAGTGTATGGCTGATGAAAAGTGTTTATTCTTCAAATAATTTGGCATGAATGTTTGAGGCAAACTAAGACACTTTTAGAGGAATTTGATACCTCATGTATCAGATTCATGGATAGCAGTTGCTGCACAAACCCAGTTCATCAGAATGTTTAGAAAGATGAATTATACTTGCCATCCACTGGGACGCCTGGGTGGCTCAGCAGTTGAGCATCTGCCTTCAGCTCAGGGTGTGATCCTGGAGTCCTGGGATCAAGTCCCACATCGGGCTCCCTGCATAGAGCCTGCTTCTCCCCCTGCCTCTCTCTCTCTCTCTCTCTCTCTCTCTCTCTCTCTCCATTTCTCATGAATAAATAAATAAAATCTTTAAAAAAATAATTGCCATTCCATTGATCCATTTATCCATTTATTAATCCACACATCCACCCTCATAAATATTACTTCATATAAATCACTTATAATAGTATGTGGCACAAAGTAAATACTAAGTAGATGTTATAATTATTGCCTATTAAATATATACAGTATACATACATGTGTGGAGAGAGAAGCTGCATCTTGTTTTCTAACTTAAAATTAAACAAATATAAGAGATGTATTATAAATAATACAAATAAATAATAAAATAATAAATAATCCTGTATTGCTAGCATGCAGGTTAAATAGAGTTAATATTATGGCATATATTTTACCAGCTAAGATTTGCCTATTTGTTTCCTTGTTCATTCATTCTTTTATTCCTGTTACATTTTTACCTCAGAGGGAAAATGCCAGGGGGTCGGTCACAAGAGTCCAACAAGGAATGCTTAGTGTTTTCTTCCTGAGCTCACTATTCAGCTGAAGTCTCCTCTTGTAAAAGTGGGAGACCTGAGGAGAAAGGAATTGGGTGTGCATCTGCAGGTAGCACTCCTTCTGCCATTAGAACAAAAGTCCCTTCCTTCCATAAGTAAATGTTAGGGATTGGGCTGTGTCCCCTGAAAATTCATGTATTAAAGTCTAACCTACAATACATCAGAATGTGACTTTATTTGGAGATATGTTGTAGATATAATTACCTAACCTAGGATGATGTCATAGTAGAATAAAGTGTGCCCCTAACCCAATATAATGGGTGTCCTTATTAAAAAAAAAAGGAAAGAGGGACAGAAGTAGATACACAGAGGCTATCATATGATATTGAAGGTATGCTCCCACAAGCCAATAAACTATCAGAATCAAGGGGAGAGGCCTGGATCACATACTTCCCTAGCATGTTTAGAAGGAGCATGACTCTTCAGATACCTTGATCTCAGTTTCAGAACTGTGAGAATAAATTTCTCTTATTTGTGGTACTTTTCAAGGCATTCCTGGTAAACAAGTAGAATAAACAATAACATTAATCTCTCTCCCCACTTTTTATAAACTATTTTGGATTGACTTAGAAATGCCTTTTGGATCTTTTTTCCTATATCTTTTTTTCTATAACATATTCATGAATACGTTTTTATGTTATTTCCAATAGTTTTAGAATGTAGTTATTCCCCAAATTTAAAAAAAATTGTTCACAGAAATATAGATTGGTGTAATAACTTGTCTGTAATTTATATTAAAGTTTTAAATTAAAAAAATAAAGTTTAAAATTATACATACTGGTTTTATAATCTGTTTTAGATTCAAAGCTAACCATCACTCTTATTAATTTTCTTAATTGCTGTTTTATGTTTTATATATTTTCTGTATAGTTAAGTTCTTAAATTGGCTAATTTTTAAAAGAGGGCTGAATAATATAACAAATTGAATTTCATCCTTAGTGGCAGTTATTTTTCTTTTGTTGTGTTTATCTAGTTTTTGCCCTCATATGTATTTTACATGTTTCTAATCCTGAATTACAGAATATTGCATATATACATATATGCAATTTATTTTTATATATGAAATATTTTTATTTATGGAATATTTTGAATTACCAAACAATATCCTGTAAAATGTATATGCCCTAAATATTATTGATATAACTGTTCTCCATTATTGAACATTTTAGTTTCCTTTTGCTTTATTAAGTTTTGGAATTTATGCTGCAGTGCCTATGGCTATTCTAAGTAAAGAATATTTATCTATTTGAAGAGTAGATCAAAGATTATGACATTTGCTGATATCCAGTAATTATTTCTATAAGGATTAGCCATAAGGAAATTAACAGTGAAATTGACTAATTTAGGGTGGCAGGTGTTGTTGTTGTTGTTTTTTTTTTTCCTTAAAATTAACATAAACCAGTAGGATAGAAAACAGTAACAAAAGGATAAGATTCAGTTCTGGTGCTAAATTTTCATTATCAAAATTCTAATTTTCTGAATATATTCTGTACCTTATAAAGTGAATACTTTAGCTGTTCATATGAACCTCAGCTTGTCCCTTATCTGCAACACAAAACTTTGCTTTTAGAATCCTTGTCAATTGGAACTACCTTCTTTTCACTTAGGTGTCTTGGGGGGGAAAAAGTACATTTTTTTTGGTTCACCAACTTTATTGTTTTTCCTTTAAGATCCTAAGATAAGAATCTTGAGAAAAAAAAGTATTTGGAAATACCATAGGTATAAATCCCCAAAGAGATTCAATATAAGAAGTCTGTTATTTACACTTACAAAATAAACTTTGACTCTTTGTCCTTCACCACATAGTTCTGTTGCAAAAATCAATGAGGTGTTCTAGCTTCACAAATGTGATTTCTCTTTATTTATCTTTTTCACAATAAAGGAAAACATGAATTTAATGTTATAAGTAAACAGATCCTCAGGCTTTTGTTCCTGTATGCTCAGCATCTATATACTTAAAAATTATGTAGAATCTTGGAGACAAAAAAAAAAGGCTTTTTTCTTCTTCTGATAGGTTGTATGAATGAATGGGAAAAATTTTGCATCGAGACATGCTACTTTGCATATTAGATTGCCACAGCTTACTCAACCATAGCAGTTGAGAGCTAGGAGGTGATTTAGAGTTACTCTGATATATTTCCTTGTAGATCCAATAAATATATTGAGAGAATGTTTTTAAGCAATGCAGATCTTCTATCAAAAATAAAAGTGGCAGAGGAAGGATAATATGCCATAATCTGCATCATCAGTGTGTGTATCTGGAGATATACTTTGGTCTAACTAAGAGATGATTCGAAAATTGAGTGCTGCAAGAGCAATCCACAGAACCCAATAAAGTATTAGCCATGAATTTTTTTGGCTTCTCTTGAGAATGTTCATTTTCTTTTATGACTAGTATTCATCTTGATGGTAGATGTGGTTGCATTTCAAAATGCATCAAATCATTGTTTAATTACGTGGAGTTGCATCATATCTCTGGGCACCACTCATTTGGGTTAACAGTTAGTTTGGAAAGACATGTCTCGTGGGCAGTGAATTTAAATTTCTCCTGTACAACAGAAAGCAGTCAACGAAGAGAGTAAAGGTGTGTGGTTGTAGAGCAGAGAGGAGAAAAGGGTGTGAGGGAACAGTTATATTTGTTCTGCTTCTATTCTAGGTACTGGACATCATAAGTTAAAGCTGCAGGTGGTTTCAGTGGTCTTATAAAAATAGTACATATTTCAATATGAAGTGTTCATTGTCTATAGAAATTCTAAATATGAATAAATTTATTTTTTATATATTTTCCTTTAATTCCATTATAGTTAACACATAGTGTTATGTTAGTTTGAGGTGTGTAATACAGTGATTCAACAATTCCATACATTACACAGTGCTAAATATGATAGTTTTCAAATATAATAGAGTTAATAAAATATCAAGTTCCATAAACATAGTTTGATAACTAATACCAGATCAAAAAATATTCAGGGCCAATTATTCTTTTTAGGATTTTATGTATTTATTCATGAGAGACACAAAGAGAGAGAGACAGATATAGGCAGAGGGAGAAGCAGGCTCCATGCAGGGAGCCCAATGTGGGACTCCATCCTGGGTCTCCAGGATCACACCCTGGGGCTGAAGGTGGCGCTAAACCGCTGAGCCACCTGGTCTGCCCTTCAGGGTGGCTTTAAAGGGAAAAGTGAATTTTTTTGTAACACCATTTTATGCATTTTATTTTTCTTGTTTTGAGCTTTATTAAGTTTGTGTTTATATAACTTTTTGTTTATTTGCCCAATAACAGAGTAGAAAGAGCTAAAAAAATATAATAAAATGGCAAGAAGGGAAATAGTCAATATTGTCAATTAGTGACCATACATATAGTGATTTACTGGAAACTACAAAAATATTGAAACAATAATTACGGGTATGCCTGGGTGGCTCAGCAGTTGAAGCATCTGCCTTTGGCTCAGGGAGTGATCCCAGTATGGGGGTCGAGTCTCGTATCAAGGCTCCCTGTGAGGAGCTTGCTTCTCCCTCTGCCTATGTCTCTGCCTCTCTCTGTGTCTCTCATGAATAAATAAATAAAATCTTTAAAAATACCACTACTACTACTACTACTACTACTACTACTACTACTAATAATAATAATAATAATTTAAGATTACAAAGATTCTAGAGGAGACTGGCTGGCTGGGTGGGTGAAGCATGTGACTTTCCACTCTGGGTTGTATGTTTAAGCCCCATGATAGGTATAGAGATTACTTTAAAAAATAAAATCTTTTTTAAAAATTACAAAATTCTATTTTGCTGAGGAGGAAACTGAACATTTGACATTTCTTGAGTCATTACGTAACTGGAACTTGAACCTCTGCCTTTGTTTTGTGGTCCCCTTTCCTCACTGTCCACAGCTATCATCTGGGACTGTAGATCAGACTTAGAGTATTTGGAGAATTGTTTGTACATTTAAACTCCTTTGAATTATGGAAAATCTCAATTCGAATATCTTTATAGGAGCTATTATATGTGACAACTTCAGCAAATGGCAATTTGCAAATGCAGAGTTGGGAGTTCTTTCTTTCTTTTTTTTTTTTTTTTTTCTGGAATGAAATGAGGGTATATTAAGTGAATAATATTAAGCCATATGGTCATTTTTGTGTTCATCATTTTTCTGTGCCGATGAAACTTCTCATTGAGCATTATTAACCTTATTTTGCAAATCAAGAGAAAAATACTTTTTTCCATATGAAGGAATTGGGCAGGATAAGCACGGTTGACATAGAATTCCCAAAGCATTTAGCATCATTCTCTTCTTCCTGAAAAAATTACAATAGAAAGTAAACTTTGGAATTTTAAGACTAGTCCCTCTTCAGGACACTATTTGTCACATATAATTTTCTCAGGATACTTGATACAACCTCTCCCAGACATTAGATTTAAAATTAATTGGCAGTCAATGGCAGAGGGTAGAGTCTCTTAAATTTGCTAAAGCAAGCACAGTGGCATCTACCAGAGTACATGTCACGTTGTTCTCAGAATGCCAATGGCAAAAGTATGTGCTGAGGAAGCTATGCGGATGACACTATGTTGGAGGCCTACTTCAACTCTTAATTAGCTTGCAATGAGTGCGACGCCATCTTTACTGGCTGTGAGGGATACCATTAGGTTGGACCAGTGACCTTGGTAACTCTAATACTTATGTCTATAGAATTGAGTTGTGAAACTAAAGGACATTGCACTGATGTTTCCAAGTTTTTAAAATAGGAATGTGGAGACTACACATAGGTCATTAAATCTGACTATCAGTATATACAGTGACCAGTGCAGGACACACTTCCTGCGGGTATCAGCCTACGTTTGGGTCAGTAACACCATACTCCTGGCCATCTAATACCACTTCAGCAACATTATTTTTTATTTTTAGCCTGAACTCCCTGGCAGGTTAAATTATGTGGAGAGTAGTTCTTTCTGATATATCAGCAAGGAGGCTAGACATAAGACTGGGTGGGAAATAGCTGGCGTCTCAGCCACCATCCTTATCTCTCAGATAAGTATGAAGCTTGCAGTTACATTTGAGAATCTCTAATAGTCAGATAAGCAAAAAAGGCTTTCTGTGGACCTAGGTTAAAAGGTTTGATTATGAGATACGATTTAAGGCCAAAAAAAGAGATGTAGCAAAGAGAGAATAGTAGAGGAAGGGAAACAGAATATCTGTAATGAACTAGCACCAGAAAATTTTCTGCAGAGAAAGAATATAAACAAGAAATAATTTCCCAAACACAGGATTTAAGACTCTGTGTTTTCTTTTTATTCCTAATGTTCTGCCTAACAACTGATATAGTACAGATTTTGCTGAATGTCAGATTGAGAGCTCCAGAAGGTTTATTTCTACAGGAGATTAAGGTACAAATATTTCCAGATTAGTTTCAGGGTGGCAAGATCAACTCACAGCGTGAGGCCTCTGCCATCATAGAGATGCTTTGTGGCACTTTTTCTTCCCTCATAAATGAAGTGGCAAAATTGCCTCTTGAGTCGAAGGGAAGAAGTCAAAAATGTTGTCTTGTTAGGTGTCCTGGGGAGTGAGTGGCATGTGTTCTGGGTTGGATAGCAGGTCAGAAGTCAGGAAGGGGACTCAGTTTTCTCTGTGGAACTGGAAGTTTAGAAAACGCCTGACCACACCTGTGTTGTACCATTAATGGTCTTTAAAAAAAAAAAAAAAAAAAAAAAGTTTCCATTCGTTTTGTTATCCCTGCAGTGAAGGTGTATTGGGAGAGCTGGAATAAAAATCATCAGCATTAACATAGGTTAATTTTACAGAGGGTCACAACCAGTTTGTGTACATGGACGTGTCATAGGATGTACTAAAATAAATCCTTGTAATTTATTTTTATCCCCAGATGCTCTAGGAAATGTATTTTTTTCTTTTTTTTGTCAGTTACAGGAACTGTATGGCTCATTGGCTATCATTAGCTTGAAAAATAAGGGAGGATGTATTCTGACCTGAAAGTAGAACTGCAAGCCTATTGCAACTTTAATAAAGAGCTAAGCATCTAAACTGCTGTTTGAAATAGTCATTGAGTGAAGAAAGAGTTGTTCAGTTGAACCACTCAGATTCAAAAGCAACCTTTTAAAATAAAACCCAATGGAAACTCATTTAATAAATGAATAATAAGGCATACTAGAGAAGCAGTCCAAGTATAATCAAGTGTTTCCATCTTAGTGTTGGGTTCCATGCAGCAGGAGCCCTGGGATTTGGGCCCAGAGAGAGGATAATGGTGAATAAGGGCTTAGTTCTGGACTTTATTATGTGGAGATACCACAAGCCAACTAGAGTTCATTGACTTCACAGATTAACCCATTTAGCTATAGAAGAAATACTAGGGACCGCAAATAAGAAAATTCCATTGTTTCAATTACACCCACCTCCATATGAATTTAGGTATGTAGAGAATTCATGGGGTCACAATGAGAAATCCTTTGCTGTGTTCACAATCTAACTCTGCTTTAAGAATCAGAATAGTGGGGCAGCCCCAGTGGCTCAGCAGTTTGGCGCTGCCTTCAGCCCAGGGTGGGATCCTGGAGACCCGGGATCGAGTCCCATGTCGGGCTCCCTGCATGGAGCCTGCTTCTCCCTCTGCCTGTGTCTCTGCCTGCCTCTCTCTCTCAATCTCTCTCTCTCTCTCTCTCTCATGAATATATAAAACCTTTAAAAAAAATCAGAATAGTGCTTTCTGCATTAGTTAATACATCCTCTTCATGTGTGTGTTGAGTATTGAATAAGTGGTTTTACTTAACTATTGCTTTAATTACATACATTAGAAAGAAATATTTTGTTGGTTCCTACACAGTGGACTTCTGTGTTCCTGTTTCAGTGAAGAGCTAGCTTGATAGGGAGGTGAGAAAAGGACAAGCCTCTCTCTGCTTACTATTCAGTATTGTGTATTTTGGATTTACCTGCCATGTTTTTTCCTGTGAGGACACACAAGAGAATCCTTATAGTTAATTTGTTAAATTATAAATGCAAAAACTTTTCTTGACATAGCAGTTACAATTTACAATTTTTTTTTTACAAACTCAGTTACATGAATCATCAACCTGACATTATAATCCTAATAGACCAGATTAAATCTTACTTTTAGACTTCACTTGCCAATATTTATGATTGTCCCATGGAAGCCATTAGCAATCCCTTGTTTAGAATTATTCCTGGATTGGGCTTAAATAATTTAGTAAGTGTTGATAATATACTTTTCAATACCTTAGTTCTCCTTGGAAAAGATAGAAAGATTATCTTTAGGCAATTGTAACTATTTTGTGGCCATTTTAGCTTACATTTTATACAAGATAGATCCCACCAAAAACAGTTTAATAGAATATAAGTCATCAAAAAATCAATAGATTTTAAGGATCTTTAAAATATACTTTACTAGACATTATGGTGGGATACAGAAAATATGCGAATACAGACTATTTCGTGTCCTTACAAAATTCATAATGTAATTAGGAAAAGAATGTAAATACAATGTGAACAAAGTATCCATGTAAGAGACAAACAGCTATTCAATTAAATGCAGATGATGTCATGAAGCAACACTTGATTGAATGAATAGTAGAAATAATAAATGGTCTAGGAGAGTAGAAGAGGAAATGGCCATGGACTATCCTGGCTTCCAAAGTAAATGGTGCAAAAAAAGTGAATTTGAACAGGATTCTAAAGGATTTTAAGAATTTAAACATTTAGTCCAGAGTTGATAAGAGAGCCCAAACATGCATAAATATGAAAGCAGGGAAATTTGACTTTAGGTATGATGATGATAATAGAAGTTACTTTTTTATCTAATATTTTATAAGTTCCATGTAATGCTGATTAATCTTTACCACAATATATAAGATAAATTTAAGATATGCCAATAGAAAGACTTAGTCCCTGATTGGTTGTAGGTGATAGAGGTGTGGGGAATGAGGAAAATAAACATGAGGAGAAATCTCTGATAACCCCAGGTATTTCAACCAGGGTGACTAGAAGAACAAAGTACAGATTTTATTGAAATATGGGGTTTCTTTAAAGAGCTGCTTTGGGGGGATGAAAGTTGTTTATGAGATGATTTTTAATGAATTGCATAAGATGATTCAAGGGGAAATAGTCAGTAAGCAGTTAGACATATGTGACCTGTAATTCCAGAGAGATGCACAATTAGAGAAACAGAGTTAAAAGTCATATGCTTAGAGGAGGTAGCTCTAGCCACCAGAGTATATGTGAGAGCAAGGATTATGGACTGTGCTTGGAGACATTTTACATCTAAAGGGCTAGTGAAACAAAGTGATTCGCTCTTCTCATGTGAAAAGATAATTTATTAACAACCAGGTTTCTCAAGATACTGCCCAAAGGCCCACAAATCCTCAAGAAACAATTCCTCCTTTTCATAGGGACATGCAGATTAAGTCAATTTAGAGAAGGAAAAAAAGAAAAGTGACTGTGAATCCATGAGCTCCCTTTTTATTCCAGAGGTCAGTAGAGCATGTTATAAGGTTTTGTGTTGATTCATAAGAATCCAGAAAAGATGATCACTTCCTAGAGATCCATATTAGTCAAGAAATTGTGCAGTTATTTTTTTAATATGTAATGAAATATTTTGAGAAAATTAGGACTTAACTGAAAAATCCAAAATGTGTATGGCTGGTAGGAGAAGTAAAATGTTTGACTCTGTGTATGTGTGTGTGTACACATGTTTATATATAAGAGTTTATATGCTTGAGTGTTGTGTAGGCCTACACACACACACACACACACACACACACACAAAATCTTTATTATTACTCCATAATGATAATGGATCAAGATGACTTATAGTGATAAAAAATACACTACCTTAAATTGATTCCTAAACTTACATTAAGACAAAGTGGAAGAAATTACTTACATCACCAGTGTTATTTTGAAATAATTTCAGAAACATTTTTTAAGAAAAAGGCACTAACCACTTTCTTTAATAGTAATAGCAGAGGGCATATGATGGAAGATCATTTTGTCAGGCATGTGAGGGTTTTGAATAATGCAGAAAGGAAATAAGTATCTTCACTAATGGAGATGTACAGATACATGTTGATCATCAACTCTTTTATAAATATTTATTCCCACGCCAGTTTCTATTAGAGGATTTATGCATAAGCATTGTGAATAACCAACGTTAGCTGAATTTACTGGCTTATAACTGGGTTTTTTAGGTTTTTGTTTTTCTGTAGTTATTAATAGAACTCCTCATTTATAATCTACATATTGTCTTCATTTTATTTAGGAAACAGTAAAGCATCAGAGAGGAAATAAAAATGGGCTAAAATGGATTCTCTGACTTTCTTGCTAACTATTTTGGTTTGAAAGCAAGATACCTTTCCCATCTGACCAAGAAGACAAAATTATCTGTCTTCACTATCTATTCTTTCAAGGAGAATAATTTGCTCAATATATAAAGTGAGGGGAAAACATACATAAGGTGAACTGAATCCTAAGATAAGTGAAACCAAAGTAAAGAGCAGTAAGTCCCCTTTCAATGGTTTCATGTATCTAGGCTCCAGTGGGTTAAAACTCATGGTACTGTTACAAGCAACAAAATAAAAAGCAAGAACGTTCAGGTATTTTGGTAGATTCCACTTAGAATAGTGTTTTAGGAATGTTGGAGATAGGGAGAATTCCAGAAGGCTGACAGAACAACAATTCATGTTTTTCTGACTTTTACAATTAAGCTAAACAATAAGTTCTGGAAAGCGCAGTTGTCGGTTTTTGCTAGTGATGAGACACATCTGTCTGCCCTTGTGACTTAGTGTTCATAGGTTTGGTACCCATGGTGTACAGGATGGGATGGGTTCTGGGCATATTATGAGGGATGCAGATATTTAAATTATAGATTCTACTTAAACTCAGTGAGCTTACATCCTAATCCAGGAGTTAATATGGAATTATATTACAATTGGGATTTGATAAGTAACATAGGGAAAATATAGGAAAAGTGCTTTATTATTCAGCACAGAAGGGGTAACTTTGACCTATTGAAAAACTATTGCTTTTTCAATAGCATCTTGAAAAGTTAGCTATTTAGAGGGTGACAGTCAAGAGAATTTCATTTTAAATGGTGGAGGAGTGGAGGAAACAGTCAAAGCAAAGCTAAGTAGACAGTATATGTAGCAAGCTCATGCGTAGAAAACCCAATTTGACTAAAGCACAGTTGAATATCTGGGAGTTTGGGAAAAGTCTTTTGGAATTTGACTAGAGAGGTCCTTATAAAGAAGTTGCTATGGTGTAATGGAGGAGAAAGTAGGATTCTAGAGACCAAAACTCCAGTTTTGTCTCTGCCACTCACTCAATGTATTTTCTTAGAAATCATTTAATTTCCTAGAGATGTATGCTTCAACCTGTAAATGATGTTGTCCATTTGTAAAACGACATGTCCTCTCACAGTAATTCTAGACAGAGTGCTTTTCCTCTAGGTTAGGAGTAGGTGATCAAGTTACTGGTTATACCAGATGAAGCAGTTGATTTGTGTTTAGGAGCTGTGTTTTATAAAGCTTTTCTATTTTAAGCACAAGAGTCATACTCATGCTGGGGGAATGCTCATACTATAAGAGAGAATCAAGAACTGAAATCTCCCATGAGAATAGTGAGTTGGATTTGTATATCCTAACTAACACTCATTCTGGGTCATATCCTGTTTACAATATTATATCTCTATATGTACTATATGTTAGTTTCTTTTCTTTTTTTTTTTTTTACAGCCCATGCAGTTGAATTCATTTATGTATGAACAGTTTGGTCATTCATCCCAAAAACAAGAACATAGAAAGCAGAGTTCTTTATTTCTAGTCAAAGGGCTACTTGAAAGAAATAACAAAACTCCTATATGTTAAGTGCTGTTACCACAAGGAAAAAGAAAACTGTCAGCTTTGGGGGGTACCTGGGTGGCCTTTGGCTCAGGTTGTGATCCCGGGGTCCTGGGATTGAGTCCTACATCAGGCTCCCCACAGGGAGCCTACTTCTCCCTATGCCTATGTCTCTGCCTCTGTCTCCCCTTGTCTCTCATGAATAAATAAAATTAGGAGAAAAAAACTTCCTAAAAGAAAGAAAAGAAACTATCAACTTTTGCTTCTAAAAGGAGCATAAAGGCACTTCATAGTTTCTCCCAGGGCATCACATGTTTTTTAGCATGTACAGAGAAAGAGACCAGAGCCAAAAACCAGTAGCAATATCCTTCCAGTGTTTTGGGGATGTAGAAGCTGGAAAGAATGAGGATGAAAAAAAAAGGTGTGTGATACATGATTTCAAACGAATTCTGCTGAATTGTAGAAATAAAGAAAATTTATTTCTGCAAGTAAATATCACCAGAAGTTACTGCTATCTAAATTGTTTCTTTTCATTTCATTGTTTTCTAGTAAACAAGGACCAGTTGACTTAGCAATTTACAAAGTAATGTTGCATATGCCCTGAACCAAACCAATACTTGAATTAGTTTAATGTATGGATTAACAATTGAGGAAATAAAAAAAGCTGCTTTCTACTAGGAATTAAAGCTATGTATTTAACTACCAAACTGGAATCATGTCATCTGACTAGTCTATGTACTACTGTATATGAATTGATATTTCATCTAGATCAAATCTATATCACAAACCATTTTCTACTCTAAGCCTGTGTGATCACGATTAATCTTTGTAATGAAGTACTTTAGGTACATTAGGTATCAGGATTGTCTTTAGTAAAATTTCCAGTATGTTAGTGTTTTAATTAATTGTCCTTAAAATATTTTAAGTTCTTTGTTTTATTTTTTTTAATTTTTATTTATTTGTGATAGTCAGAGAGAGAGAGAGGCAGAGACACAGGCAGAGGGAGAAGCAGGCTCCATGCACCGGGAGCCCGACGTGGGATTCGATCCCGGGTCTCCAGGATCGCGCCCTGGGCCAAAGGCAGGCGCCAAACCGCTGCGCCACCCAGGGATCCCAGTTCTTTGTTTTAGACTTCTTTGTGGTAAATATGCCTATATTTGGTTTTGTTTTTAAATTTTATTTAGAGAGACAGAGACTCCTAAGCAGGCTTCACACCCAGTGGCACAATGCAAGGCTTGATCCCATGACCCTGGACCCTGAGATCATGACTTGAGCTGAAATCAAAAGTGGATCATTCAATCGACTGAGCCCCCTAGATGCCCCTAACTAGCTTTAATTTGCTAATTTAAGAATATGTATTAGTTTTTAATTAAGATTTAGAGCAGACAATGCAAACCTGTTTTACTCAGTCCAGGCTTCAAACTAGAAAAGGCTGCTGGTCAGTTCAGTGTGTAGGGAAAATGTGATGCTCTGCAGTTTCGTGGGTCATTTCATGTTGCATTTGTAGAACAACTTTGTAGAACACATCAGCAGTGGGTCCAACTAATAATTACATTGATGCTTAACAAAATATCACTGTAAATTGGGGATCAGCAAACATTACTGTAAAAAAAAAGACATTTTTTACTTTCCTAGCTATATAATCGTTTTTGCAAACTATTCAACCCTGCCATTATATCACAACAGCAGCCCATAGACATACTTTAATGAGCAGGCATGGCTGTGTTCCACCAATATTTATTTACAAAAACAAATTTTGGACTAAATGTGGTATTTAAATAGCCAGTCATTTCTATAAATGGCAGACTTGTCCCAAAGTGAGTTCTGAGGATGAGATGAGATATTCATCAATGAAGAGGAATAAGCAGTTCTGGGAAACACCACCCAAAATACCTCTTCTCTTAGACAAATCCAATGTCATCGTATTGAAGGCCATAAGAAGTCTTGCAATAAAGTGATCTGTCCACTTTGGCTATCTCAGTTTCCCCAAACAGATGTGAACTTGGGATGATTTTGTCATATTAACTCTTAAACATATTGGAGAATCCATGATTGAGAAGCAAATCATCAAACAGATAATTTAACTACTATATAGGTCATCATATGTAAACCTTTTTGAAATCTTTTAAAATCCCAAGCCAACTCACAAATTCTTGTCAGCAAAACTAGTCAAGGTACAGTCCTAACTTCTTTAAAAAAATAAAAAAGATTTTATTTATTTAATTGACAGAGAGAGAGCACCTACAGGGGAAATGGCAGAGGGAGAGGGAAAAGCAGACTCTGCACTGAGCAGAGAGCCCAGTGTGGGGCTCAATCCCAGGATCCTGAAATCGTGACCTGAGCTGAAGGCAGATGCTTAACCGACTGAACCACCCAGGCACCTAAGTCCTAATCTAAAACGAATTTCAAGCTAGCTACAGAGATATGGGGGGAAAAGCAGAGACAAAGATAGTAAGTCAAGGTTGCCGTTTTTTTTTTTTTTTTAAGATTTTTTTATTTATTCATTCATGAGAGACAGAGAGGCAGAGACATAAGCAGAGGGAGAAGCAGGCTGCATGCAGGGAACCTAATGTGGGACTCGATCCTGGGTCTCCAAGATCAGGCCCTTAGACTGAAGGCAGTGCTAAACCACTGAGCCACCCGGGCTGCCCCAAGATTGCCGGTTTTATTCAGCTAATCCACAGTATGGTTCTAATGTGGATGTATGCTGCAGAGATGGGTGGGAGTTGAATTTAATAGGTTTTTCTGGTTATGTAACATTATTGAAGATAGGTAGAAAGTTGTAGAGAGTGGCTTGATCATATTTGTACTCTGGTAATACAGCAGTGCTGGAATGAGAGAATGAACTAGAGGGGTCTGGCCTGCTCAGATATGGGACTTTCCTTAAGCTGTTTATAGCTTTACCGTGGAATCTACCATTATTGACCTATTGCTCCAGATTCTTCCTTTTAAGCAGATATCATGATGCCAAGACTCCTCTGTTTTATTAAGAAACCAAGAACCAGGTGATATTTCCCTGAAACCATCTGCTTGCTATTAGAAACATTAAACTGCCTTTTAATTTAAGGTATTAGAAAAATTATAAAGAATGAATAATAAAAAGTATTTTTAGAAAATTCAAGGAGACTTTATTACCCATTTGTAGTTAGACAAAAAAATGGCACCAAGAGGCCAATCTGATTGTTACACCTGAAGGAAATGATTGACTCCGAAGGCAAACCTGAGCCTTTCTCTTAGCAACAGCAATTAACCTAAAAGAGCCTTGCCTTAGGTCTGTTTTAAGACAACAGAACTGGTGGGCATATAAATATACACACGTATAATTACACACCCTGCCTGTCCTTGTACACCTGTGCTTCTTACTTGCAAATGCATGAGGTATTTCTGGAAGTTATTCTCAATTAGAATGCAGCATAATATTGTGTCACTAAATAGCAATATATGAAGTATGTCTGCTTTATTCTGGCACAGTGAAACACTTAAAAAGATATGAAGGTTTATTTTAATCCTTTGCTTTTATAGAACACATTATTTTGTGTGGACAACTGGACCCTGGGATGTTATATATATGCATGTATATAAAATATATATGAATTATATAGTACTTATATATTTTATTTTGGCTATTTAACGTTGCTTAGAAATACAACTTCTGATATCCAAACTGAAAGCTGTAGAGTTAATTAGGGGCTACTGCAATTGTGATGGAGAATCAAGTGTTAAAAGCAATAGGACAAAGCCATTGGTTGAGGTTTAAAGATTTGGATCAAAGAACAACTTCCATACAGTCCATGTTAATATCAACAGGATAGAAGCAATACATTTATTCTTCTTTTTTTTTTTCTTGGTTTCTATTACCATGCTCACTCATCATGGCTACCAGATTCATTCCTCACTTGTGTAAATTCAGGAGAAAGCAGGATGCAGGATCTCTTAGGAACAATGGATGCCAGATCTTAGAAGAGATACAAGTCTATCATTACAATCTGATGCATATCTCTTACCATCACCACTAACCCTATTTGAGGACTTACTCTGTTGAGCTCAGAACACTGTAAAGTACATAAAAATATTTATTTCTGGTTGGTAAAACTTTGTTTTCCTTGCACTCAGCTAGATCCTTGGATGACTCTTTCCACTGTATTTATGCAGGTTATTCTTTTCCATCCATCAAGGTTACTGTTTCCCAAGGAGCTTTTCATTTTCCCTCTGGTGGAGGTTCCATAAGGCAACCTGAGATACAAACTGAACCTGAAATGTGATGCTTGGAAAAGTCAGATAAAAGCTTATGCATATTTATAGTTACATAAACATAAGCACTGAGAGGACATATTTCATCAAGTTTTTTTTTCTACTTGAAAATATTGTCCTGAAAACTTGTCCTGAAATGTAGCAAGTAAGGGGTTGAGAGGCAATAAAATAAAAACCTGAACTGTGTGGGCATGGACTTTAATAGAAGCCATGGAATTGAGTTTTCCTGAAGTAACTTCAACTATTTAAATCTGTGTTTAGTCCTTTGCCTCATCTCTGAAATAGCTCAGTCTCAGAATTTAAGCTGTCACTAATTAGAATTTGAAAATCTTTCTGTTGATAACAGCTACCTCTTAGTTTCCACAGGTAACTGGAATTACATTTTCTGTACCAACAGCATGCCTAGACTGCTAATTTAAGGAAGGAGTTTGATATCATGAAAAAATGTGCATAGTATTACAACTATGCCCATTTTCATATATTTCTCCTCTCTTTACATAGATCTTACATTTTATTACAAAGAGCTCACAATGATAGTAAGTGAAAAGTACAGGAAAAACCTGCATGCAGTTTTTTAGCATATAAGAAGTACAGAATTGTGGCATTATTTATTTATTTTTATCATTAGGAAACACAAATTAAGCCTGGTTCTTTCCATACCTTAATTTGACTATTCAGCAATCTAATATTAATTGAATTGCCACAAAGTAACAACATTGACAATATAGCTTACAACCTGGGCATACAGACATAATTTTTTCACATAGTTTTTCTCCAACTATTGTGTCTTTTATAAGCAAACTTTCATGATCTTTTAACTTCATTCAGAGATGATGTAGCAAACCATAAATATAACATCTATGGTATGATATATGCACATTTCTTTCTAGGCAGATCTGTTGTAAAGACAAAAAAAATTTTTTTCTAAAGTCTGAATCTCAAGCTAAGAAATGATTGATACAGTGTTGGCTTTACTTTGAAATAATTATAAACTTGCAGAAAAGTTACCAGAAAGTGGTACAGAGTTCCTGTATGCCTTTCACTCTGGTTCTTTTAATATTGCATCTTAGATACCAAAATATAATAACTGAATCCAGGAAACTGATGTGGGTACAAAATTGATGTGGTTACTTAACAAAGCAGTTAAGTAAAAAACAGGCCTTATTTGATATTCACTGTTTTTTTTTTTAATAATGTCCTGTTTATATTCCAAAATCTAAGCCAGAGTCCCACATAGTGGCATTTATAGTATTCAGTTCTCTTTAATATCCTTCAGTTCATGATAGCTCCTTACTCTCTCCTTGCCTTTTTGTGATTTTGACACTTTTGAAGATGACTGGTTAGTTATATTACAGAATCTTACTCCGTTGTCTGATGTTTTCTCATGATTATGGTGAGATTAGGCATTATTGGCAAAGAAACCAAAGAATACTGTGGCCCTCTTTCAGCACCACTTTGAGAAGGTGCTTGAGGCCAGTATGACTTATCACTGGTGATATTAACCTTGATCACATGGTTAAGATAAGTCAACTGGGTTTTTCCACTGTTAAATTAATATTTACCCCCCAGGGTTAACTTTAAACAAAGTCATATGTATTTCTTCTTAATGTATTAAATAATATATAGTCACCATAGTCTTTTATGCGAGTTTTTTCCTAAAAACCATTATGCAGGAACCTACCTTTCACCCCAACCAGTGTACTAAGAATTAACGTACTGTCCTTTGGAGATTCTCAGATAAAAGCCACTTTATAGTTGGAAATGATCACTCTATTGCATTTTAAATAAGCACATAAATAGAATGGCTAAAAGTAAATTGGCAGCTTGTGCTCATTTCACACCCAGAACTACAGGACATCTGTTATATATGTGACAGGCCAGACCTGAAATCTGGTTTTCCCTGAACCAAATAGTGTTTGCCCAGTTTAACCTTAGTCACCCTAATTAAACAAAGAGCACATCAATCACTTGCTACCTGTTTTGGCTATGAAACTAACTTAATGGATAGCCACCCTTTTATAAGGACAATAATAAACTTAAACAATCACATTCACAATTTCTGCTGCTAATACAAGAGGGGAAAAATATCCCCTGCCATGCTAATGATTCTGCATCCATCCATATGCTATCATTCAGTCATTAGTTTGCATCTGATGCTTAGGTATCCCCACCAATGCAGAGAGAGACAACCTTTGCAGAGAGGTTTACCAACTTTATACTTTATTTTTGAATGTCAGTGCTATCTGCCCTGACATAACATGCTGAGAGGAAATTAGCCACTTACAGGTCCAGAGGAAGCAGGAGAAGGAACACCAAAGAAATAAGTCTCTCAATTCCTCTTCATGCTTCAATTTCCTCTTTGAAATGGCAATTATTATATACCTACCTCCTCAAGTTATTGTATTAGATAATCTATATAAAATCTTAGGTAGTAACCGACATGTAAGAAGTACTCAAGGAAAAAAAAATAGTTTGTCATTTTATCACTCTGCCATTTTTCATGTCTAAGGTACATATTTTGATGCAGAATACAAGAAAATGCAGGTGATTCTTTGCTTAAATAGTTCTGTTTATTATTCAGGGACTTCTAGTAAACTATTCTGTATCAAATAAGAATTCAAAAGAGTTTGTCAAAAGACATAAAACATCCTATAATCTACATGCAGTCCCAGAATAAAGAACAATGATACTGAGGTGTGCTTTGCAGGAAATTAATCCATTCTTCAAGAAAATGAGTCCATGAGAAAATAAACAGGAAAATGCACTAGAATCCAACCTCTAGGATGGTAAGACTTTGTCAACTTTATTATGATATCCAGTGCCTAGCACTGTGCCAGATAGACTGTAGGTGTATATTTTTTTTAGATAAATTTTCTTATATAGTATTTATTTCTGTAAAGGATAGCAGAGGATCTGGAATGCACAATTTATCATTGCATGAAATTAAAAACTATGAATATAGATGCTATATTATCACTACACCAAGGAGGTAGAGAGACTTCGAAGTTCCCATAGATAAGACAAAGCCCTTATTAAGACTGTTATTATGGTGATGACAATTTTACATGTATTAGCTCATATATTTCTCCTTGAATTTCTCTTATTTTTAAGGTTTTATTTATTTGAGAGAGAGAGGTCACCAGTGGGGTGAGGGGCAAAGGGAGAAGAGAAGTAGACGCCCCGCTGCAGGGAGTGTGACTCTGGCCTGGATCCCAGGACCCAGAAATCATGACCTGAGGCAGACATTTACCTGACTAGGCCACCAAGTCACCCCTCTGTGAACTTTTAGAGTAGGTGGCAATGTCTCCATTATATAGATAAAAAACTGAAGGGTCAGAAATAACTTTTACAAAACAATTCAGGTATTAGATATAAGAAACTGAGATTTAGGGAAGTCTGGGTGGTTCAGTGGTTGAGCATCTGCCTTTGGCCCAGGGTGTGATCCTGGGGTTCCGGCATCAGCATCAAGTCCCGCATCGGGCTACCTGTGGGGAGCCTACTTTTCCCTCTGCCTAGTCTCTCATGAATAAATAAATGAAATCTTAAAAAAAAAAAAAAAAAGAAAGAAACAGATTTAAACTTACGTCTGTTTCTAAAAACCATATATACTCAACTTATACTGGTACACTTCCTGGTTGTCTACTGTTCTAACACCCTTAAAGTACCATGTTCCCTACTCCTCAATAAAATAAAATAAACTTCATGAGGACAGATTATATCTACCTTATTCATTACTGGCTTGTCAGTTACTAAAAGTATAGTTAATAATTTGTGAATAAAGGAGAGATTGTAAAAGACGTTAGTCCCTTATTGTTATAGCCTATCATAATTTGTACATTTATGTTTGTAATCTTATTTCTGCTTCTGATTAAGTAGATACAGACTCACTTTTAAGCTACCGGATATCTGATTTGGCTGTCCAAGCAATTGGCAAGCTGTGCATAGTGATGAATATACTAGTAAGCTTTACTTTCCCACTAAGTGTATTGAAGTAAAAGCTCTGAAAGTCATACGGTTCTTGCCACTTTAAATCTGACACCTAATATATTAGGTATTAGAGTGTTTTGTGCTTACCTTTAGCTCTTCTTTAGTTTAGGTGATTAAAAAATGCCTGTTGCTGTCTGTATGTGCAGCATGCTTCATTAACAGTGATTTATTTGAGAGTTTAGCAGAATTGGCACTCTGTAGCACACCAGTGGGCAGAAGGAAAACAAACGTGAGATGGTTGCTAAGAAACCATCCTGCTGTGATGGTAGGAGACTTAAAAAAGTTTGCAAAGTTGACTTCCCAATACCCAGAGAGCAAGACTGAGACTAGAGTCTCTGGGCAGTTTCATTTACCCCAAACCACCTCCATACATTCTCCTCTGGTGCTCAGGAAGGAATCTGGTATAATCATGGGTTTCCCCCATTGGTACAGTGTGCTTTCCTGCATCCGTTGTCTCCTGAAGCCAGATGTTTTACTGCTTGCTCATCAACTTTTCGCAACAAGTTCACCTACTCAAAACCCATGCTCAACTTTTTCTAGCAAAATCCACTTATAAATATTTTATCTTCTATTCCTCTATCATCCTTGTCACTTTATCAAGGAGAAAAGTGAGGCCAACAGAAGTTAAATGACTTGCCCAAGGTCAACAGCTAAATGGTAGAACTGGGATTTGAACCTGGCTTTAGTAATTCTAAAGCCAGTGTTTTCAACCACCATAGGGAAGGCAAAGAAATTTTTAATTTTACTTGAAAGCTATATTGATTTTGTTGTGTCTGCTTGAAATTTTATGTTGAAAAGATTCTGGGACTGCCCTTGGGCTAAGCAAGGAAGAGTGCCATCCTTAATTAGCTTTGCTTTCCATAGGAATGGGGAGGAGGAGTGGAGGTGCCATGTATTTCCCTGTCTTCAGCTATGATCTACTTTTGTTCTTGTTTTTATTGTAATGAGAATGTACAGATATGGGAATGACATTCTAAAGGAGAGATGAAGTATCTGAGAAGCAGTCTAAATAAGAGCAAAATACTGTATATTTTTTAAATGCTACAATTGCCTGTTCTTCTGATAAACCTGCATTGTAACTGCTTGGGAGAATTTCAACATAGAGCTTAAATATCTATACTCTGAGGTTGAACTTTTAGAGTTCATTTCAAGGGTGATGTAAATATTCTACATCTTGATAGTAGTGGTGGTTGTATGACTGCATAAATTTTTGAAATCTCATCAAAGCTTACACTGTAAATAATGCACATGAGTGTATGTCAAATATACTTCAATAAACTTGGCGGGGGGGCGGGGAATTTAGAGTTCATGTCCTGTCCCTATTACTTATTAGCTGTAACAAAGAACAATTTATTTAACCATTAAAACGAAAATATTGTCCACCTTAAAGGGTTCCCTTAAAAAAAAAAAAAAAAAAGATTTGGGCAGCCCAGGTGGCTCAGCGGTTTAGCACCGCCTTTGGCCCAGGGCATGATCCTGGAGACCTGGGATGGAGTCCCCCATCGGGCTTCCTGCATGGAGCCTGCTTCTCCCTCTTTCTGTGTCCCTGCCTTCTCTCTCTCTCTCTCTCTCTCTCTCTCTGTTTCTCTCATGAATAAATAAATAAAATCTTGAAAAAAAGATTTTATGTATGGATTGATGGATGGATTTATTTATTTGAAAGAGAGAACATGCGTGCTGTGCACACAAGTAGGGGGCGGGGCACAGGAAGAGGGAGAGAGAATCTTACGCAGGCTCCATGTCCAGCATAGAGCCCAAGGCAGGACTCCCATCTCACAACCCTGAGATCATGACCTGAGCCAAAATCAAGAGTTGGCCTCTTAACCAACTGAGCCACCAGGTGCCACTTAAAAGGTTCTTTTAAGGTACGAGTTAATATTTATGAGACTACTATATAGTAGGTACTCTGTAGATATCTATTGTTTATGATTTCCTCAGTTATTTTGTGTTATATTTTGCCATTACATTGCCTCCAACATTAATAGTTTAATCACATATCTTTTTTTTTTTTTTTTTTAGAAAGTGTGTGTGTGTGTGTGTGTGTGTGTGTGTGTGTGAGAGAGAGAGAGAGAGAGAGAGTGCACTTGTGTGCACAGGGATTGGGGGGAAGGGAGACGGAGAGGGAGAGAAAGTCTTCAGCAAGCTCCACACTCAATACAGAGCTGCAAGTGAGGCTCGATCTTATGTCCCCTGAGATCATGACCTGAGCTGAAATCAAGAGTCTGGCACTTAACCGGCCAAGCCATTCAGGTGCCCCCAATCACATACACTTTTATGTTGCTTATTAACTACACATTTTGTACTGGCAACTCACACATATATATACTCTCTATGTATTTATATATGGATAATTACATAACATACAATTATAGCTTTGAATACATGGTTTTCATGATGGGAGACAGACACCATTTCCATTGGTTTCTCAACTGAGTTGTGAAAGTGTTCAATATCTACATGCTTTAAGTAAATACTTATTAAAATTGATAGACTGTAAGATACGTTTAAAAATATTGAAAGTATTAGATATGGTAGAATGTTTAGGATGAATTTGTGATAGTTAGAAACCTAAGCAAATAATGGGGAAATTATTTTTTTTAAGATTTTATTTATTCATGAGACACAGAGAGAGAGAGAGAGTCAGAGACACAGGCAGAGGGAGAAGCAGGCCCCCCGCAGAGAGCCTGATGTGGGACTGGATCCTGGTACCCCAGGATCACGCCCTGGGCTGAAAGCAGGTGCCAAACCACTGAACCACCCAGGTATCTAAAGGGGAAATTATTAACTAAAAACTCCCAACTAATACAAAAAGGAAATAAAAGCAGTATACTGTGGGACTTAGTTCAAAAATTTTAACCAAATTAAATGATATAGCTAAAGTCAGACAACAGTGGACCCAGATATGTGTGTCTGATATTGGGAATAATTAGTTAAGAGAGCTGAATTCTCATCAAACATAAACTAGTACTACATTAAAGCCTCAAATCAAAATTATATTTAATCTAAATTAAGCATCTGTATTTAATCAAAATTAAGATACATACCAGAAAAATAACTTGTTTTCCCTGGAAAGTAGCTCCCCCCAGGGAGTAGAAATAAGTATTTAAGCTATGTTTATGTATTACTTTAATAAAAATAAGGATTAAATAAAGCTTGAACAATAGTTTTAGTTTTGTTGATTGTTTCCTTCACTGTGCAGAAGCTTTTTATTTTGATTTAGTCCCAATAGTTTATTTTTACTTTTGTTTCTCTTGACTCAGAAGACATATCTAGAAAAAAGTTGCTATGGCAGATGTCAAAGAGGTTACTACCTGTGTTCTCGTCTAAGATTTTTATAGTTTCACATCTCAAATTTAGATCTTTAATTCATTCTGAATTTATTTTTGTGTGTGGTCTAAGAAAGTAGTCCAGTTTCATTCTTTTACATGTCTAGTTTTAGATTGCTTCTAAGGATCCATGAAGGCTTGGCTTGTATCATAGTATCAGAGAACAGTTGTGTATTTGGAAGATGATTAGCAAATGAATGGTAGTCACCATGGCTTTGTTATCACCAAAGCTATTTGAGGCTCTCACATTTCTCAGATTATACTATTTTCCCATCTAGCAAAATTGAATGAAATGTACTCCTTTTAAATTCTGTGTATGCTTCTCAAAAATAATAAGATACTTACAAATAGATAAAAGACCTACACTCTGAAAACTATAAAACACTGATGAAAGATATTGAAGACAACACGAAGAAATGAAAAGATATTCTATGCTCATGGATTTGAAGAATAAATACTGTTAAAATGCTATCTACCCAAAGCAGTCTACACATTTAATGCAATCTTTACAAAATACCAACAGCATTTTTCACAGAGCTAGAACAAACAATTCTAAAATTTATATGGAACCACAGAAGACCCAAATAGCCAAAGCAATCTTGCAAAAGAGAAGAAAAGCTGGAGGCATCACAATTCCAGACTTCAAGTTATATTACAAAGCTGAGTCTCAATCCAGGGATCTTTTGAAATGCTGCACTGTAATTATTGGGATTACTGAGGTTTTTTTGAAAATTGTTTTCTTAGTAGCAAATTGAAAAGTCCAACATCAAAGCAGATTAAGGTCTTATAAGGAGAAAGTATACTGAGAAAGTGATTGGTGGGTATATATTCTAAGAAACTTTAATAAAAATTTATTAAAAATTAGTGTATAGAATTTTCTTGGTTCTCAGAATGTATAAGAAGTAACTCTCAGTGACTGAAAAATTGAGATATTGGCTTGCTTGGTTTTTATCCTTGAGGATGTCTGCCTTATGTAATTATTATATTTCTAGTTAGAATTGCCACAAGTAGTAGATACTGTTTTGTGCAGAAAAGACTTTATAAATGGGGGGAAATTGTCCACGTTAACCCACTGTCTGCAATTCTTCAATATCTTCTCTAATGAGGTCCTATGATGGAAAGAGAGACCATATCAGCTATTCAGTAGGTGAGTACAGTCTAAATAAGGGATTCCATCTTCTGCCAAGTCTACCTCTTGGTAAATAAGTGGCATTTTCCAAACATACAGACTCTTTATATCTTCTTTACACTGTTTTCTCTGTTCTTTGAGATGCCTGGGACAAGCAATCCAATGAGAGAAACTAACCAATCCACATTTTTTTCACCATTCCTAAAGAAAATTTGTTGTAGTCTCCATAGAAGCAGGGAAGACATCAGGGAAATAGAAATGGAAATGTCTCTCTTAAAAAAAAAAAAAAAAAAAAAGAAATGTCTCTCTTCTAGTACATAGAATAAAAAGCTGGTACAGAGAGAAAATCTAGTAAGCTAATTTGATTGATAAAAGAATTTTCACCCTGCAAGAAGAACCTGTAGGCCAGCTACCATAACCATAGGAAATATGCATTATATATACTACTCATTTGACATATAAACTAACTTGTATAATCTGTAATCTTTTCTACCTTCTGAGTTATTGTGCCCTTGAGGACAAAGACCTTGACCTTGACTCTTCATTCTGCATATTACCATTTGAATAACGGGCACTCAGTAAATATCTGTTGACTGATTGAAATTTCAGATTTGACTATATGCCATTTTCCTTTGAAATGATTGGCAGATTGCTTTCTAAGGAAGCCAGATTTCTCTCTTGCTTTCAGTTTTGTTCACTGCTTCCCCACCATTGTGATTGACTGCACACCTCATTAGCTAATTGTAGAGTTAAAAATGTACAACTTTACAACTGGGAAATGTGGATGATCCTTTTTAAAATTCCTACCTTAAGACTAGCTGCACTCTAAATAATAATTAGTAAGAAGACAAATGTTCACGTTGCTCTTAAACTTAGAGGGAAAGGAACTTACTCAAATTTGTGCTGTCACAAGATTTGTGAATTAACACAAATGTGTTAGCCTTCTGACTTGATCTCAGCTCAGAATCTTTGCATTATAAATATTACACAGATTCTACACTATTACTCGCTGGCATCTGGCTTCATTTCTGCAGAAGGCCAACATGTGAAAAGCAGATCCAAGAATCACCATCAGAACTTTATGTCATGCTTTAAAAGACACATAGCTTTATTTACATTTCTGTCATTGTGGTAGAAAAGAGCATGGGACTTTAAGTATAAATACATAGATTTGAGTACTGGCTCTATTGATTTCTAGACATTTGACCTTGGACAACTCCCACAGGCTCTCAAAATCTAATTGCCAAGGCTATGATTTTATAGACGATAGTGATGCCTGACCTGCAGGGTCCTTATGAAGATGGAATAGAAGAGAATATAAAAGTACATGGTATGTCCACAAAAGATATTAGTTAACATTTGTTTTTTCATTTACATACCAACTGTTAACTGTCCAGTCTGTGCCATGCACTGTCCATGTGCCTCTTACATATCAACGAATAAAGCAAGGATTACTTATCGTCACAAAGTTTAAACTCCATTTGGGGAGACGATTTTAATCTCCATCTAAACAGTAATAACTTTCAAAACATATGTCAACTGACCTTTATAGCACACTTGTGAGGATAGGGCTCGTGCCATGATCCCCAATCTATAGACAAATATATTTACAAAGTTGAATGGCTTTCCCAAGTCCAATAACTTAGGCAAAACCAGGAAGAAAGAAGTCAGTGTGCTTGATTCCAAATCCGATCTTTTTTCCGATCTGTCTTACTGCCATGAGGCCTTGAAAATTTTGCTATATATTGGAAGTATACTTAGTAATTAGAGATGTAGTTAATTTGTAGACCAGAGGAGAAAAAGAAGGAAAAAAGATATTATGTACTTGTGGGGATTGCATTTAAAGTAGATTCCCATACACATAAGTCAACTTTTTTTTTTTTTTTTTAGGTCCTATCCTTGTTTCATTCCTCTTATCAACTTAGCCTTCAGATTCAAGTCCAAATTCTTTAATATACATTTAAGGTAGTTTGGATATCAGCCCCTAACTTAGGTTATGCTCTACTATTTTTTAAAGGATAGTAACTAAGTGTCAAGGACCCATCCTTATTGCCTTCCATAAATTCTCAGTAATTATTACACTAAGCCTGGGAGACAGGTATTATTGCCATTACTTTACAAATGAGCCATGTAGCTAGGGAATGGGAGGTCCAGAATTAAAGCACAAGTTTGACTCTTCAGACATTGCTGCCTATCTTGTGTTGCAGTAACTTCAACACTCAAGTTCTCAGCTTCGTGTCTGTATTTTCCTTATCCCCTTGGCTTAGAATTTCCTTCTCTCTCTCCTTTATCTTTTAAATCCAATTCAATTGTTTAGGGCCATTGGAGAGCTTTCTTGAAGCCTCTGCCCCACCACCCCACTCCCAATTCAGTTATTTCTTTGCATCCTTAACACCTTGTACTTTACAGACTTTTTTACATGCATTGAACTGAAATATGACTGGTTTAGTCCCCTCTCTTGTCAAGCCAATAGTGAGCATCTTGAGGACAGGACCCTTAGCCTTATTACCTCCGCACACTCAACATCTTTGACTGTTATTGTTGCACAGTAAGCAAATCTACTTACTTGTTAAGCTGAATTAGAGCTACTTGGATACCAGCAGCATTTTAATTTAGCAGAGTGCTAAATCAAATAATTATATGATCAGATCCTACATGTAAGTTCTTAGAAACCAGGACTCTTAAGGGAGAACTGAATCCTGCTTTTTGTTAAGTAGTTCATAGGGAGATCTTTGGTATTACTATTAATATCAGAATATCAGAATTGTTTCAAGGGTTGGAGGCTAGAGGAGTTTTGCTCTCTTTAGCATTGTATAAAAAAATATCCTGCAAGTTCTCAGTTAATCTCCTTCTGGCTCAGTCATATAAAGCAAACAAGTCCTCTTTCATTGTGTAGCCTCCTCTCTAGGATTTACGAGTCTAATTCTTGGGCAAGGTCTCAAAGCTAGTGCTGAGTATACTACCTTTTGCTATAGCCACCTTAGGATAAACCAGGGAGAGCTCTGAGCTGCAGAGGAGATCTATTACTACCATAACTCTTGGCTCATCTTGTAGCTTTCTTTCTGGCTTTAGTAGAAAAACTGAAATTATGAAACTTTGTATCCTGCACCACAGTCCCACATGAGATTCATGAATCTTCAGCTCTGTATAGAAAACCTGGTTCTCTGGCTACTCCTGTCCACTAGACAAATTACTGTCAATGACCCCATTATTTCTAATTAGTAAAGGTGAACATTACCTTACCTGAATGTAAATAAATGCCAATAGCGTTCTGGAATTCCTTCGTCCTTAAAAATCTACAGCTCTTATACACACTGTAAATAGCATCATATCATGAATTAAATCTTTATCATGAAATTGGATACATTTTCTATGCTAATTTTAATTGCTTTAAGAAACTGCTTAACATTGTACATCAATCCCCAGGTCTGAGATGACATTTCCCTCGCAAAATTAATTATTAATACCCTGATCATTTGCTTAAGACATTAATAGTTTTCATTGATCAGCATATCCTGTTTATCTAAAATGGTCTAATCACCATGCATGTCAGAAGAGTATCTGAACATATCCAATTAGAGATGCTGCCTACTTTCAGTCACATCAGCAGATCAGAAGTTAAGAGTCCCTTTTGTCTTCACAACATATTAGCTTTATCAGAAACTGAGCTATTTAAGGGCACGAGAGAAAGACAAGTTCTCTAATGATGGTTCTTCACTTTCTATAAGCTTTCTGGTAAACATAAAGGCTTCTCAGTGACCACACAGTATAAATTAATACTAAGAGCCCTTGATTAATGAGCTTGTGTTGTTCCATGTTTTCAGTGAACCTGTGTTCAGTCATAGTGTTTCCCTTATAAGTGGGAGTGAGATGAGAAGCCCCATGGTTATTATCAGAATAAAAATATCGAAGCTACAGTAATACTAATACCTAGCATTTGTATGGCACTATTTTTCAAAGAGTTTTCATTTACTTAACAAGAGGGTATCCTTGATACAATCCTGAGAAGGAAGGAGGATTGGCTGCATACCCAAGACCATGCTACTGGTTATAGCCAGAGTTATAAAGAGAATTTGAGTCTCCCACTTTCCTAGCTTTCTCCTAAATTTGACTATGTGGTAAGTAGGTAGCCTCCTGCTCATCTTTTAAACCCCAGTGGAAGCTCTTCTCCTTTATAATGGTCTCCCAGGCCTGAAAGTCTCTTCCTTCCTTCACAATGGCATATCGTATTGTTGTTTTATGAAATGTGTATAACCGTCCCCTCTGGAGTAGGAGATCCTTGAGCTAGACCTAGTGTCTGCATTTTGGCAAGTTTAGTGCCTCGCCTAATATCTAGAAAGCAAAATATATGCATATAATATATATATATATGCGCATAAATACATGACTGGCTGGCATTATGGAGGGAGAGAGAGATGGGCAGATGAGAGCAAGTGAGGTGAGAGTTCTGTTTTACTGTTGTTTTGCCCAAGATTGCGAATCCGAGAAACCACCAAGGAGCTGACACCGATGCAAACACATGAGGGTTTATTTACAAGCTCGAGCTTGGGTTCAAGTATACCCGACACAGCGGAGCAGGGACTTGGACCTGGAGACTAAGAGGCGTAGCAGCTTTATAGGGGCCAGTGGCCAATGGGATACGCAGATAGTTGCACAGTCATGTCGGTCCACATGCAGGTTGCCGATTGAATTACATCTTACCCTGTAGTATCCATTTGAGCTGGCCTATTACTTTGGTCAAAATAGGCCAGCAGTTTTGGCAGGCACAAGGCAGGTTTACATTGTTATGAGCCAATTTCTGATTTAGGGGGTGCCCAGTGGCTTGACTAGGGTGGGGCAGTGCCTTAAGCAATAAGGAGGTCATGTGGGGGTCATACAGGAGGTGGCCGGTGTAGCACAAAATGGAGTTGGTCCTGCTCTGCTTGTCCAGGGGTAGGGGATTTTTGTTAAATTTCCTGGGTCCCACACTGTCATGTTGCAGACCTTTGGCATCTGACAACATTTTGACTTTGGTTCATATATGGTTTAAGAAAATATTTTGAACTGACTTCAAAGATTTAAAACTTGGGAGATATTCAAAATCAATAACATTTACAAATTTTCTTTGAAAAGTTGTAGGTGATCTTACAACCCTGGGCCTGCGCTCTGTATGTTAGCCATCAGCTTGAGCTAAGGAGCACCCACCCCCTTCAGACAGGACATGACTGTGTTCCACAGAGTGCCCCGTTTTCTGGCCTGCTTTACTCATTCATTTACTTGCTTTGTAGCCTTTGGAATACAGAAGAAGGAGCCTTTTTTTTTTAAACCAAGAGTTTCCCTATTTTAAGATTTCTGGATAATGGAAGAATTAGTATTTTTAATCATGTTCTAGATTTGTCCAAAAGAGCCTAGTAGTCAGCTACTCATACACAGTACGATTTCCCTCAGTAGGCACTGGAGCTACACATTTTATTGCATTTGAGAGATGAAACTTAGAGCATAAGGGGAAAAAAATGTTTAAATTGTTAGAGTAGTTACAACTTTCCCACATGTAACTCCATTCTAAACCTTAGGAGTTTTTCCTTATGATCCAGTAATGTTAACCCTATTTTGTTCAGTGGCAGCTTTTCCATGTTGACATTTTTAGTGTATTATTAATTGGAAGGTAAAGAAGAACAGAGACTGGAGACTAAGGGACTGGGGAGAACCTTGTTAAAAAAAAAAAAAAAAAAAAAAAAGTCTGTTCCCCTGCCTTTGGGTTGGTTTATATCTTATCAGAGTTGCTCCTGCTTTCATTCAGTAGCCACAGGGACACACCACCTGCAATCCCTGCCCAAGTGTTATTTGGAAGGAAAGTCTGCTTATTTGCTTCATATTCATAATTTACCATACTTTTGTCTTCCTTAATAGTACTCTTCCACAAGTGAATTTTATTTGTATTCAAGTAAAAACAAATTTGCAGAGACCACAAGGAGAAGTATCTGCAAATCTCATTGTAATGTCTCTTCTTTCCCACAGATTAAAGGTTGAACAAAACTTAAAAGAAGCAGCGATTCTATTCACTTGTTATTGGACTTGAAACTCCTTTGACCTCGGAAACTGAAAATGAGGTTGCCATGGGAACTGCTGGTACTGCAATCATTCATGTTGTGCCTTGCAGGTAGAGTGTCATTTAAAAACTTTTTGATTTAAAAATGCCACTGTATTTCACACTAATTCAAAAGTGGGCCTTCACTTTAGATGGCAATGATAAAATTGTAAGAGTGCACACTACTATGACTAGCATTTACTGACACTGTTGAATATACTTTCCTGATGATCTTTTAGTGACTCTTTTCATGGTGGTGTATCCAAAGCTAGACATTGATGTTTCACCTGCATATCTGGTCCTTTTAGAGTCCTTTGAGCTATTATTTAGTTTGAAAGTTGTTATTTTTGCTCATCCCACTCTCAATTGTGCAGAGATATTGGGCAATAAAACCGATAATATAGTCTTAGAGTATTGCCTACTTTGATGTCGTCAGTGGATGGAAGTTTATTTGGGTAGCTCTTTCAATGTCTTTGTTAATATTGCTCCATCTTTTGATTCTCTCTCTCTCTTGTTTTTGTTTTTTTTTTTTTTTCACTTCAATACACGTATAGTTAGCAGGAGCCAGGAAGTAAAGAGACAGGAGATTTTTACTATATACCTATGGTCAGCTAGTACACAAGGGCTTTGAAAAGTTCAGACTTTCTATATCTATTACTTTCTTAATTTTCTGGAAGATGTGAGCCTACAGGCCAACATACATAATTCAAACATTGATGCAACCTATGTCCAACATGTACTGAGTTGGTTTTCTGGTTAGGATGGTGAACATATATCCATGCTTTTTTTGAAATTAGTTGTGACCTGCTTTGTTATTCAGAGTATCAAGTCCAAGAGGGACACCTATAATATATTTTCATTCTTATAAAGTAAAACAAAAATTATTTTTGGGTCATCATTACTTTGATCTCTGACTTTATTCAAATAATGTTACTGAGTACCTTGCAAAGAGCCAGCTTTGTGCTAGTATCTAGGAATATAATCCTGAGCAAAACAGACATAATTACTGCTCCCTTAAAGTTCTGTTAGCTGAGTTCTATAGCTATACACATTGAAAGCTTGATAGAACATATTATTTCTAATTGCTTTTTTAAAAGATTTATTTATTTATTCATGAGAAACAGAGAGAGAGAGGCAGAGACATAGGCAGAGGGAGAGAAGCAGGCTCCATGCAGGGAGTTCGTTGTGGGACTGGATCCTGAGGATCTGGGACTATGCCCTGAGCCAAAGGCAGATGGTCAACTGCTGAGCCACCCAGAAGTCCCTATTTCTAATTGTTATACCATTAAAGGTAACAATGGTAATACTAACATGTATAGGTCACTTAATCCATGCCAGGCACTATGCTATGGTCTTGTACTTTAGTTCATTTAATTCCATCATGACCATTAAGAAGTCAGTATTAACTATCTTTACTCACATCAGTATTATTATTACTATTACTGAAGCATCAAGAAGTTAAGAAACTTACCTAAGGTCACCAAGCCAGTAAGTGGTGAAATTGTTAAGTTTCAAACTCAGTCTAACTCCAGAATCCATAGTTTTGATCATTATAATATAGTCTTTTAGCTGTATCATTCATTTGTCCACTTCATGCTTACAAATTTATTCTTATAATTTTGGTTTTCATTCTTACTATGTTTTCCTAATTGTAAGCCTTATTCACTCATAAGCATTATAATGCCCTACCTTTAAATCCTGAATTTCTTGCCTTCACAGACATCCTCATCATTCCCTGATTATGGACATTTTGGCATCTAGACACCTGTTTTAGCTTTATTACTTCTCTGCCTCATCTGGTCAGAACTTAAATCTTGTTATCTGTAACACCATCCCCAGCAATGTACATCAGGCTTTGTGCCTCAGTTGCTTTTCTCCAGTCTTTTCGTGTACCTTGACCCTCCTAAAAAGGCCTCAATGGAGTCAGCCTGGCTCTCGTTGCTCTTGGATGAACATATTCTTTAAAGCTTAAAGCAGTGAATTGATCCCTCAGTATTTGACTACAGCAGTGTGCTTATTTATTTAACCCACTATGCTGAGTAGATGTCAAGAAATTAAAGAGTTGAAAATCAAGGAAGACATTAATCTTCTCAGTTGTGTTTTGAAAAACTTGGAATTCTTTTTTTTTAAGATTTTATTATTTATTCATGAGACACACACACACACACACACACACAGCATACGCGGCAAAGACACAGACAGAGGGAGAAGCAGGCTCCAGGCAGGGAGCCCAATATGGGATTCGATCCTGGGTCTCCAGCATCAGGCCCTGGGCTGAAGGCGGCGCTAAACCGCTGAGCCAACCAGGCTGCCCCAAACTTGGAATTCTCACTGAAGATGAGTACTTGTGTCTTTTTTATTCTCTTAACTTTTTTTAGGGAATCAGTATATTGATTGTTTTTGTGAGCTTTTTTGTGAACTATTTCACATGGCATTAATATTCCCTTACCATATGCCTCCTTCAGTGTAGGTAAAGTCAAGCTTTAATTAATGTTTTTGTTTTCTTGCTATTTGTCTTGATTTCATTAATTTATATAGCACTCAGCACTCTGAATTTTGAATAGATTTCTTTAACTGCTTTAGTTTTCTCATTTTTTTTCCTTTTCTACGACTTTCTGAGTTGTTGATTTCATGGTAAGTTTTTGGCAAGAAAAATACTTTGTGTCTATTATGGTTACCCTAATTAGTGGCTCTCAAATAGGTATGCTCCTAAATAAGATAGAATATCCAAATGTATAAGCAGATTGCTTCTGCAAGAGATGTACCTAGAAAGGGTATGCTAATTATTTAAGGGTATTGATTAGTAATTCATGGCACAATGGAAATGTTCTTCTCTTTTGTCAAATACTAAACTTGGTCTCGGACAATAAGTTAAAAAAGAAAAAAAAAAAAAAAAAGACTACTGATACCAGTAGTCTGAAAATCCAGTCTCTCCAAAATTCATTTTATTATCCTGCCTCTTAGTGAATTTAAACCAAGAATCACAAAACTGTGTTACCTGCATGAACAAAGAAGCTAACAAATGATTGAAACATTCTTCAAGGAATAGTGACTCATATACAATGTAGGATGCTGGTAATTGTGGAAAACTGGAAAAAACACATCACACTAAATTACCAATCAGTGCCCAGCTCTGTCCTTTGGCTAGGTCTTCCAGTTCTTCAAAATTTTTATGCATAAACTTCCTAATTTTTTTAACATTGTCAACCAATTCAGATGAGTTTTAAAAATGAAAATAAAAAGACTATATAAAACAGACCAAAATAGGTTTCAGGCTAGAGATGCAGTTCCTGGTCTACCAGTTAGCAAAGTTTTTTTTCAAACATTTGGTGTTTCTTTGCTATTTTTTAAAAAGATTTTGTTTATTTATTCATGAGAGACACACAGAGAGAGGCAGAGACACAGGCAGAGGGAGAAGCAGGCTCCATGCAGGGAGTCCGACATTGGACTCAGTCCGGGGTCTCCAGGACCACACCTTGGGCAAAAGGCAGCACTAAACCACTGAGCCACCAGGGCTGCCCGGTGTTTCTTTGCTATTACACACAATTGCCAAAATCACTAGATGTTGAGGGTCTCTTTACTACGTCTTCCTCTTTCCAAAAATTTTCTTGCTCTAAATGTCCCTGTTACTTGCCCTCTAACCTTATTTGTATTGGTACTTAAATGCCACTTACTTGGTGAGGCTTTTCTTGACAACCTTACAAATTAATAGAAGTGAAAATCACAATACTTTCTTTCACCAACATTCTATTATCATTTTATTTTTCTCTATGTTTCTTATCAATATATGAATAACTGTATGTTTTATTTGTTTTATTTTTCTTCTTATTATTATTATTTTATTTTTCTCTGTTTCTTATTATTTTATTATTTTATTATTTTATTTTTCTCTTATTTTATTTTTCTCTATGTTTCTTATCATTATTTTATTATTTTATTTTTCTCTTATTATTTTATTTTTCTCTATGTTTCTTATCAATATATGAATAACTGTATGTTTTATTTGTCTTTATACCTAAAATATCTTTCCCCACAAGATTGAAGGTTTACAAGGGCAGATATTTCTGGTTTTTTAGATCACTGCTATATCCTCAGCATCTTCAAAATGCCTAGTGAACAGTGTCATTCAATAAGAACAGTGCCATTCAATAAATATATTTCAAATGAATGAATGCTGCATACTGGCCAGACGAGAGACAGAGAGAGAGAGAACCAGAACGCATGCAAAAGAGCAGGTCTCCAATTTTAATGTGGACTATGACCCAAGGCAGACTGTAGTCGCCTTTATGTTAAGCGGGGGAACTAGCCACCTCCGAAGCTAATTCATACAAATTTTTATTTTGCATATATATATGCAAAATATATATGGATATGCATATGTATATATGCATATAATGTATATGTGTATATATGTGTATTTTATATATATGCTTTAAATGTATAAAGTATAAGAATTGATTTATGTAAAAAAAAAAAGAATTGATTTATGTGTCTTAAACCCTGTATGAGAAGTTCTTGGTGTGACACCACTTTGCCTACTTCTTACTTCACCTACTGCTGAGTACACTGTGCCCCCTGTGTATTTTTCTGCCTCCATTCATTGTCTAAAGTTACAAGCAAGGGGAACTATGAGAAGCTGACTCTCCTCTGCTACATTCCTCAACCATTGCTGTATGAGGAACAGTAATACCACAGCCTCCTGTCATTTGGAAGGACAGTTATTAGGGACATTCTACACAGTTCCTTTGAGATTCCCCAGAAAAAACTGAATCTCATTTGCCCACAGTAGTTCCTTCTACCTTTCCCTGCTTCACTCCTGCTTCTAGGATCATCTCCCAAATAAACCAACTGTTTCCAAATCCTTCCCTCATTCTCTGCTTTGGGGGGAATCCAAACCAAAATTATGCACACAGCAATTAATAGCAGAGCAGCAGCCCAGTATTAGTCATGTTAGTAATAGGAAGAAACCAAACAGGAAACAGTTTTGACAGAGATTAATGAAGTGTTGGCTATGATGTATATCCATATATGTATATGTATACAAATTCTTATATGAGTACATGTTTCACATGCGTTTGTATCGATACATCTTTAAGTATTCTCTAGGTCCTGCAACCAGTAATTTCACTTCTAACCAACTCTTTGTTTTTACTGTTTACTAGTTGCATTCTTAGCCAGATACTGGACAGGTTGTATTTGCCTCTCTGGGATTCACTTTATGCCTCTGTACAATGAGGCTGTTAAACACATGGTTCCTAAAGTCCTTTTCAACTCAGAAAGTTTGGTTTTAGCTATACACATGGCTTGAGAAGTATATGTATTTATATGCTTCATATATATATATATATATATATATATATATATATATATATGAGAATGTTAGAGCTAAACTTAAAATTTTGTTTAACTAATATGAAGCTTTACATAGGTCCTTTGTCTTACCATGTGTTACTGATTCTGTTCATATTGGCAGGATTTGAAAGAAAAAGTAGAATGGCTGGTCTGTATGTTCATATGCAGCAAGAGGCGTGAAAACAGTTGAATACCCTCTGTGAATAGGTGAAAATGCATGTTTGGTGTATTCTCAGTTGATCTTGGCTTTGGGGAGGCTAAATGTACTCCCATCTCTGTGGTGTAGTATACCAGCTTCAGCAGTTATTTCTTTTTAGAAACTGCATTCTTCCCAAATGCAAGCATTTTGTTGACTTGTTCACAAGACCCATGCCATTGTTACAGCTGCATCAGGGAGTGGGCAGTGGAGTTGAGGGTCCTGTATAATTCAAGAGAGGCATATTCTAGGATTGGTGAGTATTCACAAAATGTGGAACAAGGAGGAGACCTAGGTGGAATAGTTAATCACAGGGATTCAGCTTGAATCTATGACAGTAATAAAATACAAGCCAGAGGTCAATACCCACAGTCAAAATACTTGGAGAGAATGTTCGGTGGTCTTCAGAAGGGGTTTTAGGCTCAGGAAATCTCTTCTCACTAAGACTAAAGTAGGCTTGTCTATGGTTTTAGTGTATTCCTGGGTAGGAGAACACAAATACACACTAGATAGAAACTTCCATTGTTATTGACATTGCTAATAGAACTCAACGAGCATAATCTTTCCACTTAATCAGAACATTCCAACCAAGTTCAGGATCATCCTGAAAATGTCTTCCCTTCTTCATAATGCCCATATAGCTCTACCAGGATGGAGAGCACACTGAAGTTAGTTCCAGAGCTTGTCCTCACAGTGCAGCCAGTACAGTATTTCAATTCTCAACATTCTCATATTTTTTTCCAGAACAAACAGAATGAGCAACATTCAAATAATTAACAGTTCTAGACAGATATTAAACTTAGTACTAATTCTGCTCTTACAAAAGTTACAAGTATTCAAGTAAGATCAAAGAGAAGTTGGATAAATACTAGTTTTCATATATTTACTGTAAAGCATAGTCCTATAGTGACCTCTTATTTCAATGTTTCTCTTTCTAAGAAGCTGGCTTGCCAGTGCATTCACAGTTATGCCAAGTGAAGCCAAAGAATGGATTTCCTATTTCCTCTGTGTTCTCTTCTAACCATGGCCATGAAATGAAGCCAAAGCAGTAGAAAGATTTAGCAAGAAGGGAGCTGATAACTAGATTAAAAACCAGTGACTCCAGTGATGAAAATTCAGGAAAAGACTGGGAAAAAGTATGCCTAGAAAGTAATAAACAGCAAGTGGAAAATTCCTTTTGAATATCAATTTAAGTATTTAAGTACATTTCATGATGGGAAAATAATAATCAGTAATGAAGATATTGAGGAAGATAGAGAAACTTGCAACAGTTTCATATCCCCAAAGGCATGGACATATAGTAATAGTCATGCAACCCAAAAGTTATTAGAAATATTCAATTTAAGACCTCTCCTGAAGCAAGATCATTAATAACTTCATTATATATGCTCAGCCAAGCTGGCTATCTTAGCTATAAGTAAAACTCCCTTACTGATAAAGTCTAGGACATGTATCTACAAAAAAAATTGAATTCTGTTAAATGAAACATATTAAGAAGAAGAGAGAAAATCAGGTGAAAATCTAAACATTACCATGCATTTCACATCAACTTGTATAATAATTGTCTGTTGAAATGCGGGATTAGCCCGAGAGCTTGGGGATGGTAGGTGAAAGAATAGCCTGTGACATCTCAGATATTGTCAAAAATGAGCAACCTGGAGACCCAGCAGCGCTGGAAGTTAAGAGCAAGGGCTGTGAAATGAAATAGATAGGTTGGCCACTTAAAAGCTGTGTGACCCAGGTATTTTATGTCCCTGTCTTAGGTGGCTTTTTCCTCCATCTATAAAATAGACAGAATAGGTGTATTTACTTCATTTGGATGTCTATGAGGATTGAAGTCATGTATATGTTCATACTCAGCACAATGTCTGATACTTAGCTGGCGCCATTTTGTGTGAACTAGTGCTCATTGAATCATTTAATACACATTTGAGGATCTGCCAGTGCTAAGCATTGCACTGCTCTCTAAGAATGTAGTTTAGTTCTAAGTGACACATAGTCTCTGTCCTCTTGGCACTGGTTGTGGTGGTGGTTACAATGATGATGATGATGATGATGATGATGATGATGCCACCAGGATCTGCTTCTTAGCACCCTGGTGTGTGCCCTTCTTCAGTGGTTGAAAATTGTATACCAGAGTTTATAGCACATTTTTGTTGCACTTCCCTCACCTTTTTGCAATATGACCTCATCTTTAAAATGGGAATATAATAATAATGAAGAATACTGATGAAAAATAAATACCTAAATTGATTAAACTTCTTTTGTGTAGATCACTCAGGAAGTGCTTAGTCTCATGGCTTAGTCACATGGACAAAGTGTTAGTTGCAGTTAATGCTGTTATTATCATTATCACCAGCAGCAATAAATAAGTGGGCATTCATTTACACATATAGCAGCCACATTTAGGGTCTGCTTCCTAGAAGGAAGACACTGAAGACAGTTGCTAGCTCGAGCCAGCTGTCTGGGGAACTGGCAGTGGAAAAGAGCGGGAAGGTTTCTGTGATGGAGCTTCCAGAATTTATCAAGTCACAAAGAGATAAGGTTTCTAAAGAGAGAAGTATCTTGTGGTTCACAATGATGAAAGATTCCTAAAATACATTCTACGAACAACAAACAACTAAGATAAAGAAAGGTACACATAACAGCCCCTAATGAACTGTGAAGGAATGTAGTAGTGCATACTGTGATGCACCACATCCTTCTATTCTTCTCTCCCCCTAAACTCTCATTGGTGATGTCAACCAGATACTTCATCTATATGATAAACAGAATTTGATGAGGATGTTGCCTCACACTACTGTAATAACACCCTTAATTTGTTTAGCACTTGTTAACTATGAAATATTTGCTCAACAGCCTGCTTAGCAAGGTTGTTAGGGACTAGAGGCAACTACAATAATAATGAGTGAAAATTTATTGAGCGTATCTGTGCCAAATATAGCATCACATTCTTCAGTGCAGTTATCCCATTGAACCTGACAAGAACCCATTTCCTAGATGAGGGGTTATGACCTAAGGTATCAATACAGTGTTTGAACTTGGTCTATCCACCTCAAAAGCCTGAGCTTTTAACTTCAGTGGTATGATGTCCAATGACACCTACTTCCTGTCCTTATGGACCTCACTATCTTGTAAAATACTACGAACCAGTGGTTCTCAAATGTCGTCCATGGACCAGCAGCATCAGCATCACCTGGTAACATCAGAAATGCAGATTCCTGGGCTCACGCCCAAACCTACAAAATCAGAATTTGTGGAAATAAGTACCTCAGTGTGTATTTTAATAATCCATCTATAAGATTCTGATGCTTTTGAGTGCTTAAGAACCATAGTAAATGCTATTGAGATGCAGGTAAGGTAAGAATCGTCATTATCTCAATTTTACATATGGGAATCTGAGTGGTAAGTGACCTGCTCAAGGTTATATTTCTGGCATCAATGGCAAAGCTGGAATCTAAGTTTTGTGATACATAATTAGTGGTTTACTGGTGTATATGCTGCCTCCTTACTCAGTCTAACTTTGAGAGCATCTGAATACCTGATAATATAAAGTAAGGGCTTTTTATGTTGAAGAGGTGTCCTGAGTATTGAAATAACTTAATTTTTTCTGCTAAGCCTTGTTTCACTGCCTGTGAACCAGTAACAGGTGTGATATTGGCCTGTGCTCTTTACCTGTTTTATGATGTAATGAATGCAGAAAGATGTTTTTCTTTCATTTTAAAGGGAAATGGAACTATGTGGTAGAATCTTGAGAAAGTAGATAATAGAAGAAAAATGTCCCTTGAGCCTACAAATACAGTGTCATTACTGATCCTTTTGGTAAACAATAATGTACATATTATCATTAGGTATGAGTTCTGTGCTTAGAGAAATAAAGTAAGTTTTGAAAGTTTGTACAACCCCTTGTGGATTTTCAGGTCATTTTGTCTTCTGAGAGTAATCAAGAATACTTTCCCTTAAGGAGGATAACAGATTGTTTTGTTTTGGAAAGAAATAATTCTAGGGGAGATGTTCGTTCACCCCTTCAGATCTGAATTGAGATTTATGTCCAAGGTTCTCTTTTCTATAGCAATGTCTGGAAAAAGGCTACAGAAGACCCCTGGAAAGCTTTTAAATTTGTGCTGGAAGTAGCCACATTTAGCTATTGTGTACTTGAAATGAGTACACAATAGCTAAATGTGGCTAGTCAAAACACTTTCCAAAACCTGTAGTAGTTTCCTAGGGTGGCTATAACAAATTACTGCTGAGTGTCTTAAAACAACAGAAATTTACTCTCTCATAGGTCTTGAGGCTGGAAGTCTGAAATCAAGATGTTGACAAGGCCATGAGCACTCTGAAGGTTCTAAGGGAGAATCCTCTTTTGCCTCTCCCTAGCTTCTGATTGTGGCAGCAATCCTTGGTATTCCTTGTCTTGTATCACTTTAATCTCTACCTCCACCCTCACATACCTTCTTTTTCTGTCTGCCCTGGGATGTTGGAAACCTAGGACAAAGAAACCACATAAAATACCTCTGGTAACTTTTATACCAGTTGCATGTTGAAATGAATACATTGGGCTAAAAAAAGTATTCATTTTGCCAGTTTATTTTTTCTTTTAATGTAGGTACTAGAAAAACGTTAATTATATGTGTTTCACATTATGTTTCTGTTGAATAGCAGTGCTAAAGAAGATATAGAAACTACCCTATTAATCTTTAGTTTATAACTATAGCTGAGAATAATTCCCTTCTTTTTCTTGTCTTTATAGAAGTAGAAACTCACACAGGTAGCCCTGAACCTAAAGGGAAGTTGATTATGGGACAAGTATAGAAGGGAGAGTTACAAACATAATTTTTTTTTAACTTTGACTCAAGGGATGGAGTCAAAGTTAAAAAGGTTTTCTTTATCACAGTCCCTCTAAGGCGCTTTTATAGAAAGAATGTTGAAGTCTTGTATCCAGCAAAAACAGCAAAAACATTGAAGACTAGAGGATTTTTTGAAAAGCATTTTCACAGAGAACCTACAAATCACATTGACCAGAATAGAATAATTTTTACAGAAATGTTCATAGCAGTATTGTTCATAATAATCAAGAAGTGGGGATAACCCTAATGTTAATTAGTTGATGAAAGGATGAACAAAATGTGATATCCATACAATGGAGTATTACTCAGCCATAAAAAAGAATGGAGTACTGATACTACAACATGAATAATCTTTTGAAATATTCTAAGTGAAAGAAGTCAGACACAAAAGGCCATGTGTTAGTTATCTTAATTCATTTATGTGAAATATACAAAGCATGAAAATCCATAGAGACAGAAAGTAGATTAGAGTTTCCCAGAAGGGGGTCGGTCGTAGGAGAAGACATACAGTGGCTACTCTTTGGGTATATGGTTTCTTTTAGGATGATGAAAATACTCAGAAATTATGTAGTGATGGCTGCAAAACCTTATTAATATACTCTAAACTATACTATATACTATAGTTAATATATTATAAACTTTGTGGTTACTGCAGCCCTACTACACTAACTTGGTAGTTTATAAACAACAGAAACTTATTGCTCACAGTTTCTGTGGGCTGGAAGTCCAAGATCAAGTTACCAACTCAGGTTCTGGGGGAAAAAGTCTTCTTCAGATAGCCAACTTCTTTCTGTATACCCATCATCACAGGGCTAGGATTTCAACACAGGAATTTGAGGGGAAAACAAATATTTAGACAATAGTACCACTTAATTGTCCATTATAGAATGCTGAATTATATTGCATGTGAATTATATATCAATAAAGTTTTTAAAAACTCCTGAGGAAAAAAACTAAACATTTTCAAAATCTTATTAAATATTACATTTTACTAAGAGAAACTATCTTGTCAGGAAGTCAGCATTATTCAGTGACAACTTCCTTTATACATAATTAACAGGATTATAGGACTGTAGACCTATCCCTACTCCCTTGTTTTAGACAAGTTAACTGGTTTGGCCAAGGACCCACAGGTAATTAGTAGCATAATCAGAATCCAAGTTTCCAAACTCTAATCCCAGTCTGTCTTCCTCTGCTGTTTAGATATTTCCTAGTATGTGTTTTATGGACATTGGGGGGGGTTTCATCTCTATCTAGCCCACACCCAAAGTGTAGATCCTGTAATATGAAGAAATAAAAGTGTAAATCTCCTTGTGAGATAAGTTAACTCTCTGACTTTAATACACTTGAAGTGTGACATTGGATTCCTCTGTGAAAACAAGAGTGGGGGTATTAATGGAGGGGGAAGAAGACCATTTGTGTATGAGAATGATCTTGAGGAAGCAGGATGATCAGGATGAGCATTATCCAATTTGTCCCATATTGGCATCACTAGGAGGCAGAAAATCTCATTTCCTGCCTGTCTCTACCAATCCCCTAGTGACTAAAATTAAAAATCCATACCGAGTTTGTGATTAAACTTCCCCCTACCTGAGGATTATATCCCAAGCCAAAGCTTTGTAAATATTTTTAATATAAAAAGGGAAGATAAAAAGAGGAGAAATGGGTGAACTATTTTGTTATTTTGTTTCCTTTTTGATTTAAATAAATTAGATTTTTAAACTTATGTCAAATTCATAAAATACTCAGGGGTCTCCTGGGTGTCTCAGTTGGGTTAAGTGTCTAACTCTTGGTTTCAGTTTAGATTGTGATCTCGGGGTCATGAGATTGAGCCCCCTGTGGGCTCCACACTCAGCATGGAATCTGCTTGGGATTCTCTCTCCCCTCTGCCCCTCCCCTGCTCGCTTGCTCATGCGCTCTCTCCCTCTCTTTCAATCTTTTTTTTTTTTTTTTAAGATTTTATTTATTTATTCATGAGAGACAGATAGAGAGAGAAAGAGGCAGAGACACAGGCAGAGGGAGAAGCAGGCTCCATGCAGGGAGACCGACGTGGGACTCAATCCCAGGTCTCCAGGATCACGCCCTGGGCTGAAGATGGTGCTAAACCGCTGAGCCACCCAGGCTGCCCTAAATAAATAAATCTTTAAAAAAATAATAAAATGTGTCTACTAGCAAATTTAAAATTACATGCATAATTTGTATTCTCTGTTGCAACTTCTCAAGTCTGCAGTACTAAAGAAACCACACACAATACAAGTAAGCATGGCTGTGTTTCTTCTTTTTTTTGTTGTTATGACTGTGTTTCAACAAAACTTTATACATACAAAAAAACGGGTATATTTATACAGTCATACAAATGGATGTGGTTGTGTTACAATAAAATTATATACATACATCCCAGTGGGTGTGTTTATGAGATATCTACAAATGACTGTGGCAAAAAGAAGGGAGGAGGCCATTTCATTAGCAAAATATATGAAAAATGTTTGATGTCAGATTATTTATGTTTTATGAATGCAGCAATGTGTATGTTGCTTGAACTACTTAAGTAAAAAAAGTGAAATCAATGTAAACTCCCCGGTGTTAACTATGTTGCTTCCCCTTTAGTGACATCTATACCTGAAAGGAATTCACACATCCCATTTGTTGATGTGGAACAAGTGTCAAAATAGGTCAGGATAAACTTGAGATACAGAAGAAAGCATCACTCTTTTCTAAGGAGCTTTAAAGATGAGTCTAGTACTTGACCTAATAATTCATTGCAGCAAATATATTACTTTAGCAATTCAGAGATTTATGGATTGCCAAAGTTGTGCAGTTCCTTTCTCTTTGGGCAGATGAGAAAACCAAAGAGTGAAAAGATGAATTCATTTGCCCAAGTTCACATGGCTCACTGCTTTCAGAGCAAGAAGCAAATATTGGGAAAGTTTGATTGACTTTTGTCAAAACTTTTCCTGACTGGAGTTGGACTTGATAGCTTTGTTTTTATCACATTCATAACATGTCTAAACTTTATGTAAATGGACATGGAATCTTATCATTAAGGATGCTTTGGATAACAATTTGTGATGGGCTTTCTCAACTGTTTTCCCACCTAGAGTGGTTTTAGGTAACTTGGCTAACAATACCCTATAGTCTTTTGATAAGTGGCGAATAAGTTTGGAGATTAGATTCTTAAAGTTAGAACTTCTGGTTATTTTGGAAATATTTACACAGGTTTTATCTATTAATTTATTTTCCTATGTAATAACAATTTACTAAACATCTGCTATCTTTTGTGTACTGATAAATGTTGGGCATAGCAGGTTATTTGAGGTTTGGTCCATGGATGTAGAGTTTCTAATCTTGTGTTCTGAAACAATTTGTTTCAAACGAATGTCCTGACAGATTTAAGTGAGAATTCGAGGAAAAATACAAAGTTCTCAATGAACTATATTATTAAAATTTCATAAGATACTGGCTCAGTACCAGCCCATAGTGGATAAGATCATGGTCCTGGAGCTAAGATAAATCTGGGTTCAAAATCTTTCTCTAAGTGTGTTTATCAAGTTACTTGAGGAAATTACTTAATTTTCTGACAAAGGAGACTTAAAATATTTAGCACAGTGTCTGGCCTATAATCAGGATATGATAATAATGTCTGTTGCAATCATTTATTAGTAATAAAGGGGCATGAACTTCTTCCTTTTCTCCACTGAACCCTAATGCACGCAAAACACTTGCATTTACTTTACCTTTGGTGGATTCTGAATTACATAGTATGAATGAAGGAGAAAGAAAATAATGGCATGAAAGGGAAAGAGATAATGCTGAAGTTAGGCATACCTTCTGGCCTATCATGAATAAAACTAAGTAAAGGAGGACAAAAGTGATGGTGGTTAGTTTTGTTCTAAAGTTGACTAAAAGGGGACAGGTCACAGCCTCATTTATAGGTAGGGAAGGAGGCAGAAAACAGAATTGATGACTATTTCTCTTATGTGATTATAATATGTTAAGGATAAATCCGTATCTTGTTCTTTATATAGCCATATGGACACAAATGTATATAAGCATTTTTTACTGTATCTTTATCCTGTTGGTCAACCTGCTAATATTTGAATCAGAGAATTTTAGAAATGGAAGATAATGCTGCATCATACTTATAATACTTTAACTGTTAATCATTGTTACTTTGCTTGATTTTTTACATTTCTTAACTAATGAAACATGACTTGGAGTCATAAGTTGCTTTTTTTATTACTGATGATTGATGAAGTTTTGGAATTATAGGTGAGGTCTGGAGCCAACAACCAGGAAAGAAATCTTGAGACATCTTTGGTGCAAAATGGCGGTTTTATTAAAGCATGGGGACAGGACACATGGGCAGGAAGAGCGGCTGCCCTAGGCCTGTGAGGGGTGGCTGATTATATACCTGGGAGTTAGGAGGGGTTTGAGGATAGTGTACTCTTTAAGAAATTTTGGAAGCAAGGTTTCTAGGACCTTGAGGGGACTAGCTGTTGTTGGGGGAAAGGTCACTTATTACTGCTAATAAAACCTGAGTCACTGAGACCCTTCAGATGTATATCAGTGAGTCATGTGTTTGGGGGATGATTGTCAACATGTATCTTGGGGGTTTAGAGATAAAGGAAATTTCTAAAGGAATTTTTTTTTAAATTTTTTTTTATTTATGATAGTCACAGAGAGAAAGAGAGAGGCAGAGACACAGGCAGAGGGAGAAGCAGGCTCCATGCACCGGGAGCCCGACGTGGGATTCGATCCCAGGTCTCCAGGATCTCACCCTGGGCCAAAGGCAGGCGCTAAACCGCTGCGCCACCCAGGGATCCCTCTAAAGGAATTTTTATATGTTAAAGTAGGCTCGCAGGATCCTGGGGGTCTGGCTAAGATTGGCTTTTGCCCTTAGCAAAGCATGAATATCGAGGCAGTTGAGTCTGTAGAGGAATGTCCCTTTGCCTGTGTCAAGGACTTGTCAATGTGCTGCCCCAGGCTTATGCCTTGTCCTCAGTTAGCCCTGTGTTCCCCCATCGATGATGATGATGATGATGGTGATGATTATAATAGTCATAATAACAGTAATAATTACTATTCTCTTGCCTCTCATCTAAATGCTTAGAATATTATCTAAATAGTATTAGGCTCAGAGCATCCCTAATGTGACTAATATCACTTCTGCACTATAGAAGGGACAAGTAAATCAGATTAAGGAAGGTCATGAGGTATGGCTTCACTAATATCAGATATTTTCCTCCCACTCTGTCCTGGTCAACATCGGCTTCAGTCTTTACCAGGTTCCATCTGGAACCACACCCTTGATTTTATAGTCTCCTGTGCATAAACACCTGTCTATCCCCCAGTACCTGTGTACTAAGTAAGGGAGGTCAAAAGTGAGCAACTTCCTCCTCAATTACTGCCAGGCTACATTATGATGGAGAAGACCAGATTAAACTCTACAGAATTTACTTCTCAAAATTGTTTATTTCTTTTATGTAGCCACAGTATCATGATCTCTGCTTTCTTTCCAAAGAGATATCTTTCCCCCAGTTTCTTTTATTTTGAGTTGTCACCTTGTTTTTCCTCTACTACTTACAGTAATATTCTTTATCTCTCTCTCTCTGACCCACTATGGGTATGTGTTTTTCTCCTCCTATCTTCCTTTGCTTTCTCATTCTAATTATATCTTAGCTTAGAATACAGATGTAAAACTAATGAAATTGTCTTTAAGCACCCTTTCAAACTCCCAACTGTTCACCTCCCTCTGATTTGAAATGAGTAAAGTTCTCATTTATTGTTTAAAACTAAGCTAATGAATTCATATATTCAGATATGGAATTTTCTTTGTATATGCTATCTTCTGTGCTTCTTTCAAGAGAAAGAAATTCACTCACAGTCTTGTTCCTAGAATAAAATTCCACCTTCCTCCTGGGAATTATAATAATTCAAAGAATAAAACAAAGCCAAAATAAATCCACTTCTCTGAGCAAAAGAGTAAATAACAAAAATGCAGCAGTATTTGCCTGGATCAACAGTTTTTGCCAGAACTTGATGTGATATCCTCTACAGAATTTTACTGAGAAGTTATGAACTACTGATAAGACTGGCAAATATGAGTTGCATGCAAGTGATCTATGCAATATAAAAATTGTCAAGTGAGGGATCCCTGGGTGGCGCAGCGGTTTGGCGCCTGCCTTTGGCCTAGGGCGCGATCCTGGAGACCCGGGATCGAATCCCACGTCGGGCTCCCGGTGCATGGAGCCTGCTTCTCCCTCTGCCTGTGTCTCTGCCTCCCTCTCTCTCTCTGTAACTATCATAAATAAATAAAAATTAAAAAAAAAAATAAAAAAAATAAAAAAAAAATTGTCAAGTGAAAATATATTCTCTCTTTTTTTTTACTCTTCAGAAGAACTCTTGGACATCCTGTTTGGGAATGCTTTTCTCCCCAGTGGTTTGATATTTGTACAAAAACTTGGTTTTAATGTAATGTTTATCTAACTAGAAACGTAGCCAAATTTGAAGTGGAGGCTCTAGATTTCTGGCAATTCCTTTATGATTTCATCTACTTGCTCTATTCCAATACATTAAAGATAAGGAAAGAGAAGAGGCAATTGTCCCTCAATTGCATTTCATAATTATTTATGATATCATTATTATCTAAATTGATCCCCCGTTCAGTAAAAAATAAAAAAAGTAAATAAATTAAGGCCTATTTTGTTCAGTAATTTGAAATCACTTTTGAAAAAATAGTCACTCTATGGTAATGAATAAGTAATTACCACTTACTGTGGTAACCATAATAACCATATACATGTATCAAATCCTTATGTTAGGCTCCTTAAGCAAATACAATGTTATATGTCAATTATATCTGCATAAAATATTGTAAAATTGTAAAAAATAAAGACACTCTTACAACATCAAAAAAACCCTCACACACAAAAAGAATTACTCTTGAATTTTGATCTTTACTTTTTTATGTTAATGTAATAGAAACTCAAAGATTCTAAAATCATATTTGCCGCTTTATGATTTTATGACTTTAAGTCTGTCTCACTTTGGACTCAAGATTCTGCAGAAGTAAAATATGAGTGGAGCATAAATGTGCTTTCTAAGCCACTGCTGCCCAAAATTTGATTGTCTATTTTTGTTCAATCTGTGTACTTATTGTGTTGTTATTTATTTAAACTTTTATTAACTCAATTTGTTACTTAAAATAACTTTATCACAGCAATATCACTTGTTTAAAATGAAAAAATCATGGACATAAGTATTATGGAAACAAATGTATTAAAGTCCAGATTGTCCTCAGAATACTCTAATTCTGAGTTCTGGTATTTTCCCACAAAAATTAGACTGTCAAATACTAGATAGGTTTTTAAGATATGCTGGCATCAACTGAGACTTTCTTCTTTATTTTTTTTTAATTTTTATTTATTTATGATAGTCACAGAGAGAGAGAGAGAGAGAGAGAGAGAGGCAGAGACATAGGCAGAGGGAGAAGCAGGCTCCATGCACCGGGAGCCCGACGTGGGATTCGATCCCGGGTCTCCAGGATCACGCACTGGGCCAAAAGCAGGCACTAAACCGCTGCGCCACCCAGGGATCCCAGAGACTTTCTTCTTTAATCAGAAAAATTCAAAGAGAAATAATTGAAAGAGGAGTGAATTTATTCTTAAATGAGTTGATATTATTTAATGCCTTGTCTCTATATGATCTAAAAATTACCTCTCATACCAGTGTTACGCATCCCTTATTTTGGGAAATGCTAATGTAGAAGGATGAAACCTTCCAGCCCCCCCAAAATGGATATTGTAATGGCCCAACATGATGTATCTGATGTATCCTGGCCATATTGATTCAGATGAATAGTATGTATTGTATGACCATGTTTTCTTCATGTATAATTTTTTTAAAAATTTATGTATTCATGAGACACAGAGAGAGAGAAGGGGGCAGAGACATAGGCAGAGAGAGAAGCAGGCTGCATGCAGGTAGCCTGATGTGAGACTTGATTCCAGGACTCTAGGATCATGCCCTGGGCCAAAAGCAGACTCTCAACCACTGAGCCACCCAGGCATCCCATGCATTATTTTTTATATATTGAAATATATGTTGGAATTTTTTACCTCATATACTATGTAAAAGTTTGTAGAAGTCATTTGTGGGCTAAGGCATGTAACAACACTACTACCTTTACAATTCAATTTAATGATGTTCACAGGCTTTGTAAGATCACCTATCTTCTTACTTACCTGTCTGTCCCTTTGTAGAATATCACATAGTGAGTGACATGAAAGAGCCAGACTAACCTCTCAGTGGAGCCCTGGAATCAGGGACAGCCTGGCATAGAATGTTGTTATGACCTGAGATACTTTAAGCACATCTTATTTCGACAGAAAGCTGAGTAGTTGTGGCATTAGTTTTGTGAGATTTAACGTGGAAACCATTCTTAAAGTCTTAAGGAGTCCAGTTGGCTGTCACAGACATGACTTACGAGTTTTCTTGGTTTCAGTGCCTTATCTTTAACATTCTTAGAAGTGCCTTTTTGTTCACTGACCTGTTAAAAGTGCAGTCTCGTTTGTTTTTAGCCATCCACTGTTATTATCGTTAATAAGCCCAATGTTTTAAATGTGTGTGGTTTTAAGTATAGTTTCTCCTTAGGCAGGACTATGTAAGCTATCCCTTCATTCCACAAAGATAATATCTGGATTATAGGTCATTAGTAGAATGCTAAGGTCATACTTAACTTTTTTCCCCTCCCCCATAAAGCAGTATAGTAAACATTTATTGTCTCGTGTAAGGTTTTCGTTTGGTTGTGTTGTGTCAATAATTTGGGAGCAGTTTAGCTGGGTGTTTCTGACTCAAGGTCCCTCAGGAAGTTGCAGTCACATGTTACCTGGGGTTCAGTGTCTGGGGGTTTGCCTGGGGCTAGAGGATGTACTTTTAAGTTGGCCCAATCACACAAATGGCCGGCAAGTTCATGCTAAGCTGATGGTGGGAAGCCTCTATTTCTCATCACATGGAACTCCCATAGGGCTTCTTGTGTATCCTCTTGGCATGGGCCCTGGCTTCCTCCAAGAGAAGCTCACTCCAAAAAGAAGCAAAAGAAAGCTGCAGTGCCTTGTTGCAGGCCAGTGTGATAGAATGTCATTTCTATCATTTTCTGTTTGTTAAAGTGAGTCACTATGACTTGACACACTCAAAGGAAGGGAATTAAGCTCCATATTTTGGAAGGAGAAGTGTCAAAGAATTTGTGGACATAATTTAAAACCACCACAATCTACTTTTCTTCATTTCTTATGCTTTCATTATAGGAGGAACTATCAGCATTTCTTATTGAGATGACATGGAACAGTTCTAACATTTTCCTTATCTTCACTCTTCTTTCCCTCTTCTCCATTCTTCTCCATTTCCATTCCATTCTGGATGTACCAACCAAAGTAATCTTTAAATAAATACAAATCTATCATATCATATTTCTTTTTTTTCCTTTTTTTTTTTTTAGATTTTTATTTATTTATGATAGTCACAGAGAGAGAAAGAGAGAGAGAGAGGCAGAGGGAGAAGCAGGCTCCACGCACCGGGAGCCCGACGTGGGATTCGATCCCGGGTCCCCAGGATCACGCCCTGGGCCAAAGGCAGGCGCTAAACCGCTGCGCCACCCAGGGATCCCTATATCATATTTCTTAACTTTGACTGGCTTACTATTGCACATGGAATAAAATTTAAAGGGCTTTTCACAACCTATAATGTCCTACATAAATGTCCCTGCCTTCTTCTCTAACCCTGTCTCATGCAACTTTCTCCCTAACTCATTAGAAGTTCTAATCTCTTCTTTGCTAATACATTTCAATCTCTTCCTGCCTCAGGGCCTTCACTCTTCATAGTGACTCTATCTTGAATGGTCATTTCCCTTGTTTTTCTATAATTGGCATATCCTTTGAATTTCCATTTAAATACCTCTCCATCAGAGAAAATTTTCCTGATGAAACCAAAATAACACTTTTCCACTGTCTTCTTTTTCTTTAAAAAAAAAGTTTATCAAAGTATAATTGATAGGTAACAAATTCCACCTTAAAAAAATTCCACATTTTAAAAATGTATAACATGGTACAGTTGGCATATGCATACAATTGTGAAGCCATCACCATAAGGAAAATAATGAATATATCACCTCAGAAGTTTCCTCATGGCTCTTCATAAGAGCATGCTCCATATTCTAATGCTTTTTTTTTTAAGACTCACGATATTTTTTATTTTTTTCCTGTTTTTTTAATAATAAATTTATTTTTTATTGGTGTTCAATTTGCCAACATACAGAATAATACCCAGTGCTCATCCCGTCAAATGCCCCCCCTCAGTGCCCGTCACCCATTCACCCCCACCCCCTGCCCTCCTCCCCTTCCACCACCCCTAGTTCATTTCCCAGAGTTAGGAGTCTTCATGTTCTGTCTCCCTTTCTGATATTTCCTACCCATTTCTTCCCCCTTCCCTTCTATTCCCTTTCACTATTATTTATATTCCCCAAATGAATGAGACCATATAATGTTTGTCCTTCTCCGATTGACTTATTTCACTCAGCATATTCTAATGCTTTTTAATCATTATGACATTTAACACAAATTAAAATTATAGTTGCAATACTCTTATTTCAGTTTATAATAATTTACTTGTGATTCTCTCCAAACTGTAAGCGCCACATAAAGAGAAAATATACCTGTAGAGTTCATGGCTGTATTCCACGATCATGTTGCCTAGAACTTTGCAAATTTTTGATAATTTTTTAAAAATAAATGAACAATTAAGTACATTATTAACTGACAAGGGCCCTTAAAGAGATATAAGTCAAGTGCTCAAGTGTAGAGAGGCATTTAGAAGTGTCAGGGAGATGAGGATTCACTTAGGGGTATATGGGGTTGATTGCAGTGTAACTGCTCTTTGAATATGAATAAGTTTGTGAATTTTAACAAAACAAGTAAAAGCCTTCTGAGACTGAGCAGAAAGAATGAGGTGCATATTTCTAATGGGTAAAGAAAAGTGACACCTGGGTGGCTCAGTGGTTGAGTGTCTGTCTTTGGCTCAGGGCATGATTCCAAGGTCAGGCGGGGATCCAGTCCAGCATTGGGCTCCCTAGGAGGAATCTGCTTCTCCCTCCATCTCTCTGCCCCTCTCTGTGTGTCTCACATGAATAAATAAGTAAAATCTTAAAAATGAATGAATAAATAAATAAATAGTAAAGAAAAACAAGTCCCATTTAGACTATCATGTAGGGTAGATGACGAAAAGTAAGCATTGAATGCCTGGTGTAGTGTCCAGTTCGAATGAGAGGAAGTGATTAAAGGTTTTCAGCTTAGCCTTGATTTTAGTCATCTTGGCTTTACCTCAGAACAATTAATATGGTACCAGCAGATCAGAAAACATAGGTGATTATCTTCCAAATCTTTGTTTTACCTATCTTTATGATTTATATCATTTCTAATAAAGAAGTAAACTTAAGAACATACAAATACCATTCCAAATATGTGTTTGAACTTCTCTGAAACTAAAGAGAGAATTAGTTTAATGATTCTCTGAAGTAGCCCATTCATGAATTGGTAGCAAATCAGTTATTTGTTTTTAAGATTTTGATAGCCTTAGTAATCACACAGAGGTTAGGAAATATATTTGGAACACACCAAAATACATGCCTTGTCCACATTTAGTATTTATTAAATTTAATTGAGTAGTTGTGTATTGAGGAGAGAATCAGTGTCAGAATGCAGAGTCTGAATTTGAATTTGGATATCTTTAAGCAGATTGCTTTCCTTTACAGATCCTAATTCAAGCAGATGGTATCCGGATGTTCTCTGAGTACTTTCTGAGGTCACATGTTGGACCTACCTGCACAATTATACAGTATAAAATAAGATGAATAATAGATGTTTGATGTATACACTTTCTAAATGTATAGAAACATGTATTTGATGTGACAAGCACAGTAGAATTCACAACTTTGACTTAATTTCGTGTTTTCGTGGTTATTGACTGACTAATAGCATGGAGAATGGAGGCTAATAAGTAAATGGCATAATAGTGGAATGCCATATGCATTCAATTATTTCTTGATTACTTAGCTCTCAATAATCTCTACCATTTGTTCATTCAATGCCTACTATATGTAACAACCTCAACTTAAGGAGTCTCCCCCTGTTATTCTTCACAGTTATCCTGATAGGTAGATATGTTGAGATCATCCCTATTTAACAGATGAGAATACTAAGGCTTAGGTAGAAATCACTCTTAGCTATAAGTTGCAGAATTAGATTGAAATTTCAATTTGTGGTCCGTGAAATGATCAGGCAATGGTTATTGACTTTTAAGGTCATGTGATGACAAATTTTTATTTGATCTTAGTCTGAGTTAGGTATTTTTGGTAGAAAGGAACATGTCATATTTTAGATGGGCAGATGAAGATCCCATAAGAATGTTCTGCCTTGGGATCCCTGGGTGGCGCAGCGGTTTAGCGCCTGCCTTTGGCCCAGGGTGCGATCCTGGAGACCAGGAATCGAATCCCACGTTGGGCTCCCGGTGCATGGAGCCTGCTTCTCCCTCTGCCTGTGTCTCTGCCTCTCTGTCTCACTATGTGCCTATCATAAATAAATAATAAAAAAAATTAAAAAAAAAAGAATGTTCTGCCTTATTGTAGACCTTGATATGCTGATAATATTTTAGGGAGTAGAATATGTGGACTTTAGTATTTTTTTGTCATCTGCTTCAGAACTGAGTAATTAGAGCCAGTGTTGCCTTATAGCTAAAAGTATCTGATACAGCTTAACCATTTGGCATAAGGAAGAGAAATAAAAACTGTAATTATTATCATCATCATATCATGTAATCTCACATATTGATTTCCTATGATGCCCTAGTCAGTTCAAACAAGTATACTTGTATTTAAGTAAAGTCACGTAAATATTGCAACCTGGCAAGAATTACATTATTTTTACATAAATAGATGTTTTCAGATAATCTTGTTATTTGTATATTTCTAGAACATAGTACCTTGAAAATCTTGACTTACTTGGGAACAGCATACAAATTGGGCTGCCTAAAAATCTATTGGCCACATTCAAGATAGATTTTCATAAGTGGGAGATTATTTGGGGAGCAAATAATTATTTGGATGAATTGTTTATCATCATCTATTCTAGGTAGGTGCCATTGTAAAAATACTGGATTTAAAAAAATGAAGCTGTCATGGTTTTCTCTTCTAGGAGTTTATGAGATGACATTATTCTCAGAGTCTACATTTTTTTGAGTAAAAAAACAGCACTATCATATATACCTTCATGTGAAGGTATAATTAAAAGCAATAAATGAACACATATGCAAACACCTTAGACTTCGTAAAAATATTTTAAGGATCCTGTTGTTTGGCTATAGATAGGATTAAATGTTTAAAATAGACCTTATAACCATCCTGATTTACATAGTTCTTTGGATAGAAGCAGGTGAGAGAAGCATATGAAATTATATATAATTCCTACATTGATTTACATACAAATTAATTTATTAAAGAATTTACAGTTTATATATTGAGCTTATTTATTTAATTTTAAAAGACTCATTAAATGGACATTCGTTGTCCTCCAAATTCTATTTTTTCTTGAAGATAAAGATGACAATGTTGACAATAATAATCTTAATTATTATAATAATAATAGCAACAGCAATAATTTGTGATGTGTTTTCTTTGGTGGTGATAAACAAGCCATTTATGTATGTATGTGTTCATATACATATGTGTACATATGTTCATTCAATTTGCACACCAACCTATGGATATAGGTTCTTTTATTATGTCGTTTTTTCTAGGTAAGGAAACTTAAAGAAGTTCAATACTTTACCCTGCATCATTCTGCATCAAAGGGAAGCAGGATTTGAATGGAGGCATTTTGACTCTAAAGCCCCATGCCTTTCATCACTATTCAATAATTCCTCCTCTCCAAAAGTTGAAAGACCATCTTGTAGTTATAATTTTAATCCATAAATGTTATGTACTGAGGTTTTTTAAAAGATTGGGTGGTGAATGTACAGTGAATTGCCTATGTATCTGGATTCCAATCATACCTTTCTTGGTACTGTGTACAGGACACAGTTAAATATTAAGTGAAAACATTCCTGATAATATCTTCTTATTTGAGGCTATCTGACTTGCACATATAGCAAATATGAACTCAAAAATTGTTTATTTAGGGAACTCACTGAACAAAATATCTTGAACTTTGTAGTGTTAAAGAGATAAAAGACCAGGTCACCCCCAAGCTTAGTTTGCACATGCTTTGGCAGCTATTCTTGGCAGCTTCTGTCATTTACAAGGCACTTACAAGGTAATCTACATTCTTTTGCAGTTAACAGTACTCTGCTAATCCTCTTTCTTGCCAGTTCCATAGCTAACATTTTAGAGATAGTCATAAAAATTACAGTGAATCAGTGCTTTGTTATAAATTTAGTAAAGACCACAATACTGTGTTGCAAATGAAGGGACAGTGCCTCTTCTGAATCTGTAATGTGCCTTCTAGGTTCAGCATTAACACTTTGAATGAAGACTTAGGAGCTTTAAAGAGTTTTTGGCAGGGAGCACCTTATGTTTGAGTGAGAGAGCCATAGCAAAAGGTCATAAAAATACCAAGGCATTTCTGTCCTGACACAGGGCTCATGAGTCATAATTTTGCATAACGTTAGCATAGAGCTCTAGCAACGTGGTGCATCTGGTGACTGCACCCCAGCTGTTTCCCTGGAAAGGTGTAAAAGAAAGAATCAGCAGCCTGAGGTTTTGAAAGACAGCATCTGAGAAGTTGCACTGAGTACCTAGGAAAGTGTCAACACAGAGTATGGACTTAATCTGAACCATTCCCCAATGTAAAGATGCACATATATCAAGGGATCACAAATGAGAAAACACAACCTTATAAAGCCTGAGGGGTCAGAGAATGAATTGACAGTGTTCACTAGTCCCTTAAAACAGCCAATATTTGTCCCCATCTAATCTTATGACTTGAAAAGTACTGTGGAAAGTAAACACACTTGAACTACCTACATGTAGGAAGAGGAAACCATTACAGTTTGTCTTTTTTTTTTTTTCCCCTTCCCCTACCTAATGAACTTCTTTGCATCCATCAGTTCTAATCAGGCAGCTGCTGAAATTTTTATTCATGCTTTGGTTGCCTCAAGAATTGATTTTTGTAATTCTCTTTTACGGCCTTCCCTTTCCAGGCTATTTTGAGGTTGCGACATACTCTGAATTCAGCAGGTGCTTCAAGCCTGGCAGCTTCTTATTGCTTCTCTTCCGGCTCCCTTTAGTGACTCCCAGTATCAAACATGATTGCTCCTCCGATTTTAATTTTTACTTGCTGTGTCACCGAACAACCTTTTTAGTCCTATCACTGAGCCCAGTTGGCAATGTTAGGAGCTCTGAGTAGTTACCCACTCTGTAAACTGCAGTGGTATTAGCAAGTACAATTGCATGCTCTGAATCATCTAACCCTTATTATACAGGAAGTCTTCTGGCTTATTTTAAGAGAGGAAATGCTTTAGAGAGAAAAGAAAAAAAAATCAAAGCAAACTGTTTGCCTCTCAACATTCTAATCACCAAGGATTGGAATTTTCAGGAACCAATTTCAATTCAATGCTTCCAGTTTAAATTGAATTTAGGGTGTGTGTGTATATTGTGTGTATGCATGTGCGTGCATTCATGTGTGTGTGCATTTTTTAAAATATGGTATTTGAACTACAATGAGGCCAGTACTCCTTCCTTGATATGTGTGTACCGCTTTTATTCCATAATTCAAAAATATCAGGAAACCTATGTAGCTTTAATAAAACTCAGTGAAGTTAGATAGTAAAAGAAAATAAATATAAATAGCTCCTAGCACCTAAGGCCCTAGAACTCATTTCAATTAGTTGATGTATTTATTTGTGCATGTAGAACCATGACATAATGTGTAAGCATTGCCCCAAAATATATACATGAATGGGCAGATAAAGGTCTACTTTCTTGGTTTTGTTGCTGAACAAATGTCCTTAAGCTGTTATTAATGGTAACAACTTTTCTTATTTATTTTTTTAAGAGTTTTATTTATTTATTTATTTATTTATTTATTTATTTATTCATTCATTCATTCATTCATGAGAGACACATAGAGAGGCACGGAAACAGGCAGAGGGAGAAGCAGGCTCCATGCAGGGAGCCCAATGTGGGACTTGATCCCGGGTCTCCAGGATCACACCCTGGGCCAAAGGTGGCACTAAACCACTGAGCCCCCCCACCCCAGGCTCCCCAACTTTTCTTATTTAAGAAGCATTTTCAAATGGAACAAGTTGGGTTTTTTTTTTTTTTTCCTGGCTTTAACATTGATTTCTAGTCTAAGGAAAATGTGCCTAAATCTATAAAATAGAATACATTATTAATAATAACAATTAGCATTTATTGAGTATTTCCTTCATACTTAGCCAAGTGTTTTGTGCTAAGTGTTTGCATGCAATACCCTATTATAGTTTTCAAAATAGGTTAGTCAGTGTGAGTTCCAGATATTCTACACACTCACAAATCTGGTTTTAAAGTAGATTAAGGAGCTTATCTTGAAGCTGAATATTCATTTTAAGCATTTATTGTTACTTGGTGTATATATTATGGATAAATATAAATAGCAACATTTCCTAAAAATACCTCATTCACACTGTACGTAAGACTTGGAATGTATTTGCTTCAGAGATTAGGGAGGGTATCTACATGTGGCTGTCATGGAATTTGTGGTTGGAGGTTTGGCTAAAGCCTTTCTATGCCACCGCTTGGGCACTGTCACTAATTGTAGGTTCCATTTTATCCCATTTTTAGAAATGATGAAATTAAGGCTTTTTTGAGTTTAAATGATTTTTCAAGGTCATACAGCTGGTATATGGTGGAGGAAGAATTCAAAGCTAATCTATCTGAACACAGAATCTGTGAGCTATTAACTACCATGCAGCACTGCCATCTTCAATCTTTTGGCAATCTGTTTTCCATAGGGACTAAATTTATCCTGATGCCATTTTCTTCATCATTTTGGTTAAACTTAATCCTTTTGAACTACAAAGATGATGGTCAGTAACTAGTTCAATGTGTAATATTATGCTCAGAGGTAGAAGATACCCAGAAAGCCTGTTAACCATTCAAAGCTTTGGTTACAGCAGTTTTTGTGTTATAACTGTCTCTTATAGAATGGTTTGTAGCATTTATCAAACTTCTTTTGGTTAAAAGTTTATAATGCTAGAGAATCCTTAGCTGGTAAGTCAAAGAAAATCATTCCTTAGAGGAAATTACATCAGCATTATTCATTATTGCATTAGAGAGTGTATTTTTGTCAATTCTCTGGCAGAGATCAAACTCCTGAAGGAATTAAATGGAGAACAAAGCATGGGGTACGAATTGGATGAGGTTCTGCATTGCCTGAGGCCTAAGTTAGTTATTAGGAAGAGTCTAAAATATCTTCTTTATGGAGATTTGGAGCTCTCTGTTCCTCAATTGAAAAAAAAATCAGGGGATCCCAGGGTGGCTCAGCGGTTTGGCACCTGCCTTTGGCCCAGGGCGCAATCCTGGAGACCTGGGATCGAGTCCCATGTCGGGCTCCCTCCATAGAGCCTGCTTCTCCCTCCTCCTGTGTCTCTGCCTCTCTCTCTGTGTGTGACTATCATAAATAAATAAAAATTTAAAAAAAAATCAGAACCCTGATTTTGGAATTTTACTCCATCTCTATTTTAGCTATCTATTAATAGACAATGTAGATAACCCACAGATTACAAGTATTATATGCTAATAATATAACAGAAGCAGCAAGGAAGAACAAAGTTCTGTTACTTTCTTCCTGAAGAATAACATTTGCCCACTGAACATGCTAGTCTACATTTTGGGTGAGGGAAAGAGGAAAGTTTCAGTAAATGGGGTTTCACTGAGCACATAAAGAAATACACACTATAATATTAAGGCAACTTAGTGAACTGTTTGATAGTTTACATTGCAGGATGAGTTTAGGTAGCTTAATGAATATGAATATGGGGGGGGATTTTCTCTGCACTTAATTAACTGTAACTTGTTGATAGGATGTATTCTCAAATTCTTGAGTCTCTTCCCATTTTTCTGTGCTTCTCAATTCTCTGCCAAATTATAATTGTCAGGGATTTTTTTTTTTCATTTAGGATGAAATAAGCTTGTTGGTATTCTGTTTCATTAGGGAATGATATTTTGGGTTAATTAAACAGTACCTGATTTTTCCCCATATGCCAAACATAGAAGACTAATAAAATTTGAAAAACAGTGTATTTCCTAATATTGGAAATATACAACATGAAGTTCTGTGTTTGATTCAGAAGATACTTTCGGATCTCCAAGTGTGAAAAACTCATTAGAAATTGTCAGTCTCTTGTAACATTATGCAAGTGCTGCTTTATAGAGATTTTTCTGTGGTGAAAGGAGAATATAATCAAATCTTTATGGAAACAAAATCCTACAGAAAATAATTCTGGTGCTCTGCTGATTTAGTGTCTAAATAAAATGGATCAGGTATATAGAAAGAATGAACATGTAAGTAGTAGAGATAGTAGTTTCTAAATATTGAATTCAGAAACTTTTGATTAATGACTTATATTTCATGTCATATGACTTAAAGATTTCTTTCCTTATTTCCTATCCTTGAAAATGAAATGAAGTGCATATGAGACTCCCAATTGAATAAAAACAGCCCATTATAGGCTTGTTTTTTCCTTCTGTAGCAAAGCTCTGTCTGCTGTCACAGAGCAGCTTAGAATGATAGAAAGGAGATGTAAATTTGTGTCCCAGCTCTTCCACTTAATAGCTATCAGTAAACTGTATAACCTAGTCTAGCTATGATACAATTAAATAAAAGAAACTTCAATTTCAGTGTCACAACACTGCAAAAGTGTCCATTTCACTCACATTACATCTTCCAAGATGATTTGACAAGGTGCCTTTGCTGGTGAGTCTTTCAAGGGTCCTGGGCTGGTGGAGATTTCCTTTAAATACTATCAATACCAGGAAGGGAAATGTGGCAAATCATAAAGGCTGTTTACATTTCTACCGAAGTGACATAATTTCTACCAGAGCAAATCCTGTGGTTAAATAGAAAGAAAGTAGGATCCTATCATGTGCCCAGCAAGACATTACTAATGACAACCACCCTGTGTGAATTTCTGTAACTCTTCTAGTATATCTGAGTGTTATTTTTCTAATCTGTTAAAGAAATTTAGAGGATTTCCCTGACTTGATCCCTTTTTCCATGGCCCTTCTCTGACCTTGTGTATCCTATATGCCAGAGTAAAGTCATTTTTTTCTCATTCATTCAACAATTATTTTTTGAGCTTCTATGTATCAGACACTAGTGAGCTTTGGAAACACTGCAAAAGGCAAAAACAGGCAAAATCCCTGATCTTGTGGATCTTATATTCTAACAACATTGACAATAAACAAATAGACAAATAGCTATACAGTATTTGAGATGGTAAAAAGTTCTAAGAAGAATAAAGCAGGGCGGATTTTTCAAGGAAACTTTTCGAAAAAGAAATATGTGGACGCTTGAAAGAAAGAGGAGAGTAAAATATGTGATTATCAATAGAAGCCTCCTGAAAAATAGAAGAGCAAATTCAGAGCCCTAAGGCAGGATGCTTCTAGGCATATTTGAGGAACAGAGGGAACCCAGAGTATCTGGACTACAATGAGTAGGGACTGTGGTAGGATGTAGAAGACCTGATAGAGACAGCAGGGTGTCAGATCATGAAGGGCCCTGTAGGCACAGTTAGGGATTTGAGCTTCATTCTGAATTGAGGTAGAAGGATTATAGGGCTTTGAGCAAAAAGGTATCATGATATGATTTGAATTTTCTCTGGCTTCTCTGCAGGGAATAATCTATAGGGCAACAGTAATGGAAGCAGGGAGCACAGTTGGGCAGCTGTTATAGTAATTCATGCATAAAAGTTAATATCAGCTCAAACCAGAGCAGTAGTGGCAAAAGTTGGGAAAGAGTTGGATTCTGGATGCATTTTCAACATGTAGCCATCAGATTTGCTAATAGATTGGATGGGAAATATGAGCTTACCATTGTAATTATGGCTGTCTAGATGCCGCTCATCTATGCCACAAAACTAACCAATAATCTGGTAAGTACAAGTGCTGTTCTAAAATTGAGGTTACAGCAGTTAAATTTTCATGGGGTTTAATTCTAATCAAGGGAAGCACACAGTAAATAATTTGAAGAAATCATTAATAAGAAAATAGATGTTAACTAATGCTAGAAAGAAAATTTAAACATGGGGATATGAGTGACTTAAGTGGCAGTGTTGGGCAAGGTAATAAGGCAAGGCCTGGGTTGCTGAGGCCAAAGCAACGGCTGAAGAAACTAGTGGGTTGGAAGGGTGGTAATCAAGCAGACACATGATAGTGCAGGGATCCATAGGCTTAGTCAATAATGACCTTATGGTCATTGTAATTTAAGCATAGCAGGAAGGGGGAAAGTTGGTTCAGCACTGAGGCACTGGGCTTTGTAGGCCAGGATAAGAAATTTAGATTTTCATGATTCTGTAGCAATAAGAAGTCATTGTAAAGTTTCAAACAGAGAAGGAACATGAACTGCTTTACCTGTTTTTAGAAAAATGATTCTTGCTGGCGAAGAATGGATTTTGATGGGACTTTGTTAGTGAAACCTTGTTGGAGGCTCTTATTTACCAGCTGATTCCACATTATCTTTATGCAGCCAGTTGCTGTTAACTTAGTTTTTAAAGTGAAATATTTGCCCCTTTATGGCCCTGCTACTCAACATTCTTAGTGAATGAAATGATTCACAGAATTCCTAAATAGCTGCAGATTTCACTTTAAGATCTGTATCAAAAAAAAAAAAAAAGACAGTTTTTATGTTAATATTAAACAATTTAAATGAAGGATGGTGAATATGCCAAATCCTTTCCTCTGCCTCATTCCTGTTGCTTGTGTTGATTAAAAGTGAAGACCTCAAGACTTCACATCTCCAGACTTGTGAGTTTTACAGATGCTGGCTTTGTGCTTTTTCCTTTGGCTCCTGGCAGTGACGTCTGTACCTGACTTATATCAGCCCTCCTACAAGCTCCCATCACAAGCTTTTCTAAATAATTTTAAAAGCACCTCTCCTATTGCAACGCTGCCTCTCTTGTTGAGTAAATTATATGGACTTTGTGACTCTCGTATTCTTCCAAGACCTTTTTCTTTTGGCACTTGGTTCAAACTTATCTCTTTTTTCTGAAAACTATTTTATGAGTGAGGAATGGAGTATAAATTGTTACAGTCATTTTGTAGAGCAATTTGAACATTCCATGAAGTTGAATACGTGCATACCTACAATCCAGCAATGATAGTTCTAGATATATGCCCTAGAGAAACAGGTGCATATGTGCAAGAACACATGTGCACAGATATTCACCAAAGCACTGTTGGTAATAGCAAAAGGACGGAAGCAATCTAACTGTCCGTTAGAAGGGAAATGAATAGATAATCTGTTTGTGCATATGATGGAATACTGTATAATAAAGGAAATTAGAGCTACATGTATCACCGAAAAAAACAGCAGAAATAAAAAAAAAACAGCAGAAATGTAACATTGAGTGAAAATAGAGAATTTGAAAGTAATATAGAAATGTAGTACTGATTATGTACATTTTAGTAATATAAAAACAATATAAATACGTAGATATATACAAAACTACATGAAAACACAAAACTGCATGCATACACACATTAATACATAGTTAATAAAGGTGTAAAAACACTCATGATAATGATACATACAAACTTCTGGGAATAAAAGCAGATAAGAAAAATAGAGAAGGCCTTAGATGAACTGTCACTTTTAAATGCTGTTAAAAAAGAAATATATTGGGATCCCTGGGTGGCTCAGCGGTTTAGCGCCTGCCTTCAGCCCGGGGCGTGATCCTGGAGTCCTAGGATCATGTCCCTCATTGGGCTCCCTGCATGGAGCCTGCTTCTCCCTCTGCCTGTGTCTCTGCTTCTCTGTGTGTGTGTCTCTCATGAATAAATAAATAAAATTTATATATATGTATATATATATATATATGTATTAAGCCAATCTGTAAAATATGATCATCTCTTAAATATGACTTTTGAATACATGGGTATAATAATAATTTATGAACATTTCTGTGATAGAAGTATTTAATAATTAAACATATTAAATAATAAAAATACCTTAAGTCTTTTTACAGTTATTTTTTCCCACAAGTCATGTCTTGATCATTTCTGTGGCTTTTTTTTTCTGTGCTTCCTACCATCTAGGCACATAATTGAATCTTTTTCTCCAGTGAGTGACAGAGTCATTTTTAGAAGTGTTTAAGTTGAATCTTCAACAAAGTCACAGTCTTATTGTAAGATCTAACCGAGGTATTAAAATAGCTTGAGTATAGTGAAATTTGAGGTGTTGTTTTAGCCACTTTAATGACCACATGAGGTAATGATGCAGTTTTGAAGTTAGCATCAGATGAATATTTGTGTCTGAGTGAGCTGGGGAAATTCAAGGCAGAGAATAAGTTAAACAGATTGACCTAGCCTACTCACATAAAACAATTGATTAGAACATGGTTAATATTAGACTCTTAAAAATACCAATTAGGAAAAAAAAAAAAACAACTAGTTTGAGCACAACAGATAGAAAAAAGGAAGCTCTGCCATGAATTGTCCAATTTGTCTACTCTTCCTCCTTTGAGAATTTTCATGGGCAGATAACCTCTCTAGAGTTGGGAATACCTGGTGATGCAGTCTGCTCTTGCTTACCTTTCAGCATCTCCTAGGTAAAATAATGATGGAAGTTTAAGGAAATTTCTAGTGCATCAGCCATGTCATTGGAGCCATTTTGTGGAAACAATGATTTTTCTAGTAGGCTTTCTTAGGAAATAAATATGTATGTTTCATTTACTAATGGATACAGCTACTTGCATTTATAAAATAAAGATAGTTATCAAAAGTAATATATTCACTAGGATAGCTCTCCACCTTACCTCTAAATAATTTAAAATTAAGGATTACAAGTGAATTTAAGTTTATACTCTTTGATTTTTGGGACTTAAAAATTAAGTGTTAAAATATTTCGGATATATATATATTTCTATATTATACATATGTATACACACAAATAAACGTGTATTTTCCCTTTTAAAAATCTGTTTTTCAATTTTCAAATACTTTTCCCCCTTGATATCAAATAAATGGTATTTTTAGATTTGTATAGCCTTACATACGGCATTATTCTATTTCATGAAACATACCATCACTGATTTTATGTTCACAGAACTTTATTTTCTTCACCTTAATTTTGAATATGTTCACCCAAACAAAAAACTTACTCTTTTTGCTTTTGATGTTAGAAACAATGTCTTACTGGTTTGTGGATTCCCTCAACCTAGTACAGTGCCTGTCACATGATGGGTACTTACATGTCTGTTGACAGATTAAAGAAGCATCTGTATTACAAATAAATAGTAAGTATCAAGTTTTGCTCAGTATGGTCCCCCATATTGTTTGCCACCCTCATCCTACTCTTTCTCCATTGGTACAAGTATACAAGTATGTTTATACTCTACCTTTACCAGTCTTTTTTTTTTTTTTTTTATATCTTCTTCTCCTATAAAATATATGTTCCAAGAAGGCAGGGATTTCGTTGTCTCTATTTCTTTACCCACCTAGAACATTGTTATATTAAACACATGTTATAATTTTTGAATCAAAGAGCAAATATTGGTTTGCAGTAGATCCATAGCAGATTATCAAATGCAAGGAATAGGAATCCTTTAATTTTCTTCTCCCAGAATTTTAGAATTTTAGTATGGAGTTGAGTATTTTGAGTATTTCCTGTAAAAATATTTTGGATTCAGTGTCTCTGTTCCTATCAATTGTGTTGTTTCCAAATGTAGAGGTGATCATTTTGATTACCTGGACATTAAAGAACTCGACTACCTTTTGCATAGTGATCTGTGGTTCAGGGAAGTTTTCTTTTCTTTTCTTTTTTTTAAGATTTTATTTCTTTATTCATGAGAGAGAGAGAGAGGCAGAGACAGAGGCAGGGGGAGAAGCAGGCTTCCTTTGGGGAGCCTGATGTGGGACTTGATCCCAGGACCCCGGGATCACAACCTGAGCCACCCAGGTGCCCCTCTAGGGAAGTTTTATTACTTCCACTCTTATGGTTATAATCTCTTGTACTAAAGTTAAAAAAAAAATGTTAAAGCTTAGTTCTTATTTGCATAATGAGATAATTTTATTTCTTGGGTTGCCATCCTGCAAGCACTTTTTTCTAAGTCTTTAGAAACCGCTGACTATTTTTAAATTGCTCTTGCTATCCATGATAAAGGCTAATATGTCTCTGGCCTTTGGAGATGATTCGGTTAATCAGTCCTAACATCTCTCTATGGTGGTACTGCTTTTTATTTGTGCGTGCTTGCTATCTTCACCTTCTTTGCAACTATTTTCACTGAGTCATGTTTCTGCAATTGTGGAAACTCATGACAACTTGTCATCTAGTAAAAACTTATGTTTTGTGCATTTTGCCATTATGGGGGTGGATTGATGTGCTGTAAATGTATAAATATATGATGTAATAGCAAACTTTAGGTGGAGAGGAAAACATGAAAAATCTTTTGCTGTGTTTTCTTTTGCTTTTTTATTAGTTAGCTTTTCTGAGAAACATAATGATATCTTGGAAGACTAATACCAGAATGTTTAAAATTTATAAATATGCAGCCAAGTGGGAGAACACTATGAACATTTTAGTGCATTTTATTTGAAAATATGGCAGTTATTTCCCATTGCCAAAAAGAAATTGACACAGGGCTCCACTAATTTGAGGAAAACACATTTTCAAGTATATGATGCAAGAAGTTACTTGACCTGAAATGGGTGCTTAAATTTTTGTTGATAGTGTAGCGATAACTAAATAGATAATTGTTTTGTTTTTTTCTCTAATAGCTATTTTCATCTAAATCTTATAATAATTGGGGCACCTGGGTGGCTCAGTGGTTGAGCATCTGCCTTTGGTTCAGGGCATGATCCTGGGGTCCTGGAATCGAGTCCCACATCAGGTTCCTCACAGGGAACCTGCTTCTCCCTCTGCCTATGTCTCTGCCTCTGTCTCTCTCATGAATAAATAAATAAAATCTTTAAGAAATAAAAAATAAATAAATCTTATAAGTATGATGTGCTTTATATGTATTATCTTATTTACTCCATATCATAATCTTTTCAGATAGATATTGTTATTCCCCATTTTAAAGGCATTGCAAGCAAACTTAGCAGTATGAGACAGGTCATAATGATGGAAGGTGGCAGAGCTTACTTACATCCTTAATATATGTTAAATATAACACTTATTAAATAATCACGTAGCATTTACTACATGTGTAGCTTTTTGACTCATACAGGAGAAGTTTCGAAGCAAAGGTCCTAACATCATTTGGGACAGAGTGGGACCTATTAAAAAACTCCTCTATCATAGATAAGACTCCTTAAAGAATGCTGATAGCCTTGGGATGGAGGTAAAAAAAAGATAGAGAAGATCAGCCAGTGAGGCTGATAGCACCCCCCAGTTTGAGCTCCAAGAATGTAGGGAAGAGCCAGATGCCCTCTGTACCTTGGTTGTTGGCTTTTCAAGAAACTGTGTTGCTATTCCTAGAGGCAAGGATAGACCTGACTCTGCCCATCTCTAGTAGTGAGAAGATCCTACAACCATAGTAGAATGAACCAGATTACATTCTTTTATTCTCTGTATCTTGTAGATGATCACAGTCCTTGGTTCATAACAGATTTTCAGTATCTATTGATTTGAATGTAATGCAATAAATGCAGACATAGCTATGAATGTCACTAGTGGTATGGTCTTGGGAAAGTAGACGTATTTCTCAAAGTCTGGATTTCCTCATCTCCAGAATGGGTCACATAATTCCTACATTAGACATCTGTTGCATGAATATGCTTTGTGAACTCTAAAGAGAAATATGCCTTAGATACTTTCATGCCCTTTCTATTTCTTCTTTCTTGGACTACCTAGTGCCCACCTAACTTGTACTTTGTTGTTAATACCCAATTAATGGGTAAAATACAGCATAAGAAGGATCTTGGAAAAGTTAAATTGATTTGTATTTTTTAAAGGAAGGAAGGAAGGTACTCATGAAAGAAGGAATCTAGAGGCAGAAGGGGGGAGTGAGTAGGGATGAAGGCAGAGAATAGAACAGGAAAAGAACAACAGATTTTTAACAAGCTATCTTGAACATTTAGGAAATACAGGTTGGTATTTGTAGTAGATGGGTCCTGTTGTGTTTTTACAGCTGACTGTGAAGTTTTTAAGTAGATTTTTAGCGTCAAAAGAGTTTTCCTTTTTGAGTGTAACAAACCTATGGTATGATGAACCATAAGGTGGCTTGGGCTTACTCAGGCTACATAGCAGAAAGAATATTATAAAGTTGATCCACGAAGAATCTTATTAAATATGCCCAGATTATAACATTTTAATGGCTAAAAATACTGTAACATTTTACGTTGGAATTTACTATTCAACCAAATTTAATAACCAAAATTATGTTATTACTTTTTTTAATTGGAGCACACATAGTTGCTTTTGCAACAATTTTGAAGTAGAGATATGACATATATGAGTATTAGTTTCACAAAGTAGGGAACAATATCATTGGTAAAGGAATGCAGTGAGGAAGATAGTGCTTTCAGCCAGATAGAGTGATATAGATAAAATATATTTTCTAGATTATTTGAATTAGAGATTTCATGTGATAAGCTATATTTCTTTATTCCTTAAAGAAATCAACATGTAATTTATGATGTCCTTATTAAAGATGAAAATAGAGTAGTATACCAACATATAGACATTTAATTTAGTCACATTTAGCTATGCAAGCTTAAATGGAAAAGATGAGAGAAATATCAGTTTAAATACCATGAGCAATTTCTCACACTATTTCACCCAAAGAGTGCTGACCTGAGTGACCTTGAGATATGAGTGAATCAGCTGGTCACTCAGTAAATCTCATTTCATTTCATGCCTGACTAAAAGAAAAATCTTAGGGTGCTGTACATGAGCATTGTGTTTAAAGATAAAATATTGTAAAAGTGTATTTTGCATATTGTAACTAAAGGCTATGGCTGCAGATCAGTAGTACAATGGTGTCATCAATGACATAAGTTTTTTCTTTTCCTCCATTAATTTGTTTTGTCATTCTGAGAGTGTCTACTTAGTTTATTTAAGAGAGCTGCCATAGAATCAGACATATAAATACAGAGAACAGACTGATGGTTTCCAAAGAGGAGAAAAGAGGGGAATGGGCAAAATAGGTGATGGGAAATGGGAGGTACAGTTGCCAGTTAGTGAAAGTGTAAGTCATGGGAACAAAAGGCACAGCATAGGAATATAGCCAGTGATATTATAATAGCATTGTATGCTGACAGATGGTAGCTACACTTGTGGTAAGCACAGCATAACAAGAGAGATGTTGAATCACTATGTTGTATACCTTAAACTAATCTAATATTATGTGTCACCTGTACTCAAAATAATGATAATAGTAATAATAATGAAAACAAGAAAGATGACTTCAAAGTTTTTTTTTTATTATTAAAGATTTTATTTATCTGGGACACAGCAGAGCAAAAGACACAAGTATGGGGAGGGGCAGAGAGAGGAGAAGCTCCCTTAGCAGGGATCCTGGATGCAGATGCAGGGCTCAATCTCAAGACCCTGAGATCATAACCTCAGCCAAAGGCAGATACTTAACTGACTGAGCCACCCAGGAGCCCCATGATGGTTCCAAAGTTTTAAGCTCACATGGAGATTCCAGGTCCAGTAGAAAAGGTTCTATTTCTTATATATTGCATTAGTGATGATGTCTTTCCATACCCTATTTCTCCTTACTTATTTTTGGCTATACCCACACCAGTCCCGGGCAAGGATAATGATTTGCATAGATCAGCCATAATTCAACCATTGGCTTGGGAATGTGCCAATATTCTTTGATGTATAGAGCCAACCACAGGGAAATGTTGGATTCTGTTAGGAAAGGGGAAAGAGTGAATAAGGATCAGGTAGGCAAATAGAGTCTTCAGTATATTCATTAATACATTGGAAAGCAGTATTTGTATTTCACATTTATATTACTTTATATACAAAAGACCATGTGCATTATTCTGAAAGTGCAATAGAAAGGTTTTTCTGTAGGGGTAATTTTAAACTGATACCTTGGCCGTAGGATTAGTGCTAGAATGTAGTCCTAGCATGTAAGGTGAGACTCAACTATAACACCAATATTTACCTTAGTTTACCATTTATCCTTATTGGGTATATCAGTCATAATCATTAAGCATTCTTCGTAAAGGCAAATAGAGAATCTGGTTTGCCATTATAAAAGTTTAGTCAGCAACTTACATGTTTGGGTTTTTTGTGTGTGGCGGGGGGAGTTGAAAAGAAAACCAACGTAGAGTTACTGTCCAAATCTCCAAATCTATCCGGACATCCAGATACTCAACAACAACAACAAAAATACTGAGTACCTCAGGGTGCTTTGCCACTGTTATAACCATTTTGGATAGAACGAAGAATGGGATAGTTAAGGTACTTGTTCTTTTTTTTTTCTTTTAAAGATTTTATTTATTGGGAACCCTGGGTGGCGCAGCGGTTTAGCGCCTGCCTTTGGCCCAGGGCGCAATCCTGGAGACCCGGAATCGAATCCCACGTCGGGATCCCGGTGCATGGAGCCTACTTCTCCCTCTGCCTATGTCTCTGCCTCTCTCTCTCTCTCTCTCTCTGTGAGTATCATAAAAAATTAAAAAAAGATTTTATTTATTTATTTGAAAGAGAAAGAGAGAACACCTAAGTGGAAAGGGGCAGTAGGAGAGGGATAAGTAGTCTCCACATTGAAAGCAGAGCACCCAGGACTGTGAGATCACTACCTGAGTCGAAACCATGAGTTGGATGCTTAACTGACTGAACCACCCAGGTGCTCTGATAAGGTACTGTTCTTAAAGAGCTTACATTTTATTATGGGAAGAGAAAATAACCAGATATGTTAACCAGAAAAAAAAAAAAAACAATAAATGTGATATAGTGAAAAGCACTATGATAGCAGGCAAGGAGATGCCTATCTTGGGGGATTAAGGAAGTCTTCTTTGAAGAAGCAGCATTTAAGCTGAAGTCTAAATGATAAGAAATTGAAGATCGAGAGCCAGCACATAGAACTCCAGGGAATTACAGGCTAAGATTGGGAATGGCTGATACACAGACCTTCGGGTGAGAATAAGCTTAAACTATAAGTAAGCAAACAGGAGAGGGAACATGAGATCAGAGGTCTACAGGGGACAGATCATGTGGAATTGTGCAATCAAATATAGAAGGATTGATATTTATTTCAAACATAATTGGAAGCCTTGGAAAGCTCCATAGGAGAAGTGATAGCATACTAGGTGTGGTGTGGGGACAGCATTGTAGGGAAGCAATTGAAGTACAATTAGGAGACTATTGCCCAGGTGACAAATGGTGGTAAAAACATTGGTAGTGGTGAAATGTACAAAATATGTACAGATTCAAGATGTTTTGAAGAGAAGATGTGGGAAATGGGAAAATGAGAGAAAAAGGATAACTTCTAGACAGAAGAGATGAATTATCAGATTAGGTAGGAAGCAAGACTTGGGGAAAGGTGGCCGGCAGAAGCACAAGAGGTTTTTGGCCCTATTAAGTTAGAGATGTTGTTGAGCATCTAACAGAAATGTCAGGTAAGCAGTTGGATACATCAGCCTCAAGTTCCAGGAAGAGGCTGTGTCTGGAAATAATATATTTGGGAGTCCTCTGCATGTAAAAAAAAAAAAAAAAAAAAAAAAAAAAAAAGCAGAGGAATGCCCACACAATTATTTTAATTAATTCCACAGAGCATTCTAAAGTATAATTTGGATAACTGAAAATTGATTGATGGGTACTTATATATTGAAACATTTGTCTTCAAAATTTGTTGACAACATGATTTCTGAGAAATTAATTGATTGCTCATGACAAGCAGTGATGGCTCATTTCATCAAAGTTTCCCTAAAAGACAAAGAAAGTTTTATATGATCAGCTTTAGCTTCCTTTGAAATTGTGTTTTTGTACATCACTGTTTTGGGTTAGCAATAAAATTATCTGCATTTGCTTCATAAATCAAACAAGGACACAATTGTTAAATAGTCTATATCATATTAATTAAGCTCTGAAACAAGGCAAACATTACAGCCATTTATAACAGAGCATTGTATTACTTGCTAATCAATGAAAAAAGCAACTAATTAACTAGCCACTAGTCAGAATTTGAGGAGAAGTTGGTGACTTTCAGCTTAATTAAATCTTGCAGGTGTCAGTGATCATATGAAAGAATCTTTAATCTGTTTGTGTCTAAATTCCCCCAGATCATTTTCTCATCTGCACATGTTTAAAGGCCCTATCTATTTTAAGGTAGGTAGAAGGATTTTAGTGGGTTTTTAAAAAATATTTTATTTACTTGAGAGGGAGCTAGACAACAAGTCCGGGGAGGGGAAGAGAGAGAGGGAGAAGCAGACTGCTGAGCAGGGTGCCTGAATCTTGTCATTTTTAGAAGCTCATTTAATCAAAATTGTTGAGATTTCTCTTAGATAAAAATAATAGAATGAAGTTCATGAAATATTTTACCCTGAAAATAATAAACTTAGAGGGCTGACTAAATTTCTTTTATTCAAAGATTATTTATTTATTTATTAATGAGAGACACAGAGAGAGAGAGATACAGAGACAGAGAGAGAGATAGGCAGAGAGAGAAGCAGACTCCACGCAGGGAGCCCGACTAAATTTCATCTACAAAATTTTTTAAACCTGCTGAAAGGATAAGTGAATTTTTAAAGCACTTTTATTAGAGCATAATTTATATACCATAAAATTAACTTATTTTTAAGTGTGAAATTTAATCATTTTTAGTAAATGTATAAAGTTGTACAGTCATCACCAAGATATAAGTAGAATAAATGAAATTTTAAAGTTTAGAAGATTTATCTATGATGGTGTCAAAATTAGCTTGTGGGGAAGCTGAACTACATCTAGCCTTTAGGAATGGCCTATTAAGAATGGCTGTGCCTTTGCTTCTAGTTCTGAAATATTTCCATGAGCCAGCTAAAACCAACATCAAAAACAGGAATGTAAGCAAGCTGACTCAAACATTAGGATTAATTAATTATTTCTTACATAATATTTAAATACTACAAGTTTTTCTGTAATTGCACTATTTGGCAAAAAGTAAGAAACCTGGTTACATTTTTCTTTCTACAGATAATTCTCTCATGGTTATTACAATAAATACAAATATTTTTTCATAATGATAATGTTCTCATTTCTTCTCAATCATAATCTCTTTGTTGAGATAATGTCATTTTCAAAGAGTTGCTTAGGAAATGGGCAAACATTTTTATTTGAGATTTAGAAAAGTATGCCTATTAAAAATATGTGTCATATTGAACACATGACATGAAATTATTTTTCATTTTAAAGAGATAGGTAGTGGTTTGCTGAATCAAAGTATCAAATAATAATCATAGTACCCTCATCACTTTCTGTGTTCCAGAAACTTTTCATAGCTATATATTTTTCCTTTAATTTTTACAACAACCTATGGAATAGGCATTTATATTGGTCCTATTCCACAAACTTGGAAACTAAAGCACAGAGAAATGAAATAGTTTTCTCAAAGTGCTCCAGAGAATAAGTGGCAGAGCTGGAATGATGAATGTAGGCAGTCAGATTGGAATTCTTGCTTTCATTTAGTATCTCCTACCAGAAATTTTTATTATTAAGATTGCTCATATCAGATGGCTTCAATTGTTTAATACCAGTAAGACCTAACAAAGGTTCATACAGTAGTCCCAATCTGATAAAACAATCAAATTACATTCTAAAATACTTCTTTTAAAAGTAGGAGGTATTTTCAAACACATTGACAATGTAGTGTTGTGTGAAGAATAATGTATTTGAAATTTAAAGACTTGGGTTGGAAATGATAACTCTTCTAACATCAGTGCAGTGCCTTGGCCAGTTATTTAGGCTCACTGAACCTGTTACTTATAAAACAGGGATGACTTTTCTTGACTGACCTGGCATCTCTTTTATGTGTTCACAGTAACAAGATGGTAGCCTTTATCACATTGCCTGAGAGCTTCTGTCATCTGGATCTCTCCCATAGACTCTAAGCTCCTTAATGACAGGGACCACAACTTTTTGTAACTTCAGAATAATTTAGGATGCTTTCTGTCAACTCAGAAATTCATAGTAAATATGTGTGGATGGATGCCTAGGTGATTCAGTGGTTGAGCACCTACCTGCCTTTGGCTCAGGTCATGATCCCAGGGTCCTGGGATTGAGTCCTGCATCAGGCTTCCCTGCAGGGGACATAAAATCAAAAATATGTAAGTAAGTAAGTGTAGAAGTAAAGTTTAAAGGAAGAGATAATACATTTCCCCCAAAGAGTTGTCAAGATTCAGTATAGTAAGTAACATTCTGTTGGGCTCTTGCTATCAGCCCTAAGTGACTAAAAACACCAATGTGGGGCTTATCTTACTAACAGTATATATTGATTCATATGCACCGATGCAACATAGAGACAACATTGGAAGTAAATAATTCCAAATAAATAGCTTGAGGAATTGATAGAGAATATTTCACCATTCACTTATGGGGAAAACATTTGCAGCATTCATGTATACCTTTATTTTCTATATCTGTTAAGTCTTAAAATCTTTCAAAATTGTGTATGAGAGACAAAGGATGGTCATTGAGTCACAGTTATAAAATGAATTGACATCAGTTGGACTGTTTGGTTAAGTAATGAAAGAAGGGGCAAGACCTGTATTTTTAGAGTATCACACAGCACACAGCACATTTCAGTTTTCTTTTTTTTTCTTACATTCTTACATAGAAGTCTTTTTATTTTCCTGATGAAGAATATGAGACAGCATACACTTTTTCCTTGAAATGTTTTTTGTATTGATCAGACATAGGCAATTAACCAGGAATACAACTGCTTACATCTTCTCTGTCCACAAGACATTCATTTTCTCAGTGGCAATCAGAGCTTATGACTTTAACCCTTTAAATTTTGGAATCTGTTTTTCCTGTGATAGAGACTATGCTCCTGTTTCTTTTTTTTCCCCAAAGATTGGTTTTTATTTATTTATTCACGAGAGACACAGAGCAAGGCAGAGACATAGGCAGAAAGAGAAGCAGGCTCCCTGCAAGGAGCCCAGTGTGGGACTCAATCCCAGATCCCAGGATCATGCCCTGAAGCCAAAGGCAGACACTCAACCACTGAGCCACCCGGGCGTCCCTATGCTCCTGTTTCTGTACCTGGTGCTTCCCCACCCCCGTACCCCCCCCCCCCCGAACATGAGTATCCTTTTGAACGTGTACTCAAGGAGTAATATGTTGTCTGTCCCAGTCCCTTGAGAGCTTGAAAATTGGAGGTAAGCCAATCACTCATTTGGTTGTATTAACATTGAATAACTGAAAGCTGAGTAACACTATACTATACGAAATCAAATTTTACTTTTCACATAACGCAACTTTAGCTGAACTCCTCTGATGATGCAGAAAGTATTTTTGAATTTAAGGTAGCTATTGATTTATTGAGGATTCCTAGAAATCTAAATGCTAAATGCTAAATGCTACAGATTAAATATAATCATTTATAATTGCTTAGACCTAAGTAAAAAACTTGTTTACACAGGAGCGTCTTTGTGCATGGGATGAATAGGATTTAGGAAATCTGAAACCCCCACTGACAGATAAATATACACATCACTAGCCTCCATAATAGCCCCACATCATTATCCCTCCTTTGAAAGAAGGCACTTGAACTGAACTCCAAAACGCTTCTTTTAAAAATTAAGATGGGTTAGAAATGCTTTTATCTTTTTGGGCCCCTCCCCAAATGCTTAACAAATGGATACTGTATGTTTTAGGAAAACAAATCTAGGGACACCTGGGTGGCTCAGCAGTTGAGCATCTGCCTTTGATGCATGGCATGATCCTGGAGTCCTGGGATTGAGTCCCACATTGGGCTCCCTGCATGGAGCCTGCTTCTCCCTCTGCCTGTATCTCTGCCTCTTTCTCTCTCTCTCTCTGTCTCTCTCTGTCTCTCTCTCTCTCTTCAATAAAATAAAATAAAATAAAATAAAAATTTTAAGTGGAGAATGACTTAATGAACCTCATGGAGCAAGAACCAAATACAATTGAAATCCATTTAACTTGCATCATTATAAGCAACATTTTTTTACTAAGTTGTGACAAAACTCTGAACTCTTTATATGTCTTGCGTGGGACTTGATCTCGACTATCATGTGCTGCCTTGTTGCTTCTGAATATCCATAATCTTGTGCTCTACAAAATCACAGCCTTGCTGTCTGTTTAGATGCATGAAGTTGGGACTTCTGGCTGGCTCAGTCATTTAAGCATTTGCCTTAGGCTCAGGTCATGATCCTGGAGTCCTGAGACCAAGTCCTGAGTCAGACTCCCCTGTCAGCAGGGAGTCTGCTTCTCCTTCTCCTTCTGCCTCCCCCGGCACTGCTGCTCTCTCGCTTATTCTCTCTCCCTCAAATAAATAAATAAAATCTTAAAAAAAAAAAAAGATAAATACATGAAGTCCTCATTCAGGGATCCTTTGTGAGAGAGTAATGAGGCACTTTGAGTTTCATCTGTGCCCTCACTATTAGAAAGTATCCCTTCTCTAAGTCCATGTTTGCTCTTCATGTCTGCTTTTTGCTTTGCTGTTTCAAGGTTCTGCTTTTTACTTTATGTTCTGTACTCACTGTGGCTGTAGAAGGAGATTTTATGCTTATTACCTTTTGATAGAAAAGAGTAACTTCCAGATGCAAGTCTGGAAAAGGTAGATCTCGTTAGCAGAAAATAAGAACTTCATTTGGCCAGGGTGGCACAATGAGACACTTAGCTGCAATAAACATAATGTTACTATTATATACAGCAGTTGTAGGACTGACAGTGAATAAAGTTGCTGGTCAATAAAGATCTGTTAATACTTGTTTTACATACCTAAGAGTCTTTATGCAGATGTTCAATGACCTGTCATAAGTATTACAGAAAAGTGATACTCTCAAAAATGCATCTTTCTTTTGAAGGACATTCAGTTAATACAACTACTATATTAAGAAAGTCATTTATTCTAACTTTTTAAAAATATTTTATTTACTTTAGAGAGAAAGAGAGTACACAATCCAAGGGAGGGACAGAGGAGGAAGGATAGAGATAATCTCAAGCAGCCAACTCTGAGCATGGAGCCCAATAGAGAGTTTGACTTGGGGCTGGATCCCACAAACCTGAGATCATAACCTGAGCTAGAAACCAAGAGTTGGACACTTAACTGACTGAGCCATTCAGGCATTCCTCTTAGCGCTGATTCTATTATAGACATAGTATAGATGTAGGACAAGTACATTTTGAAGTAAAGGAGATGACTGTAAAACCCGGATCATGTAAGCAATTATGGACAAATGATATTAATATAATTATTACTGTTTATTGAATATGTCCATGTATGCTAGACCCTATGGGAAATCTCTTTTATACATTATCTTAAGATAGTCCATTCCAAAACAACCATAAAGGAGGGAATCTTAATATATTAATTTACAGATGAACTCACAGAAGCTCAGAGAGATCAGTATCTCACCCAAGATCACATAGGTATAGTGGAAAAGTTAGAATTTTGAAACTAGTGCACTCAGACTCCAAAACCAGGGCTCTTAAGGATTGGATCTCCTAGTGTGAAAAGTAGGTCAGCTTAGAATAAGAGGGATATGTATTTGTTTATTTTATTTTATTTTTATTTGAGTATAGTTGACACATGTTAAATTAATATCAGGTGTACAATATAGTAATCACCTTCTCTATATTACGCTATGCTGACCACAAGTGTAGCTCTCATCTGTCACCGTACAGGGCTATTACAGTTATCATTGACTCTATTCCCTATGCTGTGCCTTTTATTCTGGTGACATTCATTCCATAACTGGAAGCCTGTACCTCTCACATCCCTCCACCCAATTTTTCCATCCCCCAAACCTTACCTCTGGGAACCATCAGTTTGTTCTCTATATTTATAGGTCTGATTCTGCTTCTTGTTTGTTAATTGGTGTATTTTTTTAATTCCGTATATGACCGAAATCATATATTTGTCTTCCTCAGTCTGATTTATTTCACTGAGCAGAATACCCACTGACCCATCCACGTTGTTGTACCTGTTTTTTCTTTAATTCCCTAGTATCGTTTCTACATTTATATGTAGTAATTTTTCTGTAGTCATCAAAGAGTTACCTGCAAAAGAATGAGTGAAATTAAAAATCCATGCTATGTTTTGGAGGGCAGATTTTCTTTCACCTTGAAAAATGGTACAAAGCATTGTAGAAAGCTTCTTCTCTCCTTACCCAAGTATGACAATATCCCTTCATCTTCACCTTAGTCAAGGATGGTATTCTGGTGGGCCTGTAAATACTGAATATTAACTTCATGAAGCGTCATTTTTTGTGATTAATTCTCTTTTATTTTCATTTTTATTCTCATCTTTTCTTTTCTGATTTTCTTCCCCGTTGTGTTGCCCATTCATGGTCCATATATTTTTGTCATTTTAACTCTTCGTCCTGAAGCTCTGCAATCATTTCTGAGTTTTATGGATCACTGCACAGATATTCTGGTGGTGTGCTATTAATCCTTCTCCGACCATACGGCCGTTTTACCAAGGCTTTGGGATGATATTTAGCTGTTACTGTGGAGCTTCCTACTGGAATCTAGACAGAAGGAGGGCGGGAGAGGTCAGGGGATAGGTAAACATAAATCAGGTTTGTGCAAACAAGCATGATGAATGCTAGTTCCCAAAGTGCTCTGCCTTTTGTCAAACTTATATATAAGGAGAGAGGGCTGTGTGGCGTGAATGATGAATCATAAAATTGCTCCCTGGTGAAAGAGCAAGTATAGAAACTACTGCAGTAACACGGTAGCTTGGATACATCATAGGGCTTGGGAATACAGAATGAAAAACAATGGTATCTGTATCAGCCTGAATGAAATGACACAGAGAGGAGGGCAGTGTCCCTAACTGGGAAAACCAGATCAGTCAAAGGGAGGTGAACGTGGAGAAGCGAACTAACATACGGTACATCTAGGATTCTTACCAAAGACCCACAAATATTAAAAAAATAAAATAGGGCAGCCCGGGTGGCTTAGCGGTTTAGCGCCACCCTCAGCCCAGGGCCTGATCCTGGAGACCCGGGATCAAGTCCCATGTCAGGCTCGCCGCATGGGGCCTGCTTCTCCCTCTGCCTGTGTCTCTGCCTCTCTCTCTCCTCTCTGTGTATTCTCGTGAATAAATAAATAAAATCTTTAAAAAAATAAAAATAATAAAAATAATAAAATAGTCAATTCTGTGTTCATTAACCTTTAGCTGAAATTTTGCAGTTTTTAAAATTATGAATGTAGATAATAATGGAATTATGATATCACTGTGGTTTTACAACTAGTAGAAATCAATGATTTACTTGTATTGACAGTAATTAGAAATATCTTAAAACAATGCTTATGCATTCACTACTTTGAAATTTCAAGTTATTATGTTCACCACTAGAAATACATATATTATTTTATCATAAAAGTTTAAGATGTTTTTCAAGAGATTTTATTTATTTTTTTAAAGATTTTATTTATTTATTCATGAGAGACGGAGAGAGAGAGAGAGGCAGAGACACAGGCAGAGGGAGAAGCAGGCTCCATGAGGGGAGCCTGATGTGGGACTCGATCCCAGGACTCCAGGACCACACCCCGGGCCAAAGGCAGGCGCTAAACTGCTGAGCCACCCAGGGATCCCCGATTTTATTTATTTTAGAGAGAAAGAGTGCATGTGTATGTGGGAAGGGAAAGCAGGGGAGATGCAGAGACAGAAGAAGAGGGAGAAAATCTCAAGCACGTTCCATGCTAAGCATGGAGCCCAACACAGGGGCTCTGTCTCATGACCCTGAGATCATTACCTGAGCCAAAACCAAGATGTGGACGTTTAACCAACTGAGCCACCCAGGCGTCCCTAAAGTGTTTTTATAATCATATTTCAGTATTTGTAATTCCGTGTATGCTATTTTATGCCTAAAGTCTGTTATTCTGAAAAAGCAACTATGGGTTTCACCAGAGTAAGAAAAGGGCCCATGGTACAAAAAAGCTTTATGCAGGAGATGTTAATTTTAGGTGAGGTCTGGATTTCTAAGGATTTAACTCTTAAAACTTATTTGAGAAAACAGAAGTTCTACTTTGATATATTCACTATGTACATGTTGCTACAAGTCGGCACCTAACATGAATAAAAAGTAATTTGTGGAATAATGTCTTCCTTTGACTTGTCAAACTTTGCAACCCCCAGATGCCAATCCAGGAACATACTATGATTTTCAGAATAACCATGCTAATCCATCCTCCTACTAACCTTTATTGTACAGATATGATTTCTATTGTAGGTAAGAGTCCTGGCTCTAGGATTGGAATTCTTGAATCAGTTTTAGCTAAACAACTTCATTAGATGTGTCATCCTGGGTATATTGTTTTACCTTTCTAAGCCAGTGTTCTCATCTATAAAAATGGGACTAATAGCAGAGTTTCAAAGAGGACTAAATTACAGAGTTTCAAAGAGGACTAAATTAAAGAATGCACTAAGAACATTAAAATAGTTACAAATACAGTATAAGTACTTAATACACAATCACCAGTATTGTATTCAGTACTGTAATTCTGTGTTTAATAAGAATTATGGTTTACCACCATCTACAGCCTCCAAAAATGTAGCAGGTCCCTAAAAATCCAGGCATCTCAGCTGGATAGATGGACGCTCTAAGAACAGACTTCCAGGATTCAGAGTACCAGGGTATAAAATCATGTGATGATTTATCATATAATGAAACTACATTCTATTTTAGAATTTGTTTCAGTGAATATTGGGTATGTGTATAGAGAATAACAATAAAATATACTAATATCATTATAATTAACTTTTAAATTCTCAGAGTACTCTGTGATCTCAAGCTCTCCTCCCTTCAGAAGTAACCACTATCCTGAATTTTATTCATTATTCCATTACTTGCTTTAGTAGTTTTATCCCATATATCTCCTAATAAATATAAACTTTATATGAATTAAGTCCTAATGAAACTTATGGCTTGTTTTTTTTTCACTCAGTTCATCTATGCTGTTATAATTGGCTACCATTCATTTTATTTTCCCCTTTCTGTCATTTTTCACTGAATGTATATACCAAAATTTATTATTCATTTACTACTGATTGCCTTTTTTTGCTATTATCAATAACACTGCTATGACTATTGTTATACATGTTCCCCGACTTTAAGAAAAAGAATCAAAAAAAGAAAAAGAAAAAGAATCATTGAGTTGTGAGTGTCCTCAGCTTCCCCAGATAATTCAAAATTGTTTTTCGAAGGACTGTTCTAATTTATATTCCTACCAGCAGTGTCTAATTGTATCAGTTCCTTCACATTCATGCCAGCACTTGATGTTGTCAGACTTTTTCATGTTGTCAGTCTATCAAATTTGAAATGCTATCTCAGTGTGATTTGATTTTGCAGTTTTTATTTTCAAGTCTTTATTGACCATCCAGTTCTCTTCTGTAAGTTGCTTGTTCACATCATTTGACAGGATTATTTGTACTCTTCTTAGTTTGAAGAAATTCAATATATTCTGGACACTATCCTTCATATATAATTTTTTCTTGTCTTATTTTTCTTCCATTTGGTTGCTTACCTTTTTACTTATTTGCAATCTTTGAGTAGCAGACATACTTAATTTTAATATATTGGGAACCTCTTAAGCATTTCCGTTATTATTATGCTTTCTGTCTTATATAAAAAAATTGGAGTCTACTCTCCCTAACAGTAAATGGATCAAATAAAAACCATTGCATCACTTAAGAGGGAAAATGATGACCCAAAAGAAGAAGGAAGAGTTGTTTTGATTTGGAAGTGGTTCTTTTAACATTTTCTATGTATGGCTACACTGGAAAATTATTTGTTTATCATTAAGATTATTAAGACAGAGTCTTTAGTAAACAAAATTTTAATGTACACCTCTAATCTTTTTCTTCAAATGTCCTAGATAATAGAGATATAAAAATTGTTACAAGAAGTAAGCAGTGTATCTGAGATTCTACTTTTCACATTGACTATGCACTTCTCACATTTACGTCGACTCTAGGAAGTGATTCAGGATAATACTTAGAACTGTATCTATATTTCCATTTATCATCTTAGTTATTGATATGTTCCTAATCAGTCTACACTTGGTCCCCAAATCTGCTTATCTACTTATATAATTGGGTTTGTGCCTCATCTTCCCACTAGTCTGAACATACTATTGAGGTAGAATCTAGCCATCCTGGTTTGGCTGAGCAGGAGGGCAGCTTCTGGGTTTGCAGGCCTTGCAGGACTAAACACAAGCCCCAGCAGCTAGAACAAGTTGGCCATCCTACTTTAGGGGCAAGAAGTATATATATTACGTCTTTGTATGTTGTTGCAACTCTTTTCACAGAATTTGTGCATAGTCAGTAGTTTAAAAATATGTTTTGCATAAAATTGGGAGGTGCTCAGTTCTGACCTGGATTTTGCTAAGTCTAACAAGTTATGCTTCTTTCCTAGCATATCATTTCATTAAGCTATCATTTTTCTTAATCATTTTTCTTAATGTTTAATCTTTTTTCTTTAATTTGTTGACATTAGAGTAGCAATAGGGTTTGTTTGCCAACAAGGTCTGTCATCCATATGAGTGATGTTGCCTGTAGCCATCATGTATTTTTTTCATTTTCAGAAATATATCACAGTTTTCTAATTAAAATTATTTTATTATGAATCATAAGATTAGCAGCTTAATTAGCATCTTGCAAACTTTAATTGAAGATATTTAGTTTTTATTATATCATCAAGTATCTCGCCTTAAAATCATAAAAGTTGTAGTTGTCAAGTTTTCTGTCATTATTGAATTATCCTGAAGGTGACATTTTTGTATACACGTTTATTAGGGATTTGCTTCATGGTATAATTTGAGAGGTGGCTGAAATGGCTTCTGTAGTAAAACTATTCTTTTAACCTAGTGCATACCGTAAACTCCATCAGTCTTCACCCATTCAATTTGTAAACCTTGTTCTACCCTAAAATGTGTATGTGTATGTGTGTGAGTATGCCTTGAGGACACTCAGCATTTTAAGACAGTGTGGATCAGTATTCTTTTTAGCATGAAATAGCTCATCAGCTTAGATGAGGGGGTATTTGGAAAAAAAAACAAAACTGTGAGACATCAACACAGAAGCAGATAGGACAGATGGCCAATGCACATTTGGGTGTAGGGCACCTTAAGAGAAATGGCTCTACAGACTAACTTTGCTATTCCATAATGCTCTCGTAGGCCAAAAAAAGAAGAAAGTCATTAAAGGGTTTAATTCCTGGGAATATTTTCCACTCCAGATATAATGCAATGGATATCTGATGTGGTTTTGTGCCAATCTAAGTGACTATTGAGAGATTTCCAAATTTCTCTGATTGCCATCAGTAGGCAATGAATAAGTGGGATTTTTTTCCTCTAGTTGCCTTTATCAGTGTCAGTGAAATGAGAAAAAGGCTCTCTATTTTTCCAAATTGGAAAGAAATCAGGTCTGAATCTTGAAAAATCAGTTGAACATCCTTCAACCTGTAGTTCCATGTCTGATTTGTAGAGAATGGTAACTGCCTTATTAAAGGGAAGCTTTTCTTCCCTTTAGTAATTCAAACTTGGACACACCAAAATGTCTTATTTTTAAAAAACCACAAAATAATTTTTCAACATTGTAATCATTTAGAAATAGACAAAATTAAAAAAAATTAAAGATTCAAAATATAATTTTTCCTTTTTTAAAATAAAGATTTTATTTATTCGTGAGTGACACAGAGAGAGAGGCAGAGATCTAGGCAGAGGGAGAAGCAAGCTCCCCAAAGGGATTCCAAAACAGAACTCCATCCCAAGACCCTGGGATCACAACCTGAGCCAAACGCAGGCGCTCAACCACTGATCCATCCAGGTGCCCCAAAATAGAATTTTTCTGAGAAAATCTTCCCCAATTATGAACCCATTAGAGTAAGAATCCAATGACTGTTATGGTAGACCTTCAGAATAATTTAATTTGATCAAATATCATTAGCAATCATGAAATATGTCTTAAGAAAATGTAAGCAGGGGCACGTGGTTGGCTCAGTTGGTGGAGCATGTGACTCTTGATCTTGGAGTGGTGAGTTCAAGCCCCACATTGGGTGTAGAGATTACTTAAATAAGATTTTTTTTTAAATAAAAGAAAATGTAACTGAAATGTGTGTCTATCCTGGACTAAGTTGTGCCCCCCACTTAACATTGAATTCTTAACTCCTAAAGTGACTATGATTGTAGATACTGTCTTTAGAAAGGTGACTGAGGTTCAATGAGGTCATTAGGTAAAGCTCTAATCCAATAGGGCTGGTTTCGTTATAAGAAGAGGAAGAGACACAGAGGAATGGCCATGTGAGGACACAGAGGGAAGATGGCTGTTGACAACCCAAAGAGAAAGTTTTCACCAGAAACCTCTGTACATACCTGTATCTTGAATTTCCAGCCTCCCAAACTATAAGAAAATAAATTTCTGTTGTTTAAGCCACACAGTGTGTGATACTTTTGTTATGGCACTTCTAGCAGAGTAATATAAAATCTAATTTGAAAACAGATAGTTTTTAACTACTCCCATTTTCTCAGGATAGGTTATCACTGCTTAATCTCTAGGTTAGATTTTCTTTCTTCTAATAAAGACCTTTAACCTTAGTTCTTTCCATCCCAGGTTCACAGACTGACTTCTGGTCTTCACTGTAGGTACTCCAGCCTAGAAGGCTGGTCCCAAGACTTTTTAAGTTTAGTAAAAGCAGAAGGCCCAGACCAAGACTCTTTGGTCTGATACTGTTCATGCTTCCTTTAGGCCTAAAACATGCCTCTAGGTTTTTGTCATCCTTCAAACAAATTAACTCCATAATATTTCATGCCTGCTTGAGCTGATGCTATGGGTTTCTTGTTTGTTTGTTTTTTCTTTGTTTCGTTTACTTAAAGGGTGAACTTGTGGATTGTTACAGAGTCTCATGATACATAATTGGGATCAAATTATGCTACAAACTCGTATTTATTCATGGAAAATCTTCATTCCCCTAAAATATTCAATATGAGATTTTCCCCCTGTGTTTCTCTTTAAGATAACTTTTGCTTTCCGGTAAGTAATATTTTATGTTTACCTGGGATAGACGAGCTGGAGCCTTGGGCCAAATGTGGCCCACCACCAGATTTTATGAGTAAAGTTTTATTGGAATAGAACTACACTTATCAGTTTATGTTTTCTATGGCTGCTATTATACTACATAATGACAGAATTGAGACATTTCAAAAGAGGATAAATGACATGAACCTAAAATACTTGTTCCCTATATATTTGTTTGTATGTTACTAAAACATTTATTATCTATAAAATATTTACTTTGAGGGCAGTGTTTGCTGACTCATGCTATACACTGACTTCCCTGACTGACCTTACTAGTATATAAATTATAAGTACTGCTGAGAAAGTGTACCTTAATATTGTGAAATCTTTTTTGTTAAATTAATATATCTGCATTTATCAAGGAGTATGTTTATGTGTGTGTGTATTTATTATGGGTTAACCAAGTTACAAAAGGTGCTTTCTTTTTTTCTTGCATTCCCAATCCGATCTCATTTGTATTGGCTGAGGTGGGAGTAGTAGTATTAACAGGTAAAGTTTTTAATTTCTTCTCCAGAAATTAATTAAGTATTGACATTGTTTTCTGAGAGTAATGGCTCTCATGCAGTATTTGATGCTTTATTTCTACATTTGTTATTACTCACTGTTAGGAAGCCAATGTTACTAGGTCAGGAAATTAGCTTAGAGGAAAGAAAAAAAAGGCAAGCAGTTACTCTAAGTTTAAAATCCATACAGTGTGATGCGTTATTATAATGAATACTTAGTTTTGAAAGACTTCATTTATTATGTAATAGCAAAATGCAGTTAGCAGAATCCCTCTGTCAGTGAACCTTACAAATGTAGTAATCCCCAGAGATTAGTTGGTTGTTCATATGCACTATAAAAAGGGAGCAAATTTGACACTAAAAACAACATAAAATCCAGTAAAAACAAAATATCCTATGAGTTATCTTGTGCTATAGAAGACCTGTTATTCTTTGAGAGCCTGAATTTGGTCACTCCTTTTCATCATCTGGTTCTTATACTGGTTTTGGTGACTTAATCATAGTTTTGATAATATTACAGGTACTATAGTAAGGGCTTCACCTATAAATAATTCAATTTTTATTTAATCCAAGGAGATTTAACTCAGATGTAGGTAGAGGAAATACAATTCAAACTAAATGTACAAGAATCAAAACTTTGTGCTATATTTAAAACTCATCTCATTCTTATTCAACTATATTATGTTTACCTTCTCTCTTAATCTGTAATCTCATAAAAGACAGACTATATTTTATTAATTGTTTAGTTCCCCATAGTAGTTATCAGGTGCATTTCTTACACAGTGCAATTTGATCTCATTCAGTTTTATTTTTAAAACTGTTCAGGGACACCTGAGTGGCTCAGCAGTTGAGCTTCTGCCTTTGGCTCAGGGCGTGATCCTGGTCTGGGGAGCAAGTCCTGTATCTGGCTTCCTGCAAAGAGCCTGCCTCTCTCTCCCTGTTTCTGCCTCTCTCTCTCTGAGTCTTTCATGAATAAATAAATAAAATCTTTAAAAATAATAATGAATAAATAAATAAAACTGTTCAGAGACAAAATTACTTTTCAGAACCTTTTAGGAGAGGGCCATGTTGAAGACTGATATATTGCCTCTAGCTAAATTCACCATTTCTGAATTCCCCATAACACTGGGAAAAAACTGCTGTTGAACATTAAATGAAGTCTTTTTCTTATCCTCAGGGGCCATTTGTATAAAATATGCCCCTTTGCACACCAGAATCATGCTCAGCATGGTATTTTTTTAATTTTTTAAAAAGATTTTATTTATTTATTCATGATAGACATAGAGAGGCAGAGACACAAGCAGAGGGAGAAGCAGGCTCTATGCTGGGAGCCAGATGTGGGACTCGATCCCAGGTCTCCAGGATCAGGCCCTGGGCCAAAGGCAGGCGCTAAACCGCTGAACCACCCAGGGTGGTATTGAATGGCACATAGAGCTCAAGGGTTACTCAGAGAACTTCAGGCTTATGCCACTCTTAGACTCACCAGAGTACAGACATTGAGAACATTCTGAGCAGGATTACCCTGTGAGCTATTGGGGTGGAATTTAATTCCTGTAAATTAAATTCAATAAGAGTAACTTCTCAAGTTTTTTTTTTTTTTTTAAGCATTTGTTCTGGACCAAACAAGCTGCACGCATTTACCAAGTGAGCAAGGTATATTACCATCATCTTTATTTTGAGGATGAGAAAGCTGAGAAGCAGAACAGTTGAGGAAATTGTCAGAGGTCACTCTGCCAAGGAGTGCCAAAAATCAAGATCTAAACAGCACAAATGCTCTTAACCACCATCCTGTGCTACCTTGCAATCAGTATAGATTGATGACTGGAAACGTACAAGTAATAAGAACTATATTTACTTTAACCTTGTACCAATATCTAGCTTTTGTTTCAGGTTGGTTTTTTAAATTATTAATGTCTACATTTATTGTTCCCATAGTCCAAAGAACAATGTAAGAAAGTGAAAGAATCAGTGAATCTGGTTGTAGAAACCTTAGCTGTAGCCACCTGCTATATTACACTGATCCAAGGGTGCTATTCACATAGAACACCGTGCAAATGGTGCTCTTATTCCAGAGTTGTGCAGAGCAATCAGTGCCCCAGCCTGCTTGCGAGTCATTGGATTTATAAAAAAATTTGTCTTTATTAAACAAAAAAATTATGTCTTTATCACGCTAGCTACATTCAGTGCTCTGCCTCCAAATTCTGCTCCTTGTCCATATTTAATACACAGGGATGTCAATAAATACGTTGACACATTTGTTATTGTCCAACTTAAGATTTCAGTTTGGTGAACTTCATGCCCATAAATATGTTTGTTTCTCATGTTTATACAGAAATCCAAGCTTGATTTCAGGATTAAATGCTTTGTGAAAATTCAGTGTATCTTTTTTAATTAGATGGGGATTTCTTCAAAGACTTCTTTTGTCTCTTTTGTAGTGTTAATAATGTAATCATAAAAATGGCTAATTCCAAATGTCATCCAAGTAATCACAGTAGTCTGCTGCCTGTAACAGTCTTTGTGAAAACAGAAACACTGTGTTTATAAACTTACTGACGTGAGGTTAATTCAGAGAGTCATTTGATCTTTAGCCCTTGACCTCAAAATCTACCTCCCTGTAAGAAGGAAAAGAAAAAGGAAAAAAGAATCTGCTCTGTCACTTGTCAGGAAATGAAAGGAAGAAATGGGATATACTCAGAGTAAAGTAATAAAGTGAGAACACAAATTTTCTCACTAAAGTGCCATTACCTTTAGACATTGTGATATTGTAGATAAAGAAATGCTTACCCAGTGTCTACAAATGATATCCTATCCCTTGCAATCATGAGAAGTGGACATAGTTGTTGGAAAATGACTTAAATTGTTTTCAAGTTCTTTGGAAGATCTCATGTAAATTCATTAGTAACTCTGGGACCATCTACTATGCATTTAAGTAATGAAAAATGTATTAGTTTCACTACACAAATGTATTAGCTTCCACTCTGTAGTTAAATGAAAAATGTATTAGCTCTACATATAAATATATTAACATTCACTCTGTGGCATTTTTCTCGCAGACATTACTGCACTTGAACTAGTCTGTAATGCAAACACTGCTTAAAGTCTCAATGCTAGAGAATTGCACTTAAAAAAAATCTCTTAAGTAGCAAAAAATATTTGTGTCTGCAGTGATATTTGTTTATTATGGAAAATAAGCATTCCTTCCCAAGAAAATGCTGTTTCAGAACATATTTACCGCTTGTTTTATATAAGATGTGAAAGAAGGATATTATTTTTAAGAATCTATAAATGATTACATACTTTGATCATTTGAATTTTTTTTATTCTGGAATTGGGGGATGAAGGCATTCTTTTTAGTGGAAAGACATGGCATGAGTCAATTATCGAAGGGATTTACTTTATGTAGTAACTTAATATATTCATCAGCAAGATATATCACTTTGCATTATCTGGAGAAAATTTTCTTTTTAATTTTCATGAATTTTATCTTTTTTGTTAAACCGTGTTGCTGTACTAAGTTTAGATGGAACGTTACCTACCTAACTATTCAGTGCCACCACAATGGATAACTTTTAGCATGCCTTCCTCTCCACATCTCCATGAAAAATAGCCTGTTATATTTGACGGGTTGATATGATCATCTCCAATGAAACATAAAAGTAAAGTTACAAAGTAAGTATGATATAACAGAATGTAATTTGAAATCAAAATATATTCTTCTAATTTTTCTGATTCACATTTTTATTTTTCTCCATTAATATTTTATACATGACTTACCTCCCATTAAACTATAGTTTGGAAATGAAGCATTTAATAACAAAAAAAGAGGTGCTGTGTATATTTACATACACATTTATGCATCCACACATAACTTTCATCCCATGTGTCTACTAGCATCTTCACGATGGGATAACTGGATCCCAATTCTCTGTTTTTGTTCTCTATTTGTTCTTGGAAGCTCCCACAATGGATGGTTTGAAAGTGCCCACAAAGGACTTGCTAGCTAGAGGGCCACCTAGCATCTACCCTGATCATTTCCTTCTCTGGTTTCTGGCCATGTTCAGAGCTTGCAAATTCTTTAATTTGATGAGAACTGCCACCACCCCTCAGGATAATGAGGACAAGAGAACTAACCCCAGATGTTCTGAGTACTTCCCATCATTAGTCATCAGAATGTATTGCATCCCCTCTCGTCTGACTCCTCTCTTGCTGCTGAACAACATTGAATATGTCTATTTAACTTAGACATGGAAAGTAGGATATTGGTAGCCCGTTAGGGATTGCGCATTTTCCAGAAGTTTGAGACCCATAACCTGATAGTGATCTGCTAACCTCAAAAGAGAAGAAAAACCAGCAGTTGATTATATTTATGTATTAAATTATCTAAGTTAACCTGGAAATGAATTGTTTTATAAAATGAGAAAAAGTCTTTTGTAAAACCTTTTGTTATTGGGCAATTTCCAAACTCCCAAACCTAAACTCATACATGTTTTACTATTTTATACCTGCCCCCTACTCCTCAGATCAACAATGAAATCCAAACAAGCTTTTAAAATTCTTTTTTTTGTAATAATAAATTTATTTTTTAGTTGTGTTCAATTTGCCAACATACAGAATAATACCCAGTGCTCATCTCGCCAAGTGCCCCCCTCAGTGCCCGTCACCCATTCACCCCCACCCCCCGCCCTCCACCCTTCAACCACCCGTAGTTCATTTCCCAGAGTTAGGAGTCTTCATGTTCTGTCTCCCTTTCTGCTATTTCCTACCCATTTCTTCTCCCTTCACTTCTATTCCCTTTCACTATTATTTATATTCCCCAAATAAATGAGACCATAAAATGTCCTTCTCCGATTGACTTATTTCACTCAGCATAATACCCTCCAGTTCCATCCACGTTGAAGCAAATGGTGGGTATTTGTCATTTCTAATGGCTGAGTAATATTCCATTGTATACATAAACCACATCTTCTTTATCCATTCATCTTTCGATGGACACCGAGGCTCCTTCCACAGTTTGGCTATTGTGGACATTGCTGCTATAAACACCAGGGTGCAGGTGTCCTGGAGTTTCATTGCATCTGTATCTTTGGGGTAAATCCCCAACAGTGCAATTGCTGGGTCGTAGGGCAGATCTATTTTTAACTCTTTGAGGAACCTCCACACAGTTTTCCAGAGTGGCTGCACCAGTTCACATTCCCACCAACAGTGCAAGAGGGTTTCCTTTTCTCCGCATCCTCTCCAACATTTGTTGTTTCCTGCCTTGTTAATTTTCCCCATTCTCACTGGTGTGAAGTGGTATCTCATTGTGGTTTTGATTTGTATTTCCCTGATGGCAAGTGATGCGGAGCATTTTCTCATGTGCGTGTTGGCCATGTCTGTGTCTTCCTCTGTGAGATTTCTGTTCATGTCTTTGCCCATTTCATGATTGGATTGCTTGTTTCTTTGGTGTTGAGTTTAATAAGCTCTTTATAGATCTTGGAAACTAGCCCTTTATCTGATACATTTGCAAATATCTAAACAAGCTTTTAAAATTCTAACAGAATCACAAGTACTAGGTTTTGAAGCATCAGATTTTATGAAGACCATTTTCTCTTTCATCCAAATGCATTTACTGCTGAAGGACAAAACAGTATTAACTCTCTCAAGGGCATTTGCTTTAGAATTAATAATCCTTCCCCATATATATCACTACATCAGTTTTTAATTATTTTAATACACAGCATAATTTCCATTTTCTTTATATTCACAGGATTAAAAATAAAGTTCATATACTAGTGTCCTCATTTGCTCTATTTCTAAAACAAGCAGAATATACACAATTTGGTTATTGCTATTATTCAGACTGTACAATGCAAGGGCCCTAAGAACCATGGTATCATCTCAGGATTGGTCCCTCCCTCAATGGGAGACATCACTAAACTTTGAAGCTGCCTCTCTTGTCAAACTCTCTTGGGATTTGCATTCATCCTCCTGCCTATTGCCTTCCTGCTTGTTCAAACTCCTATAAATCCCTGGTTCTTGGCCATTCTTTTGGAATCTTAACTACAGTTGTCCGTAGGCATGTGATAAAAGGCCTTTCCACCTGACCTCTGATGTCCTTCTAGACCTGTCATTTAATACCATGCTCACTCTTGCCTAAATACATTTCCTATACTTTTAGTCCCCAGTTACAGAAGTTGTCCTTAATGATTCTTTATCTGAATTTGATCACTAACCTACATGTTGGAATAGAAAAAGTCAGAATTTGAAAGGCATACTTGGAATCAAATACTACTGTACTTTTTAACTGTATGTATGACCTTGGAAAGATTGTCAATCCCTCCATCTATAAATTCTGCTTGTACAGTAGAAGTAGATAAATGATAGATCTTTAATGAATTAGGTGTGTGAACTGTCAAGCATAGTGCAACATGTATTATAGGAACTTAACAAATGGTTAACTCTTGTTTTTTTCTTGCTTGACTTTAAATTCCAGTTCACTGGGTAAATTTCTCCATTCACTTCTGCTTTATAGTGCCCATCTCATTTGGCTTCTAATTTATGACTCTATGTAGATTCTTGAAATCTTTCAACTCTCTTTGGGTTCCTTGATCATAGTATGATCCAGCAATCTATAACAAGAAATACATGGGTCTTACAGAAAGTCTTCATTCTTGTTTCTGACACAGAGCTCCAAAAACCCTAGGAATTGCCTAAGTGGTAAGAGAGATAATGGTGTTTTAATATTTATAACAAACACCTTTCAATCATACCTGAGTTTACATTGATGAAATGACTTTTAAAAAGCACCTATGGGCTGAGTGCCAGAGGAACCAACCACCTGATTGGAGGATTGGAAGTTTCAGTCCCACCCTCCTGACCTCTAGGGAGATGAGAGGGGCTGGAGATTGAATTGGTTACCTATGGATAATTGACAGGTGAAAAGTGGTGCACTCTGTCCTTTCCCCATACCTTGTCCTGTGCATCTCTTTCATCTAGCTGTTCTTAAGTTATATCTTTTTATACTGAACTGGATATCTAGTAAATAAAATGTTTTTCTGATTTCCGTGGGCCCCTCTTAACAAATCAGTGAAACCTGAGGAGGGGATCATTGGAACCTATGATTTATAGCTGGTCGGTCAGAAACACAAGTGACAACCTGTTGCTATTGGCAACTGAAAGGGGACACCCTGTGGGACTGAGCTCTTAACCTGTAGAATCTGAAACTATCTTCAGGTAGGTAGTGTCTGAATTGAACTGAGTTGAATTACCCTCAGTCAGTGTCCACGGACAATTAAGTTAATTGCTTGGTAGTGTAAGAGAAACCCGACACACCTTGGAACTGGGTACACAGTCAGTAAAGGCCTTTCTCTGTCCTTGAGCTCATCTTCGTAATTTTGGTTTCACATGATTGAATGCTGTGCCTCTGTCCTCCAGTACAGCTGTAGCAAGAAAAAGTTTTCATTACTGTAAGAGCTAGATATGCCTTAAATGTTTTTAAGCCCTTCAAATTTATAATGGAATTTTATTTGTATCAAATAAGAGCAAAGTATACAAACTGAAGATTTCTGGAGGGAATAAATATTTCTTTTTTCATTTTCAAACATGCATTCACATGTCATCATATTAAAAAATAAATCAATAAAAATTCACAAAATTTTTAAATCAATAGATCAATAAACTTTGCAAAATCAATACTTTGATACTTATTCATTATTTTTAACTATATATACAACTCCAAACACCATAGCAGAGTGAATTTCTGTATATGAAAACAAATGTAGTTGATGAAACCTTTTAGCTAGACATACAGAGTTTGATGTCTTAATAGACATCTCACACCCAACATGTTGACCTGATCTCCTCATTTTCTCCCCTGTACTTATTTACTTATAGCCTTTCCCTTCCCAAATGACGGTAACTTTGTCCTTTCCACGGGGCAGACAAAAAAACTAAGATTACTCTTGTGTTCCTTCCTTTCTGTCATATTTTTTTGGCCAATCTGTGGCTTTACCTTTAAAATATATTTTGATTCCAGCTGCGTCTTCCCACCTTCCATGCTACTATCCTGATCTGAGGTATCAGCAAGCATCTCTCTCCTCTGAAACTAAGATATCTTCCAAATTGATCTCCCTTTTGCTTTCTACATTCTCTTCTACAGTCTGGTTTTCCTGCTTCTATTGTCTACTCTATATAGTTCACTCTTAACACAACTTTTTGAGTAGTTATTTTAAAACATAAATTGGAACATGTCATTCCTCTATTCCAAAACTTGCATTGGAAGTTCAGTTTTATTCAAAACAATGCCTTAGTCCTCCCGATAGCCTGCACTGTGTGATCTGCACCTGCACCTGTACCACCACCCTCCCCATAACTACCTTAGTCCTCTCCTCCCGATTCTTTTGTGCCCCACCTGGAAACATGCCAGGTTTGTATCTGCCTTCAGACCTTGGGTCTTACTGTTTTCTTCATGATCTCCTCTTCCCTTAGATAAATTATTGGCTGATTTCATCTCCCTTTAGTCTTTGTTCAGATCTCATCCTCTCTATGAAACCTATCCTAAACACTGCATATCATCTTTCCTACCCAGTTTTGTGTACACTGATGGGTCATTTTATCCTGTTTCATGTTCTCTTTTTTTCTGTAACATTTATAAACCTCTCACATACTGTTTTACATACTGTATTTATTTTCCCTCCTAAAATATAAGCTCTTCAAAAACAAGCATCTTTGTTTTTTATTCACTGATGTATCTCAGGCAGTGGAGAATAATGCCTAGCACAGAGCAGGCACTCAATAAATTCTTAGTGAATGGGGCAGCCTGAGTGGCTCAGCGGTTAGCGCTGCTGCCCTTGACCCAGGGTGTGATCCTGGAGACCTGGGATCGAGGCCCACATTAGGTTCCCTGCATGGAGCCTGCTTCTCCCTCTGCCTGTGTGTCTGCGCCTCTCTCTCTCTCTCTCTCTCTCTCTCTCTCTCATAAATAAAATCTTTAAAAAAATACTTAGAGAATAAAAACATAAATGAATAAATGAGACTTTATGTCAAGTAAATTCATTTTTAAAATTTAATGCATTAGGGTTTTGTTAGGTGGGAGGTTTGTTACTACTGCTACTTCTATGTAAAGCTGAAATACAGAAGGGAAAATAAAATCTCACCAGTTATCTCCCTTTGTACAGATAAAGCCAAATGATTGAATGCTTGACTGAGTTGACTGGTTGTTTAGACATTTTTTTTTAATAATAGCTTAAGGGAAAACTAAGCTATTTGACTTCCACCCCCTCTCCCTTTACTAGAGCTGCAGTTGTCAAAATGGCACATAATACACACTTGGTTTTTAAAGAACTTAGTTAATTGAATTCATTGAACCAAAAATACTCACAGTGAAAATCATCAACATTTATATGTAAAACAAAATCTGTTTTTGTCTGACTTAAAGAGGATGTAGCTGGGGGCTAAAGGATTACAAATAAGTAAGAGAATAATCTTACATATTTTTGTTGTTGTTTTCATGCAAGCTTTCTAAACTCTGAAAAGACAGTGTTTGGAAATTCATTACCTGACGGTAAAGTGTACAAAGTTGAAGAGTTTAAATTGAGTAATAGAAGCAAATACTAATATATCATACATGAGAACTACTATAGAAACAACAGAGCAAAAGATGAACTCTGTAGAAATGCTGTCCTTTTTAGGAAACCACATCCTCTGTTTTCAGAGATTTCATAAGGCTGTTTATAGGTTAGCCTGGAAAGCATAAGATCTTCTGCCTGAAAGAGATAAGCAATTTTTATACAGAGATATGTCCAGCATGGATTATATAATGATGAAGAATAGGGTTTGTGGAAAGAACAGGATGTGAAAGAGGGAAAAAAAAAAATGTAAAGAACCAGAGGTTACCTTATACAGCTCTTAGGGAAAGGAAGATTGGGTGATGGCAAAGATTACTAGAAAATACTTGCAAAGCTAAACAAGGACTGCCATATAAAAAGCTAGATTCAAGAACAGATCTTGAATGTCCGAGGTCAGTTTATGTGTGAGTATACATGTGTATATATAAAGTACATATGCACCCATATGCTTATAACACACATAGTGTATGTATGTATGAAAGGTACTGAGAGAATATTGATCAAATATTTTTTATCAAATATTGATCAAAAATATTTACGTCACTATTCAGCTCTTGATCTCAGCTTTTCCATTACTGATGGTAATTCCTTTATTGATGAGTTTTGGAAACAGAGAGGTGCTTCTAACAGAACTATTCCTAGGATTCTATGTCCTATCAAGACCTCTTTTTATATGTTTCACTTTTGTTAGATCGCTTTTCTCACTGACTGAAGGCAGCATTAGAGTGCTGGGCAAGGGGTAAGACAGGAAGAGAAGAGTGATTAACAGGAAGAAAGAAAAATTAGAAGGTTTTTCTGCAGACTTTTCTTGATTTCTCAATTCTGCATTGTCACAGAACTAAGAGTTCTACCAGATTGTTCATTACAATTTTGTGTATTTGCTAATACCCCCAAATAAATGTGATATACTACCCCCAAGTATATGTTTTTTAAAAAATACAACAAATGTAACCAATTTTAAATGCTTTCATGTGGTTGGCCACTGCCAAATCATTCCATTGATTTTGATAGGTAGTTCCACTGTGGCATGTATTAAAATCCCTATTGAATTTATCTGTAGATTGGAAATTATTTGTGTATATCCTGTTTATATTTCCCAAGGAGTACATATATTCACATATATCACAGAGACATGAAATGAGGGAATGCTTAGATTATCCCTAAATCAGCCTTTGCTTAAAAAAAAAAAATCTAGGTTATTTTATTTCTCATGACTATAGGAAATACCTGACTAAAATAATCTTGATGTAGGTCAAATGAAGAAATTCTCACATGGAGTTTATTATATTCATCAACTTTAGTCCCACCCACTCATTCATCCCCAGCATTTCAGTCTTAATGTTAAGGTTGGTCTACATTGTTCTTCTGGTTGAAATTTTTACACTTAATCTTCAGGATGCCCCTAGTTTACATTCCTAGTTCTATATTGTTACTCTACAGAGTCCCTCAGAATGTGGCAAAGTTTGTAGTACAATGAGTTACAATGTAATTTGATACCCTGGGGGTAAATTTTAAAATATTTTTTCTTTGTTGGCTCCCCAGTGTATTCTATGCCAGCAAGGAAAATTGTTTAGAAGCTAGGATTATATCATAGCCTGTATCAACAGATGGAACTTTAAAAGCCAGTCAGATTGCAAGCCATATTTGTATTATGTTAAATAATATATTTAATTATATCAGTACTTCTTTCACACCTTAACTTCAGTGGATCCCAAAATATTTCATGAAAACTTGGGGAAGAAGAAACTCATTCCTCAAATAGACTACATAAATGATATAAAGTGTATTGCCTTCCATGGTGCCAATAGCTTCCATCCTGACCATATTTTATACAGGTGGGTATACTTAGAAACAGGTATGGGTGTGCATTTTCTGTGTATATTTATATTATGACCAAATCTAAAATATTTAGCTTTCCTATCACTTTCTCCCCAGCTTTTCTCCTCTCGTTCAGTGAGCATATATATATATATATTTTTTTTTTCTGCAACTGGAAGGTAAAAACTTTATATTTTTCCATCCTTCTGTCTTTGTTTCTGCTCTTTCTTTCTCACCTGTTTGTTAAAGCTCTGCCCAAGAGGCATACTATGTTCTGATTGTTCGGATCCCTATTCAAAATCCACTAACAGACAGCTCTGTGATTTGGGGCAAGAGATCTAACCAGTCTAAACCTATGTCCTCTTCTGGAAAAGAGTGATGGCAAAGTACATACCTCCCAGGGCAGATGCAATTTTACTGAAATAATCCCTTCAGAGCATTGGACACAATACCTGTCACATAGGAAGTGCTTAAGCAATGGAAACTGAACTGTATCCTCTCCATGGAGCACTTTCTATCCTCACGTTAACCTCTTCCCCTCAAGTGACCTCATAGTGCATTGCTGTTAGAAAGCTCTTACTGAATTGTGTTCTCTAGTCCAGTGACTTGCATATATACCTGGCTTCTGTGTCACTGAGAATTTGCAGAGCTCCTATTAATGCAGACACTATGTTAGATCCTCAAAATACAGTGTGTACAAATACAGGTGTGGTATTCCTGCTTACCTTCCACCTGGAGAAGACAGATAATGAAAAAGTTAATAGATAAGTGTCATATTATGACATGATGATAAGGGCTAGGAAGGAAATAAAAGAGGTGATATGATAGTTACTGTTTTGTGTGTTTGGAGCTACATTACTAAGAGTAGAGTGAGACCACACTATCACTTTAGTGTCTCTTGAGGCTCCCTAACTGTCCCTGTCTGAGGTTCTAGGCATTCTATAAAAAGCTGCTGAAGCTATACTTTCTAGTTTAGGGAACTTCTTGGGAAACTGCTTCCTCTCTCTCACTGAAATTCATTTGCTCTTACCAGATTAAACCCATTTTCTCCTTCTATCTGATCACTCATTGTCTCTTCCATTCTATTCAGATTGAGGTTACTGTCTGCCTGGCATCGATTTCAGGTTCATCCCAAGACAGTATCACTAGCTTAGAGCCTTCTTTATGATGCCATGTACTATAGCTGGATAGCAGGAGCCCAGAGCCAGGACATCTGTTCTCTGCCCTGTCTCCATGCTTGGTGTTCCTCCTTGCCAGGGACAGAAAAGCAGATAAGGAATCCCTGAAGGGTAAGTTCTAATTATCTCCCCAAAGAAAAGAACTTGGGTAGAGAGACTCAACAACAGTACCAGCTGTCATTGCTGATTTTTACTTTAGAGATTGAAAGGGATTCACACTTGTCCTTACAATAAAGTAAAAGAAAACTTTCCCTTAGATAAATCATTCCACAGCCTTCTTTATCACAAGCTGCATAGATTTTGGTTTCTAGTACAGTTATCATATCAAGAGCTCTTTTCAGAACCTCTCCTGAGACTCAGAGCCAAAGATGAATGCTGATGACAATGGGAGACTATACATGTTTTAACATGCTGATTCTTTCTGTCCACCTATCCGTTGTCAGTTCATCTGCCCATCTCTCTCTCTCTCTCTCTCTCTCTCCTGTCTCTCCTCTCTCTCTCTCTCTCTCTCTCTCTCTCTCTCTCTCTCTCTCAAGATAACATTCCTTATCCATTCACTTTTCTGGAAAATACCTGTATCTAAACCTAAGAAGACTAAGGTGGAATTGGATGGCTTAGCTCAATCTGTGGACTTGACTCCACATTGGCTCTATGATCTGTCTACGGGAAAGTCACAGAAGCATTTGGGCTTCTAAATAACTAGAGTCATTGAAAACGGATCCAGTCATTGTGTGGCTAACCCTGAGAATGCTGATTTGATATTTCTGTTTGGGCTATGTGTCAGTGCTGTCTAAAGAAGCAGACATAGTGACTCCTCCTCGTGTCGAGAAAAGCAACTAATCCCCTCATCTTGTATTTTGCAAATATCTAGTATTACTCTGCTTGTTCCCAAAGCACAAGCTTCATGAATTAATGCCTCCTTTGACAGTTAAATATTCAAAACTCATTTGCTTAAACTAAGTGGTAAAGAAAATAATTTTAAAGATGGGTGGTGGAAGGGGTTGCTGAGTTATATTGAAAGCATTTGATTAAATAGATTTGAGAGCCACAGCTAAATTAATAAAAACTGGCACACTTCACCCACTTTTCTTTCTTATTTTTCAGACATGAAAATTGCTCAGACTTCAAGTCTAGTCTGTGTGAAAGCATTAAGTGTTTCAGAAATCAACATGTTCTTATCAATCTTTTGTGCTCAGGGGGAAAAGAAAGCCAACTTGTGACATTATTTCCTTATATTCTAGAAACCTGATAATACCTTATTGTACACTGGGAGTATAAGCAGGTTTCATTGTAAAGAGGTTCTTGTGACAAGATCTGTGAAGAACATTATGTTATTAACTTAGACGTCTGCACTTAGCAACATAGCTTTTTCAAGACAATTTTTGTTGGTCTACAGGTGGTTATTTAAGACAATCAATTTACATAGAACAATTTATTCTTTTTTCATGCTGTTAAAGCAAATTGGTATGTAATTAGATTTATATACTGAATAATCTCATTTGCATATCCAATTAATTCTTCCTATTTTAATTTGCTAGGGTTGAATTCACATTAGTAGTAAAAATAACACTTAAATTATCAAGGATTCAAGTTTTCCTTTGCTGTAATTTGTTCAAGATGTTCCATTTAAAAATTGGTCCCCAGCATTCTTTTCAAAATCTATTGGGGATATATGAAAGACTTTACTTAAAAATGCCCTTAGCCAAAAATCACAAACTTGAGGCTTGCCCGTTGTTCCTGATGTACAGAGTAATGGATGGTATAAAGTCACTTCCTGCCTCATTACACAAAATTTTTCAAAAGAAGGGAAAGTCAGTTTCCAGGTTTTTATCTTCTAACCTATTTTCACATTTCAGAGTATGTTTAAACACAAAAACACATACATACAAAAATGCTGCATCTTCCTAAATAATTTATACTTATTCTTCAGTCGTATCACTTCATCTATTGTGGCTTATTACTAAAATAGAAAATGTGTGGTATTGGGATTAAAACACATCAGGGCTTAATACTTGTTTCTCCTTTTGCTGATTGATTTGGGCATCTGATTTTATCTGAGAGTTATTGTCCTCATCTGTAAGAGAGTCATGTGTAATGTGCCTTTTAGAATATGGTGTAACATATGAAAGTATCTGCTAGTATTGCAATAGAAGATCCTCAGTATGCAGCTGTATCCGGTCTGTACTAAAGATATGTTCACTTTCTAAGGCTCAATAATATTTTTCTTAAGCTCAGTGAACATTTATTATGATGATTCTCATTGCCAGACACTTTAAGTCAAATGCTGGCTGAGCATTTTGAGTTACTTAGTCTTGCTATGCCTCAGTTTCTTCATTTGTAAATTAGAAATAATAAAAGAATTGTGATTATGAGGGGTCAATACATGTTAAACTCTTGGAATATTTCCTAGCACAGGTAAAGCAGTCAATAAATGTTAACCATTGCTGTCACTGTTACCATCTTGAAAGAATAAGCACACATATCAGAGGGTTGTTTTTATCCTTATCTATTACCAAATGTATTGGTTTACTAAGGCTGCCATAAGAAAGTACTGCACATTGGATAGCTTACACAGCAGAAATTTATTGTCTGGGATTCCTCCGTGGCTCAGCAGTTAAGCATCTGCCTTCTGGCTCAGGGCGTGATCCTGGAGTCCCAGGATCAAGTCCCACATTGGGCTCCCTGCATGGAGCCTGCTTCTGTCTCTGCCTCTGCCTATCTCTGTCTGTCTGTCTGTCTGTCTGTCTCTCTCTCTCTCTTTCATGAATAAATAAATACTTTTTTTAAAAGATTTTATTTATTTATTCATGAGAGGCAGAGAGAGAGAGAGGCAGAGACACAGGCAGAGGGAGAAGCAGGCTCCATGCAGGGAGCCCAATGTGGGATTCGATCCTGAGACTCCAGGATCACGCCCTGGGCCGAAGTCAGGCACTAAACCGCTGAGCCACCCAGGGATCCCAAATAAATAAAATTTTTTAAAAAAGAAATTGTCTTAGTTATGGAGAATAAAGTCCAGGATCGAATGTTGGCAGATTTTGGTTTCTGCCAAGGCCTATTTCCTTGGCTTGCAAAGAGCTGCCTTCTTGCTGCCTACAGGCATTTTCTTCTGTGTGTGTCCAAATTTCTTCCCCCTAAAATGACATCCGTTAAATCGGATTAGGACCTATATTTTAATTTAATCACCTCTTTGAAGGCCCTGTCTCCAAATTTCTCACAGTCTGAGATTATGGGGGTGATACTTCCCATCCTTTGAATTTGAGGGAACATAATCCAGTCCATAATACCAACATTGATCTTTCTTTATGTGTGGGAGATATCCTGAAGCTCTGCCTTCAGAACGTATACCAGAATGTAAGCATACCTATTTTTGTGAAGTATTTAAAAAGCATATGTAATCTCTGCCTTATCTAAAAAAAATTCTGCCCTGTTTCTGTGGTTACAGTCATTCTTTCAAAGCCACAAGTTTATTTATTCCCCTCTGATCCTTCACCTGTGTGTGTGACAAACTCAGGTAGTAGAAAGATCATAACATTTATGATCCAGAGACCTAGGTTCACATGCAGATTTGCTATTTATTATACACAAAAACATATTATACAAATATATATACACAGGAATTATGTAAACTCAGGCAAGTCATTTCACCTCTGTGAGACTTTGTTTCAGTCCTCACTGAGTATATATAGCAACTACAAAGCAAATGCTCTAAAGATTTTTTTTTTTTTTTTTTTTTGGTCAAAATACCGCTTTCCCTTTGAACCACCATCTACATGGTTATTTTAATGTCATTTACACTATTTGGAATGCCTGTATCCTGTAACTCTGTGTGTAACTTTCAAATAACCTACAGACATTTGAAAAACTGTACCAGTTTCTTCATTTCAATTTGGAAGATGAGCAACTTTTTTTTTTTTTTATAAGTAAGACTAGAGGGGCTTAGAATTCTGTAAGTTGGAGTGATCTTAAACAACATCTAACTCATTCATGGTCCTATTATTAGACCCTTTACATCAGAAAAGAAACATACCAGAATCTTTTATTGACAGATAATGACTGACCAAGTATATAAAATCAAGGAAACCACTTCTGCTTTTCTTTTGTTGTCGCTTCCCATCCGCCAGGAAAAGGATTCAAGAGTGGCCACAATAGCCTATACAACTGTTCCACACTTTGGCACCTCCCCCTCTTTATCCCATCTTAGAGCCTCATCTTACAGTGAGGGAATAGGCAGAGGGAAAATAATTTCTTAGGATTCTATCTGATTCCTTATTTTCTCTATGATCCCTTTGTATCTTTAATCCATGGGTTTCTTTAATGCCTTTAAAATACTTTCTAAAATACTACTACTACTCCTAAGCTCCCTGTGTCAGCCTTCCCATTCTGTCAGATTCATGTAGACTTACCCTTCTTACCTTTCCAAGAAAAGACCTCCTACTCTACAATATTGTGAATATTACGCTGAAAGGAAAACTCTCTCTCCTTGGTTAGATAATGTTATCAGAGCCACCACAAAAAATGGGAGCAGAAAAGAGAAAAACTTCACCCAATGATATATTTATTCACAAAGCAAATATTTTATATGTGCCTGTACTAATTTCCAAGAATTGTATCTAAAAAGGCAGTTCATTCCCTATGGATCTGCTAATCAAAACAGATGCTCCCCACCCTGCCCTCCACACTGAAATATGCTAAGTGCTGGACAGAAAATGAGCCCTGACAGCAATGCAACTACAATGGGACACAGCATCAAACCCAAATCCAACACCTACTGGGACCATGGTAGGATGTAAAATGGAGTGAAAATATGGACTTCACAGAGGATGTGCTACTATTTATAGACACAGGAGACTTAACAAAGAAACCTGGGAGGGGCTCAAAGGGTAAAGGGACATGCCCAACCACTTTGAAACAAGGAACTAGCTGTACTTGGTTCCAAGGGAAACCACATCTCAGTATGGTAGGTAGTTTTCCATATGTAGACATATTTATTATGATGGAATGTGTTGTCTGTCAAAGTATGCTTCCCAATCACACTTGGGTTATTGTTTAAAACATTTATTATTGCTCTTCTCTTACAGAATTTTCTTCATGCTTTGTGTTTTATTCCTCTGAATATTTAAACTATTGGTAAATCCTTGCCCTTTGGAGTTGTATTTCATTTTTGGCAACCGCTAGCTTTCTATTTTTAGAAGCTTATTCAGAGCCAAGTCACAGTAAACATCAGTGATCAAGCTGGGTAACACTGTTTTTGGTCAGAAAATGAATTGTGACTGTAAATTAGTAAGGCTAATTTTCTTACATGGCTTATAAATCAGTTCTCTGTATGGTTTAAAAGAGGAGTATGAAAACTCACATGAGATAATATATATGAAAACCTTTTTTATTGTAAGTTAGTCTATAAAATTAAGACCTTATTTTATTTGTATTAATTATTAAATTATATTTCAACACACTGCTTTAAAATTAAATAAATATGTTCAATTAACATTTTAACTGCTAAATTAGTTTATTTAAAATTGTTCATTTGGTGGTTTCTACCATCTACTCTGTAAATTGAGTTCATTTCAATTTCAGATCTTGAATTTATAGGAAATGTGTTAAGAGTATTGTCAAATGAGGGACGCCTAGGTGGCTCAGTTGGTTGTGTGTCCGCTCTTGATTTTGGCTCAGGTCATGATCTCAGGATTGTGGAACTGAGCCTGTTCTATGCCCTGTGCTCAGCAGAGAGTCTGCTTGAGGATTTTCTTCCTCTGCCCCTCCTCCACATGTGCACGAGTGGGTGTGCTCTCTCTCTCTCTCTCTCTCTCTCTCAAATAAATAATAAATAAATCTTTTTTTTAAAAAAATGGTATTGTCAAATGAGGAAACTGAGGCTTAGAAAAGAGAAATAAATAACTTAAGTAAGGTCCCAAGAGTAGTAACTGATGGACCAGAGAATATAGTTTAAATTTCCTGACCCCAAGTCCACTAGTTTTTGTTCCTTCCATTCATGTAGATCAAATGATTTAACCTAAAATGCCCTTTCTCTTATTTTCTCTCCCAAAACTCTTCCTTTAACCTCCATTAGTCTACACCAATATTCCCTCAGTTACTAGTTTAAATTGATGCCCATATTGGGCACTAGATAAATGAATTTCTAAATGTTAGCAGTTTCCCCTTTTGTAAAAATCAGCTGACCACTTCTCTGTGCCAAACCTAGAGTGTGTTTTTGATTGAGTTATGAGTGGCTATGTAGGGTCAATAGCAGTTGCAAAACAAGTTTGACAGTATAGATACTATAGAAAAGCTGAGTTTGGTTGTTGTTTTATTGTTGTTTATTTTTTTTTTTTTTTTGCTTTGTTTCCTTTTGTTGTCCTTGGTAGATAAAACTAACCTGATCATCAGACTTAATATTTGCTAAGTTCCCCAAGGCCTTATTTTCCTTCCTGAAAGCAATTAATTGCTGAATTTCTACTTACGGGTTGAGCTTTACCTACTCCCTCTGCCCCAAAGGTGAGCTACAGGAGTTCAAGAGGGATCTGGAAAGGCCATTGAAAAAAGAGTTCTTCACTGCCTTGGCAATCAGTTTGGTTGCCATTGCCAACCTCCTTGTTATTTGTAGAGGATGTTGTCTAAGAAAACCCCCTCACGGTTTAAAGCCTCTTAAAAGTATACAGATTGCAAGGCCCCAGAAGGAAATTTTAGTTATTGTGCTACTTTCTATATTATACTGTTTATAATCATGTTGTGGAAAGACCATAAAATTGTGGGTTTAAGTATATGCTATATACTTCATACATTACTTTTCCATTAAAAGTGCCATGAGTCACTATAGTACGTACACTGTGTTAAGGGGACACGTGTTTTCAGGAGATGGCTCTTTTAACAATTATTTTTATTTTGTCAAGGTACACAGATATCTTTGTCCTTTATTTGTTTTAAATCCCAAAGTCGAATCTGTTGATAGAAAACATGAAGTGAAGCAAAAGGTTCTGTTTGTGGAAATAGAAAGGAGTATGTACCTGAGGGGCAGCATGTTTTTTGCTTGTTAGTTCTTTTGCTACAATTTTGTTTTTGTTTTTAGTGCCCCAGGGTAGCAAATTGGCAGGTGTAAATAAGGTTCTAGCTAGTATCATAGTGTATTTACAATTAGTTATCATGGGTTAAAACATATGTGGTGTATAGGGAATTAGGTGTACAATTTCTGTGTAGAATAATGGAAGGTTGTCTAATTTCAAACATAGCTTGAATATACTTCTTCAGCCTAATGTTGCAATAATTCTCAGCAACTTTTATGAAGTAGATACAAATGGATTTTTAGAGATCTTTTTGTTTGTGTCTTATTTTATACTTGTATAAAGTTTGAAATTTTAAATATTAAAAAATTGTGTGGTTTAAATAACAGGATATATTACTTTCTCCTCCATATGTTTTTCCACCTTACATCTCCCTTTTCCAAACGCATTAATGAGGCCAGCTCAAGGGTATTAAATCTAAGAATGAACAAAAAAGATGTTATTCTTTCTCAGTTAAAGCATTCAGCCCTCCCTTGCAATAGGTATTTGACAAATGGATTTTTTGTTTAGGAAAGAGAACAAATGTTTGGGAAAAGTGTTGACGTTTTATTATATGCTGTTTATTTGCCACTCCTCCCCAAAAAAATCATTTCTAGTCCAAGTAAGTTTAGGTAAGAGACCTGGATTTAACTTTGTAAGAATAAAAAAAAAATCTTCAGTCCTTTCTGGAAGGTATGGGTCACAGGTCTTTGCTTCTCCTATTATCTACCTCATAGAGCCAGGTATTATGCCCCAGTTAATGCTGAGGAAGAATTTGACCTATTCACATCTTTACATACAACCTACATTCTGGCACATATAGAGTTTTGTGACTCAGAGTAACAGCTTCACCCTAAAATTCAGATGGCTTTAAAAAAAAGAAAAAACTTCCCTAAATAATTATTTTGGATTAAATCTATAGTCTCCAGAGGTGTAAAGTTGTAATGATCACTTTTTCTCTAAAATGTCACAACCTCTAAATGACATAAATCCTGAAATTTCAAGGTATTTAGAAAAGTTTTGTTGTATTACTCCTCCCTCCAGTGTGACACAGAATCTTAATGAGAATCCCACCATGCCTTTTGAATCATTAACTCTGAAGAGAGTTCAGGAATGTAAGGCTTGGGAGATTCATAGCTGTAACTGCAAAGAGAAATCTTGTCTGCTCAAGAATGTGTGTGCATCACCCAGTGTGTGTGTGCCTGGCTTTCTATTTTTAACATTTTTAATGACAAGCTGTGTCTTTGGTTCTGTATGCCCTTCACCTTTCTCAGAATGAGATTGATAGTGAAAATTTTTCAACTGTTCGCATAAAAGTTGAATTAAGGGTCTTGATTTCACTTTAAAGTACTACAGCATTACCTCATATTCATGTGGTAGCCTCCCCTGTTTCTGTTTCTTGTTCTTTCTGTATTCTGACATGTAGGGCAGTTCAGTAAAAGTATAACACCACATTGAGATGCCGGGCTTCTCTATACAGACAGGAAAATAAGTCTAAAGAACTGAAACAGAGGATTGCACACTGCCAGACCAATTTGAAGTGATGGAATGTGAATATTTTGACACGTAATAGCCTAGTACCTCTTTGCCAGAGGATGCTAACAAAATGAATATGCAAATCATCATAGTGTTACCAAGTTTCTTTTGACTCTTGTTTTCAGGGCAAGTCCATTTGGGTTGTTAACTTTCAAATATTTGAAGGACTGTCACATGGAGGAGGAAACTGACTTGTTTGCAGTAGCTTGAGATCTTGGACACATCTAAAACTAAGGCACATTCTACTTCAGATTTAGGATTTGCTTTCTCATAATTTGAGATATCTAACCAATAGAATGGGTTTTCTGAAATGAAGAAGAGAGTGTTTGAATGCGATGAGGATGTTGGGATTGTGCAGGAATTATCTGAATTATCTGGCAAAAATGTTGAAGAGTGTAACAAGCATTCTGTGGAATTTTAAAAGCAGAGTAATTATGATTTAAGCCATAAGAAAGGGCAGATAGCCTCTCATTTCACTTGGTGATAATAGATGAAGATACACAAATATCTCAAGACAGAAAAATGTCCAAGGAATTGAAGAGAATTACAAATGCATGTGAAAAGTAACCTAAGGATAATACTGTTTTTCTGGTACAAAAAGTAGTGTGACGTAAACTCAGATTGGATTGCCCAGAAGTGTCATCAGATTCCTTGTGTACTTCTGTCTTCAGAGTCTGTTTTACTAGTTGTCATCAAGGGTTTGTTATTAGGACTGATTAAAATTCAGCTTCTTCCAAGTCCCCAAATTCCATGAAGACAGCAGCTATGTCTGTTCCCTCTTCGCATCCCCAGAGTCTAGAACAGTGCCTGGAACATAATAAGGACTAAGTAAATATTTGTTGGATAAATAAATGAATGGATACATTTTGAAAATTTTAATGTGACAATGACTTATCGGTAAAACAAGTCTCAAAAGGGAAGTCTAATTAGTGTTTTTGATTTATGTGCTTGCCAGTCATCACTGAGTATATATAACAATTGTAAATTGCAAATACTCTATAGATTTTTTCTCTATCAAAATACTACTTTGTCAGGATGCCGGGGTGGCTCAGCGGTTAAAGCGTCTGCCTTCGGCTCAGAGCATGATCCTGGAGTCCCGTGATCAAGTCCCACATTGGGCTCCCTGCATGGAGCCTGCTTCTCCCTCTGCCTGTGTCTCTGCCTCTCTCTCTCTCTCTGTGTGTCTCTCATGAATAAATAAATAAAATATTTTAAAAAATACTACCTTGTCTTTAGAACCATCATCAGCAAGTTATTTTAATATCATTTACACTATTTTGAAATGCACCCATCCTGTGATCCTTTCAAACAACCTACAGATATTTGAAAAATTCTATCAGTTTCTTCATTCAATTTGGAAGATGTGGCTAGAGGAGCAGTAACTGGAACTCAGTGGGGATATAAAGACACAAATGTGGATAGGAATTCAAGTATTCTACTCATGCCTTACCAGCTATCTTCCTTTCTCTGCAGTAGAAGAACTGCCAGTTTTAAGTAAGTGGTTTTCCTCACAGTTCAGGAGAATGGCTCATTGGGAGTTCTGGTCAGTACTTTCAAATTCAAATAAGCAAGCTCTTTGAAAGAAATACATAATGAAAAAAAAAAATACATAATGAAAAATAATTTAAGATTACAGTGGTCATCTGATGTGATCTGGAACCATTCACCTACTCCTACATGGCAATAAAAATAAATTATATAATGGGACAGCCAACTGTTACAGCTTGGAAAACTGCTAAAGACTAAAAATAACTATATAGGTTAATACCATGAAGTTCTTAACCAGACAGGCATATTTTTCCAATTCTGGGGTCAGAAAGTATCTGTAAACATTACTGCATGTCAAAAAACCAAGTGAAAATGACCTCTAGCTTTGAGGCACTTATTGAGAACCTATTTTAAATTGAATACACAAGCCAAGATAATACAGGCTGTTTGATAAGAAACATTAGAGAAATCTATAACATGAGGCTTTTTATTATAGGTTTATTACATCAATCTCTCCAGTGGGTAATGGAACTTGTAAATATACTCTTATGTAGGAGTCTCCTTGCGGGCATTTTATTCATGCTGAAGTAAGCACAGCAGACTTATTTGCTGTCAGGGTACATTGAATGTAAGATTAGTATTTATTTTGGTTCTAAGGAGGTTTTGCTTTTGTGAATTGAAAGTTGGATCAGCTGCACGGAAACAAGATGGGACTGCAGGGAGCACAGGAAGTAAATTAGTTTTTTGTAAATATGCATTCTGTAAACCAAAGTATTTAGTTAGCATGGGACGCGTACGTGTGGTTTCTCAGATGGGTGAGTCATGCATCAGATGTGTATGTTTATGGCTCTGTGGTTTGGATAGAGAGAGAGATTCAAAATAATATGGTATAGCCACTGTTTTCCAGTACAAAGAGTTCTAGGATAAAAAAAATTATTATTTAAAAAAGTAATAATAAAGTATTTTTACAAGAAAAATTCTTAACCTCTTTTTGACCAGACTTTATTAAAATTACAGGGGAACATGTGAATAAATAAAACCCTAATGGGTCATCCAGCTACATTTAATTTCCATAAAATGGGTAAATAACATTAACAAATTATTCCAACCTGTCCTGACACTCAAGCGGAGTTTATCAGATGTAACTTAAGCCATGAGAATGACTTGCTGTAGAAATGATCCAAGCAGTAAATAGCTGTCTGTGACTTATTACTCATATAGTAGGGGCCAGATATGGTGCTAAGTGACCTACTTTACTGCATTTAATACTATTTAATATTTTAATCAGGTAATTTAATATTTGTATCAGGTGATTATGAAAACAGGTACTACTGATACTCTCATTTTACCAAGGAGGAAAAGTAAAGCTCAGAGAAGTAAAACAACTTACTGAAGTTCACACAAATAAAGTCGATTCCACCTGTCTCTGTTGTGACATGATATGCATTGTGTCCTATATTCTTACAATAAAGTAAGTTAGAGAAAAGAAAATATTAAAATCATAAGGGACAGAAATAGGTTTATGGCACTGTACTGTATTTCTTAAAGACCTGTGTATAAGTGGACCCACACAGTTCAAACTCATGTTGTTCAAGGCTGAACTGTTCAGTGATAACAAGCAGAATATCTTTATTAGAAAAATAACACTTTATTGCAGAACAAAATATCATCAAAACTTCCTTAGAACAGAGTAAATCTATAGTATCTTGCAGGCAAACACCCTAGTCTGCTATGAGGTTTCTGTTCTCTCATCTACCAGGATGATTAGTGAATTGTAATACCTCTTATGTTAATGTTCAAATTAATGTCCCTTAATTATTACTTACTTTTTCACCCATTTGATTTGGCTTCCCAAATATAAGATGATCAGCCAGAGACCAATGGCTTATTCTTTTTTCTTTATCTTTTAAGACGTTTCATACTCTCTGCTATATATTTGACATGCACAAGTATTCATGTGATTGTTTTCCTCTTATACAGCAATGGCTTGAAGTCATCCTCAATGAACATGATCTTTTTGAGAGATATTATATTAAATATGACAACATGTGAACTTCTCAAAATGTTGCTTTTGTTCCTGTGTGTAGAACTGGAAACCTCATCAAGAAATGTTTAAACAACTTCATTTTCTCAGCTACACCTTGACATGAAATCCTATTTGTGTTTATATTTTATTGGCTTTTAAAATAGTGTGACAGTTTGCTACAAAATCACTGGGCTTTGGCAAATCTCTATCCTTGTGGCTAGAGAAATTTACATTTCTTCCCAAGCTACTCTGTGAGCAGTCTATGTAAGGAGTGACCTCAGTTCAGTTGAAAGCATCCAACATCCTGAAAACTGTAAAGCCACAGCACTTATGGATTTTCCAAAGTCTAAGAGATGCTTTATAAATGATGATAAAACTACAGTAGTATACTCGAACACTTTTAAAAAGAAATACAGTTATAAGTCTGCAAGGGCTTATTTAAGAAGGATCTACTAATGTTGGGGACGTTGGATTCAGCCACACTGTTACATGAAGCAGGTATTTCATGTGTGAGGAGATAAAGCAGCAAACTGTATAAAATAAACAGCATGTGTTCACCTTAGATAGCCAGGACGTTTTACTTTGAATACATTTGCTTTCTGCAAATGAGCACACCGCTTTTAAGAATCCTAAGACTATATTGTGTTAGACAAGTTCTGTATTTGGTCTGTTTCAGGCCTGTTTTAACCTTGTCAATAATTGGTGTATGCCCAGGCAATTAAAACTACAGTATCTAGCAAATTAGGAAGGTGAATTTCAAACCCCAAAGTCATTGGAAATTCCAAGGTCAAATTGAAATGATATTGAATTATCTTCTTTGGGGGATTATTTCTGCTTCTATTTTGTCATCACTAGTGATGACAATCTAGACTTCATTGGCGCTTTTTAGCATCTTCAAAAGCATGACTTACCCAAGGCCAGAATGACAGGTATAAGACTGAAGTTAAACAAGACTGAAGCTCAGCATGTCAGAGCAGAAGTAGAAATCAGAAGCAATTTAATCCTACCCTTTGCTTTTGAAAGACAAGGGAATTGAATCCCTGAGGTCAGGTGACTTTCCCAAGATCACCACAAGGAGGCTTGCTATCAGTGCTCTTTCTGTTAATAACTACAGTAAGGAACATTTACTGAACATTTACCTGTGCTGACCACTCTACCAAGTTCTTTACATATTTTGATTTTTAGAGCTGAAGGCACTGAGATGTAGGGCAGTTAAGTAAGATTCCTACTGTATCATATTGACTACAAAAATATTTCTCTTTAGACGAACTAATAGCTACATTCTTTTCAGCTCATTCTTAGCCAGACTAAGACAACAAAAGAAATGCACTAAACATGATTTATTTTATTCTCACATCTCTAGTTCTTGTTCTGAATGTGTGCTCATGGCAGAGAAATATCCCAAGGCTAGGCAACCCCAAATGAAGAGAACCTCTGGCATGAATATTCCAGAAACTCATCAGCCCCTGAATATTTAAGTTGACTGTGTGAGTTATGCATCTAGGACTAAGATAAACATTTCAGAATTTCTATGTAAGATTTTGCAATATTTATATTAGTCAAGATCAGCTTTTTTTTTTTCCAAAATATGCTTTGTGGATTACTTGCCTCTCAAGATGTTCTATAAGAAAAAAATCCTGTGATCAAATAATTTTTGGAAAAAAACTACCATCATGATGATGCTTATTACTATATAGAAGTTTTCAGAATGCCTGCAATAAAGAAACATGTTTTTTCGTTTAACCTAGCATTTCCCAAATTTAGATAAACACAAATAAATATTCCCCAAACACACACACATGTGCGTGTGCGCGTACACGCAAGATTTGTTATAGAATACCTAGTGTTCCTACAGACAGGAAAAGATATGTGAAGAGAACTTTATTCAAGAAGTACTTAACAAGTACATATATAGTGGATATTTTGGATGTGCCAGTCCATGACTCCATGGAGTGCATGACATAGTGAAGGAGATGGGCTTCCCAATTATTGTTACTATACAGTTTGGCAAGTAGTGTGATGCATAAAAGGAGGGACATGGAAGTAGACATTAATACCTTGCCAATCACTTGGTTTTTGAAGAGTAGTGCTGACTGCTATATTGGACTATCCCTGAAATCTGAGACATAATATTTTAGAAATGTAGTTCTCACTCATGTAAGATTCAGTGGAGGAGAGTGGCAGGAACAGTTATGACTCTGTGTAGTTATTTAGGGACCCAGACTAATCTTCAACAGGGGACTTACAAGAACATCAACATTCAGCCACTGGACAAGAAAAAAAAAGAGTCATTATTCAAGAGACTTTTATGATCTAAACCTGAAAGGATACTTCACTTCCACCCATGGGCTAAAGGCTGTAATTCATTCCTAGGCTACACTTAATTGCAGAGATTCATGGTCTAGTTCTGGATCCAGGAAGAAGAAAAAAGTGTTTAGTAAGCAGATAACTAGTCTCTAATTCAATGGACAATATGAAATTAGGCAATAGAAGAAGAGGAATTGAATCTCAGGCAAAGGAAATAAACTATCCAATGACATAAAGGGCAAGCTATCATGGCACTATTCATAAACACTGAATATCTGATATGACTAGAGTCGAGGTCACCTGTGAAAGAGCAGAGCAAGATTGATTAGACAAACAGAGAGGTAGGACCATGCAAGCTTCTTATCCTATGCTTAAGGAACTTCGATTTTATTTCTTTAATGTTGGTGACTTATTGAAGAATCTAATAAGTGTTATACTAGAATCCAGAAAATGAGTTAAGAGATGAAGTCTGTAGAATAAGAATAAATGGTGAGCTCTAACAAGTAATTAGTGGCCAGGATTTGAGAAATAGCTGTAGGTAAAATATATATGACATGAGGGAATCCACTTAATGTGAAAAGTGAGAAAGAAAAAGCAAGAGTCAAGATATTTAGCGATGTATGCTAAAGTAGTTAGATATTTGTAAAGATAGTAAGTAGCAAGAAAAGGTAAGAGGTAGGAAGGAAACTATATGGATCTAAAGACCTAGCAAGGAGGTCTTTAAACATTGAGATTTGAGGCTCATCAGCGAGTAGGACTCACTGAGTCATACAGAATGAATGCAATCACAAAGAGAAAGTAAAGGCATGGGCAGCTCTGGTGGCTCAGTGGTTTAGTGCCACCTTCAGCCCAGGGTGTGATCCTGGAGACCCAGGATCGAGTCCCACATCAGGCTCCCTACATGGGGCCTGCTTCTCCCTCTGCCTGTGTCTCTCCCTCTGTGTGTGTGTGTGTCTCTCATGAATAAATAAATAAAATCTTAAAAAAATATTTAAAAAAGTAAAGGCATGCAGAAGGCATATTGACAAATATGCAAGCTAGAATTTAGAGGAGTGGAAAAAATTTGTCCATGGAAAGATTAAAATGATAACAGAGAACCAAGAAAAGAAAAAATTTGTGAACGGAAGGTAGGAAACAATACAAATGACTCATCAGCTAGTAAATGCATTAATAAAATGTAGTAGATGCAGAGAAAGCATTTGACAAAATACAGCATCCATTTCTGATCAAAACTCTTCAGAGTGTAGAAATAGAGGGAACATTCCTCAACATCTTAAAAGCCATCTACGAAAAGCCCACAGCAAATATCATTCTCAATGGGGAAGCACTGGGAGCCTTTCCCCTAAGATCAGGAACAAGACAGGGATGTCCACTCTCACCACTGCTGTTCAACATAGTACTGGAAGTCCTAGCCTCAGCAATCAGACAATAAAAAGACATTAAAGGCATTCAAAGGCAAATCAAACTCTCCCTCTTCGCCGATGACATGATACTCTACATAGAAAACCCAAAAGTCTCCACCCCAAGATTGCTAGAACTCATACAGCAATTTGGCAGCGTGGCAGGATACAAAATCAATGCCCAGAAATCAGTGGCATTTCTATACACTAACAATGAGACTGAAGAAAGAGAAATTAAGGAGTCAATCCCATTTACAATTGCACCCAAAAGCATAAGATACTTAGGAATAAACCTAACCAAAGAGGTAAAGGATCTATACCCTCAAAACTATAGAACACTTCTGAAAGAAATTGAGGAAGACACAAAGAGATGGAAAAATATTCCATGCTCATGGATTGGCAGAATTAATATTGTGAAAATGTCAATGTTACCCAGGGCAATATACACGTTTAATGCAATCCCTATCAAAATACCATGGACTTTCTTCAGAGAGTTAGAACAAATTATTTTAAGATTTGTGTGGAATCAGAAAAGACACCGAATAGCCAGGGGAATTTTAAAAAAAGAAAACCATAGCTGGGGGCATCACAATGCCAGATTTCAGGTTGTGCTACAAAGCTGTGGGCATCAAGACAGTGTGGTACTGGCACAAAAACAGACACATAGATCAATGGAACAGAATAGAGAACCCAGAAGTGGACTCTCAACTTTATGGTCAACTAATATTCAATAAAGGAGGAAAGACTATCCATTGGAAGAAAGACAGTCTCTTCAATAAATGGTGTTGGGAAAATTGGACATCCACATGCAGAACAACGAAACTAGACCACTCTCTTTCACCATTCACAAAGATAAACTCAAAATGGATGAAAGATCTAAATGTGAGACAAGAGTCCATCAAAATACTAGAGGAAAAAAAAAAAAAACAAATAACAAAATCCTAGAGGAGAACACAGGCAACACCCTTTTTGAACTTGGCCACAGTAACTTCTTGCAAGATACATCCACGAAGGCAAAAGAAACAAAAGCAAAAATGAACTATTGGGACTTCATCAAGATAAGAAGCTTTTGCACAGCAAAGGATACAGTCAACAAAACTAAAAGACAACCTACAGAATGGGAGAAGATATTTGCAAATGACGTATCAGATAAAGGGCTAGTTTCCAAGATCTATAAAGAACTTATTAAACTCAGCACCAAAGAAACAAGCAATCCAATCATGAAATGGGCAAAAGACATGAAGAGAAATCTCACAGAGGAAGACATAGACATGGCCAACATGCACATGAGAAAATGCTCCGCATCACTTGCCATCAGGGAAATACAAATCAAAACCACAATGAGATACCACCTCACACCAGTGAGAATGGGGAAAATTAACAAGGCAGGAAACCACAAATGTTGGAGAGGATGCGGAGAAAAGGGAACCCTCTTACACTGTTGGTGGGAATGTGAACTGGCGCAGCCACTCTGGAAAACTGTGGAGGTTCCTCAAAGAGTTAAAAATAGACCTGCCCTACGACCCAGCAATTACACTGCTGGGGATTTACCCCTAAGATACAGATGCAGTGAAATGACAGGACACCTGCAACCCAATGTTTATAGCAGCAATGGCCACAATAGCCAAAGTGTGGAAGGAGCCTCGTTGTCCATTGAAAGATGAATGGATAAAGAAGATGTAGTTTATGTATACAATGGAATATTACTCAGCCATTAGAAATGACAAATACCCCCCATTTGCTTCGACGTGGCTGAAACTGGAGGGTATTATGCTGAGTGAAGTAAGTCAATCGGAGAAAGACAAACATTATATGTTCTCATTAATTTGGGGAATATAAATAATAGTGAAAGGGAATATAAGGGAGGGGAGAAGAAATTTGTGGGAAATATCAGAAAGGGAGACAGAACATAAAGACTCCTAACTCTGGGAAACGAACTAGGGGTGGTAGAAAGGGAGGAGGGCGGGGGGTGGGAGTGAATGGGTGACAGGCACTGTTGGTTATTCTGTATGTTGGTAAATTGAACACCAATAAAAAATAAATTTAAAAAAATGTAGTATATCTATACAATATCATCAGACAAAAAAAAAGAATAAAGTGGTACCTGGCTGGCTCAGTCAGTAGAGTATATGAGTCTTGATCTCATTGTCTTAAGTTCAAGCCCCACAGAAGGACATAGAGCCTACTTAAAAAAAAAAAAAAAAAAAAAAAAAAGGAATAAAGTGCATCACAGATGAAACTTGAAAACACTATGCTAACTAAAAGACTCTTGTCATAAAAGACCACATATTAAGTGATTCTGTTTGTATGAAATGTCCAGAATAGCAAATCCATAGGCTTAGAAAGTAGACTAGTTATTCTTAAGGTGGGAGGCAGGGTAGGGAAGAGAAGAGAAATAATTATTAATGGGCTTTTGGGAGAAAATGATGAAAGTATTCTAAAACTGATCATGGTGACGGTTGCACAATTTTGTGAATATATTAAAATGATTGAATTTTAGACTTAAAATAGGTGAATCATATGATACATAAATTACATCTTAATATAGGTATCATTTAAAGTAAAGTAGAGGGGACCAGCAAAGTCTTGAATACAATAAATGCCATATGTCTTCTATGCAAGAAGTAGAATTCTATGATTTCTAAACCAACCATGTATTTTTTGGGGGGGTCCAAAAATATATTTAAGTTTCTTTGTGGAAAAGATGTCCATTTTATTTAAAATTGGGTAAATTCTTAAGGCACTGAGATCATCAACTCTGCCTTTTCCTTCTTCCACATCTAGATATTCTGTGAGTTAGCATCGGAATTTATAATAATTAGGTTGGGGACATTTTATTTATAACAAGATTTTAATAACAAAGTTAATAGCAAAATTACCTTAGAAAATATTGCAGTCAGCTATAAACATGTAGCCTCCTATTATCCAAGGTTAGAGTCAAAAATCACTCCTTCAACAATGCCTGGGACCCAAAGTCAACCTAGCCAAAACTTATCAGAGGAAAACATTTGTCGTTCTGCATCAAAATTCTCATTCATGATATTCTCCAGGTTTTTTTGAAACAACACAAATATCATAGTTATACATTATTTAGTAACCAGCTTGCTTTTCAAAGGTCAAGTCCATGTTATCCAAAATGTGATGGTTGGTGTGCAATAATACAAACAGATTTCTTGTTTTAAAGTAATAGAATGTGATGAGTTAAACCAACTTTCTCCGGAAGAAAGATGTCTCCTTTCTTCAGCATTTGATTTGTAAGTGGGTTTGGCCTCATTAATATTTAATCACCTTTTTAATCTGTATGTTAGTTTATTGCATCCTGCTTCTGGGGAGGTTTTCCTTTGAAATACCAATAACACCCATCCTTTACTCTAACATCAAAACAAGAGTTCTCTCAGAGGGACAGACAGTTGTATTTCATCTCTAGGGATATAATTATTTTGTGTTTATACACAGTTCCTCAAGGGGCTAATGATGTAGGACACCCTTCTTGCAGGGCTTTATATTTCAAAAGAATAATATGATTTGTTAGTGTTACAAATATTAATTCAGATCGTCTTGCATCATTCTTGTCAATTTCCTGTTCCTTAGCAAGCTATGTACAAGCTCCGCTTTTTTTTTTTCAGCATGGTTTTCATTCGTGCTATTTGATTTTTTTCAAGACGTTTTTATGAGCTTTAGTAGTTTAGAGAGCAGAATCTTAACTGTTGATGTGTTTTAAGCATTTAAAATCATTGTGAAATTCATAATAAAACAAATCAGAATAGAGAATAAAATTATACACAACCTTCTTTGAATTTTCAGTATGATCATATATAGCAATAAAGCTACAAATAGAAACTGAGAATTAGTATCTTGGGAGATTGACATAGAGAAATTGAGCTTGGCATCTCTGCAGCAAATCTTGAACCTCTTTCACGTTAGTTGGCAAATTTTGTTTCCTGGTCACTTGGGAGAACCTAGGTGAAAAATTGAAAGTCTCAGTTTTTGTTTCTGATAGGAGAAATTCCAATGATAGGAGCCTCAGCCTGATTTGGTGACCACTATTGCCCCTCTCAGGAAAGAATGTAAGGGTAGATATAGTGGTACAGACTCAAGCTGGGTTCTCAGTGAATCCCTGTGGAACAAAATGAAGCAATTTCCCACATGCTTCTCTAGCTAGATGTTTGATTAGGGCATGGGGGACATGTATCCATCCACATCCTAAAACTGTAATGCTGTCCTATGCTTACACAAATGACATGAGGCATCAGTAGAATGGATACCTTCATCTGCTTTTATGAAGGCCAGTTGTGGCATTGCTTTGATTCTTCAAAGATTTTATCTCCATTTATGTAGATTATCCATTTAGGTATATGTACTTTGAAGTTAAAATATAGCCTATAATTATAAAAGGGCAAAGATAACTGACCCTCATGAAGTTCAGACCCCTTGAGGTGTCTATATAGCATCTGTTCTAACCTGAACTGGTAACACACTATAGCTAACAACAGAACAAATGTACATGACTTTATTTTCATGACTTCCTAGAAGAAGATAAAAGATGATTTATCTTGTTATCCAGGCCAATTAATATTCTTCCTCTTTAGATTTCTCAATCCCATTTACAGTCTATTTTTGGTATTTGAATAACTGGCTTCACATCCTTGGGGTTTTAATTTACTTTCAGAATCTTCTTTTTGTAGGATAGCTGGAGTCTTCATAGCCATTGTTTATGATTCTACAAATAGGTCCTTATAAGTAAGACTTGATTTTTGAACTGGTATTAAGAAAATGTGCATTAAAGCAAAATAAAACCAAACTATGTCTTAAGGAGTATCTGTTTTCCTTTCTAGATCATAGTATAATAAGTGGCCCTTTATGATCATTATTGATTTTCTCGAAGTAAGTAATTTCTGATTCATTTTATCTATGTTTCTGTTTTCTTCTTGAGAAATATTCCTTGAGGCAATTTCATTACAAGGAATAAAATTTCTAAAATATGTAACTTCCTACTATTTGTGTTAGAAAATACCCTTAATTAGCTTTGTAACACATAACATCCTTTAATTTAGTAATAGTTACAAGAAGTCTGCTATGAACTAGTTAGCTACTGTGATAGGCCCTGGGGTTTCATAAATGTTTAAGACCTGGTCCTTGCCCTATAGAGCTTTCATTCTAGTGGCCCATAGAAACACATAAATCGCTAACTGCAAGGCAATTTGATGACTGCAGTAATACATATGCAAAGTACAGTGGGAATACAGATTTACTGGTTTTCAAAGTACTTCTGTAAATATATTATGATAAATATCATGCTATCTTTCCGAGATTTGTTTTTCTTGCCTGTCAATACATTATGGTAGGAAATGGTAGTAGAATACAGTGGTCTCCCTTTCTCCACATTTTCGATTTTTAGTTTTAGTTCTCTGTTTCAGTTTTGTCAACTGCAGTCTAGAGCAGATGATCCTCCTCTGATGTATGTTCAGAAGGTCAGTCATAGCCTAAGGCTACATCATAATGCCTATGTCATTCACCTTACTTCATGTCATCATGGAGGCATTTAATCATCTCACATCATCACCAGAAGAAGGATGAGGACAGTACAATAAGATATTTTGAGAAAGAGAAAGAGGCCATATTCACATAACTCTAATTACAGTGTATTATTATAATTGTTCTATTTTATTATTCCTATTAATCTGTTACTGTGGTTCATTTATAAATTAAACTTTATCATAGGTATGTATATATTGGTTAATTCATACCATACATTGGGTTCAGAACTCTCCATAATTTGAGACATCCCCAGGGTGGGGGTTTTAGAACTCGATCAACCCTGGATAAGGAGAGACTACTGTATTTTAATTACAAATGCACAACCTGTGGTCAAATGAGCTGGATTTAAATGTTTGGCTTCAGTAACTAGGTAACACTGGGCAGTCATTTAATCTGCACAAGCTTTATTCCAGAGACAATAAAATAGTCATAAAATAGAGCCCTCTCAAATAGTTAAGCATACTGCTTCCATTTTTTTTTAAGATTTTATTTATTTATTCATGAGAGACAGAGAGAGAGAGAGGCAGAGACACAGGCAGAAGGAGAAGCAGGCTCCATGCCGGGAGCCCGACGCAGGACTCGATCCCAAGACTCCAGGGTCACGCCCTGGGCCGAAGGCAGGCACCAAACCGCTGAGCCACCAGGGATCCCCCACTGCTTCCATTTTTACTGCCATATCACATCCAGCTCTAAGCCACCATCATCATCATCTCTTGCTGAAATAGACTACCAATTATCACCACAAACTCTTCCCATCCAAATGTGCACAGTTGTTTGCAATTTGAACTTTGTTTCCCCTTCCATCAGGAAATAGACTATATTTCTCTATCCCATTTTTCTGGGCTGTACTTGTGACCTGCTTTGACCAGCAGAATGTAGCAGAAATGACACTTAGGAGAGTAGGCTTTAAGAGGACTTGAAGCTTCTGTTTTTGCCCTCTTGATATGTTGCCTTGTGATCATCACGAAAGGAATCCAGTCTAACCTACTGGAGGATGAGACCTCCTATGGAAGAGAAATAAGGCAAACCAGTCAACTGCCCACACCAACTGCCAGACATCTGAGTGAAGTCACCTCAGACCTTACAGTCCAGCTGACTCCACCTGAATGTAGAATAAGTAAGCCCAGTTGAAAGAATGGTACAAAATAATCAATCATTATTGTTTTAATTACAGTAATGATTTTGGAGTAGTTTGTTACACAGCAATAGGTAATTGAAATACTAATCCTGTATACTGCATACACCCTAACTGGACAACATTCTTAAATAGTATATGGTGTCTGTCCTTAATTGAAAGGTGTTTGTGGACCAAGGGAATCTAAATAGATTTTTTAATCACTAGCAAATAAACTCTTCAGAGTCTGTAACACTTTGGGTTTTTTAGACTAAACTTCTGAGGAATATGTGCATATCAAATAACTTGAATCCAGTAACAGGTGATGACTGCTCAGGAATTAACACACCAGACTCAATTGTGAGGCTTAAATACCTTCTTGGTTGAACAGATATTATGTGAGAAAGGCAAGTCATAGTATCCCACACATTTAATTTTAATTAAATATGATGTTAATATATATATGTGTATATATGTATGTGTGTATGTTATATATATAACTTATGACTGGTTTATCTTAACACGAGCTTTAGGATGTCTGGGAATTAATACAGTTTTTATGAAGATAGGTTGAACATCATCAAACAGCATGGTTTATTGTGAATTTTTGTTTTAAGCATTTTAAGCAGTTGACTTTAAATTCCCAACAGATGGTGGTGGCAGCAGGCAGGCACTCTAGTCAATGAGAAATCAAAGTGAACTTTTAAAAGAGCTGATTCTTAGACTTGGAACAAAAAGGAGTGAATGTTAGAAAAAAAATAATAACAGGTTTTCTATGATGCATCTTATTATGTGCAAATCAAAAAATTGGGAAACTAGAATTTGCAATAAATACAAGAATGTGTATTTTACATTATGGAAATATAAAGCATTTAATCAGTTAGGAGAGATTAAATAGGAGAGAACTTGAATATTAGCTGTCACTAAATCTTTTTCGTACATAATAACTTAAGAAATGCAGACTAATGTGTTTTTCTCCAACACAGCTTACCAGAGGTGCTTTCTAAAAGATTGTGGTTTTTCTATTAATGATTTAAAGTGGGAAAAAAAAATAGTATATTTTCTCTTAATAGCCCATTTCTTAGGATAGTGATGATTATGTATATATGCTTGCTATTCCTGTTAGTAGTGACTGTGCTTTTAATACAGTTTTGGGAAAATAAATGATTCTTTTTTATTAATCATTAAACTACTTTCTATAGATTTCTGAGTGCTTCAAAGCATAAAATATTATTTTTGAAGAAATTCTTATTCAACCCTGGTTAAAAATAACCTTACTCATCTTTGGTCATATTTATGCTTGCCTTGTCCTTAAAAATACTGAGTACAATTTCTCTTATCAAAATACATTTTACAGATTGTTCACCTTTATCTTACTAGATAATTGTTTAGTAAAAACCCAAACCAAGGTTATATGTCACTTTTTCTTTTTAGTTATATTTGTTATTTGTCTTTTTGTCTGATCCCTGCTCAATGGTAGTAGCAGTGGTGGTTGTGGTTGGGGATTGAGGGACGTAAAGGTTTATTTGAAGTAAGTGACCAGAACCATCAGAATTATTCTTCGCACAGAAAGACCATGTTTGCAGATAACCTTTCTGTTTTTATTTGCTATGCTATATCTTCTGTATCCAGGATTCCCCAGGCCATTTTTGCACGGTTGGTTTATCAGCATGAAATGGAATAGCTCAAGATACAACACAGCCCCTCCAAATGTCAGGCACATGAGAGAGCTAACAAACTTCATCAAATGCCAGTAATAGGAAAAGAACTGTATGACTTATGAAACAGACCCATGTTAGTCTTTAGGACTATCTGGCTTTTCTCATGCCTTAGAAAGTCAACAGATGTGATAACTCCCCAACCAACTGGTTTCCTTTCCTTAGTTGGGTGATCAAGGGAGTAAAATTACAGCTGCTGTTTTAGCTGCAAAAATAGAGTCTTAAATTAACCTTAAAAAAAGGCACACATACTTTACTGAAATGCCCTCTATATCTATTTTGAATTTCAGTTCATTGAATGCCCTGAAAATTAAATAAACACACAACACGGCTTGCTAATATCTCCAATGAGGTGCTTAATTCCCCATCTTAATCAGCCATTTTCCATCCCTTTCCTTCTTCCTGCCTATCTGTCAAATGTTCCTTAATTAAGAATTATTCTTAATTACAAAGTTTATGTGTCATTTTATTTTAGAGGTAATTAATTAAATTTAACACTAATCGTTGGGGATATTGCCTTTTCTGCACACACGGTTGCTTAATTATTGGAATACCTTGAATCCCTTGACTGAGAGGAGTAGAGAGTATTGATTTGTTTTGTGTCTGGTATGTGGCAGCTCATACTGAATAGGACAGAGACTCAGGCCATCGACCAGACAAAGAAGTAGGAAACATTTTTTTCTCAACTGATAAAGGACAGTGAACAAATGCACTCTGGTAATTCAGTACATTATGTGGAGTCTCTGAGGGGCAAGGAAGTGTGATGATTATGGATAAAATTCAATCTTACAAAGAATAGCAAGAGTGAAGCTATTCTATAAGAGTCCATGGATACTTGCTAGAATGGATTTTCTAATGTGTGTGGGGAGGAGATTATACTGAGGTCACCCTGAGCAGGTCACCAGTTGGAAGGAAAGATCCAGTGAGCAGATGAGGGAAGGGATACATTGGATTTTAGTTCCTTCTTCCCATCTTTTCCCCTCACACATTCTCAGATTTTATGTCCACTGTCACTTTCTCAGAGAAATCTTCCACAACTAAGTATATAACTTTCCTTGACATCATTTATCATTATTATAATTTAAATGTGTTTAGTTGATTACTTAATTGTCTGCCTCATTCAATAAATGAGGTCTCTTGAAGGGCAGAGATAATTTATAATTTTGTTTATCATTTATTTGCCATTTGTTAATAATTCACAGAGTAGACACTAAATAAAAATTTTAATGAATGAATGAATTTTAAAATATTTTCTATTAGCTGTAAGTTATTTGACCTTTTTTAAGTAATAAGTGTCCATTGTGTTTGGTGCTTCTATATTATTAAATTCCAGGAACAAAGAATGGATGAATAAAAGCTAATCCCTGCCTTCAAATATTTATAGACTATAGAAGAAGAGAAGCTCATACAATCAAATACCATATAAGACAGACTATATACAAACTCTAAAAGATATAGAAACAAAGCTCTGTGGAAACACACAGAAAGCAGAACTTCCAAGATAGGCAAAGCTTTAAAAATGCAGAGATTATTTGAAATCTACCTTGAAAGTAGTTTTAAATAAATGGAGAATTAGAGAAAGGGCATTCAGGGAAGAAGTAACAGGATGAACAAAGGTTAGGCGCATAAAATGAATATGATGTTAGCAAATTGCCAAAGATTAGAAGATGTAATGGCATTGTAATTGAATGCCAATTCTAGCAAGAATCCAGTGAGACAAGCATTCCCTGCACTGCTGGCAGGACTGCAAATGGATATACACTTTCTGGAAAGTAATTTGGGTACACATATCAAAATATTTGATATCCGTATTTCATAATACATATCAGTTTTTCTTCTAGGAATTTAATGATCAGAGATATGTATGATTCTTTATGTTCAGAATTTTTTTATCGCAGCATAATCAACAATACATTAACAAGCTGAACAAACAGTTGTAGGTCAATGATTAAAGTTTAAAATTTCTGTGGGATGAAAATCTATGCATCCATCAAAAAAATCATGTTTTTAAAGAGCATTTAATGACATGGAAAGGTGCTTGGAATGTAATATATATATATACATATATATAGTAATATATGTATATACATATAATGTATGTGTATGTAATGTAATATATATATAATGAAAATCGAATATAAAGCTGGTTTCCCATTTTAATTATTTATTTATTTGTTTGTTTATTTATTTAGTTATTTATTTATTTATTTATTTATGATAGTCACAGAGAGAGAGAGAGGCAGAGACACAGGCAGAGAGAGAAGCAGGCTCCATGCACCGGGAACCCGACGTAGGATTCGATCCCGGGTCTCCAGGATTGCGCCCTGGGCCAAAGGCAGGCGCCAAACCGCTGCAGCACCCAGGGATCCCCTGGATTCCCATTTTAAAAAGTAAAAATATATTGGAAGCAAAAAGGGAAATACCAATATGCTAATGTAATAACATTAATTACCTTTGAGTGATAGGTTTACAGAGGCTTTCCATCCTCTTCTGCATATATTTTTTGGTGTTTTCCAGAGTTTCTACACTGGATATATTACTTTTATAACAATGAACACAAATATATTTGAAATTGTATATGTTATAAAGAAAATTGGATAGGATAACTAATGGCTAAATGAAAAAATGGACTGTGAATGTTTTTAGAAAATGAAACTAGTGTCTTACAGATTGTTTAGAACCTGGTGTGGGTAAAGCCTTGTATTATTAGGTATTCAGAGTAATAGGAAAAAATATATGATCTGGTTCTCAATTCAATTATGTTATAATCTTTGGGAAGATTCTGGGAAGGTAAGACATATAATTTAATAATAATGTTAGATACCAGTTGTAGATATACCATGGGACAGGATTTATAAATTGCCAAACGTGTGGTATATAAGTTAGGGGCTAGAAGTCCAGTGAGAGATTGGCTTATTGACTAATTACATGGAAATTTAAGTGCTTTTCGTCATCTCCCAGCCATGTTTCCTTGGGGTACAGGTGGTCATACCAGCTATGCATGGACACATGGGCTCTGTAATCACCTAGCATGGCAGCAGAGGCAGAGAGTGATGCCTAAACATATATAGGCTGACTGAGAAGGTGGGGAGAAGGACGGTATAGAGATACTAGACCTTATATAACTAGGGATCCAGAAACATGTAGATGCTATTCATTGGCTTTCCTTCTTCAATTATGCATCTTTCCAAAGGACCTCACACTAAATATCTAAATGATATAGGTTGTATGCTATAAAAAGTAAAAGCATAGCATATATGATGAACATTAACTATACACATAAACCTATATGTGTATATATGTGTGTGTATGTTCTGTATATGTATACATATACATATATGCCATTATTGTGTGTGTGTGTGTAAGTTTTAGGAATCACTCAGTTTCTATGGCAGGTGATTATATAAACACACTTAAGTGGAATTACAATTTTTATTTCTTGTTGCCACCAAATTGCTTCATTCTGAATTATTGTTGAATTACTCAAATGACCAGAAAATGTACCTTGTTGAAATTGAAAATGTCTTATATTGGAAAAGAACAAGAAGAATATTTTTTAGAGACCTAAGAGAATAAACAAATTCTCTATTGAAAGTATTATGCCAAATTAAAAGTGTTAGATGAATAGTTCTTAGATGCTTATTTAATATTTTTGCTCTTTCAATAATGAATTTTCATTCATTTACAAATATTTATAAATACACTACTATGTGTAAAGCCACTTGATAAGTGTTACAGAAAAATAAAGTACAAATGAAGGAACAAGAATATTGACAGTCTACAAATAACTGAGAATTCTAGAATAAATAAATGTACTCATTGACTGTTAAATATTCATTATTTTCTTTGGAGGACTTAGGAGATAAAGGTGTTAATTTTGCCCTCAGGGCAATTTTAGCTGTTGACCTTAACCTATGGACTTATTATCAGGCATCTTTTTGGAAAAGGTGTCCTGTGATTTAGGCTCCAGATTGCAGTAGGTGAAGTCAGACGTCTCTCAAAGATGACAAATTTGATGAAAATGATTGTTTCTCACATCCAAAATTCATAAGCACACTGTAATTCAGTTAAATTTATGAATCTAAGTCATTCTAACTGCATTTAGTTTACAAGCTCCCTACTTTAATGAGTAGTTAGAATTTGAACATGTATGGGGCTAGAAGCAGGCAAAGGGAATTTGGGGTGATTGGAAACACCAAGGTGAAGTACATGAGGTATATATAAAAAATGGAGAGTAGCTGCATTTGAATATATGGAACTGGATAATGGAGGATCTGTATTGAAAGGTAAAGGGATCACATCCCTAACCACTAAAAATTGTACCCTCTATCCTATCATGAGTCAATTTCCAAGAACCATTAAGCAAGGGTTAATCTTCACTTAATTCAATAAAAGTGCCCTGTTTTCCCAGTTTCATTTCAGTTAGGCTTTTACAAAACAGCAAATTTTGCTACTATTTTTCATAAGATGGTTTTCCTTCTGTTGCCAGCATCCAGGTGTGTGTTTTACATTCTGTGAAACCACAGGAGTGACTGGGGACAGACTGTACCAATCACTGACCCCATCACTCAGAACCACTGAGTTCTGTCTTATGACTTTCCTGGGTAAGGACATTTTCTCTTCTTAGATTCCCTATAAGTCAGAACAATCCAGCACCATTATTGTTATAGAATGTCCATCTCCCAGAATGTCAGAAACTCTTTACAACAAGAAATGGAATAGAAAGACAATGTTTTGCAGACTTGGGTATAGTTATTTTCAAACAGAAAGGGAAAATGACAAGAAGAGATTGAGTGGAGTAAAAAGTAAAGATAAGACTGCTGACTTGAAAAAATAGTGAAGACAAAATTGATAGACCCTGTACAAACACACATATCTTTCTCACATACACACACACACACATACACACACACACACGGCCTCAGTCAATGACTTCGACAGAATTTTGTTGATAATGTAATCTTTCTGATATTTTCAGTGATAGGAATATAATTACATGCTCATTCTTGAACATGTTTTACTAAGTCCCATTGAGCATATGTCTACCTGGTAATTAAATGGGTTAATACCTGTAAACATTTAGACCAATGACTGGCACGTGTGAACAAATTTCCAAGTGATTTTTCGTTACATTGAGGTTAATAATGGCATTGATGATGATAATGGCTGGCAATGGTATAATATTAACTTATTTATTCCTTAGAAGAACTCAGCAAGGTTATTCTTTTTAACCCTTTTGATACTTGAGCAAGGATAAACTAAGAGATGTACCTAAGTGTCAATCCTAGATATTCTGATTGAATTCTGATTCTTGACTGGGAATGTTCCAGTGGCCTTTTGGGTGGCAGGTATTTCTTAGAGTTCTTTTAGGACCATTTGCCTTAGAATTACTTGAGTTATTTGCTTAAACACAGATTCCTGGGCTCTCCATTAAAGCTCCTAAAACAGAATCTCTGGGGATAGGTCCCCAAGCCTGGATTTTTAAGCAACTACCCAACATGATTCTTAAGCACGCTTAAATTTAAGAACTGTTATTCTATCCAAACTTGGAAATAACTCACAATTATGTATTATATAGGGATTCTGCCTTAAAGGAAGGCATTCATTTGATGAGGACTGGTGAAGAACACCAGCTATAAAATGTCTTTTACCTTGTTTCCTGCAATTCACAATATTAAATATTTATTCTTTTGGTTCCCAATGTACCTATAGGAGTTTCCATTTAAAATTTAAATACTTGGGGAAGCCATTAACATCCATTAGCACTCTGTGTGATTTAGAGATTTGAAAGTCCATCATTTAGCAAGGCTTCATGGGGAGAGGAAGATGAATGAATCCCATTGAGTACAATGAAGAGAGAAGGCAAGGAGCAAAATAGATCAACCTAACTGAAGTATTGCTTTGGAGAACCCTGGACAGCCGCAGGAATATGAAAACAATGGATCTCATCTCCAGTTGCTGGGAAGCAAAAAAGGGCAAATTGTAGAAAGTTATAAAAACAGGTTTAGATATATTGTTAGTAAGGGTGGACCCCAAGGACCATTTCTCCATTTCCTTCCCAGCATGGCCTGTGATAGAATCTGATGCCTCACCCATGTATTTAAAGGTCTAATGCCAAGTACAGACGTCCTAGCATAAATCATGGAACTAATAAGCATGGACCCTGAACAAGTCAAACAAAAGTTAAAGCTAGATTTACCCAAATAACAGCAATCAGTAAATTTTGTTTTGGCAATAAAAGCTTTCAGTTATGAATACTGTTTCCCCTGAATTATTCTTTAAATTTCCTTAAAATTTTCAACTTTTTTTCAGTTTTCATAAAATAATTTGACAAAACTTTATATCCATGTGACTTTCTTGTTATCTGTATGAACATATCATTGTACAGATTGAAGTGATAAAAGAAGGGTCAGGAAAGCTCAGACAAGATGAATTGGGAGGAGCAGATAAGAGAATACATTTAAAAATGTAATTAGCAAAAAAAAAAAAAAAAAAAATGTAATTAGCCAGGCCACTGCCTTGTTCAGGAACCAGTATAATAATCTGTACTTGTCTGAACTTGTGGAAAAGAAAGATTAGCCATACATTCTTGTGAAATGGAAACTACTTCATTTAGTGATGAGCTCTTTACATAGCCGTTAGCTTTGGTCATTGAAATATACATAAACATTACTGTTCTTAATCTGCCATAGTTTCCTTGTATGTACATTATCTACTATCTCATCTCTAACCTTAAAATGTCCACACCATGAATTGTCTTTGTTAGGGTCAAGTAATGGGAGTTAAAATTCACGATGACTTATTGTGAAACTGAAGGAGGACATCTGAAGAGAAGCAACTTAGACATGATAGTCTTGGAAGTAGTGAAAGGGAGAATATTTTAGGTGTCCTAACATCCTTTGTATTCCTTTAACATAGGAGAAATGTTAAAACTATCCTGAAATATAAGAATTCATATAAACGCCTGAAGAAACCAATGGAAATAGTATAATTTCTCCCCACTACATTTTTTTTCATCTACTTCTATTTCATTTCAGGAGGGAGCATTCCTCCATACGGTTCACTAGCATTTGGTCTTGTACTGAGACAAGATCTATAAAGATTCCTTCCAAAAATGTGGATCTTTTGACAATTATGCAAACAGTTTTAAGGTTTAGAATTCAAGAGGTAAGCTTCTTGGGTCACAGTAGTGATTAAAAGGAGGAAAACTAACTACTTTTTGTGGGTTTATTTGGTTAAAGCATGAACTTTATCTGTATTTTCCTTAATAGATTAAAACCTTGTTTTCCCCCTGTTTGAGCCCTTTGTTATTTAAATTGTATTGTAAATGAATTAAAGAGTCTTAAAGTGGATAGTGGTGGCTTTGGTTTATATCAGTGGACACTTGACAATGGTGTTCTATTCTAATTTCCAACCTCAGTTACAGTAATGTTATACTCTCTGATTCAGGGCAGTAGAAAACCCAAACCACAGACTAGCCTGATTTTTGTTTGGGGGAAATGAACCAGCCAATTCCTGATAACCCTAACGGTATTTTAATCCCAAAGTGCATGGAATTAAAATAATTGCAAATGGAAGTACACACAAAGAGAACTAAACTCTGAACAGAAAACTAGCTCCCCAGTTGTTTGTAGGAGGACAAAGGCACTTGCTCTGGAGTGTATGCAACTGCTGTTATTGAACAAGGCCCTTAACTTGAGGACACATTTATTAACATAGCAGATGAGTGCTGTAGGGGAAGTTAGCAATATGCATGATACGTGCAGCCTGATAATGAAACAACTTTCTAGCAGTGTTTAACCTTTTTATCAATCCAAAAATACCTTCTTTTAACTTAACCTTTTTGGTCCACTTTAACTGTGTCCACAGTTGAATTCTTGAATGTTGTGGGAGAAAACAAATTGGTGCTACTAAAATTTCATGGTGTCCAAGTGGAAATGCCTGGGAGCCCATTAAACATACAACTTCAGGCTTAAGAACAAGAGCCAAGCTAGAGATTTAAACCTGAAAGTCCTTAGTTTAGAAGTGTTAATTGATGCCAACGTGGGTATGACCTCATTGGAGAAAAGGATATGCTTTTAATAGAGAACCACGATTTTTCTTCAGCCTATAGAGTTTCACTCATTTGAATATCACAAAATCTAAAAGAAAAGTCTGGATATCTGATTTCTGTTATGGAGACTTGCAATCCTACATAGCAGGATTAGATTAGAGCTGAGAAGTTGCCTTCTGTAGACAGGACAAAAGTTCTTTAGTTCTCAAAAGTTCCCACCACTTACTGTTGATTTATTTCATCCATTTACATGCAAGCCTGTCACCTGTAGACATTTGAATTTGCAATTTCTGAGAGACAATAGTAAATATATATCTTGGCCTTTGATTTCATTCTCTTGCTAGTTGAAAGGGCAATTTTTTACAATTGAATGAGGGTTAAAAAAGTGGCTTTTTGAAAGGGTTGTTTATATCAAGTCATTAGAGAGATGGAACCATCATATTCGAGTAGTAAGAAACCTCAGCAATTATTTACTCAGCAGTTTATTCTGCAGATAGAGAATAAAAAACTCAGAGTCTGGGACAGTGACTTGCTCAGAGTTTCAGTGAGTTCACATCATAGTAAATGATAGAGCTCAGGTCACATGGTTCTTCTTAAAGTTTGGAATCTTTCGTTTTTACATAGACTGACATGTTTCCTCTTAATTGAACAGAAAAGTTTAGTACTTGTATCTGGATGGGAATAAAGAGACACCAAAAAAGAATTTAAAGCTTGTAACTAATTTGATAGCTTACTAAAATATGAAAATATGGCTTACAGATTTTGAAGGGATTGTAAATTTACTTATTGTGGTTGTGCTTCAAACAGTGCCCTTTAAAAAATAATCTGCTTATTTCTACCTATTGAGAGAGAAATAGCTATTTCCTCAGTGTTTTCCTTTGGACCACATTGTTTTTTTTCCCCAACATAGTTCTCCGTGCAACAAATTAAATGGCCCACAGATACCACCTTCCACCCAAGAATCAAAGGAATCATTTGGTGTGAAAGGTATGAGTTGTGCCAGGCACAGCACCAGCCAATTACTGATTACCCAAGCTGTATTTTATCTTCCTCAATACATGGAATTAAAATAATTGCAAATGTGTATATACACATAGAGAGAAATATATCATATGCACACAGCTGTCTGTTGGTGGGAGGACCAGGGATATTTGCTGTGGAGTGGTGTGTGATTCCTCTTATTGAAGAAGGTTAAGGCTTAACTTGAGCCTGCATTTATTAAAACAGCAGATGAATTCAGGTGGCTTGATAATGAGGAGCCATCCAGCAAGGTTAACGCTTCAACAAGGTTACAGGTGTGAATAGTCTCATCCCATTACAAGCTGAAAGATTTTCAGAAAACACACTTGGACCTAGTGTTTATCAGACTTCCTGCCCTCCATAGGTCTTTGTAACCCCCACGGGGAAGGCCTGGAGCCGTTACCTGAGCCCAGGTCAGTGAGCTGAGCTTTCTATGGCCCTGCCTGAGTCAGAGTTAAGCATTGAGATGGTTGTAAAAGCTGGCAGTCTGAGAAAGGTTAAACTAAGGAGCAGGGCCAAGATGAGGAGATAGAGTTCTTATTGAGTCCATTGTGGTATATGGGAACTCTCTATTAAATCTTCCACAATTGAGACTGGAAGTTTAACGCAGCAGAGAGTTCTAGAACTTGCAGACATAAACAAGTAACAGTGGTGTGTAAAACTTCATTTCTTTATTTCCTTTAAAGCAATTTATTTCTAACTCCAAAGCTCCATCCAGTCTTTGCCAGATTGGTGAGAAAATCACATTTTTTACTCTTACTGGAAACAACCCAGTCCCTAAAGTTGTATACTGGAGATGGGGAAGGATATCTAAATTCTAGTCTGTTAAAGTTTCCACTGACATTCTTATTGTCAAGGCCCAAGTTCAAGGTTCCTTGAAATATGGCAGCTCTCAGCTTTTTTGCCTCTAAAATGGAATCTCTTATAATCTCTAAGGTTATAACATCGGTACCTTAGATAGCTGCTCCCTAGGCACATCATGGAGTAACCCAGTGGTAGAGGAGTGCTGGCTTGGCACAGTGCACCACCCTTGCAGTACTGCGTTCATTCCTCAGTCCAAAGGGATCTTGATATTCTTCTTGTTTAGGACTCATGCCCTACCCCATTTGTCTGACTATCTGCTTTTATAAGCTCTTTGCTATTCCTTTCAGGAGAGAAAGACAGAAAGAGGGGAGCAGAATATTTGGCAATGGCTGCTGCTAATAAACATTTTACGATATAGGGTGCAATTCCATACAACAAAGAATTACATCCCCCTAAATGTCAGTAGTATTGAGGTTGAGAAATGTGACTCTATGCCATATTTAATAGGATCAGGTTAGAGGTATTTGGAACTGATTATAAGAGGAAAAAATGAGGGAGAGAGGAGGGGATAGTACTAGAGAGGAATAAATCTGTAGGAGAGAGATTATTCAGAGAACCAGGATAGAGTGAACTCTCTGAAATCCACTCTGGGATTAGCAGTGGAGAGGCTGATGTGCAAAGTCTACATTTTTAATGTAATGCTCTGGGCCCGATTCTTCCTACCTCTTCACTAAGAGAATTCAGTGGCTCTTACAGACACTGAGCAATTTATACCTCCCTCTCCACCTCCAGTACATACATAAAAGTTCTAATCAGTCCACTGTTTCATATGTATTCTTTATGAAAAGCCAGGCATGTCGTGTGTGTGTGTGTGTGTGTGTGTGTGTGTATGTGTCTGTGTGTGTTGCCATTATGCCCAAGAGCTGAGACTATGTGTCTTGTCATTATTTTGTATTTTGCTTGCTCAGTACAAACTGAACATGTAAACTTAGAAAAAGTCATCCCAGCCTCTGATGTTCACACAAGCTATTAATCCCTCCTATTTTTTCTTTATAGTCCGCAGTTCCTTTGGCTAGCTGTTACAGGAATAGGTTTCCAAAATGAAATTTCTATTCCATTAGCAAGTAACATGTTCTATAGCTTGTGAATATTTTGCTGTAGGTACCATTTCAGTTAAATTATGTTCTCTGGCAGAGGTAATGAGAAGCAAAATTGCTCTACTTTTGGTTACATGTATCCTTCTCCAATGAATATGCTCACCATGAGACAAAGCAGTTTGGGGCAAAGTCCCAACTATGTTTAAATTTCTCAGAAAAGCCATTCAGCATAATGGACTAAGTATGATATTTGGGATAGTCCAGACATGTACCCCTGTACTAGCTATGAGGTTTTGGATAGGTTTCTAACTCTCTAAGTCTTATTTTCTAATCCACAGGTGGGGTAATACTACCAGCAGCACAATTTAGGCAAATAATCCGTATTTAATCCAAGAGAGATATTGTTGTTGCTTTTACCATTCTTAACAATATCCTCATCATTTTCAGGAAAAAATGTTAGCCATTATTAAGTAATAAATCTCTACTGCCACTCTCCCTAGAGCAGGGGTTAGCAGACTATTACCTATGGGGCAAGCTTCACAGTTGCCTGTTTTCATACAGCCCATAGGCTAAGAATGGTTTTACATTTTGTTTAACTGCTGAAAAAATAAGTGAGGAATAATATTAGTATTTTATAACACATGAGAATTATATGAAATTCAAATTTCAATGTCCCTCAATACAATTGTACTAAAACACAGCTATCCTCATTCCTTTATGTATTGCATATGACTATTTTCACATTATAGCAGCAGAGGTGTAACAAAGACCCTTGTTCACAGGACTTAAAATATTTACTGTCAACCCCAGGCCTAAGAGAAGCGTATACACAGGGGACCATGTGAGAAATAGCTCCATCAAAAGTAATCACTTTGGCCCTTGTTATCTTTGATGTGAGCCTTGCATTCATAATCAGGGTTTATTTTTATATGTGCTATGTGTCATGCATACAGTTTGTCTCTCTCCATTGGCAGTTAACCTGACCTATCTTACTATGTAATTTCAGCTCTTTGAGGGAATATGTGATGATTTATTTGAGACATTCCTCAAGAACTTCTCAAATTTTATTCTTTATATGCCTCATTAACCATATTTTAAATCACATTACCCATAGATTGCCCTCAAAGTGGTTGAAAAATCTACCCAACAGTTCTCAAAATAGTATACTAACAAAGAGGCAGAAACATAATTTTATTTATAATATGTGATAGTTGTGGTGTTAGTTTTGATAGAGGAGAAGGAGGAAAAAAAAGATTCAGACTTCCTCATAATAATGGAGTGATGATGGCTGATGGCACAAGAACTGTTGTCCGTGACTGGCTTGGGAATCACATGATCACAGTTCCAAGGCAGGTGTAATCAAGGTGGGAGCCCTCCGCACCAGGGTACTAAGAATAAGGAATTTACCAGAAAGTAGTAGTAACTATTAATTGCAGGGTCTAGTTTTTCCGTGTAATATTTCATCATGCTCTTTACCTGAAACCATTGCCTCAGGGGAATACACTAATTAGCATAGCTATCAACAACAGTAGTGCATATGCATAAGTCATAACATATGTATTTTGACTAACAAATTGTCACAGTAACCAAAGAGGGTTAGATGTACTTTCTCTGTGCTGTGAAAAATGTATGTTAGAATAAACAAATAATAGAGCTTTATTTTCCTATTGTTTATAAGTAAGCTAAGCTAAAATCCATGTGTCTCCTATCGCAAATATATTTATAGCCTTCGTTAGCACACCAGTGTGAATCAACATATTAGACAAAGTGGATACCTACCTATTAGAGATGATGACATTTGTTCTTACTGCTTTACAGAGTATCCAGGAGTAATGAGTGCCAACATCCTGCACCCTTGTTATTATTAGGGAGCAGAATGCAATCCAGTTGATTTTCATTTGGTGTGTTGCATAAATTACATCTCAGATTCTTAAAGTTAAGTGGCACACTTGGACCCTGGAGAAGTAATAAGTTTCTCAGTAGGCAACTGGCAATTCTTCCTGCTTATTCACAAATATTTGAAGATGCAATCCCTTGACTAAGTATTTCTGCAAATAGCAGGAAGTTAAGTTGGCAAGAAACCGCTTTGCTTCTAAGAGAGTTTGATCCTCTTTTGGAAAAATGATAACCTACGGTGCCCAGTGCTTTCCCTCCACTACCTGTGCCCTCCCTATAAACGGTTCCGTTTGTTTCCCTTTTCCTGCCAGCCTAGTTTTTCCTCTATGCAGTTCAGTGACTGGCTATGCCTTCAGTATTAGGGCTGGAGAAGGGGAATGCTGGTTCCAACAGTTGTTTTTGGAACACTTGGATATTTTCTTTCTTTTACTCTCTTTCTGAATATAACAGAAAAAATTTTTTTAAAGATTTTATTTATTTATTCATGAGAGACACAGAGAGAGAGAGAAAGAGAGAGGCAGAGACATAGGCAGAGAGAGAATCAGGCTCCATGTAGGGAGCTTGATGTGGGCCTTGATCCCAGGACTTCAGGATCCCACCCTGGACCAAAGGCAGGCGCTAAACCACTGAGCCACCCAGGTGTCCCTATAACAGAAAATTTAAGATTAAATTTATCTCTCCGAAGTTTATTGCTGTCTATTTCTCTAACACATCCTGCAACCATAAATCCTGAGATTTCTTTTTAAATTCTCTTTAGTAAATGTTTTTTGTTATACACCCATTGACATATCAAACATGATTTTATTTAATCTTGTGATGACTCTATCAAGAAAGGGAAATATTCTTATAGAAAAATTCTGAACTTAAATGTGTAAAAGCCATTTTTACTTCCTTGCATTTGTTTACTATAGATTAGAATAGTTAAAAGTAGTTTCAGGGGATCCCTGGGTGGCGCAGCGGTTTGGCGCGGGCCTTTGGTCCAGGGCGCGATCCTGGGGACCCGGGATCGAGTCCCACGTCGGGCTCCCGGTGCATGGAGCCTGCTTCTCCCTCTGCCTGTGTCTCTGCCTCTCTCTCTCTCTCTCTCTCTCTCTCTGACTATCATAAATAAATAAAAATTTTAAAAAGTATATTTAAAAAAAAAAAGTAGTTTCAAAAGACTAACTTGGTACTTCTTCAGTGCATGCCTGTTCCTGAATTTTTTTAAAGATATATTTATTTATTTGAGAGGGAAAGAGAGGCAAGGGTGAGGGGCAGTGCAGAGGGAAAGGGAAAAGCAGACTCCCCACTGAGCAGGGGGCCCAACACCAGGGCTTGATCCCATGACCCGAGATCAAGACCCAAGCCAAAGGCAGACACTTAACCTACTGAGCCACCCATGCAGCCCTCCTGATTTTTTTTAATTTAAAAATCTTTTCATAATATTCTTATGAAAATTCTCATACATTTAATTTGAAGTAATATAGTGAGCCCCGGGATTCCCATCACCTAGATTTTACCTTTAACATTTATTATATCCATCTCTTTACCTATCCATCTCCCTGTTCATCCATCCGTTTATTTTTTTTCTGATGTATTTCAAAGTAAACTACAAACATCCATACACTTCTTCCTAAATACCTAGGCAGCATATCATCAATTAGTGTTAAATACTTGTTTACAGGCTTTTCTTTTCCTTTAGCTAAACTGTGAATACATTGAAAGGTATAGATCCTCAATGACCATTTCTTGAGATTTGAGAAATGCATATACCTGTGTAAATCAAACCCCTATCAAGATAGAAAACTCCTCCTTGTCCCTTCCAAGTCTGAGTTGAATTTTAAATCAAATATCAAAAGATTGATTTTATAAAATTTTCTTTAAAACTCGTGGAGACAGGAAAAACCATCAATTAAATTCACAGATTAATCCAGGGTAGATTGCCTTTAGCATGACTTTATGAATATCCTTGCCTTGGTTTTCTTCTTTGAATATTTTAATGACATTTGGCAGAACCTGCTTACCTATGATGGCAGTTATATCTTTGTTCTTAGGCTCATGCCAGTGGACTATTATCTTTGGTCTCATGACCATCATCTAATAGATATATTCTAGTTATGATATTTTTCCAATTTCTTGACTTTTGGCTAGAACTTTTTTGTTGCTGACTGATCCTTAAATCTAAGTAGTCGATGATCTGCTGTTAATTATGTGTGCCTGCCATTATTACCCTATGGGAAAGATCACTGGTCCTATCCTCTGAATTTCTTTTGAAGAACCAAAAGTCCCAAACAAGCAAGTGGTTTTCCCAAGATTGCACAGTTCAGAAGTATCACAGCAAAACTTTGAAGGCGAGTATGGTAAATACCTGTCTGATTCTTTTTAAAAAAATAAATGTTCCTTTATTTTATTTTATTTTATTTTATTTTATTTTATTTATTATTTTATTTTTATTTTTTATTTTTTTTTTTTGCCAGATCTGTGTTAGATGCAGGTAGAACACAAAAGGGGACTAAGACACAATCCTTACCTTCTAAATACATATGTTTGGTAGCCAAAAACACCCAAATAGATATTTTCAATTTTCAGTATGTTTAAATAGTAACATGTGGTGGCTGCTCTAAGAGTGCCTAGGAGTGTCTGTTAATCCATCTGGGCTTTCAGGCAAGGACTTTGGAGGATAAATCAGCTGAAATGTGGAAAAATGAATACATGTTAGCCATGAGAAAAGAATGGTAAGAGAAATTGCTCTAAGAAATGGAACATTTATTTAGAAACAGTATCTGCTATTCTAGTGTTAGGGAGAATCTGTGAATCAAAGACCTAGAAGAACATACATCATCCTCTCAAGAACTCTAGGAAACAATTCACAGGGAATTCTCTAAGAAGGTCAGTGTCCCTCTCTGCACTGCTGAGTTTCCTCTCCACTTGCTGAGTTGCTAAGCCCCAACTTACTAATGGGACAGTTCTCAAGCTTTATTTTAGTGGCTCCCTATTGCCTCTGATAATCAATACATTCTACTCATCTTAGGATTTCCAGTGCCTTTCATCAAGGACTTTCATAATAAAGCCCTGATCTAACTTTCTAATCCTTACTCTCTCACATCTATATTCGTATTGTACCCAACTCTGTAACTCTCCAGTTTTCACACCTTGGTGCCAGTGTGTCTTTGCTCAAGCCTTCCCCCATTCCTAGAATTCTCTCTCAGCATCTACACTTTAAAATTCCATGTGTCTGTCAATTTTTTCTTCCTTTCCCCATGAGAAGCCATCTTTTGTAAAATTTCCGTAGTCCTTTGCCCCCTTTTATTTTATTTTATTTTTTTAAATTTTTTTATTTATTTATGATAGTCACACAGAGAGAGAGAGAGAGAGAGGCAGAGACACAGGCAGAGGGAGAAGCAGGCTCCATGCACTGGGAGCCTGACGTGAGATTTGATCCCGGGTCTCCAGGATCGTGCCCTGGGCCAAAGGCAGGTGCCAAACCGCTGCGCCACCCAGGGATTTTTTTTTTCCTTTTTTTTTTTCCTTTGCCTCCTTTTAAAGTCAAACTCTGATCTATTGTCCTGCCTCAGCTAAGTCTAGCACAACTCTTGGCACAAAGTAGGAAGTTATTAAGTATTTGTTAAATAAGATAATGATTTCTACCTATGTCAGGTATACTTCTAGACCTAGAGTTTCTCTTAGGTAGGGTCTATGTTCTGTGCATTTTTGTATTCCCAGAAGTCATAAAGGGTTTGAACAAATATCCAAATGAACCTACCATGCTTTTCTTTCAGATCTATAGTTTTTCAGTTATTCTATTTATACATAATCCAAATCCAGGCAAGGAATCGTTTCAGCATTGGACCTCACAAAAATGTTCAGTTTTGTATCTTCCTACTACTCATAATGGCTTTTAAGTGAACTATTTGTTATTGAATTTTAAAAGAAATCCTATAAATGATGTAAAGAAGGAGATAAGGAATAAAGTTTTAGTTTCGGAGAGATTATCTGTGTCATTTGTTCATCTATTGGCTACTTACTATATGGCAGACACTAGGCAGGAGCAGTGCTGGCATGGCATGGCAATTTTTCCACTTCTGGAATATATTTTAGTAGACCCCAGAGAAAGATTAGTCATTTTTTGTCTTAATCCTTAAGTATGAGAAACTATTGAGTGAATCAAGGCCTTCTTTCTGCAGACAGCCCCAGTTACTAAAAAGCTCTTCTGTATACTAAGTTTTATACTACCTCCATTTACCTTTTTCCATTTAGCCACATTTCTGTCTTTGGAGTCTCCAGAATCAAGTAAACTACTCTTACACATAGCACCTTTTTCCATATTGACAATTCACAACATGTTCTCTACATTCTAAGTCTTATCTTTTTCAGAGCATGTATACAAAATTCAAAATGATTATTTTTCCAAAGGAACTGATTTCCATATTTGCTGTTTTCTTTTAAAAAATATTTGTTGTCAATTCCATGTACTTCACTCCTCAGTTTATTTTGTACAAGTCTGGTGATAGGCATATGATGGGGGATATTGGTGGGAGGGTGTTGCAGAGAAAATGAAGAGGGCTTAATTCTGTCCAAAAGTATATGTCTGGTAGAGTGGAGACCATCATTTTGTCAGATTATTTCAATATGATACTGTAAATTATGTCAGAGATAAGGGAAGCTGTACTGCTAAAAACACCCAGGAAGATAGTTTAGTCTAATCTGAATTTTGGGAAATATTTTTAGAGAAAATGTCACCAGAATTAAATCTGAAACGATGATCTAATATTAGCCAGGAGTAAAAAAAAAAAAAAAAAAAAAAAAAAAAATGAAGTGAGACTATAGGAGTTAAGGCATTGAAGTAAGATGAGTATAGCAGGTGGGGGTTGTGGAGATATAGTTATTTTTGAAGAATGAGATGTGGCAGAAAATGGGCTCATAGTGATGTATGTATGTTTTATAAATATGAATATGAGTATGAAGCTATATTCTGATGTTTTAATTAATAAATTTTACCACAGTTTTCTTGTTGGAAATTAGAATTTTTTTCTCTACAGCCAAAGACATTAGCTAATGTGTTAGCTTTTCAAGGGGTCATAAAGAATCAACACTGGTGGTCGTAATGACCTGATCATAATGACCTGAAATAGTATAATAAATAATTTCTGCCAAGCAGAGTTTTAGGTACTGCGTGTTGTAAAAGATATAAATCAATGACAGGTACCTTAGTATGGAGGTTTGCCGGATGCTTCATTACCTCTATTACCTGAATAAAGTAACATATTTGATTCTTGTTATACTATTAATATTAGAGGGAAAGGTTTTCATTTTATTTCAGAAGAGTTGTATCCCATGGATTATTTGCATTCCAAAAGCTACATTTTATTTGATGTTTTCCAACTTAAGATAGCTATTTAGGTAAGTAATTGCTATAAATGGACAGAGCAATATTGTATAATCACTGTGAATACTTAACAAGGGAATTTTGTGAATTAAATTATAAATTCCTCTACTGTTCACTCGATTTTTTAAAAAAGATTTTATTTATTTATTCATGAGAGACACAGAGAGAGAGGCAGAGACACAGGCAGAGGGAGAAGCAGGCCCCATGCAGGGAGCCCTACGTGGGACTGGATCCCCGGACTCCAGGATCAAGCCCTGGGCTGAAGGCGGCGCTAAACCGCTGAGCCATCTGTGCTGCCCTGTTCACTGGATTTTACATATTGTGGGACCCAGGAAATTTAACAAAAATCCCCTACCCCTGGACAAGCAGAGCAAGACTGATTCCATTTTGTGCTGCACCCGCCACCTCCTGTATGACCCCCACATGACCTGCTTATTGCTTAAGGCGCTGCCCCACCCTAGTCAAGCAGCTGGGCACCCCCTTATGGAAATCGGCTCATAACAATGTAACCCTGCCTTGTGCCTGCCAAAACTGTGGATTCTGACCAAAGTAATAGGCCCCCTCAAATGGATACTATAGGGTAAAATGTAATTCAATTGGCCACCTGCCTGTGGACCAACATGACTGTGCAACTTTCTGCGCATGTTACAATCCCACTGGCCCCTATAAAGCTGCTACTCCTCTTAGCCTCAGGGTCCAAGTCCCTGCTCCCCTGTGTCGGGTATACTTGGACCCAAGCTAGAGCTTGTAAATAAACCCTCACGTGTTTGCATCGGTGTGTCGGCTCCTTGGTAGTTTCTCGAATTCACAATCTTGGGCACAACAATATCACTCACCTCAGAACTTATTGCACAATCTATAAATGATGTTTGAGTTCATGCTTCTAGATTTGTGTAAAGAAGAGAAGTGGGAAATTTAGAACTCACAGTATTACTAACCACAGGAATACAGCAAGCTATTAAGAACTTGTCTGAAAAGTTATTGAAAAATAACATCATAATATAATTTAAGGAGATAATACATCTTCTCATTAAAAGGTAGCCTATGATATTATTAAGTAATAGCTAAATGTTCTGTACTGTGTAGGAGACATCTTTAGTGTGCCTGCCCAGTGTCCCATTTCCTCTGCTTTTGTGATAACTTTTTAATTTTCTTTTGGCGAATTATGCCTCTCCTATTTTCAATCCATTGGTGTTCCTGTAAGTATTCTCTTCTATCCTGAACACTTAAAGAGACCCAGGTTTGACTTTCAAAATCCTTCCTCAAACTCTTGCTGAATCTCTGTAGAAGTGCCTACTCATTATAATGGAAGCCCATGTTGCCAATGACCATTTTTGTGACTACAAAGTAGAGCCCACCTAAAAATACAGACAAAAGGGCAGGAGAGCTTAGACTTTGCAGTTATGTCAGACAACAGATTTTTTTTTTTCTTAAGCCAGTTTGAGTTGAGTTCTTTGTCATTTGTTGCATTAGTCAGGATTCTCCAAAAGTACAGAACTAGAAAGATGTATGTATATACAGAAAAAAACTTATTTTTTTTAAGATATTGGCATACACAATTATGGAGACAGGCATGTCTAAGTTCTACGGGGCAGACCATCAGGCTAGAGTCGCAGAAAAGAGTTGATATTGCAGTCTTGACTACAGAGACAGACTGAAGGAAGAATTCCTTCCTTCTTAGGGGATTATACTCTTTTTCCTTTTAAAGCCTTCAAATGGTTGGTTTAAATCCATCTACTTTATGAAGGGTAATCTACCTTAGTCTGTCTACTGATTTAAATGTTAATCACATCTAAAAACTACCTCATGTTAACATTCTATCTAGATTGCTGTATGACTAAAAAAACAGACACCAAAGCTTAGCCAAGTTGACACATAAAATTAACTATCACACTTGTAAATCTGGCTAATCCAGATAGTAACTTGTATAAAAGCTCTGATGTGTCAGGAATGATCATGGATGGAGAGTCAGGAGAGGCTGTTAAAGGGTATACTACTTCATCTTAAGGTAGAAAATTCATCTGTGCTATTTTGTATTTATAAAGTGGGAATGCCTTTTGTGGATTTGGGAGAATTGAATATGCTACATAGAAGGCCAGCACATAGAGACACCTACATGTTCGATTATCCTTTTTTCCTTCTCCTTTTTATTTGTGGCTCAGAGTAAGCCTGTTGCTGTACTGAACTTGAAATTTGGAAAACACTTTATGTTGGAAGTTTCTGTTTTAGGGATTAATTGGTTTCTTATTGACCACGCAGTGTTTCAAGAGACTAGAGCTAGAAGTTATCACAGAGAGAGCATTTAGCCTTCCACTCATTTTATACATAGGAAGCTGTTTTCTGTGGTGGTGACTTTTTTAACAAATGGTGTTTGATGTCCATGTGCTTTGCCAGTCAGATGTCTACATATATTTTTAAGTCAATACAGCTAGAATATATGTTTCAAATAATATTAGCAAAGTTGATGTTATGTACTCATGGTCTCATCTATTGATTATGGTATTTTACCATTCACTTAAGATATTAAAAAGCAAAAATATGTAAAGATAGCCATTTCTGTATAGTTTTAGGAATCTGGAATATTAACATACTTGGCCAAGTTCTTTAAATTGCAATTGAGGGGGATCCCTGGGTGGCGCAGCAGTTTGGCGCCTGCCTTTGGCCCAGGGCGCGATCCTGGAGACCCGGGATCGAATCCCACATCGGGCTCCCGGTGCATGGATCCTGCTTCTTCCTCTGCCTGTGTCTCTGCCTCTCTCTCTCTCTCTCTCTCTCTGTGACTATCATAAATAAATAAAAATTAAAAAAAATTTTTTTAAATAAATAAATTAATTAATTAATTAATTAATTAAATAAATAAATTGCAATTGAGGGAATGGCTTAATGCTTAAATGAATCTAATGATGATCTTTTTAAATCTCACCAAATCTAATCACTTGATCCGAAAATAAACCTTTTAGGTCATAAACTCAGATTACCAAGGTCAAATAAGACTTTTTGAGAGGGTTTGGAATGGAGATTTCCATCATTGTTAATTTGCAGGAAAACATCTCTGGTGTGCTTCTGCAGTGGTTTCACCGTTGCACTCTGTATCCTGTACACTTGACTATTCTTCACTCAGCTCCTTTCTGAATGTTGCACTGGGATTGTCAAATGCCACTTCAGACTAGATCTGTGTCCCCAAAAGTCATATGCAACATCATAAGAGAATTCTACCTGACATTTTCAAGTGCAACTCACTTGAACTCGTAAAAGTCAGATATAAATTGAGAATGGATTTATACCTAAGCCTCTTTGGTTGATTTTGGTGTTTGTTTGCAACTGACATTTGGAGAATAACTCAGTTGCCCTTGAAATTGGTCCCTTCCTCACTCCAAAATGTGAGGGAGATGACGGCAAGTGTCCAAATGGCTAGTACAGAATGCTTCAGGTGAATTTCAGGCACTTTTATTTACTGAGTTGGGGCCAATTTGGCGTTGAAGTCAGGAGTATGTACATTCAGCAATCTCACCAATGTGGCTTCTTGTTAGAATTGGACTCTGAATCACATTGTTGTCTAAAGATGTTAATGATTATATGGCTTGGCCTAATGGGCTTGATTCTTTACCAGTAATATGTTGATTATTGGCATTTTAGAGATTGTTGGGGTAACACAGCTGAATCTGTACACAAATTCAGAGCATTCACACAGGCTTCTGCCACTGGGTGAGTAGATGAAGCAGATGATGCCTATTCTCATAATGCTGCACCAAACAGATGGGATGGCAAGCTGTCTGTGCCTCTGAGTATCTCTGAGTATGAACCTGTCCTTCTGTCTACCCCAGCCATTCCTCCTCCATGAAGTATGCTACTAAGCCATAGGAGAATAACACAACAAATAGATATGGCACCTTAAGCCAGTGCAACACTTGAACTGGACATTTAGTGTCTGTGAAATTCATCATAGTTACAAAGCCCTTGTGAGATTTTACTGTCAAAGATAAAATTAGAGCTAAAATAGCTGTAAAATCAGCATACCTAATTTTCTCATCTTAAAGATAATAAAACTGAGATCCGGAAGGGTTAAGCCCCTTACCTATGGTTGGTTACAAGGATTCAGAGATGCGGCAAGTTCTAGGTCTTTTTGAGTTGCAGTGTTATCCTTATAATAGAGAGTGACCAATGAATGTATTGTTCAGATTACAAGGGAATGTAAAATGTGGAAGTTTTCATCCTTTCCAACAATATAAAAATGTTGACCCTTAGATGCTCTTTGAACTCTTCCTGGATTTATTCTACTTCTCTTTTAACATTCCTGGAAAGAGGGTCTCTCTTGATGGATTTCTAACTTGTAGAAATATTTGTTTGTAAGTTGGTTTGAAATTAGCCTGTCATCTGATTCACTGAGATAGAGTTAAAATGAATTCTCTCAGCTAAAAGAAAAAAAAATCAGGGAGAGAAAGGATTTTATCATCTATATGGATCAATTCCAAGAGTATGCTTCAGTTTAGTTATTAGTTTTCCCTACAGTATGAGATATTCAATTAAACCTTCCCTCAAATTGGCCATAAATTTTGATGAAAATGAAAGAAGTTCCATTTAGCAAACAATTTCTGTCAAAGAATCTAATAATGGGATGCAATAAGAATGATTTTCACCTGTGTACCTGAATGAGAATGGTCTGGTTTTTGTTTGGTTTGGCTTGGTTTTTCCTTTGGCTTTGCTTTGGGGCTTTTTGTTTGATTGTTTCTCTGATTACCACCCCCCCACACACACACACACACCCCTTGTATTCACTGTAGCAGCCCTAAGTGTTCCAAAGATGAGGTCAGGCGGAATTGTTTAAAACACAAAAGAACTTCATAGCAGTTTTCACCACTGATTTGGTAGGTCTTTGATAAAATCTTATACTTTACTGTATCATTCTCTGTTAAGGAGAATTACTATGAGACAAGTCATGTTTTATACCCATTCTCTCATTCTCACTGAAGCATATACATTTCTCATAACCTGATTGGGACCTTCCTTATAGCTACATATACTTACTCAGCATCCATGGAGTAGTTGTAGGTAGAAATAACCCACTCTGAAAAATTCATGTGGTTTTTATTGGGTAGGGAGTGATTCTTGGCACTGATCTAGATTCTGGAAATGAGAGAGAAATCAGATATAGATGGTACTTCAGTGTAAATTGTGGTCTAATGCAGGAAATAAGGCAGAAATGAGGAAGGACATAAGTAAGGAAATATGACACAAAATTGTGAGTATTGCTGATGAAATACAGTGATATTCACCCCTTTCCTGAAAAAATCATGGATGAAAGAGCTTTTGAGCTGCAATTCTAATGTTCTGGAGACCTACTTTATCCACCTTTTGTTCTACTATCTCTGTGAATGGTTTGCCCCTGGAGCTATACAGAGAGGTGAGGGTTGGGAGAGAGCATCCAGAGCATTCTGACAAATGTCTCATAGAGCTAGAACATGAGTAATAGCATCCTTAATCCAACCTCACTTCTTAGGGATGAGACATCTGGGGCTTAGCAAGGTTAGCAACTTACCCAGTGAGTTATAAAAACTGAGATTTCATTGCTGATCTTGTGATTCTTCTTTCACAATTGTTTTCCTTGTTTCAAAATAAAACTCCTTTTTTTGAAGTTTCCTTGATGAGTTAGGATTCTTAGGATACAAGTGATGGAAGCTGGCAATAGATAATATATACAGAAAAGGAATGTACTGAAAAGTTAGCAGGAGTTCCCAGAAACTATAGAGATCTTAGAAAGCCACATTCAGAGAACAAAAGCCAGAGTAGAGTGAAAGGGGCAAGTAACAACAGTATGGACAGTTTTCTCCAGATAAACATGGCTATTGGAATGAATGGGCTTGAAGCTTTGTTGCTATATTTTCTATCTCTGTATTAGTTATTGCTCACAACCCAAAATGTTAGAGAGAACATGTCTGATGGACTTAGTTTGAATAGCACAGTATCCACCATTTTGCTAGGGGAAGGCTGGGCATCTTGAGTTACATACCACTGTGACAGCACCCGTAAGTTGTTATCCTACTATTTTTATTTTATCCTACTATTTTTAGATATATGTATATGCCTTTTATAATAAATAATAAATACATTATATTATTTATTTAATAAATATTATTTATATAAATAATTATATATATACATAATCATTTACATACATATATACAAATGATGTATACATACATCATTTACACTACTTGCCATACTTTTTACATGACTATCTTCTTCACTAACCTGAACTGTTCCTTGCGGACAAGAATAGTTTTTATTCATACATACATCATTTATGCCTAATAGGGTCCCGAGTAAATGGCTAAGATAGAACAAATGATTGAATAAATAAACTAAAATTAAAAATGATATGGTAAAACATAAGGGTGTATATTGCAGTGTTTGTGGATCTCAATATATAATAACTTTCATGAAATGGAAAAAATTTAGTATTTCATAATTTGTTTAGAGTTTTCCTATTACCTCATTTGACTTTTAGAAGACATGCTTTAGTTAAAGGGTATTATTATTTTTTAACTTAAAATTTCAAAGAAGATGTAATTTACCCACATTGACATAATTTTAACAACTAGTTTTTAATTATAAATGGTATCTTATGCAACAAAGACATCTTCAGTTAATTCTAGTATCTAAAAATCTAAAAATTGTGTAAGTCACATTATATTTGCACAGAATCACAAAAGTAGAAGTTGCAAATAAAAAATAAACCACATAAAAAAAAAAAAAAATAAACCACAAAGTTATTTTGAAACTTAAACATTGAATCAAAAAAGAAAGCAAAATTGTAATCACAATTACTTCTCAACCAGTGATAATAAGAAAACAATATATACAGATTATCAGAAATGCAAAAGTCATTCTAAGAGGATAAAATAAGTTTACATGTGTTTATTAGACCAAATATGATCATTATATCATTATACATATCATAAATAAATAGAATAAAATAATTAAAATAAAAATGATAGGTAGATATTTTACTACATATAATTTTTTGATTTTTAAAAAGAAATTTTATTTTTTATTTTTGGGAGAGAGAGAACATGCAAGCTCGCGCATGTGCATGAGGGTGAGGGAGGGACAGAGGCAGAGAGAGAATTGTAGGCTGGTTCCACACTCAGCATGAAGCCTGACATGGGGTGCAATCTCATGACGCTGAGATCATGACCTGAGCTGAAATCAAGAGTTGAACTCTCAACCAACTGAGCTACCCCAGTGCCATTACAAATTTTTTTAAAGGATGATAACATAAAAAGAACAAGAAGAAGGAAACTTGAATTTAGGCAGTCTTCATATACACTTAGTTTTATTGTGTTCCACTTCATTGTGGTTTTTGCAAATTGAAGGTTTGTAGCAACTCTGCATGGAGTAAAATCATTACCTTTTCCAATAGCATTTTCTCACTTCATGTCTCTGTGTTACATTTTGGTAATTCCTGCAATATTTCAGACCTTCTCAGTATTACTATATTTGTTAAGATGATCTGTGATTGGTGATCTTTGATGTTAACTATTGTAATTGTTTTAGGGCACCTACCCATATAAGATGGCAAACTTCATCAATAAATGTGCATGTTCTCACTGCTCCAGCTTTTGATTTTGTCCCTCTTTCTCCTTGGAATTCCCTATTCCCAAGATGATTAGATCAATTAATAACCCTACAGTGCCCTCTAAGTGTTTAGTGAGGTGAAAGGAAGAGTCACATGTCTCTCACTTTAAATCAAAGGTCGCAGAAATAATTAGGCTTATTGGGGAAAGCGTTGAAAGTGAAAATGGTCTGTAAGCTGGGCCTCTTGCATGAACCAGCTAAGCTGTGAATGCTAAGGAAAAGTTCTTGAAGGAAATTAAAAGTGCTGTGCCATTGAACACACACACATGATAAAAAAAGGGAAACAGCCTTATTACTGATAAAGTTTGAGTGGTCTAAATAGAAATTGAAAACAACCACAACATTCTCTTAAGCCAAAACCTAATCCAGAGCAAGGCCCTAACTCTCAATTCCTTGAAGGCTGAGAGAAGTGAGGAAGCTGCAGAAGAACAATGGGAAGGTAGCAGGGCTTAGTTCATGAAGTTTAAGGAAAGAAACCATCTTCATAACATAAAAGTGCAAGGTGAGCAGCAAGAGCTGATATAAGAAGCAGTAGCAAGTTATCCAGAGGATTTAGGTAAGGTAATTAATGAAGCAGACTACACTAACAACAGATTTTCAATGTAGAAAGAACAGCCTTCTGTTGGAAGAAGATGCCATCTAGGACCTTTGTAGCTGGAGAGAAGTCAGTGCTTAGCTTTAAAGCTTTAAGGGACAGGCTGATTTTCTTTTTAGGGTCTAATGTAGCTGGTGACTTGAAGTTGAAGCCAATGCTCATTTACCATTCCCAAAATTCCAGGATCCTCAAGACTTATGTTAAATCTACCCTACATGCTATAAGTGGAACAACACAGCCTGGATGGCAGCACATTTGTTTACAACATGGTTTACTGACTATGTTAAGTCCATGATTGAGAACTACAACTCAGATAAAAAATATTCTTTCCATTTGTTTTAAAATATTACAGATCATTGACAATGCATCTGGTCAACTAAGGAGCTCTAATGGAGATATACAATGAGATTAATGTTGTTTTTATACCTGCTAACACAGCATCCATACTGCAGTCCACAAATCAAAGAACAATTTCTACTTTCAGGTCTTATTATTTAAGAAATACATTTCATAAGACCACAGCTGCCATAGATAGTGATTCCTGTAACGGACCTGGGCAAAATCCATTGAAAACCTTCTGGAAAGGATTCACCATCCTAGATGCCATTAAAAACATTTGTGATATGTGGAAAGGGGTCAAAATATCAAAACTAACAGGAGTTTGGAAGAAGTTGATCACAACCCTTATGGATGACTTTGAAGGGTTCAAGGCTTCAGTGGAGGAAATATCTGCAGATGTGGTGGAAATAGTAAGAGAACTATAATTAGAAATGACTGAATTGCTGGAATCTCATGATAAAGCTTGAATGGGTGAGGAGTTGCTTCTTATGGATGAGCAAAGAAAGTGGTTTCTTAAGATGGAATCACTCCTAGCAAAGATGCTGTGAAGATTATTGAAATGACAACAAAGGATTTAGAATGCTACATAAACTTACTTGATGAAGAAGCACAAGGTTTTAGAGGCATAACTCTAATTTTGAAATAATTTCTGCTGTGGGTAGAATGCTATCAATGTGGGTAGATGCTATCTCAGCATCACATGCTACAGAGAAATTGTTCAGGAGAGGAAGACTCTACTGATGTGGTGAACTTCATTGTTGTTTTATTTTAGGAAATTGCCACAGTGGGGCTTCTGGATGGCTCAGTCACTTAAATATCCAACTGTTGATTTCAGTTCAGGTCATGATCTCAGGATCTTAAGATGGAGCCCTATGTTGGAGAATCTGCTTGAGATTCTCTCTCTCCCCCTCCTTCTGCTCCTCTCTGTGCTCTTTCTCCCCCCCTCCTCTTTCCCTCTCAAATAAACAAATACATATTAAAAAAAAAAAGAAAGAAAGAAAGGAATTGCCACAATCACCTGACCTTCAGCAGCCACCACCCTGATCAGTCAGCAGCCATGAACATTGAGGCAAGACCCTCCACCACCCAGAAGATTGTAACTTGTTGAAATTTTAGAATGATGGTAGCATCTTTTAGTAATAAACTATTTTTTAAAGAGAGAAAGTAGAGGTGGGCAGAGGGAGAGAGACAGTCTCAAGCAAGCTCCACAGCCAGCATGGAGCCCAATGTGGGGCTCGATTTCACAGCCCTGAGATCATGACCTAAGCCAAAATTAAGAGTCTGATGCTTCACCAACTGAGCCATCCAGGTGCTGCTATAATAAACACTTTTTGAGGGATCCCTGGGTGGCGCAGCGGTTTGGCGCCTGCCTTTGGCCCAGGGCGCGATCCTGGAGACCCGGGATCGAGTCCCACATCGGGCTCCCGGTGCATGGAGCCTGCTTCTCCCTCTGCCTGTGTCTCTGCCTCTCTCTCTCTCTCTCTCTCTCTCTGTGACTATCATAAATAAATAAAAATTAAAAAAAAAAATTAAAAAAAAAAAAAAAAACACTTTTTGAATTAAGGTATGTACATTGCTTTTTAGACATAATGCTGTTACAAACTTAATAGACAACATTATCATGTAACATAAGTTTTTAAGAGGCCAAACAATTCATTTGATTTTATTGTGGAGGGTTTAACCTGCAATGTCCTGTAAAGTGTGCCTGTAAATATTGAGTAAGAGGAGAAGAGGTGAGAGAGAATGAACTAACCATTCTCTCCAATTTAAGTTGATCTAACACACTTCCTCTCATATATACTGCTACTTTTAGACCCTTTAAAGTAAACGATGATTTGATGGGCAGCCAGATGGCTCAGCAGTTTAGTGCCTCCTTCAGCCCAGGGCCTGATCCTGGAGATCCAGGATCAAGTCCCATGTCGCAGGCTCCCTGCATGGAGCCGGCTTCTCCCCTCTGCCTGTGCCTCTGCCTTTCTCTCTCTCTCTCTCTCTCTCTCTGCCTCTCATGCATAAATAAATAAAATGTTTTTAAAAAAATAAATGATTTGAAAGATAAAATCAGAGATAGAAAATAGAATCACACTCTAAAATTAAAATCAATTTTAAAAATACAAAGTGATCTCTAATGGCATAGAAAAAAGAGGGGTGCATGAATAAATTTGGTTAACCAATGCAGTGACAGTAATGCCATTCTTTGTTGGAAGAATGTTATATGTACAGGCAAGAATAGTGGTTCTTTTTAGCAGACATCAGCATCACCTGAAGGGCTTGTTAAGTCCCAGATTACTATCCCCATTCTCACAGCCTCTGTTTAGTTCCTATGGGGTGGAGCCTAAAATTTTGCATTTCCGGGTTTCCAGATGAAGCTGCTGGTGTGAAAACAACATTCAGAAGTACTGTGCCAGGATACTGGGAGCCCTCTCTTTGGAGTTCCCCCATCACCGACTCATGAGAAGAAGGCTAGATCTCTTACTATTCCTGTGATTCTGGGGTTTATTCTTTATTCTAGAGATGAGCATTACAGATACTTAGAAAAAGCATGAAAAGCTAGCTTCTTGTTTGGACTTTACATTGTGTGTGTGTGTGTGTGTGTGTGTGTGTGTGTCCAGATTACTAAAATATAGATTTGGATATGGACCATCAGATTGACTTTTAAAATGTTTTAATGGGTTCATATTTTTACAAGGCAGGAACATTTAGAGAAAATGAAATGAGAGATGTTGAATAAAAGGCTTTACTGTGTCATATATTTTATTAAAGTTGGCTATACATAATGATCATTGGGATTTAAGTCTTAAGAAGACTATATTCTTTAAGGGACATTAATGTACATTTTCCTTAACTGTCTCAAGTTGTATCCTAAAGACTGTGTGAGTGATGATAGGATCAAAGATCACTGGAGCGCTGTATTAGGCATATATTAAATCAGAGTTCTAAAGACAGTGTTCTGATTTCAGATATTATATGGCTTTATACAGCATTGAGTGTAAAGTTCCCTTCTACCTTATTGGAGGCGAGACATTTATTAATCTAGTAGAATAGTAAAATAATACATTACTATAGAAGTCTGTTTTTAAAATATGCTTTATATAATAGGGAAAACCCATTGACATAATGTATAATTTATGTGTATCACTTTTGTGCTAATACAATCTCTGGCTTATACCCACCACTTATATCCATGAAATCTGCTTGATATTTGTCCACTCAGACAATACTTCATTGTCAGTTTTGAAAAAATAGTAGTATGATTTCATGAGAAAGAATGATACCTAAAGATGTTTCATTCATTTTAAGATGCTATAAAATATGAATCAGCATAGTAGAAGTGGTTGTGTCTATTTTTAGTATTAATTGTTTGACTCTGAAATCATGTTTGCAATTCACTTTTCATAGCTGATAAGCAGAACTCCCAGGTCATCATCTCAGACCCTGTGCTTTTTCTTTGGGTGGAAAATTTCCTTGTATGTGAAAATGTAGCCATTTGTTAGGTGATCTACTTATGGTTATTTAATTTTACCTGCCATAGCAAAATAGTACTTATATAGCCTGAGTAGGTAGATGGCTGTTCATATACAATTCTTTCCATTTTTCTGTGTGTTTGAAATTTTTCACAAAATGCTCGAAGAGGAAATAAAAGATCTCTAGAGTTTCCAGAGCCAAACTGCCTAGATTCAAATCCCAGCTCTTTTGGTATGGCCTTGGGCAAGTCCCTTTACCTCTAGGTGTCTGAGTTTCCTCAACTGTGAAACATAACTTACTGGGTTGTGATAAAATTTAAGTGAGCCGGTATTTTCAAAGTGCCTAGAAGAGTAATTGGCATAAAGAAACACAAAATTGTGTATATGTATGTAAATCTTTACTTATAAAATAAAGCTTCATCTATCACTTTTTAGATGTTGTTTCCTTTTGTTTTTACTTCATTCATAGAAAATTAAATTTAAAAAAAAATTAGAGGGGCACCTTGGTGGCTCAATTGGTTAAGCATCTGCCTTCTGCTCAGGTTATGATCTCAGGGTCCTGCAATGGAGCCTCATGTCAGTCTCCCTACTCAATGGGGAGCCTGCTTCTCCCTCTCCCTCTGCAGCTCCCCCCGCTTGTGTGGATGCTTGTTCTCTCTCTCTCTTTCTCTCTCTTTCTCTTTTTTTCTCTGTCAAATAAATTTTTAAAATATTTAAATTTTTAAAAACTTTAGGAATAATATAATTCAACCCTCTTAATCCAAAAGGATAACACAAAATTAGTCTGTGAGAATTCTTGGCTATTAAATAGCAGTCAAGTCTATAAATCAGATTTTGCTATTGTAAGACTCATAGTATTGGTAGCACAGCTGAATTTCTCCTATGGCAGTGGCAGAGAAGAAAAATGAATGTTTTTTATTATTATATCCTTTTTCATTTAATTTATTATTGTTTGATGCTTTTAAGTAAATTAAAATGTTTGAATTTTCACAAATCTAACTGGATCTTATGTGCTCAAATGTTTGTACCTTAGCTGTAATTAAACTAATGAGTATGGGAGGAATCCAACAAGTTGTAATATTTTTATTTACTACACTGTTGAATTGAGATATAGTAGATTTTTTTTTTAAAGATGGCTTGTTTTATATAATGCCAGCTCGTTTTTCTCTTAATTATTTTCAGTGCTGAGAAAACAAAATGAGAATTTAACAAATTGGCTTCAGGGTAGTAAGTACATTATCCTTAAGACCATCCCATGTTATTTTATATTTCAAATTTGTAATGGGTTAATCTCATAGTTAGCATTCACTTAAAAATGAAAGCTACTGACAAAAAATAAAAATATATAATAATTCTGATCTTCATTACAAATCTTAAAACCAACAATAATGATAACAAAATATCTTCATTTGTTAATTATATAATGGCATTTTTAAGAAGAAAAAGGAGCAATCCAACAGAAAGTAATCATTTGTCTCCAAATATTACATAAAATATAACCCATATTATTTGCTGGAAATAGTTAATAATTATTGAGAGGGGTGATAATAAGGGATTTCTTAAGAGATTCTGTCCATTGTTGGAAGAGATACACTCTCCAGATTTTTGAGAATTAGGTTATCTTCATCTGCTGGGCTGAGAGATGAGCAATCACCTTCACTGACAAAACTGTGAAGTTTTAATAAAGGAGTCTACTGGTATGGGCCTGAGGCTCTAGCACTGTGGCTTGTTGTCCCACGCCATGAATATTCAAAACCTGAAATCTGGAGACCTTCATGTACCTCCTGGAAAGGCAGTCCATTCCCTCGTTCCCAGTCAGTGCATGGATGTGCATACTCGCACACAAACTCCAGAAGAAAATGATAGACTTTTTTCCTAGTGCAAAACATTACTATTTTATAATGAATAAACAGAGTCTTTTCGTTAGAAACATACATATAAAGAACCTCTCCATTCCTCCTGTAAAATGTTCTGATAGGAGAACTTTAGGTATAAGCACTCATGTTTGATACTGGATTGTAGAAATGCATGTGTACATTTTAATGGCTGTTAGTGTTCACATCTTCCGAATAAAAGGTGGCATATCTGTTAGATGTCCCACATAATCCATTCCTCCGCTCAGTTAGTTTTGCTTTGCTTAGACCTCAGAGGCTGTGTTTTATACCAGAACATCACAAATATAGACTTAACAATTGATGACAATCTAGCAAAAATGCATATTGCATTTACAACAGAAAACCTAATTTTATTTCGGTAGAGACACCATTCCTTTTAGAATATAGAATATATTTAGAATATAGAATATAGTATCCATAGCTTTTTGTTTGTCTTCCCTTAAACCTTGAAAGATATTTACAGTGTAGTGCACTTCTCAACCTTGGCTGCATACTAGAATCTTGTGTGGGACTTTGAAAAACTCTGTTGCTTGTGTCCCACTCCCAGATTAGGATTTGTTTGGTTAAGTGCAACCTGTGCATCAGGGATTTTTAAAGCTCTCTTCAATTACTGCACCGTGCTATAGAGGATGAGAACAGCTGGGACCCAATTCCCAGAATTATAGTGAGTGTACCTAGTTAGCCTAAGGCCAAAGAAAAATTTAGACTAGATTTCCAGACCAACCTTCTTCCCAGTTCTATAAAATGAACTAATTCACATATTTTTAAATTGTTTTCAATAATTATGTAATTATTGAAATTCAAAAATGTATATTTTCCCCAGTTATTACTTATTACTAAGCACATCCTTTGTTAACACATTTAGTCATCACTCTATAAATATTGTTACCATTCTTCTGGAATAGTCACTGATAAAAAAAACTAGCACTAGCTATAATATTTGGTGCATGTTATAATTAGAACCATAGTTAATAATTCGCTAATTAAAATGCCTGTGTTTTAATGTATCACAATCACATATTTTTTCATATGAGGGTTTTGGGTTCTTAGGTATGCACCACATAAGAGTGACTTTGGTTTGGGGACTTTCATTACTTGCACAAACCTCATAAAACTCTAATGCTTTATTTAATGATATCCATCTTACATGGGCTATGTGTAAAACCTTTTAAAGGTTGCTACTCCTAGCCAGACACAAGTAGTGATTGGAGAGGGAAAAGAAAAAAGAGTGAGGAATAATTTTAACTGTGCATTGTTGTGGCAATTTTATTCTGGCTTTTGTTGTATTTTAATAGTGACAGCTGCACCCAGAATTTCTTGTTTTCATAACTAGTGCAATTTCCTTTTCCTGAGAGGTCTGTGTAGTTATAACCTGGTCTTTTGTTTTCCTGCTTTGACTAAGGAAATTAATTTTTTTGTTGTTACTAGATGGATAAAAGACAAATGTTAAAAGGTGTCAATTGCATTCATTTTTTAATATGGTGAAAGCATGCAATCTTGTGGTCTGTCTTCAACTAATTTTAGATAGGATTTTATTTTTCTGGCCACCCATGGGTTTGTCACAAATTAATTAAATGCTCCATTTCTTTTATCTAATTGAGGCCATTTCTACCTCTGATGAATAATTTCATAAGTTTATTACAAAGGAAAATGCTTTGTGAGTGACTGTTTATGCAGAGTAAACACACAGGACAGCTCTATTTCACCCTTTGCTTGTGACAGAGGCCTCCAGACACTCCACTGGGGAGGCATTCCCTCTTGAAGAAGGTCAGTCTCTTTTTTACTTACAGTATGAAAATGCGCTTGACCCCAAGCTTCAAAGTAAAGGAGTCCACTCTACCTAGCAGGTATACTGTGTATTAAATCAATAAAATGGGAGAGTGTGAAACCAGTGAAATTTCTAATTAGATTCTGAGAGGGTCAGTCAGCCCAAAGAAATCTGATACCTTCTGAATGAACTCTTTGAAGCACTGGCCCTCAAAGCCATCTTTGGTTTTTGATGATTCCCTCAGCCAAAGAAGTATCATATATAACATGGGGTCACTAACCCAGATAACCACAGAGGCCAGGTAAGGAAAGAAATAAGTGAAACTCATCAGGTAGATGATAATAGGTGATTATAAAGGTTGTAGCCTGGACTTTGTAAAATGTGTGGTTCATGTAAGAAAGTTGGCATTTACCAGTGCCATCCAGTTTCTGCCTCATAGAAATGTTGGCAAAGTGTTACAAGAGCTTTCCATTTTTTCAGAGGCGCTAGAAGTCTAGATTTTTATTTTAAATGTTGGAAACTAACCTAAAAGGGATTAAAACATCATACCAGCAACATAATAGATTTTTTTGGCCCAGATTTAGCAAGGGACTTGGCTTGATATATTTAAGACACTGTAACTTTCCTATAAGGAAGGAGGAGAAAGAACATTTAGGGGGCACCTGAGTGGCTCAGTTGGTTAAGCTGCTTCTTGATTTCAGCTCAGGTCATGATCTTAGGGTCCTGGGATTGAGCCCTTCATTGGGCTCTGTGCCCAGCTGGGAGCCTGCTTGAGGATTCTCTTTCTCTCTCTCCCTCTAAAATAAATAAATAAACCTAAGAAAGAAAGAGAGAGTGAGAGAGAGAGAGAGAAAGAGAAAGAGAGAAAAAAAGAAAGAAAGAAAGAAAGAAAGAAAGAAAGAAAGAAAGAAAGAAAAGAAGAAAGAAAGAAAAGAAAGAGAAAGAAAGAAAGAAAGAAAGAAAGAAAGAAAGAAAGAAAGAGAAAGAAAGAAAGAAAGAAAGAAAGAAAGAAAGAAAGAAAGAAAGAAAAAGAAAAAAAGAAAGAAAAAGAAAGGAAAGAAAGAAAAAGAAAGAAAAGAAAAAGAAAAGGAAAGAAAAGAAAAGGAAAGAAAAGAAAAGAAAGAAAAAGAGGGCAGTCCCGGTGGCTCAGCAGTTTAGCACACTGCCTTCAGCCCAGGGCCTGATCCTGGAGACCCGGGATCGGGTCCCACGTCGGGCTCCCTGCATGGAGCCTGCTTCCCCCTCCGCCTGTGTCTCTGCCTCTCTCTCTCTCTCTCTCTGTGTGTGTGTGTGTGTGTGTGTGTGTGTGTCTCATGAATAAATAAATAAAATCTTAAAAAAAAAAGAGAAAGAATAAGCAAATGAGCATCTAGAACTAGAAGAAGTTTAGGATGATGGCAAAGTCCCAGAAGTTACAGGAAGGGAGTTCCCAGAAACACTATTCTCCAGATTAGAAATACTAACCACCAAGAGTATTAAGGGAACTGGTCCAGTCATTCAACTTCTGAGTGTCAGAATTGGGGCCAGGAAATAATCATTAAAAATCATAAAACTGCGGGATGCCTGGGTAGCTCAGTGGTTGAGCATCTGCCTTTGGCTCAGTGCGTCAAAATAAACACAGGACAAGTCCCCCATTGGGCTACCTGCAGGGAGCCTGCTTCTCCCTCTGCCTGTATCCCTGCCTCTCTCAGTGTGTCTCTCATGAGTAAATAAATAAAATATTTTTTAAAATTATAAAACTGCTAGGAATGGTTGAGAGAATATAAATTCCACCTCATTCTATGATTAGGGTCCAAAGACTACCAAGGATAGCAAAGAACTTGACCAAATCCTATCACTAGTTAGTGACAGAGCCTATCTCCTAGTTGCATTTGGTACAAATATTTTCAAGCATATGAGGCTCAACCAGTTTTTTCCACTCTCCCTTCAATGTATTACAATGTTAAAAAATGTTATTCTTGGTATATTTCATCAGAAAGCTTCATGGTTGATCTGTTCTGGCTGTTAATGACAGATGAATCATCATGAAGCATTTACTGAATTATACAACCATTAAACATGCAGTTTGTGGAGGCTCTGTAGAAGTGTTGGAAGTGCTTATCATTAGTGCAAAAGCTTGATATAAAATTGTACATACATTTTGATTACTACTGTTATTATAGTTGAATTACTAAAAATTGGAAGGAAATATACCAAAAGTAGCTGTTAAGGAGATGGAATTACATGTCATTTAAAAAATTCTTTTTTTCTGAATTGTTATATCTTTCTATACTTTTAATAAAAAAATAAATATACAGACACCAGAATAAGTTATTTTAACATCTACTGAAAGTCCAGCAATGTGCTAGTTTGTTATAGGGAGATAAAATTTTATTAGTTAGCACCTTCTATAAACTTAGGAATGCTGAGAAATAATGAAATAAATATTGAAAGAAAGAACTATGGAATAAATATAGGAAGAGTATATGCTAGATTTTGCCAGACATAGGTTTTACTCTCAGCTCTGTCATTTAGTCATATTGCCTTGGGAAAGGAACTTAACCTTTCTCAAAGTCTCAGGTTTATCATCTGTAAAATCCAAAGGATAATAATGCCTTTCTCATGGTTGAAATAAGATAGTGCATGTAAAGCGTTTAGCAAGGAGCCTGTCAGGGAGGCATGTTCTACAAATGTTAGCTATTATCATTGCTGTTATCGAACTTACTCTCTTTATACAACTAGTAATAATAATAGCACCAGGACTTGAGTAGTTCTAGTAGTGATCACTCCTTATTTAAATGAGTGCCCACTAAATACCAAGTACAGTGCTAGGACTTTTACTTGATGGCTTCCTAAATTTCACACAATCTGTTTTAAAACAGTATTTTGATAATGCTATTATAAAGATACATAATAGTAAAAAAATAATGTGGTATTATAATGTCATTATATATTACATAATATAGTATTATAATAATATTATTATAAAGAAAATGAGGCTTATAGAGTTTAAGTAACTGTTCCAACAACTTATAACTAAAAAATCAAAGACTTAGGATATAAACCCAGACATTTGTGATTTTAAAACTGAGTTATTCCCTCTGTTCTACAGACAAATCTATGTGTAGCCTTAGAAAATGGCATGGCTCTACATAGTGAATGGCCAAGTGGGAAGTATTGAGACTAGAGACATTTTTTCACAAGTTGGACTGCCAGAGAATTAGATGCGATGCCAAAAAGGAACGTGAGCATTTATGAGAACGATAACATCTTTTAAGCTGCAGCTCTGGAGTAAGGCCAGGTTGCCAGAGCCACGAGACATGCAGTCAAAGGACAAAGTGAAGTTGAATAAGTATTCGCCCCTGAAGACAAAGATATTCCAGGTATCCATATGCAGTGAGAGAGCAGGCCAGGCTCATTACAGAGAGAACGGTATAAGCATACTTGGCCTTGTGCAGTCTCAATGTTAAGATTGGAGGTTGTATAGAGAAGTTAAATAGTTCAAAGGCATGGAAAGAAAATGGATAGTAATTGGATTATTGAGGAAAATTTTGGTCTTTATAAAATACACTCCTTAAATTAACATATTAGAATACACTATAAAGTTTTACGAAACTTTGACATGGAAATACCTAAATTCACAAACACCTTGTAGTATGACTTTATTGGGGATCGCATTTTTTTTCCACAGAGAGGTGAAGTTTAGTCTCAACACCATATTCACTCTGTCCCTGTTGAAGAATAAGTGCTAGCAAAGCTAGATGGTAATCCTGAGTTGATGTTTATTACTCACTGACCTCTTTACCCTACCCCCTCAGGGGTTGAAGTTTAAAATGGTGCCTCAGCAAAATCATGAGACTTCAAGCAGAACTTTGGGATTATTTACAAAATTCAAAATCTCTAACATTAATGCTTCAAAACAAAGATTCTGTTATAATTAAAAATTCTCATAAATTCTACATAGAACTTTTCACAGATCTTCATAAAGGCTTCTGGTATATATAGACAAAGATAATGTATTCAAATCAACAACATTATCATAAATATGACCCCACATTGAAATAGTCACCTGAGCATCCTTACGCTATACATACACACTATTTCCCCCATTCCTCTCTGGAGCTGTACCACTTCCTTGTATCCACATCCTAGTGACAGAATCAACTGTTTTGTGTAGAGGAAAGAGATTTTGCAGAAATAACATTATGAATTTACCTGATAATTTCATTTTCTTTGTCAATGGTAAATTGCTTAGTCAGGAAGAAAACTGCTAGCAATAGTTTTGAGCAGGTTTGTTCTATTCAATTTGTGGCTAGTCAATTAAAGGAAATTAAGTGTCACACAATAAGATAACATAAAATAATTAAGAATCCCTTACAGAGGAGATGTGGCTCTTAAATCATACAGGTTGTGACCTTAGAATAAAAGGAATGGTTACATTAAGAATTAGATCCAAGAGGCACCTGGGTGGCTCAGTGGTTGAGCGTCTGCCTTTGGCTCGGGTCATGATCCCAGGATCCTGGGATAGAGTCCCACATCAGGCTACTTGCAGGGAGCCTGTTTCTCCCTCTGCCTATGTCTCTGTCTGCCTCTCTCAGTGTCTCTCATGAATAAATAAATTAAATCTTTAAAAAATCAAATTCAAGTAAACATTTCTTAGGCCTCTTTCATGTACCAGATTTTACACAGGTTTGGGTTAGAGACCTACTGGTTTTTGCTTATACAAAATTCAACTTGTAAAGATGATTTTAGACTCCTGTTTCTTGTACCCTTTGAAATACTTTATTCATGTCATATGTCAAACCTAAGCATTCCAAATGTAATTTCAAAATAATTTATTTTTAAACTAGTTAAAAATAAACTTGAAACTAAGGAAACTGAACTACATATTTTTCTTATCTGCCAATTTTTTTATTTATCTAGAATTTGGTAGATTCTCAAAGAGACTGTTGAGGAGGAGAAGAGAGAGGAGACAGGCTAAAACAGAGAAAAAGAGAGCTGTTTTGGTTGAATTGTGGTATATGTGTTTCTCAATATTTAGAAGAATAATTTGGAAGCTTTTTTTCATTTTCTTAGCTTGAGGACTGTCAAATAGGATTGGATTCCTTAAATATTTATAGAATTTGTGGATTGATATGTGTCTGATCTTTTGGTAGTTCCTGGACAGCTTTCTCACGTCTGATAACTGACCTAATTAGGTTTTCTATTTCCTCTAGGGTTAGTTTAGGACATTAATATTTTACCAGTCATCATCCATTTGCATAGAATTGAGACAAATCATCTCTTTGGATTCTTTTATTTTTATTTTTTTTCTTTGGATTCTTTTAATTTCTTCAGTGTTTATGGCTATTCATTTTTTATTTTGTGTGTATGTGTGTGTTTATTCCCTTTTTTTGTAAAATTGTTGAACCATTTAACTTTTTTGTTTCTTTAAGTTTTATGTATTAAATCATTAGTCCTTTTACTAATTGAATTTTTTTTGTTTATTCCTTTCCTTCATTTTTGATGGAGGTTGTGCTTTTCCTTTGTTCTTTGCTTCCATATTTATTTCATCATATTTTTTTAATTAATTAATTTATTTATTTATTTATTTATTTTTTAAATTTATTTTTTATTGGTGTTCAATTTACTAACATACAGAATAACCCCCAGTGCCCGTCACCCATTCACTCCCACCCCCCGCCCTCCTCCCCTTCTACCACCCCTAGTTCGTTTCCCAGAGTTAGCAGTCTTTACGTTCTGTCTCCCTTTCTGATATTTCCCACACATTTCTTCCCCCTTCCCTTATATTCCCTTTCACTATTATTTATATTCCCCACATGAATGAGAACATATAATGTTTGTCCTTCTCCGACTGGCTTACTTCACTCAGCATAATACCCTCCAGTTCCATCCACGTTGAAGCAAATGGTGGGTATTTGTCATTTCTAATAGCTGAGTAATATTCCATTGTATACATAAACCACATCTTCTTTATCCATTCATCTTTCGTTGGACACCGAGGCTCCTTCCACAGTTTGGCTATCGTGGCCATTGCTGCTATAAACATCGGGGTGCAGGTGTCCCGGCGTTTCATTGCATTTGTCTCTTTGGGGTAAATTCCCAACAGTGCAATTGCTGGGTCATAGGGCAGGTCTATTTTTAACTCTTTGAGGAACCTCCACACAGTTTTCCAGAGTGGCTGCACCAGTTCACATTCCCACCAACAGTGTAAGAGGGTTCCCTTTTCTCCGCATCCTCTCCAACATTGGTTGTTTCCTGCCTTGTTAATTTTCCCCATTCTCACTGGTGTGAGGTGGTATCTCATTGTGGTTTTGATTTGTATTTCCCTGATGGCAAGTGATGCGGAGCATTTTCTCATGTGCATGTTGGCCATGTCTATGTCTTCCTCTGTGAGATTTCTGTTCATGTCTTTTGCCCATTTCATGATTGGATTGTTTGTTTCTTTGGTGTTGAGTTTGATAAGTTCTTTATAGATCTTGGAAACTAGCCCTTTATCTGATATGTCATTTGCAAATATCTTCTCCCATTCTGTAGTTTGTCTTTGAGTTTTGTTGACTGTATCCTTTGCTGTGCAAAAGCTTCTTATCTTGATGAAGTCCCAATAGTTCATTTTTGCTTTTGTTTCTTTTGCCTTCGTGGATGTATCTTGCAAGAAGTTACTATGGCCGAGTTCAAAAAGGGTGTTGCCTGTGTTCTTCTCTAGGATTTTGATGGACTCTTGTCTCACATTTAGATCTTTCATCCATTTTGAGTTTATCTTTGTGTATGGTGAAAGAGAGTGGTCTAGTTTCATTCTTCTGCATGTGGATGTCCAATTTTCCCAGCACCATTTATTGAAGAGACTGTCTTTCTTCCAATGGATAGTCTTTCCTCCTTTATCGAATATTTCATCATATTAAAGAACATGGATGTTACTTGAAGCATTGCTTTTTTTTTTTTTTTTGGCTCCTATTGGTTTTATGTGTTGTTTTTAGTGTCATTATGAAAGTATCCTTTAGTTTTTTTTATTTTTGTTTTCGTATTGATCTTTGACTTGCTTTTAATTCCTGAGTGCTATTTTTTCCTTTCCTAGTTTGTAGTTAGTCTATTCTTTTATTTGGAAATTTATAGGATGTGACTAATATGATCAGTTGTGATTGTTACATAGCCATATGAAGAAAAGTTCATTTCTCTGTTGAGCATAGTGTTATATATAGTTCTAAATCTGTATTTGTAGATATCATCTATTTATATATATCAAGTAAATATTGCTTAGAATTATGTTATTTAAGAATCCTATATGATTGTTTTTTCCCCATTTGAACTGTCATACCATGGAAGAGACAAAACAATGTTTTCTAATATTAATGTTTCCTAATATTTTTGGCATATTACTTCTCATATCTCCTTCAGTATTTGCATTTTAAATGTCACTGCTATGTTGTTTTTACACATATTAATAACATACCTTCTTTGTGGACATCTCAACATTAAAAAGATTTTTCCTTTTTTTCATTTGCTTTTGCCTTATTTAATACTAATATGCTGACTCGAGATTTCTTTATATTTGCTTTTATTGTGTGTACACGTATCCATCCCTTTATCTTTAAAAAGTTGTGACTCTTATTTAGGAATTAATTAAGGTTTGTGTTGGTATTAAAACTGGGAGTATATTTCTTTTAATAGTTCTTCTGTATTTCATTAATATAAAGTAATTGCTTTTATCTTATTTTGATATGATGTCCATCTTTATTGTTCTTAAAAATATTTTCACATGTAGATTAGAGTTATTTTGTTGGTAGATGTAATTTTTTTAATAATTTAAAAACTTTTACTTTTGGTTCTAGTCATTATCTTTATGATGATATGCTATGTGATGTTATTAATCATTCTTTTCTTAAAGTGGTGTTTTTTCAGTCCTTAATATGAATAGTAATGGAATTAATATACTTCCTTCTTCATTCCTTCTCACTGTCCCTTCTAATGTCTCATTTTTATGTTATATATTTTATATAGTGTTTTTCTTTGTATATATATTTCTTTTTTCTTTCGTTATGTATTTTAATGCATATACCCAGGGGCACCTGGATGGCTCAATCTGTTAGTGTCCAACTCTTAATCTCAGCTTAGGTCTTGATCTCAGGGCTGTGAGTTCAAGCCCCATGTTGGGCTCCATGCTGAATGTGGAGCTTGCTTAAAAATAAATAAATAAAAATGAAGAAATCTGTACACATATAATACATCCCACTTTTTTTTTTTCTTTTCCTTTGCCAAATTTGGTAGTTATAAAATCTGCATTGTCAAGTTTGGAATATTTTGTTCTGTTGAGTATAATTTCTCATTTGTTTTAGTATCACCTCCAGAATTATAAGGATTCAGTCTCATCTGTAGCTCTTTCATGATATTTTCTCAATTTATCTGTCATTGGCTGTTCTTACAGTTTCTTCAGGAAAGGATTGTGAGAAGTAGATTCCCTAAGTTATGCAAGTTTTAAAATGTCTGTGTGTTGTCTTGCTATTCATATGACAGTTTGGGTATAAAATTCTTTGTTCATACTTTTTTCATACTTTTTTGTCTAAAGTGTTTAGTAGTTGTTCTATGTCTAGTATTAAATTTGGCTTTAGAGAAATCTGAGGCAGGTCTGTATTTTTTTCTCTCTAAATGATTTGTTTGGATACTTAAAAGGTCTTTTTGCTTTATATAATCTAGTAACTAGGTTATATCTCTATGTTCACTCTTCTGGACCAGTTGTTTCTGAGACATGCTTTTTAAATTCTATCTTAAATTATAAATATATCTTAAATTAAATCTTTGAATTATTGGTTTGTTTCATTGGTGTAATTCTCATCAATAAGGATATCAACTGAGCATATGTTGAAACTGTTGTACTTCAACAACTATAAATCATATCATTTTCTTAATAATCCATTTCACTTTTTTGTGATAAATGATTCTTTGTTTTGTTGTTAGGTTTTTATTTAAATTCTAGTTAGTTAACATATAGTAGAATACTGGTTTCAGGAGTAGAAATTGGTGATTCAACACTTGCTTATAACACCTGGTGCTAATCACTAAGTGCTCTCCTTAATACCCATCACCTCTTTAGCCCATCTCCCTACCTACTTCTGCTCCAGCAACCTACAGTTTGTTCTCTATAGTTAAAAGTCTATTTTATGGTTTCTCTCTTTCTCTCTCTCTCTCCCCCCTGTATTTTGTGTTTTGTTTTTTAAATTCCACATATGAGTGAAATCATATGGTATTTGACTGACTTATTATTGCTTAGCATAACACACTGTAGCTCCAGTCAAATCATTTCAAATGGCAAGATTTCATTCTTTTCTATGGCTGAGTAATAGTCCAGTGTGTGTGTGTGTGTGTGTGTGTGTGTATACACACCCCACATCTTCTTTAACCATTCATCAGTTGATGTACATTTGTAGTTCTTTTCAATTCTTAATATTTTCTATTTCGTTTTCTCACTTTTTAATTCTATCTTTGTCTATTTCTGTATTCTTACCAATATATTTTTTTCTTTTGCCGAGTTTCTAATTCTTGTGTGTGTCCATGATTATTTTAATTATTTCTACTATTTTGTCTTTCTTAGCTTATATTCTTCATCTGATATCCCAAAACATTTTCCTGAGCTTTTGTGTCTTTATATTCAGTTTATATTTTGTAAGTTTATTTCTTTATTATGATATTTGCTGTGTGATAATATATTTTATTACAGTTCATCTGTTTTATGGCAGCATATTTTTTGGTGCATGTTCTTTTTTCTTCTCATTTTTGCTCTTCCATTTATCATTTTTGTTTTAATTTATTCAAAGTATTCTGCATTATTATTATTATTATTATTATTACACATCTCTGAATAGGGTGAATTATTTCTGGACCACTCAGTACTATAAAAAGCCAATATTGTATTCCTGACTATTTAAGGGTTCTCCTTTTGACTCAAGGTTTTATAAACCATGTTATTTAGGCTTTAATTCTCCCTAACCAACAGAGATCAATAGTTACAATGATGCTCACAGTATGACAACATTCTTGCTGCTAAAACAAAACTTTTACTATATATGTATATGTAGTATACATATATACTATATGTATATATTTTCTGTATGATTCCATGTTCATTCTTACATTTCCTATTTCTTAAGATTTTCTATAAAACCAACTTCATAGTGTCCTTAGTTTCAGTTCATAAAAGCCATTCTATTTATTTCAAACAGGATATTATTGGTTGGACAGCTCGCTTTGGAGAGCTGTCCTCTACTGCTTTATCAGAAATGATCCAGATTTTTTTCTGGATCTTTATAAACTCCTATTTGACTTTAAGAGCATTTAGCAGCTTTCAGCATATATGGTGTTTTATGGATTTCTGTATATATGTCCTATTTTTATCTTGATATAGCTTGCACTTCCTTTTTGTTCTTGTTTCTTTTGTGGTGATTTCCAACAAGAAAAGAATGAAGCATGGCCTTTACCAACTTAAAATTGGATGTTTCTGAAGATCTAAAGGAAGCAATGATTGAAAAGCAGCATAATAAAGGAAAAGGAATTGTGAAAATACATGCACCAAGGGGCAATAGATGTATACAAAAGAAATTTCCAAAGCAAGCCTATTTTATATTATATAGTTTTATAATTTGGAATTCTCATCACAGTATCATAATTTGAGGCATTATAGAATGTGGTTGAACTTGGATTTTTAATATCATACAACCTTAGTTTAAATCCTGTTTTGTATCCTAATAAATTAATTTTCTTAAGGCTTTAGGTAAAAAGAAAACATCAACAGAATATATCTCACAAGATTATTTTAAGGATTCAATGTGATACTTTATGTAAAGCACATTGTACACTCCCTGTCTTAGCTAAGACTGCTTTAACAAAATGCCATAATATGAGTGGTTTAAACAAGACAAATGTATTTTCTCACAATTCTAGGTGCTGAGAATTCAAAGATCAAAGTGCTAGCTGATTGATTTTCTGGTGAGGACTATCATTTTAGCTTGCTGGTAGCTAGCTGTGTCCTCACATGGCAGAAAGAGAGCATGAGTTCTCTGGTATCTCCTCTTATGAAGACACTGATACTGTCAGATCAGGGCTCCATCCTTATGACCTCATTTAATCTTAATTTACTTTTTTGCTCCAAATACATCCACACTGAGATTAGGGCTACGATGTAGTTGTGGGGGTTTACAATTCAGTCCATAGCAGTCCCCATAACATTTTAAAATATACCATTAAATTTAATTCACCACCAAAAAAAATTAAATAAATAAATAAATAAATAAATAAATAAATAAATTTAATTCACCAAATATATACTTGTTTAAATTTAACTCTAAGATATCTTCTTCTCTTAACATCTCTGAGGATTTTTTTTTAATTCAGATCATATTCTCCATTTTAATGATTTTTGAAGTATACACTTCACTGGGCTTTAGCATATTCACAAGGTTGTGTAGCTGTCACCACCATTCTCTTGGGTATTGTTCAGAAAAGAGGTAATTTAGCGGGCTTGGCTGCTGTATTTGAAAAGACTGCTTGAAAGGTTGGCCATTGTCTAGCTTCTGGAAATTTAGATTTCTATATGTTTCCCATTACCCTAACTAAAAAGAATAGCTCACTGTTCCTAAACTGCCTATGTAAACAATATGGTTTATAATGAATACCTGCTTTCTTTCTGGGAATCTGGAAATTTGGTGTGTGCCAGGCAGAAGCTGCCTGAATGACCGGAGCCCAGTAAAAACCCTGGGTCTTGAGTCTCTGATGAATTTCCCTGGTAGACAGCATTTCACAAGTGCTTTTAAAATATCTAGCTTTTGTGTAAGTCCATGGGGAAAGAATTTGGAAACTTGTCCCTGGCTTCCTCAGGTCTTTACTCCATGTGTACCTTTTCCATTTGCTGATTTTGCTCTTCAGCTTTTCACATTGTGATGCAATGAATCATATCTGTTAATACTTCTGTATGCCGAGTTCTGTGAGTCCTCCTAGTAAATTATTGAACCTGGGATGACTTTGGAGACTCCTGACATACATATATGCCTAGGAGTGGAACTTGTGAATCACTTAACATTTTGTACA